>NC_058096.1:123010000-123635000 GCF_020171115.1 Neogale vison
AGTTTATGGAAAGAGAAAATTCCAAGACCCTACTATATCATCCCAGCTGCTGGAAATATCCTTTTCCTAGAGAGGGAGGGAGGAGAGATTAAGATACAGGGAGAATAGTCTGGGAAAGTATAATATACTTCTAAATGGAGAGCTGAAGGAGAGAGACAAAGTTTAATTGAGCAGTATTTTAAATATAATATCTAATAATTTTCCAGAATGGATTCAGTACTTAGATTCTGGAAGCCTAAGAAACCCCAAGAGAAGATAGGGGGAAAAATCCTCATGTCGATGCATTATGAACATCAAAGTGCTCATTGGTTTTTACTTAGTCACATGCCATACTTAACTGCAAGGATGAAAAGAAATATAGTCTCAATGGTGGATTAAAATGGATACAGTTTTTTGGCTAGTTTTGCCATCAAGAGGAGGAGGCAGTAAGAGACAGATGAGATTTTTTGTTTGTACTTATGGGCTCCATTGTGTCTTGGCCAAGTTCCAGTTTATCCTCAATTTTCCCTGTACCACATCCAGACATCTTTCCCAACTGCCAGCCCTGCTGACCTGCAGTGACTTCAAACCCACCATGAGAAGCAGAGGTAAGAACAGTCTTCAAAATATCACACAATAAAGTCTAGTATCTGTAGTACATCTCTCATTCTGTATCGCTCATACCATTCTACCCTCTTAATCACACCATAATCGACACTCTGTGTTTTGGATGACAGTGGGCCTAGGTAAAATTTTGGAGTACTTTTACTGTACCAGAAGATGTGAATAGCTATTATGGGTTAACAGTTGGTTGCAATATCCAAGGAAGAAAAGAATAAGGAATTTTCATGGTCCCCACTCATTGCACTTTACTCATTTATGCTATTTTTCTGGACTTTATAGACACAGAAATGTTTAAATGTAAGCAAGTTAATGTAAAATGTAACAGCTCAGGGGCACGTGGGTAGCTCAGTTGGTTAAGCATCTGATTCTTGGTATTTGATTCAGGTCGTGACCTCAGGGTCTTGAGATCGAGCCTAAGTTGGGCTTCCACTCTGTGCAGAATCTCTGCTTAAGTTTCTCTCTCCCTCTCGCTTTTCCCCTCTCCACCTCTTGCAAATAAATAAATAAATAAAAATTTAAAAAAATGTAACAGCGTTGCAGACATGATAAGATCAAAATGGCGTGGTCAGCTGAATTATGCTAAAGGGTTCCAGATTTTTTAAAAAAATTATTCTCAACCTTTCTCTTTTTCTTACAGCCTACATTGACTAAATAAGCAATCTGCCTTCAGTATAGATGCACTACATAGTTGCATAATTTTCATCTGTTACAAAATTTTCACTGTTACCAAAAATCACCAATACTTCTTGAATGGAGGATGCCAATAGTTATACAATCCATTTCCTTCCTTCTGCTTTTGCTCCTTTACATTCCTTTCTTTTTTCCCCCACATAAGACCCAGAGCCATCTTTTAAAAACATAAACTGTAATGTGTTTTTCTTCCACTCTACAGTGGTTTTCCAATGTCCAGAGAATAAAAATCAAGCCCCAGGACTTGTAAAGCTGTGCGTGATCTGGCCCTTTTCTACTTCTCATGTTATCTTTCGCCAGTTTCTCCCACCACTCTCCAACGTGTTGACTTTGCTTAAGTTTTCTAGAATTCTTCAAGGTCGCTTTAAAACCAGAGCCTTTGCTCACACTGGAATGTTCTTTTCACTTCCAATACCTTCTAATGAATTTCTACTAATCTTTCAGGTTTCAGTTCAAATACCTCATCACAGAAGCCTTTCCTGATGGATTTCCTTGTTATAGGCACTCATATATATGACACTAAACTTTCCTTTCTTAGCACGTAATGGAATACAACTGTTTTGTTTGTGTGTGTCTGTGTGAATATACCTCTTTCCAAACACAAAAACATTTGATTTTTCTAAATGGCTTGTGTCTGTAGAGTGTGTCTATGTGTTTTTGTTTTCCTACAATATTTGTATCATAGTTCCTATTAAATTTTGTAGCCATTTTGTTCATTTTAACATCAAATATGAGAAATTTTGTTTTATTTTAAAGTTAATTGCTCATCAGTCTAACTCCAACTTTCCACTCTCTAACCCCTCTAAGGCAAAAGAGTTACATGCCATCTGTACATATCATCTCCATCTTTACCATCCAGAGCAAACAGAATTAAGCATAAGAATTACTCATGAGAATTACTCATCTTATTGAAAATAGCCACAACACATTATCTTTTTACCATGACATCATGTAGCTGATATCATGAATCTAAAAATTACACTTGTCCCAGAATAAAATGCAAAGGTAGAGGATGATATTTTCATTGTTGTCATGGAACATCATCAGTCAGATAACAATGAATCATCATAGATCCCAATGAATCACCACACAGTCACTAGTAATGGGTTAGCATGGACCATCAACATAAATCACTATGGAATCACCATGAAATTACTTTGGATCACCATGAGTCACATTGAGGAGATGCAGGGATCACAATATGCACCACTGAGCAATATCTTTTATATAAAAATGCCTGGAGGTGCCTGGGTGGCTCAGTGGGGTAAGCCTCTGCCTTCAGCTTAGGTCATGATCTCAGTGTCCTGGGATGGAACCCCACATTGGACTCTCTGCTCAGCAGGGAGTCTGCTTCCCCCCCTCCCTGCCTGCCTCTCTGCCTACTTGTGATCTCTCTCTCTCTCTGTATTAAATAAATAAAATCTTTTAAAAACCAAACCAAAACAAAACAAAACAAAAAAATGCCTGAAAAGGTCAGGAAATGAGGGGGGTGAATGTCTCTCCCAACCTCAAATTTATTCTCCTCTTTCTTTCCTCTCAACGTACAAACTAACATTGTTCATAAGGCAGGGATAATGTCTTGTTCATCTTCTTATGCCTAGCACTCATTACAGGCCTGCATATATATATATATACATATATATACATATATATGTGGGAAAAATAATATAAATAGGAATGGAGATGTTCAGAAGTGTCAGTCTTGAAATCCTGGAACCATTGTGGGTTCTTGAACAAAGGAAAGATGAGATGGAAGAGCCAGTGGGTCACTGATATGTCTCACTAAGATTTTTGGGAATGGACTGGATTGAAGTTCCTGAACACGAGGTGTGGTGAAGACTAGGTCACTGGTTGTGGTAAGGGAGTGATTTTATTTGCTGGATGGAGACAAGTGTGGAATGGTGAACAGGGATGACTAAATAGGCAGTTTTTTAGATCCAGAATGGAAGACACCATAATACCCAAAGAGGTATAAAGGCTAAAATCTTTGTATATAATATTGAGTCAGTTTCACCCTTGTATGTCTCAACTAAAGATTTAAGCCCTTTATCACTGGCCCTAAAAATCTCTAACTTTGTCCTCTGCAATGCCCCTGTACACACCCAGGGGCTTAGCCACTCCCACTGCCTCTCCAAATGCTTTCTATATACAAAGAGAGGCAGAAGAATATAGTAGTTAAAATCTCTGGACTCCAGTAGATCCAATCACCTCCTTGTTGAGTGATTCTAAACAAGTCATGTCAACTAGTTAAGACTCAGATAAAACTGGGGTAACAACTGCCTCAGAGTAATCTACATTCACTCATTTAACAAATATTTATAGAGCATCTGCTACTTGCTAAACACTGTTCTAGGCAATGGGAGTACGTCAATGAACAAAATACACAAGACTTTGTCCTTTTGGAACCTACTTTGTAGTGGAGAGCCAGAGTGGAAGACAAACAAGGCAGGACTTATAGTAGTGAAGTACGAAGCACAGAATCTAGCCCACAAAAAGTCCCCAGGAGATATGTGTAAGTGTTTTTATTCAAGGTTACTGCTCCACCTCCAAAAATCTTTCAGATAACACCAGCTTCCTTCTCTATTATTTAAATTTGGATATTGTTTAGAGAAAATCTCAGGATTCTAAGTATGTACAAGTTTACCACTTTATCCCAAATGGTCTCATGAAACGATGCCCAGTGTTTTTTTTTTTTTCCTTTTGAGCGTAACAGTATTCATTGTTTTTGCACCACACCCAGTGCTCCATGCAATCCGTGCCCTCCCTAATACCCACCACCTTTTTCCCCCAACCTCCCACCACCCCCTTCAAGACCCTCAAGTTGTTTTTCAGAGTCCATAGTCTCTCATGGTTCACCTCCCCTTCCGATTTCCCTCAACTCCCTTCTCCTCTCCATCTCCCCATGTCCTCCATGTTATTTGTTATGCTCCACAAATAAGTGAAACTGTATGGTAATTGACTCTTTCTGCTTGACTTATTTCACTCAACATAATCTCTTCCAATCCTGTCCATGTTGCTACAAAAGTTGGGTATTCATCCTTTCTGATGGAGGCAAGATACTCCATAGTGTATATGGACCACATCTTCCTTATCCATTTGTCCATTGAAGGGCATCTTGGTTCTTTCCATAGTTTGGCGACCGTGGCCATTGCTGCTATAAACATTGGGGTACAGATGGCCCTTCTTTTCACGACATCTGTATCTTTGGGGTAAATACCCAGTAGTGCAATGGCAGGGTCATAGGGAAGCTCTATTTTTAAATCTTGAGGAATCTCCACAGTGTTCTCCAAAGTGGCTGCACCAACTTGCATTCCCACTAACAGTGTAAGAGGGTTCCCCTTTCTCCACATCCTCTCCAACACAGGTTGTTTCCTGTCTTGCTAATTTTGGCCATTCTAACTGGTGTAAGGTGATATCTCAATGTGGTTTTAATTTGAATCTCCCTGATGGCTAGTGATGATGAACATTTTTTCATGTGTCTGATAGCCATTTGTATGTCTTCGTTTAGAAGTGTCTCCATTGTGTCTTGGCCCATTTTTTAAATATGATTATCTGTTTTGTGTGTGTTGAGTTTGAGGAGCTCTTTATAGATCCTGGATATCAACCTTTGGTCTGTGCTGTCATTTGCAAATATCTTCTCCCATTCTATGGGTTGCCTCTTTGTTTTGTTGACTGTTTCCTTTGCTGTGCAGAAGCTTTTGATTTTGATGAAGTCCCAAAAGTTCATTTTTGCTTTTGTTTCCTTTGCCTTTGGAGACATATCTTGAAAGAAGTTGCTGTGGCTGATATCAAAGAGGTTACTGCCTATGTTCTCCTCTAGGATTCTGATGGATTCCTGTCTCACATTGAGATCTTTTATCTATTTCGAGTTTATCCTTGTGTACAGTGTAAGAGAATGGTCGAGTTTCATTCTTCTACATATAGCTGTCTAGTTTTCCCAGCACCATTTATTGAAGAGACTGTCTTTTTTCCACTGTATATTTTTTCCTGTTTTGTTGAAGATTATTTGACCACAGAGTTGAGGGTCCATATCTGAGCTCTCCACTCTGTTCCACTGGTCTATGTGTCTGTTTTTATGCCAGTACCATGCTGTCTTGGTGATCACAGCTTTGTAGTAAAGCTTGAAATCAGGTAACGTGATGCCACCGGTTTTATTTTTGTTTTTCAACATTTCCTTAGCAATTCAGGGTCTCTTCTGATTCCATACAAATTTTAGGATTATTTGCTCCGGCTTTTTAAAAAATACCAGTGGAATGAACAGACATTTCTGCAAAGAAGACATCCAGATGGCCAACAGACACATGAAAAAATGCTCCACATCAATCGGCATCAGGGAAATACCAATCAAAACCACAATGAGATACCACCTCACACCAGTCAGAATGGCTAAAATTAACAAGTCAAGAAATGACAGATGCTGGTGAGGATGTGGAGAGAGGGGAATCTTCCTACACTGTTGGGAATGCAAGCTGGTGCAACCACTCTGGAAAACCGTGTGGAGGTTCTTCAAAAAACTGAAAATAGAGCTACCCTATCACCCAGCGATTGCACTACTGGGTATATATCCTAAAGACACAAATGTGGTGCTCCAAAGGGGCACGTGTACCCGAATGTTTATAGCAGCAATGTCCGCAATAGCCAAATTATGGAAAGAACCTAGATGTCCATCAACAGATGAATGGATAAAGAAGATGTGGTATATATACACAATGGAATACTATGCAGCCATCAAAAGAAATGAAATCTTGCCATTTGCGACGATGTGGATGGAACTAGAGGGTATTATGCTTAGTGAAATAAGTCAATCAGAGAAAGACAACTATCATATGATCTCCCTGATATGAAGAAGTGGAGATGCAATGGGGGGGGTTGGGGAGTAGGGAAAGAAAAAAATGAAAGAAGGCGGGATTGGGAGGCAGACAAACCATTAAAGACTCAATCTCAAAAAACAGATTGAGGGTTTCTGGGGGGAGGGGGGACGGGAGAGGGTGGTGGGGATATGGGCATTGGGGAGGGTATGTGCTACGATGAGTGCTGTGAAATATGTAAACCTGGCGATTCACAGGCCTGTACCCCTGGGGATAAAAATACATTATAGGTTTATTAAAAAAATAAATAAATTTAATAAAAAAAATACGGGCGGAATTTTGATCAGAATGTATGCCCAGTGTTTGAATTCAAAGGTGTGTACTTGAGCAAGTTCCAGAACTTCTCTGAAATGTAACTTCTTTTTAAATAGAAAAAATATTTATTACTAATAAACTCTGCAAGTATTCTCCCTTTTAATTAATTAAATTGTTCCTTTTTTTTCTATTTTCTATTCTCTTTTTTTACTTGAAAATCTTGTTTACTTTATCATTCTTTTCAAAGACTATTTTGTTTTTTTAAAAAATATTTTATTTATTTATTTGACAGACCGAGATCACAAGTGGGGGAAGCAGGCTCCCCGCTGAGCAGAGAGTCTGATGTGGGGCTTGATCCAGGACCCTCCTGGGATCATGAACTGAGCCGAAAGCAGAGGCTTTAACCCACTGAGCCACCCAGGTGCCCCTCAAAGAACTATTTTGTGATAGGTTGATCTCTGTTGTTTCTTTCTTTCTTTTTTCTTCTACTTCTTCTTCTTTTTTTCTTTTTTTTTTTTTTTTTGCTTTATTAATTTCTCCTTACCTCTACCATGACTCCTTTTCATTTCTTTGAGCTTATTTTGCTGTTCTTTCTCCAAATCTTAGGTTGGTCATCTAAATTTAGAACCTTCCTTCTTTTCTATGATATACATTTAAGGCTAAATCTTTAGCTTGGGTATCACTTTAGCCTCATTCCACACATTCTGCTTTCAGCATAGATCAATGTTCTAAATACAAGTGTCTTGTATTTTCCACTGTGGCTTTTCCTTTAAACAATGACTTTAAAAAGTATGGTTTACTTTCCAAATATATTAAGGTTTTTTGGGAGGAGAAAGAAAAGATTTTTCCCCTTTACTTCTTATTTTATAGCATTACAGTCAGGGAGCAAGGTCAGTGTGATAAGTTTTCCTTGGTATTTGTTGAGCTTACTTTTTCCTTTAGTTTATAGACAATTATGATAAATTTACATGTTACATGCATGTTTGAAATCAAAGTGTACTTCTAGTTACTTACCCAAAGGATACAAAAATACTGATTTGGAGAAACACATGCAACCCAATGTTTATAGCAGCATTATCAACAATAACCAAATTATTCAAAAATCCCAAATGCCTATCAACCAATGAATGTATAAAGAAGTTGTGATACACACACACACACACACACACACACACACACGAATATTACTCAGCCATAAAAAAATAACAAAATCTTGGGGCGCCTGGGTGGCTCAGTCGGTTTAAGCCTCTGCCTTCGGCTCAGGTCATGATCCCAGGGTCCTGGGATAGAGCCCCGCATCAGGCTTTCTGCTCAGCAGGGAGCCTGCTTCCTCCTCTCCCTCTGCCTGCTTCTCTGCCTACTTGTGATCTCTGTCTCTCAAATAAATAAATAAAATCTTTAAAAAAAATAACAAAATCTTGCCATTTGCAATGACATGGATGGAACTAGAGTGTATTGTGCTAAGTGAAATAAGTCAGATAAAGACAAGTACCATATGATTTCACTCATATGTAGATTTTAAGAAACAAAACAGATGAACATAGGAGAAAAAACAGAGAGAGAGGCAAGCCATAAAACAGACTTTTAACTATAGAGAACAAACTGAGGGTTGATGGAGGGAGGTGGGTGTGGGATGGGTTAAATGGATGATGGGTATTAAGGAAGGCACTTGTGATGAGCACTGGTGTTATATGTAAGTGGCGAGTCACTAAATTCTGTTCCTTAAACAAATATTACACTATGTGTTAACTAGAATGTAAATGAAAACTTAAAACAAACAAGTGTTTTCTTATTATTTGCATTCTAAATTACATATCATATATATAATATGATATATATTATATATTTATAATAAAATATAAATATTATAATACATACATAAAATATACATATTATTATAAATAGAATATATGTATACATTTATATGTCGTTCATTATATTACTTAGAACTTTTATAGCCTGATTGTTTTGCTTGTTTAATCTATCAGTTTTTTAGAGAGTTGTAATAAAGTTTCTCAGTATATTGGTGGATATTTTTGTTTCTCCTTTTGATTCTATCAATTTATGTTTTACATATTTTGTCTCTTTGCTTAGAGGATCATACATTGTAGAAATTGGTTAAAATAATTTGTTCTCTGACTCCCTTTCTTTCTCTCCAAGTCTCTCAGTCCACCTGTGGACTTTTATTCTACAAGACGAACTTTCACTATTTCTCTGCACATCCCCCTCAACCCTCTTCCCACTTTCTAATTCATACTTGGTCTGTGAGAGTGTCTCACCTAAGATTTGAGCATTGTTCCACAGGAGAGCAAGAAAAGGATATAGAGTCCGATGGCAAGAGGAACCAAAGTGTGGCAGAGAAAGGTAAGGGAAAGACATGGAGAGTGTAGTTGAAAGGAGTGAGATGTGCCCTGAACTGAACCAGGTCAAGAAGGGTGACCTGGTTACCCCTCCTAGTAAGATGGAGGGTCCATGGACCAAAGGAGGGCAGACAATTCCTGGCTGGCTTGTAAGTAGTATTTACAAAGAGAAAATGATGTATAATTTCAAAAATTATTTATTTATTTATTTATTTTTAATTCCAGTATAATTAACATACGGTGCTATATTAGTTTCAGGTAGACAGTGTAGTGATTCAACAATTCTCTACATTACTCAGTGCTTCTCCTGATAAGTGTACTCTTAATCCCCTTCACCTAGTTTACCCATCCCTGCCCCACCCACCTATTCTCTGGAAATGCAGATAAAAAATTGCTACTGTCTATGGCTTCTCATTAGATTTCTCATTAGATTTCACTATGCCAGTGTCTGTAAGTGTGTGTCCTTGCAGAGGCTCCACTGATCTGTGAGGCAGGTGCACTACTGCCACTTTTCTGATGACATCATTGAGGCTCAGAGCTGAAGTGAGTTGAAATTAGCTCTGCCTACCTTGACATCACAGTAACAAAATTTTAAAATGGAAAGAGTAAAAGATAAGAATCAGAGATGATTAAACGAGTTAAAGTTTGTGGGGAGGTGAGAGGAGGGATGGGAGATAGCAAATATTCCAACAGTGTTAACCATAAAAGGAAAGATGGACAAATCAGAAAATGTAAATATCCTGAGTGTGGTCTCAGCTGCAGACTAGCTGCATTCTCATGGTGGGAGCCTTAGAGCACAATTGTGCAACATTGGCACAACTCTGGCCCTGGCAGGAAGCACTGTGGGGGGTGTACAGGACAGAGTTGGACAGCTCCTCTTTGCCCCAGGGCAATTCCTGGAGAAAGAGGCAGCTGTGAGTTATCCAGGTCACTGGGGACTGGGTAAATTACCTAATTAAAGGGAGCTAGGTAAGACAATGACAATACACACTATACATGTCCATTTGTAAAAAGATCATTAAGAGTGTAGTCAGGCTTCTACTTCCGGGAAGATGAAGTAGGTGTATTTTTCCCTAGTCTCTCTGCTAACTAAAACCTAAGCTTTGAATATTACGTATAAACAATCATAAGAAGATTCTTTAAGGTGGAGATAAGACAGACCAGCTAAGGACCTGGGTCCCCCCAGAATTCACTATTATGAATTCTGGTTTTGTTTTGCTCTGCTTTATATATCCAAAATTGGACACAAGAAAAGCCAACAACTCCAAAATCCAATGGGCACAGACCAAAAAAATGCCCTCCCCGAAAGCCTGCTCTCTATTGAAGGATGAGGAAAGGGGCAGTCAAGCGAGACAGTTAGACAATATGCTCTCTACAAAGAAACTATAACCCCACCTTTACCCTGGCCATCAAAGGCTGAATGAAGAGCCTAGATTTCCACTTTTGCCACATTGTAAAAAATGTATACCCTCCCCAGCTTCTTTGCACCTGGGAGGCATCACAGAAGGTTGGAGTGGACAAGGACTTCCATCCCTGTAGGGTGTAATAAGCACCTCTCCTTCCACACAGTGTCAGTTGAGACCAAGTGGGGAGCCTGGAGTGTTAATGAGGTGTTCCTCCCCATCCTTGCTGGGTGGTATCAGATGAGGCTTAGCAGAGAGTGAAGACTTTCATGACTTCTCAATAATAGCAATCCTTTTTCAAGCCCTCTCAGCAGATGTCAATGGAGGCCACATATGGAGCACTCCTCATTCGGGATGGAATTAACAGAGGCCTACTGGGGAACCTAATCGTCTACTCCCACCCAGTTGTAATAAGTCCTTTCCCTTCCTTTTCCATGCCCCTTCCCCCAGTGTCCTATGAGGCTGAGTGGAAAGCCTGGACTTCCACTTCCACCCCAGTGTCAGAGGAGGCCTTCTAAAATTCAAAATTTAAATAAACTCCTGAGTCTTATAACACAACAAACAAAATGTCCAAGTTTTAAGTGAAAATCATGTCTTACCAAGAACCAGGGAGATCTCATACTAAGTGAGACAATCAACAAATGCCAACACTGAGATGACATGTGTCAAATTATCTGACAGGAATTTTGAGGCATCTGACATAAAAATCCTTCAACAAGCAGTTACATATACTCTTGAAACAAATGCAAAAAAATAGTTTCAGAAAAGAAATAAGAAGATTAAAAATATATATAAATAAATATAAATAAGAACTAAATGAAATATTAGTTGAATGAAATATATATAAATATAAATATAAAGAAGAACTAAATGAAAAATTTAGAACCCCTCCCCCAAAAATACAACCAAAAGAATAAAAACTCGATGGATAGGCCCAAGAGAAAAATGGAGAAGACAGAAGGAAGAATCAGTGAAATTAAACAATAAAAGCTATGCAATCTCAACAACAAAGAAAAAATAGCCTGGGAAGAAATGAACAGAACCTTAGGGACCTGTCAGACAGTAAAGATCAGATAGACATTTCTATCATTCAAGTCCCAGAAGAAGAGAGTTGGCAGGAAGGCTGAAAAGTATTAAAAAAAAAAAAATAATGACTGAAAATTTCCAGCATTTGGCAAAAATCTACAAAAAACCATAAAACTATAAGTTGAAAAAGCTGACCAAAACTCAGATGGATTAAACCCAAAGAAATTCATGCAAAGCATATCATAGTCCGTCTTCTGAAAACCAAAGACAGATTTGATCCTGAAAGTAGTCAAAGAGAAATGACACATTATTGAAGGGGAATTAAAGACATTTATAGATGTAGGAAGACAAAGAGAATTTGTTACCAGCAGACCTACCCTAAAAGAAGGGCTAAAGGAAGTTCTTGAAACCAAAAGGAAGTGAAAAAAAGGGACTTTTGGAAGACCAAGAAGTCAGAAGGAACAGAGATAAACTTATAGGTAAGCATAATACATTTCTTTCTCCTCTTGAGTTTTGTTTGATGTTTGAAGGAAAAATTATAATACTTTTTAGTGTGGTTCTCAGTTAATATAGAGAAAATATTTATTATATTATAAATGGAGAAGGGTAAAGGAACATAAAAGAGATAAAGCTTCTACAATTCACTCAAAATGTCAATATCAGTTGACTTTGATAAGATATATGTATAACATACAATATAATAATATATTAAGAAATTATATAAAGTATGTAATTAATTATAATTATTATATGTTATAAAGATTATATCTATATATAATACATGAATGTATAATATTACAATTTAATACAATACAGTAATTTCAAATGTAATTATATAAGTAGTTTGAAAATAAAAGGATAAAAGATAAAATGCAAACATTAACTAAAAGAAATTTGGGGCGCCTATCTTAATATTAGACAAATTATGGAACAAAGCAAATCACCAAGGACAGAGAAGGACATTACATAAAGATAAAAAGGTTAATCTCCTAAGAACTAGTCATCTTAAATGTGTGTATACCAGACAACAAATATATGAAGCAAAAACTGATAGAACTGAGAAGAAAAATAGACAAAACCACAATTTTATTTGGAGACTTGAACACTTCTCTATCAGCGATTGATAGAACTAGATAAGATGATTAACTCTCTCAAAAACCTGCCGTAAAGATTTAGGAAAGGAATGCTTGAGAAGTCTTCAATTGTCATCTGCAGGATATGCAGAATCAATAGTAGTAGAAATGATCTCTGACTCTACGGAACTTACATCTAGTGTGGAAGACAGGTAATTACAGAGTCATGCTCAAGCATGCTCAAGTAAGTGGAGTAATAAGAAAATTCAGGATCCTCGAGGCACCTGGGTGGCTCAGTTGGTTAAGCATCTGCCTTCGGCTCAGGTCATGATTCCAGGGTCCTGGGAGAGCCTGCTGCTCCCCTTGCTTGTGCTGTCTCTCCATCTCTCTGTCAAATATCCATCTCTCTGTCAAAATCTCAGGGAAAACAAAATTCATGGTCTTATTAGAGTCAGAAAATGAGGAAGTGTCATTTAAGCCGTCTGAAGAGTACGTAGAAACTCTTCAAGAGAAGAAATGGATAAAAGTGCTTTAAGGAGAGGGAATAGCATTCAACTATCCAAGATTTGAGAAAACTTGCTCATCAAAAATAATAGTAAATCTGAATATTGCAACTTGTTTTTGTCTCAAACCGCTAGACTTCCCATTGATTCTAGGGTTTTCTATGTTAAATATACCTCAGAGGAAGATTAATCATATCTATCAATTATTGGATGCTTTTTAAATACCAAGTGTGATACTAAGCACTACATATATAATTCTTGCCACAAGCTGTGATAGAGGCATCTTTATGAATTCAACTTTAGGAAAGAAAAACTGAGGTTGTAAAAAGTTACTTTTGTCTAAGTTCAAAGTGCTAGAAAATGGTGGCTCTGAAGTTCAAACCCGTCTGCCTCTAGATTAGCTGCCTGGCCTGCTGTGTTGGGCTGAGCCATGTAATTTTCATATTGAATAGGGGACATGTTACCTTCTCTTATGGACTGAATGTGTTCCCTACAAACCCATATGTTGAAATCCTAAACTTCAATGTGACCGTATTTGGAGGTGGGGGCTTTTGGGAGGAAATTAGATCATAGAGAGCTCATGAATGGGGTTAATGCCCTTATGAAAGGGGCCCCAGAGTGCTTAAGCTCTCTCTCTTTCTGCTATGTGAGGATACAACTAGAAATTAGCACTCTGCAGCCCAGAAGAGGTCTATAATCAGAAGCCAAACATGCTGGCATTCTGGCCCTGGACTTTCAGTATCCAGAACTGTGAGAAAACCACTTCTGTTATCTTTGTATTTGGTTGTAGCAGCCTGAACTGATTAAAACACCTACACTTCAACAATGTGTCTCTTGCCTTCGAAAATGGTTCAAACCAAGTCATATCCTCCAGAGATTTTCCATCATGTTTGGAGTCTGGGAGATGATGAGATACTCATGACATTGTTGAACCAAAAGAAACACTCTCGCTTTGCCTTTGCCAGTGAGGTGATACAAGGGAGGAATATCTATGTGTCCTTGTCCTTTAGGATTGCCATTGACATAACCAAGGCTGTGCACACCATCAAAATGTGCAGTGTAGATGTGATCTGTGTAAATTGGTCTTACCTTAGAAAAGAATGAGATGGAATCCTGAAATATATTTATTTAGAAATTCATGCTGAAAAGATTGTATAATATATAATAAAAATTACACTTAAGGACACCTATGAGTCACTTTAATGGCCATTTTATTAACCTGAGAACTACAGGTAAGTGTAATATCCCCTTTATCATAAAAGAAGTCTTTCCATGGAGGATTACGAGTTTATTAAAAATAAAATTTTACATTATGTATTATGCATCAGAGCTATTTTCATAGTGATTAAATGTAAGCAGAAAGGGAAGACTAGAAAAGCAAATGAAATGAAAATGAGGAGAGAGAATTAGGGAAAGAGGCAATGGGGAAATGCAAAAAGAAGACAGGAACACAAATTCAACCTCACTAGGCCTGCATCCTCTACCCTACACCAAAGCAGGAAAGATGCCCTTGATTTTCTCCAAAAATCATACCCTTAGGATTCCCAGTTTTACTGCTTATCTCCCTTCCTCACAGTGTCTGATTGGTATTTACTCCACAAGCAATCAACGTTATTGCCATGTGAGAAGTGGGAGAACAGTCTATATATAAATTTGGAAGTTATAGGTTTTGTATTTACATATTCTAGTAATTTAGTCTCTTTCAGGAATTCACAGTTTAATCACCTTTAAGATGGCTTTCTGATGTTTTAACCTGGACCTTACAGGTTATTTCAATTTTGCTTCTATCCCGGTCTGTAAGCAAGCTATTTCTACTAGTTCTTTAGGACACTGTGGAGAAATAGGTATTTTTCAGAGTTTCTTGTTGATTTAAGCCTCGTATTAAGACTTTCTCATGGAAGCTGTCTGAATTAAAGTCTGCAGCTCCCCAAATTACACCCCGACCAATTACATCAGAATCTCTAGGAGTAGGACAGTAGGTTTAAAGCTCCCCAGGGAATTCTCAGGTGCAGCCACTGCACTTGTTCAATTTAGAACCACCGAACTTCAAGTGGAATATCCTCTTAATTAGCATGTCCTTTTTTTCTAAGCCCATTAACTCCAATTAGCACCACTTGCATCCCATTTCTGATCTTGTATTATTTTCTGGTTCTTTCCTTTTTTACAAATTGCTTCCATTCATGTGAGAAGCTCAGAATTTCTTCAGTGTGGTAGGTTCTAGACTTTGTTTTAGTCAATACACAAAGGTAGTTTGAATAAATTTTATTTTTCTATACAACCTCTGCATTTTCAAGAGAAAAATCACTATTATTTGTGCAAACTTAATAAAATAATCACATGACATATTTGAATGTATGTCTACTGTTATTTGAGTTTCCTTTGCTTGTTTTTAGCAATATTAGGCTGAATAAGAAACCACTTCTAGGGCAACACACATTTCTAAACATTTGGGATGTGTAGCAAATACTTTTTTTTAAAAAATTTATTTGACAGAGAGAAATCACAAGTAGATGGAGAGGCAGGCAGAGAGAGAGAGAAGGAAGCAGGCTCCCTGCTGAGCAGAGAGCGCGATGCGGGACTCGATCCCAGGACCCCAAGATCATGACCTGAGCCGAAGGCAGCGGCTTAACCCACTGAGCCACCCAGGCGCCCAACAAATACTTTTTTTAAAACATTCATGGGGGCTTAAGTGGGTAGGAGAAGAATCCATGAAACAAGATGGGATAGGGAGGGAGACAAACCATAAGTGACTCTTAATCTCACGAAACAAACTGTGGGTTGCTGGGGGGAGGGGGGTTGGGAGAAGGGGGGTAGGGTTATGGACATTGGGGAGGGTATGTGCTTTTGGGTAAATTGGAAGGGGAGATGAACCATGAGAGACTATGGACTCTGAAAAACAATCTGAGGGGTTTGAAGTGGTGGGGGGGTGGGAGGTTGGGGTACCAGGTGGTGGGTATTATAGAGGGCACAGCTTGCATGGAGCACTGGGTGTGGTGAAAAAAATAATGAATACTGTTTTTCTGAAAATAAATAAATTGGAAAAAAAAAAGGAAAAAAAAAACATTCGTGACTAAACTGGTAAAAATTTAAAAAAATAAACTGGTAAAAGTCAAAGAACTCCTTGTAGGACAGAAATGTCAATCAAACAATCAAACATTCTAAAAGAGTAGGTGAAGCATTAAAACCAAAGTTTACCATAGTGATGTCTGCTGATTCCTGGTGGTGTAGTGTGTATTTTAATGGATTATGTATTCTGGGCGATAGAAGTCTGGGACTCCCAACAGGTGAGAGGTAAGATCTAAAAAATACAAAGCTAAAACCCAAGAAGGGCAGAACTCTAAGTAAAGCAGAGAAATAACTGATCTGCAGATTGAGATGGTAAGGCCGGAAGCTCGTCCAAATCTATCTAGTGTCATTTTACTACTTCTCTATTTTTAAAAAACTTTGACCCAGAGATTCAGTTTAAATTGGCCCAGAATTGGTATGTCTCTCAGGTAACTGGAGGAAATACATCCACGTATTTTTCTTCTGGAAGATTTTGTTTATTTGTTTTATTTATTTTTTAAGTAAACCCTTACTTTTAAGTAAACACAATGGAGCTCAAACTCATGACTGGGAGATCAAGAGTCACATATTCTACCAATTGTGCCAATCAGACACCCCTCTGAAAGATTTTTAACTCAGACCTTGAAGAATTACCACATGTAAAATCCCAAGGAACACAAGCTCAGACACAATTAAAAGATGGGAAATACTTCTGGTGTATTAGTATTAATTATTACAATACCTGTTAGTGTAACAAAATTTTTAAAAAATTTTGAAAAGTAGCTTTCTTTTCTCAATTTTTCTGAGTTTCTTTCTTTCTTTCTTTTTTTTTTTAAGTTAGAAACATGTTGAATGTTTGAAATAAACTGGAAATTTGGAAATATTCTCTAGACTTTTTACTAGGATGACATAAACTTCTCCTTACATTTCCTTTCTAATTATTTTCCTCATCTGATCATAGTTCACGTAATAAAAATAGTGTGAGATTTGTGAGAGTTTTTTTGTTTGTTTATTATTTTCCCTTAAAACGCTGGATTTACAATGGAAGCAATATTAGGATGTTTAAGTATCACTTTCTTTTATTATGTGGAGGGCACTATTCTTTTTTTTTTTTTTTTTAAGATTTTATTTATTTATTTATTTGACACAGAGATCACAAGTAGGCAGAGAGGCAGGCAGAGAGAGGGGTAAACAGGCTCCCTGCTGAGCAGAGAGCCCCATGAGGGGCTTGATGCAAAGCTCTATCCAAGGACGCTGGGATCATGACCTGAGCCAAAGCCAAAGGCGCCACCCAGGCGCCCAGTGGAGGGCACTCTTCTAAGCACTCTACACACATTGACCTTTTTTAGTACTCGTAATAACCAGTTTTTTAAAAAAATTATTATCCCTATCATATACATGCAAAAAAGGAAGCCCAAAGAGGTTAAGCAAGTTGCCCAAAACCACAGCTATTAAGTCTTCAAACCTAGACTGCTGGCTCCTGAATTTCACTCTTGGCCTCTATGCTATACAGCATCTCAGGAAGTTCTTCCATGACTACAATGTAAATTAGGAGTCCTTCCGCTTCTTTGATAGCACTGTTCATTTTTGCCTGAACGTTAGTACAATTTAAAATTTTTAATTAATTTGTCTGTCTCCTTCTCTACTCTTTTTCTCTTTGAGAGCAGAAACCATTTCATGCCATATTCCTGCCATTTACCCAGATGGCTGGTACACAGAAGGTGCTCAATAAATGGTTGAGTGAACGAACGCAGGGCACTAGCATAAAAGAGAACGAGGTGAACCATGAGAGACTATGGACTCTGAAGAACAATCTGAGGGGTTTGAAGGGGCGGGGGGGTGGGAGGTCGGGGTACCAGGTGGTGGGTATTACAGAGGGCACGGATTGCATGGAGCACTGGGTGTGGTGCAAAAATAATGAGTACTGTTATGCTGAAAATAAATAAAAAATAAACAAAAAAAAAAAAAAAGAGAGAAGGAAGAAAAATGTTTCCTTCATGGAGTAACGTCTCCATCTTGTGGAATTTTAGAATATTGCCATTCAGCACATTTTAAAAATAAGATCAGGTTTTCACAGAATGGATTCTCAAATGCTATTTCCCAGACTTGTACTATATGTACTTGCACGCATAATCTATAATAAATTTTTAATACCAATTTGTTAAGAAGAGTTACTTCCCTGAGCTACCAATTACGGGCAACCCATGAAGTTAGCAAATCTTGCTATTCACGCAAGAAATGGACAAAAAGAAAGGCTTAGGCCAGGCTGATTATAAATGCAGTTTATGCATACAGAGTCGTTCCCTCCGTCCTCAACCCTTTATCTAGGTGCGGCTCGTTTTCTCTAACGCTAACCTCCAAATGTGGTCGAAGGTTGGAGGTCGAAGACACCGGTGGAGCCGCTCTTTCCCCACGATTCTATGATTCTCGGGTTACTCTCACCACTGAAAACTCTATGGTTCCGGGGCGGGCTGGGAGGCCAGAGTTTGAAGGCCGAGGCGGGAAGATGGTGGCTGCACCTGTCACCAGGCACGGTTTCTCCGGAGCGGGAGGACGCTGGCACTGTGGCTTTCCCTGAATCGCAGAGAAGAATTCGCGATGAATCTTCCGCGCTGGAGTGGGAAACGGCGGCGTTCAGCATCAAGCTCGGACTCCTTCTCGGGAAGTGGCGGGGACGGCAGTGACAGCCTCCTGCTTCACTCGGGGCCCGTGTTGAGTCCTCCCCCGGGCCTGGGATGCTGCTTGAAGGACCGCGGCCGCCCGCCGGCCGCAGCTGCAGGTACTCCCAGGCACTCGGGGGTCCGCGGGCGAGGTGGGCGGCCCAGTGTGGGGAGGTGTAGTTTCAGCACAGAGTGTGTGTGTTTGCACAGCCCACTGAACTTCTACTCCCCTTCTCAGTCTGTGACTCTGGCCTAGCGTGGCAGGTCACTTTCTGTTAGGTCATGGACGTGCGGATTGGGCGACAGCCTGGTAGTAATATTCAACTGGTTTGTGAGTCTTTCGACCTTTGCAGAAACAACTTTCTAGTTGGCCAAATCTAATCACCTATCGGAGGCTCACGCCTCATAGTGCCCAGTACGCCATACAGAGCCTTGTACTGGAAGTGCTTTATGTTTGCATATGCTTTATATAGCCTCAGTGCAACACAAGAACTCCAAAACACAGTGGAAGTCTACCGAAGTCATATGTTAGAATTAGGTTCAACTACTAATTTTTTTTTTTTTTTTTTTCCTGAAAGGGGAATGCAAGCAGACAATTCCTGACGATCAAATAGACAAGTTGCTGTTGGCAAACTGGGGACTTCCTGTAGCGGTTCTGGAGAAATATCACAGTTTGGGTGTAAAAAAGATGTTTGAATGGCAGGCAGAGTGCCTTTTGCTGGGACAAGTCCTGGAAGGAAAGAATTTAGTCTATTCAGGTATTCAAATTTGTGCACATTAATTTCTGTACTACTTTATGACATGAATATGAAGGATACCGCTGAGGTAGTTATGAAGTAGTTTAAAAGGTAGTAGTTATGGGGTAGTTAAAAACTGAATGAAACAGTGATTTATAACTAGAGAAAGCCTTAAAATATGAAAAGTGGAGTCTCATCATATGCATATTTAAGTTATGCCAATGCCATTATGGTGAGGGTGGGGAGCAAAAAAGAAGACAGTTTAAAGAGAACTATTCTGCTTGGTTTTCCTCTCAACAAACATGTTCCAGGATGAAAGTGCAAGGGAAGTGTACATCTGTTCTTCCCCTGGTTGATCTCAGTTGCTTTACAGTGTGTGACCATTATACATTACATATTTATAAATTGACCATCTTGTACGGGGATGTATACACAAAACCATATGTAATTTACCAAGTAGAAGACTTACATAGGCTTTCAGGGGCAACTCTGACATTCATACTTTTTAACATTTTTACTCACTGACTTTAGACCTTATCATTTGATAAGATGTGCTTTCTTTGTGTCAGTTTTTTTGAAGTTGTGAGTCATCCAGAGTTTTCATTATGTCTTCGGCAGATAGTTCTTACTACTACTAATAAATTCAGGCTGTAGAGTCAGATTGGTTGGGTTTGAAAACTGTTACAGTTAATGCCTATGATAATTAATAGCTTATTAATAGAAAACATGAGAGAATGCTTAGAAGAGTTGTTGGCATATAGAAAGTACACCATAACTGGTAGTAGTGGTAGAATGGCCTGACCATTTCAACTCCTTAAACCAAAACTCGAGTGTCATTCATATTTCTGGTCACCAGCTTATATCAGTTAATCACTGTGTCCAGTGTGCATCTCAAATACCTTTTTCTTTTTTTTTTTTTTAAGATTTATTTATTTAAGAGAGAGAGAGAGAAAGAGAGAGAGCGCACACACATGAGAGCGTGAGTGTGCAGGGAGGGGCAGAAAGGGGAGAGGAGGAGAGAACAAGACTCCTCCCTGAGTGTGGAGCCAGACAGAGCCTCAGGCTCATGCCCCAAGATCATGCCCTGAGTGGAAATCTAGAGTCAAATACCCCACCGACTGAGCCACCCAAATGTTTTAATTCTGAGTACTCTTTCTTTTTAGGTACACTACCTAGTTCACTATCCTCTTTCTTGTAGACTATGCTCATCTTCTAGGTTATGCAATAGCCTTATAACTAGTTTATATTTTTTCTCAGGTTTTGTTCTGCTCTGCTCGCAAAGTGATCTTTATAAAGTACAAATATGATCTTAACATACTTTTTCCTAGAACTCACTAGTCACTCTATACTGCTTTCAGGATAAATTCTAAATTCCTTACATGGTGGGATTATAAAATTATTTTTCATGTGACTTGTTCATATCTCTTCTCTAACTCTTTCTGGTTTTATTTCAGGCTTACTAAATTACCATCCTTTGAACTTAGCAGGCTTAGCCTTTGCACATGCTGTTTCTTTTGCTTGGCATTCCTTTCCTCTTCCCTTCTCTTCTCCCAAGTTGTATTTCCTTTCCATAAACTTCATTATAGCTCTTCTCTCTCAACTTCTATCATGGTTTTTACCACAATATATTAAACTTGTTTATCTCCTTCCTCAAAGCAGGGCTTTTAATCATTCAGTATTTAAAGGAAAGGATCATTAGATACAAGCTAGGGACTCAGTATTTATCATTTATTGTTCATAAAAGGATTTGTTTAAGAATTCTCTGTTTTCAGTGTGAGGCTCTCTAGAGCACTGGTTTGAAGTCAGGGACATTTAAGTGAATAAAGTTTTCAGTTGCTAGTAGGGGCCTTAATGATAGGTTAGTCTAAGGCTCTGTAGTTACTGAATTTGGTTTAAAACACTTATTAATACACTATGTCAAATATTCTTTTTGTAATAACCTGTGGAATAACATGTTTTAGCTCCTACTAGTGCTGGGAAGACTCTTGTTGCTGAATTACTTATGTTGAAACGAGTTTTGGAAATGCGGAAGAAAGCTTTGTTTATTTTGCCCTTTGTCTCTGT
The DNA here is from genome assembly GCF_020171115.1 of Neogale vison. NCBI lineage: Eukaryota > Metazoa > Chordata > Mammalia > Carnivora > Mustelidae > Neogale > Neogale vison. The sequence continues at coordinate 123,031,288 of NC_058096.1, forward strand.
GGCTAAAGAGAAGAAATACTATCTTCAGGTAATGTTCTTATACTAAGAACATTATTGTAATAAGATCTATTACTGGCAGCTGTGTTAACAAAAAAGTTTCTCTCGTTGCATCCCAAAGTAGCTTTAAAAGTTGGCCATTGATGAAGATAAACTTTTAAATTATTTATATAAAAGGAGAAAGGGTCATTAAATCAAAAGAGTAACTGAAAGTTGTGTTAAAATTTATAAACTTTTCTTTAGGAAGTAAACAGAATATTTCAATTAGCATATAAACATATAAATTAAAAAACAGCATTTTAACTGAATAGCAGGATTAGAATGAAGCATGGAAAGGAAAGAGTGTTTAAGGATGCATATCCTATCTTGAGGGCCATTTGGGAGTAGTTGGGGGAAGAAGATCCAGACCCATTGGTGCTTAGATAAAACTTCAGGCCTGTGGTTTGTTCTTCTGCAAAAATGAATAATAACATTTTTCATTAGTATGATACTCCCTGGTTTTTAAGGCATTTTTACAACTACAGTGTTGCATTAAATAAAATACATTTACTGTTGTGATTTCTGCAGTGAAAAAATGTGTTGGAATGGCAAGACTATTAAACTGGTAGTCCAAAAAAGCTGGGTTCTAGTCCCAGTTTTGCCATTAACTATGTCTTCAGGCCAGGCACATAATCTCCTGGACCTTAGTATTTTCATTGGTAAAAAGGACTTTAACCCTAATATTATGGGTTAACTCAATAACGCTCAGAAACATTTTACTGAATGAACAGCTCTAAAGTTCTATGGTTCTATAAATCTTTTTAACAGTTATTTCAGAGGCCAAATAGCCAACAAAGCTGGTCCTACATGGTAACATCCTCTCAACTTAGACCAAAGTAACAAAATGATGAAAGGATCCTTTTTATTGAGAAGGTATGTTAGTTACAAGTAAAACTACAAAAAAAAAAAAAAAAAAAATTAACATCAAGGTCCCACTGCATTTGACTTTTGAAAACTTCTATTGTATAAAAGATTGTGGGATAATAAGAATAATTTTTTCATGAAGTATAAATTTGTTCGTTAAAGTGTTACATTTGTGTTTAAAAACAGAGCTAGTTTCTTACGTGTTTATTAGATTAAAAATTGAGTGCTTTAGTTTTTTTTTCCAGTTTTCATTTCTATAACTCTTGGAAGTGCTTTATAAATGTAATCGTTAAAATGGCATACTTCTATTTGACTCTGTCTTAACAGAAAATCTCTGTTCTGTGTTTTGTCAGTTCTAAACTTCATATTTTTCTCATGTGATTCTAAAAACAAAAACAAAACAAAACAAAAACCAGTGTGTCCTGGCCAGGAACAATCAACAGTAATCTAGTAAATATCTTTTGATACTTATGTCTGTATTCTGGGATAGAACCAATCTATAATTCATGAATTTCAAGTATTTTTACTTGTATTATTCCTTTTTGCTCAATTTAGAGTCTGTTTCAGGAAGTAGGCATAAATGTGGATGGTTATATGGGCAGTGCCTCTCCGACACGGAATTTCTCTTCTTTGGATATTGCTGTCTGCACAATTGAGAGAGCCAATGGTCTGATCAATCGCCTCATAGAGGAAAATAAGATGGATCTTTTAGGTAAGAAAAGTAGGAAATAAGCAAATATTTTCTGCTGCTATTTTTTGAAGGAATGGAATGGCTGTTATGATTTCTATAGGTCCCATTTTTTTCTTATTGAGAATTGGCATCTGTAATGTTAGGAACTCTGTGTTAAAAAAAAAAAAAAAAGTTTTATGTCCTGCTTGCTGCTATTGACTATTTCCCTGTATGTTTGCACTTTACAAAACACAGAGGAATATCCTTGAGCCCTCAAGTCATTTCTCATTGCTTCTTTTCTGCCTAAACTTTACTGGGAATAGAACGAAGCATGCTGGAGCTGGTTCTGCCATATCTGCAGTTAGTGTGTATTCATTATCATATTCTGGTGCAAGATAGCTGGATTTGGTCTTTACTTGGAGGTTACCATTTAGGCCAGAAGTGGTATGAAGCTATAGAAACTGACATTTGTTCCTTTGGAACTCTGTGAAGGCTTTCTACCTTAATGCTTTTTTTTTTTTTTTAAACCACTTAGGAAAGTCTATGTAGAGGTAGCACAGGAATAGAATAGTTGTAGCATCAGCAAAAGCAGCAAGAATATCAGTTAGCTACTCATTGAGATCCTGATGAACTTAAATGGTAAAACTGGGTAGAGTGGGAGTGCGGAATGAAATCAAAACTTAATAAGACATGGCTCTGCTCTATGAAGCTTAGAGAGAGAAATCAAATTCATCAGTTTGTATCAGAATTGTCTTAACACTTGTGACCCCATTGGATTTCAAATATCTCAAAGATTGCAATAGAATCTTATAAAATGTGATATCCAATATACCTAACACAGTGCCTGGCACAGATTGTTTTTGAATGACTGAGTGAATAAACTCAAATAACTTTTCAGATAGCTTACTGATGAGGAAAAGGAGTATCATATGCCATTAGGAAATGGGTTTGAAAGATCTTAATTTAGGTGGGGAGGGTTAGTTGGGGGCGGAGGGATACCGGTGCCTGTGAAAACCATAATCTTACGGCTATGTTTAAAGAAGGCATTGGTTGGTACTAAATTTTCAGTACTTCTTGAGCATTATTCCAAGTGCATAGACTGGTTTGATTCTCCAAGTAGTGGAGAAGAGGATTCTGGTATACAGACATATTTATGTTTTGTAGTGGGGTGATTCACGAGCCTATTATCATCAAACAGAAACATCCTTAAATAATTTCTTTCTTCTTGATCTGATTTTGTTATTCTAAGCAGCTTTCTAACATCAGTATGGTTGGTTGCCCTGGTTGTTTTACCCCGTAGAAAAGTCAATATACTGAATAACTATGGTAGGTGTATTTGATATCTCATTGTACATATATTTATACAATCTTGCCAATATAGAAGTATCTGAGTAATGAGAGGCAGTTTCCTCTGAGTTAGCTAATCCTTGATTTTTAGATCCAAAATACAGTATAGTTGGACCACTTAAGATGTCTGAAATGTCTTGAGAAAGGATTGTCCATTATGTGAAATTTGATTTTTGTTTTATGGTTAGAAATTTGTATCACCTGCAATATATTGTAGTAATGACAGCTACTTACTATAGAAGATGCTGAGTCTTTTAAAATTTTTATTGAAATTGTTAAATTTTGTGAAACTTAGTATCTGGACAATCTCTTTAGGAATGGTGGTTGTGGATGAATTGCATATGCTGGGAGACTCTCACCGAGGGTATCTGCTGGAACTTTTACTCACTAAGATTTGCTATATTACTCACAAGTCAGCATCTTGGTGAGTACCTGAAATAATGGAGTTCCTGAGATTCTAAGCAGTGCTAAGGAATTGTTTGCAAAAGTGCGTAGTAAGTATGAATTAAATAAATTAAAGAAGGGCAATAATACCTATTTAGAACAAACTCAGGTACAGCAGATCATTTTTGTTCCAAAAGAAGTACTTAAGATTGAGAGTGATTTTAGATGATTTTTATAACATTTTAACATTTTGGGTTGTTCATTTTTATGATAAAATTTTTAAAAATCCAGTTTTTGTATTTGCCAGTTATACATCATTCTATTTAAGCAATCAAGACTAATTTTGAAAAATAGCATTTCTTTATCCCCTCCCTCCCAGAGACAACTACTTTCAACTCTAACAGCTTTTAAAACAATTATTTACAATGCTATTTCTAAATGTAGCCACTGTGTTTTTAGTTTTACACATTATGTACTACTTATTATGAAAGATGAAGACCTAGCTCTTCTTTAAAATCTTTACTCACCCAACCCAGTCTCCTCCTACTTGACCCCACAGTCTCTTTTTGTCCTTTCATAATCTTCCCATTCTCCAAATACTGTTATATCATAATTTTTATCAGATCAATATTTAATGTTAGACTGTTATGGCTATATAAATGCCTTTGCCAACTGAAGCATGTGGTATATTATGATTACTTTTATCTTCAAAATAACTTTTGAGAAATTTAATATCTGAAATTAATATCTTTTTTGTTTGATGGTTTGGTTTGCTATGTCCTTTTCACTGATTGATCCCCAGCCTCTTTCCCATTTACATAAATCTCCATCCAGTATATTTCAACACATTTGCTATTCTACCAAATTCATCTTCTTGAAGTTTCTCCAAAAGACTTCTGAGTTATTCCAATCTGGATAGGTGGGTAAACTATATATGTGCTGCATAGTACTTATTTTAGGATCTTTCTTTATCATTCATTCCTATTGCTTTACACTTGGGTCAGTGTCCCCCTTTTTTGGATAACATTTTTTCTTCTTGATTTACTTCCTCATTTTGATGGGGACATCTTCCAGGAATTCTACTTTATTTTAGTGCACAGTCTATTCATGATTTTTTTTTTGAAAGTTTGCATATCTGAAAATGCCTTATGGTTATTTCGTAGATTGCCCAGGTATAGAAGTCAAGATTTTATGATGCTTATCCTTTATCCTTTGTATAAAAATTTTTAATTCACTCTGGGAGATTTTAGGGTCTCCTTTTCTTCCTCAGTGTTGTGAAATTTCACACCGATGTGTCTTGGTGTTTCATTTTTGTTCATTGTGTTGGGTGCACAATAGATTTCTTTCAATCTAGGAGCTCTTATATTTCAGTTTAGGGAGATTTAACACCTCTTTTTCAGTATATGAGAAAACATGGAGTTAATTGTTTATATACCAGATCAGTACAATCTGAGGGGTTTGAAGTGGGGGGGGTGGGAGATTGGGGTACCAGGTGGTGGGTATTATAGAGGGCACGGCTTGCATGGAGCACTGGGTGTGGTGAAAAAATAATGAATAATGTTTTTCTGAAAATAAATAAATTGGAGAAAAAAAAAAAGAATATAAGACTAATGCAAGTAACAAATTTGACCAAATGGATGTATGTAGAAGAATTACCAAATAAAAGCAGAATGTATGTTCTTTTCAGTGTGCATGGTAAAACTTCACTATATCCTGAGCCATAAAACAATACATTTTAAAGGATTTAAGTATTTTATTTTATTTAATTAATTTATTTATTTTTAAAAAATATATTCTCTGACAAATGGAATTACACTAAAAAATAAGTGTAGGAGAGGCATAACTAGAACATGTCCCCTGGAAATTGGGACATACATTTTTACCCATTTGGGGGTCAAAAAATAATCACAGTAGAAATTGGAAGATAGTTTGATTTGAAAGTACATCTTCTAACAAAACTTGTGAAATGCAGCTGAAGTTTAAAGGGGGAGCTGATGTATAAAATGCATGTATTACTGAAGAAGACTGAAAAATTAATGTATTATTCATCTCAAGAACTTAGAGTAGTAAAATAATGCCACAGAAAGTAGAAGGAAAGAAATAATAAAGACAAGAGCAAAAATTAATGAAAGAGGGAAGTCATTATCCAGAACATTCAAGTAATTCAACAAATCAAGAAGAGAAAACCCAATATATCAATGGGCAAACACCTCCAATGGGCACTTTTTAAAAATTAACATATATTATTAGCCCCAGGGGTACAGGTCTGTGAATCGCCAGGTTTACACACTTTACAGCACATATTCTCCCCAATGTCCATAAACCCACCACCCTCTCCCTCCCTCCTTCCCCCCCCAACCCTCAGTTTATTTTGTGAGATTAAGCGTCTCTTATCGTTTGTCTCCCTCCCGATCCCATCTTGTTTCATTTATTCTTTTCCTACCCTCAATAGGCATTTATAAGATGGTATCCAGATGGTCCATAATCATGAAATGATACTTAATCTCATTAGTAATCAAGGCAATATAAGCTACTTCTTCAAAGAGATATTATGACACACTCTCCAAAATAGCTAACATTAAAAAGATGGACAATACTAAGTGGTGACAAGATGTGGAACAATGAAACACATATGGATCATGGAGATACTTTAGTATAGTCTCTTTGGAAAACAGTTCGACATCAATAAAACTGAAGATGATCTATAACCCAGTAATTTTACTTGTAGGTATATATCTTAAAAATGTATGGGTGTATGTACCCAAGGACATGACCAAGAATATGTTAGCAGCACTATTTGAAACTAATACTATGTATCTTTGAACATCATTTTCATTTGTATTCGACAGCCAGGCAAATTTAGCCAGTCCTCTATCTAATGCCGTGCAGATTGTTGGCATGAGTGCTACTCTTCCTAATTTGGAGATTGTAGCTTCCTGGTTGAATGCTGAACTCTACCACACCAACTTTCGTCCTGTACCACTGTTAGAGTCAGTAAAAATTGGAAATTCTATATATGACTCTTCAATGAAGCTTGTGAGGGAATTTCAGCCCAGTCTACAAGTAAAGGTAAGTCAGTATTTTTACATCACTATTCCCAGTACTTTGTGTTTGATTGCATTTTCTAGGAGTTCACATTTTTTTGAGTTATATAAATTAGGGGTTGCAATGCAGTTGAATATGCTTTACATATCCATTAGAAGGATTATTAATGCCAAGCTAATGGTTTCATCTTAAATAATTGGTAGTGATGGTGAGAGAAGAAATTCAGTTGTGCCTTCAATTTATTTATTTATTTTTAAAGGTTTTATTTATTTATTTGACAGAGAGAAAGAGAGAGAAAGAGAGCACAAGCAGGGGGAGAGGCAGGCAGAGGCAGAGGGAGAAGAAGGTTGCCCACTGAGTAGGAAGCTGGAAATGGGGGTTGATCCCAAGACCCTGGGATCATGACCTGAGCAGAAGGCAGATGCTTAACCAACAGAGCCACACAGATGCCCAGTTGTGCCTTCAATTTATATGATTATCTTTTCCAATAAGTATAATAGAAGATAATATAAATAATAAAAAAATACTTAATTTTGTAGATTGTTCTTTTTAACTGGGAGAAGATTTTCTTATGGCTTAGTTTACACTAAGCACTAATGTGGAAAATTTACTTTTGTTAAGTAGTAGACATAATATATAGTGAAAGAGAAAAAACATTTTTGGAGTCAGACCTACCTCTGATACATAATAGAGATACTTGATATTGTGGATACTAGTTGAATCACAAAACCTCTCTGAATATACTATCTTATCTGTACATTGGGGTGTAATACTTATATTAGGAGTGAAGGATGGTGTTAAAAAATTGGCATCTAGGAAGTGCTTAATAAATTATAAATTCCCTCACACACCCATAAACACTTAAGAAATTTTAGTTCACAGTATTTTTTTAAGTCTGATTCTTCAAACCTGAGGTTAAAAAACTGACTCATCATCTGTGGAGTGGGACATTTCTTTCTGTGTAGAGCTGTGCCTCTGAATACGGAAACAGCTGGAGTTGGAAATAGGAATAAGTTCATGTGTTTCAGTCCTGTCCTAGATAGGCATTTGTAGCCTTTATATGTCTGGCATGGAATCTTATTCCAGTTGGTTTGCTCTGTACCCCAAATTTTACCAGACTGTGCCTTAGTTACCTCAGCAAATATGTAAGCGCATTCATTTACTCTCCTGTTAATCTGTTTCTATTGCTATGTCTTTGCCTTCACCCTGTTTGAATCACTTTAAACTCATACCTGGATTATTGAAATAGTCTGCTAATTGAGCTCTCTGCTTCCTACCTTTTCCCTTTTAGTCTATATTTAAATCGGGAGCTAATGATCTATTTAACATGAACATCAGATCACATTACCATTATGTTCCTAGTTTTGAAGTGGTTCCTTGTTTCCTTTAGAATGAAAGCCAGCCTCTTTTTGGTAGTCTGATAAGACATTACATGATCTGTTCCCACCCACTTAGTGCTTTGACCTTACCTACTACTTTCTTATTCCCTCTACAGCCTCTTTGCTATTCTAAAATATGCCAAGAATCTTTCACCTGAGGTTCTTTCTTTATGGAATGCTTTCCCTCTAAGCATTAGTATGGTTTACTCTTTTACCTTTGGACGTTTACTCAAAGTCACTTTCTTAGACCTTCCCTGGCCACCTTATCTAAATTACAGCATCCTCCCCTTCCTGGTCCCTATTTTCCATTTTCTTTTTCTTTTTATCACTTTTCAAAATTCTGTGTTTTACTTATCTTGTTTTTGTTATTATCTGTCCCTTCCTACTGGCATAGTAACACTTTGAGGGCAGAGCTTTTTTTCTACTTTATTCTTTATCCCCAGTGCCTAGGACAATATCTGGTACATAGTAAATGTTTGTTCATTGAGCGAATGGATGGACGAATTAATTAATTCAGTTAAACACCCCTTCCAGTTCTGAGAACTCAATGGGCTACCACATGGGATTTACATATGCTTTATTCTGCCTGAAATTTTTCCACTGACCACCAGTTACCCTTATTGAAATAACACCTCCCCTCCTTCATATATCAGCTAGATAATTTTTCCAGAGAAAACTCTTTGATTTTTTTGTCAAATGTATGTCAAATATGAGGCTTCATAACATCCTAAAATGCTTTTATAGTACATCTAGTAATTGTATTTTACATTTATTTGTTTTGTACTTTAATACCTTTCGCCAACGAACCCTAACCACCTTAAAGACAGGATCTTGACTTTCTTTTGCTTACCATGATATCCCCATTGGCTGAGGGTTCGAAGTCAATAAATACTAGATAAATTAATCAACATATTTCCTTTCACCTTGCATTATAAGGAAGTGTATTTCTTTTTTTCTCTTCTTGTTTTTTCTTTGTTATTGACTTTGTAATTGGTTTTTGTTATGCCTTTCAATAGAAGAAATCTTTTTTTTTTTTTATAAAGATTTTATTTATTTGTTTGACAGAGAGAGAGATCACAAGTAGGCAGAGAGGCAGGCAGAAGAGACGGGGAAGCGGGCTCCCTGCTGAGCAGAAAGCCTGATACAGGGCTTGATCCCAGGACCCTGAGATCATGACCTGAGCTGAAGGTAGAGGCTTAACCCACTGAGCCACCCAGGTGGCCCCAGTAGAAGAAATCTTGAAGCAAAATGAGTGAGTGACTTTAAACTGATATGAAAATGTTTTGAAAGGACCATTAGAGTGACTTATTTCTCTTTCTTCCTTAGGGAGATGAGGACCATGTTGTTAGTTTATGTTATGAGACCATTTGTGATAACCATTCAGTATTGCTTTTCTGTCCATCAAAGAAATGGTGTGAGAAGTTGGCAGATAGCATTGCCCGTGAGTTTTATAATCTACACCATCAAGCTAAGGGTAAGTTACTGATGGAAATGGAAGCTTCTATGCTCAGTACACTTGCTTGAAAGTAATGTAATGAGTATATAAATAAAGCATGGCTCTTTTTGATCATTGTACCACCTGCCCACTGGACACTCCTTTACAAAACAATGCTTTTGTGACTAATCCTCTCCTTATCCTCACGATAGACAACGTATACACACACTCAGGCTAACCTTAAGATTTTTAAAATACTGGATTTATACAGGCACATACTAAGATTCTTCATCTAGGATCCATGAGCTTTGAAATATTGATCTTTGAAACCCTAAATTATATCTGGAACATCATATACACACATTTTTCTGGAGAAATCAGACATATCTTTTTTTATATTTCCAAAGCCTAAAAAAGAATCACACACATATGCATATGTATATATACATATAAACACATATATTTTAAAATCAGCTTTATTGGGGTGCCTGGGTGGCTCAGTCTATTAAGCGTCTGCCTTTGGCTCAGGTCATGGTCCCAGCGTCCTGGGATCAAGTCCTGCATGGGGCTCCCTGCTCAGTGGTGAGCCTGCTTCTCTCTCTTCCTCTGCTGCTTCTTCTGCTTTTGCTCTCTCACACATGCTCTCTCTCTCAAAATAAAATAAAATAAAATAAAATCTTAAAAAAATAAATAAAATCACCTTTATTGAGGTATAATTTATATATAATAAAATGTACCCATTTGAAGTTTATAATTTAATGAATTTTAACAAATGTATACACTTGTTTAACCCCCACCAGTAATGAACCTACAGAACATTCCTATCACCCATTTAAAATGTAATCTTTGCTCTTTAGCTATCAATCTCCTCTCTATTCTGAGCCCCAGGCAAGTGACCTGCTTTTTGTTACTCTAGATTAGTTGTGCCATTCCCAAGAATTTCGTATAAATAGAATCATATATGATGTATGTGTGTTGTATGTTTGGCTTCTTTCAGCATGGTATTTTTAAGATTTTCCAGATTGTTATGTTTATCTATTTGTTTTCTATTGCTGAGTAGTGATTAATGTATGTCTATAACCATTAGTATATATTTTACTGATTCTAGGATGAACACTGTTCCCTCACTACTTTTGCTAGCCTGTGGTCCTTTGGGGTCCCTACACAGATGAGTTTAGGGAAGACAGAAACCAACCAGTTCTGGTCACAGAATATTAGGATATTTTATGATTTCATTGGAATCCTGAGGATAGGTGATGGATACCTCAAGCTTAGCTCCAATAAGAAAGCTTTGCTTGAAGTTTTATTTGATAGGCTCCAGCCCAACATTATAATATCTCTTTTATTTCCCTCCTAATTGATGTTTTCTATACTGTGCCATTTATATTCCTTATGTTGTACCATAATTACTTAAATTCCTTTGATAATCAGAAACATTATTATTATCTTCTTTGCTTGAGATTCTGTTACTTTGATTTACAGCAAGGTTTCCGAAATCCTAGTGCTTGGACTGGAGTCTGAGCTATAATGAAATTTTCACCAGAAAAATAAGGATACGACTGCGTTTTTTTGTAAAGCTGAAGTTTAAATTCTAAAATTACCCTACTAATTTTTTTTAATGTTAAAATGACTTTTCTATTGAAATAAAGGTATTGATCAATGGTAGTTTTTAAAAATTTTAAATTGTGCTTAGTATAATATAACAATAACAACCCCTGTGGGTCCTTAAAAAATTTTTTTAAGGAAGGTTTACCTAAAATATTTTAAAGAATATATATGTTAAAATTTTATCAGAGGCTTACTAGTTCAGAAATCCAAGAGTTTGGGAAATTCTTTTTTTTTTTTCAAAGATTTTATTTATTTATTTGACACACACAGAGAGAAATCACAAGTAGGCAGAGAGGCAGACTGAGAGAGAGGGGGAAGCAGGCTCTCTGCTCAGAAGAGAGCCTGATGTGGGACTCGATCCCAGGACCCTGTGATCATGACCTGAGCCGAAGGCAGAGGCTTAACCCACTGAGCCACCCAGGCTTCCAAGTTTGGGAAATTCTTTAAAGAAACATAGCTCCTGCATCTAAGAAAGTTGATGTCTTACTAGGGGAGCAATTTACAGAGAGACAAAGACAGAAGGTAATGGGTGGCTAACTATCACATGGGTGGCAAAGAGGCTAGAAAAATTGTCACATAGAAATAGGCTCCTAGGTGCTTCTGACACTGCTGGTTTGTGGGACAAACTTTGAGCAAGCATTTTGATTTTTAGGCTATGAATGGTAGTATCTGTAATCCTTTCCTTCCTCAGCTGGGTCCTTTGATCACCTCTTGTGGGCTTGGTCTTACCCTAACACAGTGCTTCCTAAACTTTGGTGCACATTAGAATCAACTGGGGAAATTTTAAAATTTCTATGTTCAGGTTGCATCCTGTTGCATCACAATGTGTAGGAATCAAAGTCAGGCAAAAGTATTTTTAAAAGATGGCTTGCTAATTATTATGTATAGTAGTTTTAGAAACATTGTCCTAATATTTAGCTCTGTCATGACTTAGGCAGATAGCACTTAAAGAGGTCCAGCAAGAAATGAACAGTGTTGATGTTTTTTTCTGTGACAGGATTGGTAAGATCATCTGAACTTCCACCAGTGATACTGGAACAAAAGGGTCTCCTAGAAGTGATGGATCAGTTAAAACGTTCACCTTCAGGACTGGACTCTGTATTACAAAAAACTGTACCATGGGGAGTAGCATTTCATCATGCAGGTATCCATATTTATAATCTGTTATTAAGAAGTCCCCCTAAAAATCTTCATAATTTCTTCATTTTTTATTTCTGTGCATTTGATTTCTTGTAAAACCATGCCACTTTTAGATTTCATTTTAAGAAGTGTGTGATTAAACAAGAATAAAACATATTTAGTATACTTATCTATTGTGTGTGTCTATATATAGACACACACACACACACACATACACACACCAGATAAAGGCAATTTTTATACCATTGGGGAAGTGAATTCTAAAATTGTTACCTTTCTACACTTTGTTTCCTTAAAATTCAGGTTAGACAGGTACTTGCTGCCCTAATTTTATGCTACTCTGAATGTTTCCTCTTATCTCACAGGGGATTGAAATACTCTTATAAATAAATTAAAAATCAAATCAAAATCAAATTAATTTTAGACATTATCATATTGTGTTTGGAGAGGGCTAGAAGTACTTAAAAATATTCTGATTGTCAAAATTGCCAGGATTATGCAGTCACTAAATTAAATAACTTCTTTCAGGGAGTGATCTGTCTGTGACATATGTGCTAAGGATATGGTTAAGAACATATAGTTTCTTCTGGGTCCAGAAGAAGGAAACTGTCTTGCACAATACACAAAAATAAATTCAAAATTCATGAAAGACTAAATGTGAGACAGAATGCCATCAGAATCCTAGAGACCTCTTTGACCTGTACTAGACATTTCTCTGGAGGCAAGGGAAACAAAAGGAAAAATGAATTATTGGGACTTCATCAAGATAAAGAGCTTCTGTACAGTGAAGGAAACAATCAACAAAACTAGAAAGCAACCTTTAGAATGGGAGAAGATACTTGCAAAAGACATATCTCTTTTTTTTTTAAAAGATTTTTTATTTTTTTATTTGACAGAGAGATCACAAGTAGGCAGAGAAGCAGGCAGAGAGAGAGGAAGGGAAGCAGGCTCCCTGCTGAGCAGAGAGCTGGATGCGGGGCTCCATCTCAGGACCCTGAGATCATGACCAGAGCCGAAGGCAGAGGCTTAACCCACTGAGCCACCCAGGCGCCCTGTCGTATCTCTTTTTTTAAAAAAAAAGATTTTATTTATTTATTTGACAGAGAGATAGAACACACAGAATGGCAGGCAGAGGGAGAGGTAGAAGCAGGATCTCCACTGAGCAGGACGCCCCGTGTGGGGCTCAATCCCAGGAACCTGGGTTCATGACTTGAGCCGAAGGCAGCTGCTTAACCAACTGAGCCACCCAGGTGCCCACAAATGACATCTGTTAAAGGATTAGTATCCAAAATCTAAAGAATTTATCCAACTCAACACCCAAAAAAACAAATAATCTAGTTAAGAAATGGGCAGAAGACATGACCAGATATTTTTCCCAAGAAGACATCCAGATGGCTATCAGACACATGAAAAGCTGCTCAACATCACTCATCATCAGGGAAGTACAAATCAAAACTACAGTGAGATACCTATCCGAGTGGCTAAAATTAACAGCACAAGGAAACAACAGATGTTGGCAAGGATTCAGAGAAAGGGGAATGCAAACTATTGATGGGAATGCAAACTGGTACAGCCCTTCTGGAAAACAGTATGGAAGTTCCTAAAAAACTTAAAAATGGAAGTGCCCTGTGACCCAGCAATTGCACTACCAGGTATTTACCTAAGGGATGCAAAATACAGATTTGAATGGGTACATGCACGCTGATGTTTATGGCAGCATTATCAACAAATAACCAAACTATGGAGAGAGCCCAAATGTCCATCAACTGATGAATAGATAAAGAAGGTGCGGTATGTATATACACACACACGTGTGCACGCACACGTACATATATGTATACATGTGTACATATACATATATACGTATGTACACACAATGAAATGTTACTCAGCCATCAAAAAGAATGAAATCTTGCCAGTTACAATGACATGGAAGAAGCTAGATTATATTATGCTAAGCAAAAATAAGGCAGTCAGAGAAAGACAAATACTGTATGGTTTCATTCATATGTGAAATTTAAAAGATAAAACAGATCAACATAGGGCAAGGGGAAAAAAACGAGGGAGGAAAACCATAAGAGACTCTTAGCTATAGAGAACAAACTGAGGGTTGAGACAGAGTTGGGTAGGGGTGGGCTAGATGGGTAATGGGTATTAAGTAGGTATTATAGTGAGCACTAAGTGTAGTATGTGGGTGATGAATCACTAAATTCTACTCCTGAAACCAATATTACACTCTATGTTAATTAGAATTTAAATAAAAATTTGAAAAGAAAAGTATAGTTTTCTAAAATTTTGAATTTAACATTTTCAATTTATTTAAATTTTTATTATGCATACATGAATACATTTTGAAATATATGTATATATGTATATGCATACAAACATATAGAAGAATATTTTTATTGTATATAGCTTATGATGCATACCAATAAAGTGACCCATCACCTAAATTACAAACTCGGTCCTTTTTTTTTTTTTTTTTTTTCCAATTTATTTATTTTCAGAAAAACAGTATTCATTATTTTTTCACCACACCCAGTGCTCCATGCAAGCTGTGCCCTCTATAATACCCACCACCTGGTACCCCAACCTCCCACCCCCCCGCCACTTCAAACCCCTCAGACTGTTTTTCAGAGTCCATAGTCTCTCATGGTTCATCTCCCCTTCCAATTTACCCAAAAGCACATACCCTCCCCAATGTCCATAACCTTCCCCCCTTCTCCCAACCCCCCTCCCCCCAGCAACCCACAGTTTGTTTCGTGAGATTAAGAGTCACTTATGGTTTGATTTTTTAAATAAAATTTAAAAGTAAGCCAGGTAAGTATATATTCTTTACGTTGTTTTTCATTTACTCGTGTATTTATTTTTCAGCACTTTTTTATGCTTAAATGTGATACATAAGCCATATCTCTACTCTCAGTGACTTCATTGTCTAGAACAAGAGTCAACAAATTACAGTCTGCTGGTCAAATCCAGCAGATTTTTGTAGATAAAGTTGTATTGGAACACAATCATGCCTGTTTGTTCTGTGGCTGCTATCATGTGACAGTGGTAGGGTTGAGTAGTTGCAATAGAGACCATCTGTCCTGCAAAGCCTAAAATGCTTACAGAAAAAGTTTGCCAACCCATGGTCTAGGAGATGAGATAAAAGTATTCTAGGGGTGGCAGATTATACTCTTAAAAAGTTAGACCATGGTGACTTCTTTGTTTATAGTCAGAACAATAGCTTGAAAAAAATCTTTAGAGGCTTGTAGTAGATTCCCAGATATATTTGTAAGTGATCAAGTATGATATTTCTGTTATATTCATTAGTAAATATATGTTATTATAACTTCCTTTTGTTAGGTCTTACTTTTGAGGAGAGGGATATCATTGAAGGAGCCTTCCGTCAAGGTCAGATTCGGGTTTTGGCAGCAACTTCTACTCTTTCATCTGGAGTGAATCTACCAGCACGTCGTGTAATTATTCGGACTCCTATTTTCAGTGGTCAACCTCTAGATATTCTTACTTATAAGCAGATGGTTGGTCGTGCTGGCAGGAAAGGGGTAGACACAGTAGGTAAGTGAGTTTGAATTTAATTGTGACAGCATTGCTGAAGGACTGTGTCAGTAGCATTGCTGAGGGACTGTGTCAGTCTGCTTGAAATTTGACTAGTTCCTGGCAACTCATTTCCTATCATGCTGCATTTGTTATCCAAAGCACTAATGTCATGTTTTGCTTTACTTAATATATAATGAATATAAGTTATAATTTTCATATATCAACCATTGATTTTCTACTAATGTAAAATTAAAATTTTCTTTACCTTATATACAGTAAAATGATTCAATATTCTAGTCAAAATGACTTATCACACTAACTAAAAGATGATTTTTAATTTTCAGTATATTCTACTGCTAATGAAGTAAGTAATTTTCATGGGTTTTAGTTCTGCTTGGTCTAAGACTTCAAATAAGGATGCTGAGAGTTGGGAAATACTCTCAGAGTTTGGGAATAGAAATGTTTTCTCTCTAAATTTGTGCTGATTCTGAAAATAACTTTTTTAGTTTCTTGTGTCAAAAAGTAATGATAACCTTACCACAAACCAAACAGAAGTTTTGTCTTAAGCAATGGGGTAAAGGTTTGTTTAATTAAATATCAAGATAGCAGCAAATACTATTTCTAACGTGGTACATTATTTTGGGTGTGGCAAGATTGTTATAAGCCTTATAACATTAAAGAACTTTCAGAGGAACATTCTCTGTCATTCCTTATTTTCTAGGATGTAGTTTATTGACTCCCGTATTATACCATTTGTCAAACAGACAAACAGTTCTGTGGCTGCTAAAGAGAAAATAGGGTATCTAGGAGAAAAGGAAGAGTCTTAATGGGAAAATAAGTGGGATATTCTGGGTACAAAAAGCTGGATAGTATCTGAGGAAGTGACTTTTAGAGTAATTTGACTTTGTCATCACATCATCATTTCAACCATCAGGAAGGATGTAAAGGAAGTAAAGGAAGTAAAGGACACAGCCTACCCCTTAAGGGCACTTCCCAGGAGTTGCACGAAATATTTCTCCTCACATACAATCAGGGAGAACTTATCACACAGTTACTTTCCCCAACTGCAAGGGAGGCCATATGCCCAACTAACATATAGAGATTTTATTAAAGGAAAAACGAGGGGCACCTGGATGGCTTAGTTGGTTTGGCAACTGCCTTCAGCTCAGGTCATGATCCCAGAGTTCTGAGATAGAGTCCTCCATCGGGCTCCTGGCTCAGCAGGGAGCCTGCTTCTCCCTCTGACCCTCTCCCGTCTCATGCTGTTTCTCCCTCTCTCTCTCTTTCTCTCTCTCTCTCAAATAAATAAATAAATAAAACCTAAAAAAAAAAAAAAAAGGTAAAAACAAAAGAGCAGCTGTCTGTTTCAGCCCTAGTAACAAATGATTCATCTACCTGTAATCCCTTCAGGGTCATTGGGCTGCCTCTCTTTTAAAACCTAAAAATTCTAACAATTAAAAAAAATCTTCCAACTCATTGGATTTCCCCAATTAGAGACATCAGAGAAGTTTATCCTGCTTCTGTCTCTTCCTTTATGTGTAAAATATGCAGGTTACATGTGTTTAAAGAAGGCTGGAGAAAGACACTAAAACATTTTCTATTCCTACTTGCTTCCCCCTGTTCTTTCCTCAATTGATTTCTTAGTAGACTTGCAACTCTGGAGAGTGAAGTGTAAGTTCATCTTACACAGCTGCTTTTCTTTTAGGGTTAGAGGGCCTTTAAGGTAATACAGAAGATAAGGAGGTTTTGTTTGCCTTCCTACATTAGCTTGTACTTCTCTTTCTCATGGGGAGGAATAATTGGAAGATTGGTGCCCTGGCCAAATTATCAAGCCTTAAATTAGGCAACATTTAACAAAACTAAAATACACCACAATAACTTTGCTTTTGAGGCCTTGGAAACTTCTGAGATTTTGACTTTGTATAATACTCCATTTCAGGATGCCATATAGCTTGCTCACAGCTTCCAAATGGGGGAGTGTCTGAATTGTGTTTCATATCAATTACAAAGATATGCATACTTGTGATGCTTTTTGGTTTGTGTAGCATCTTTGTAACTTCTTGGCATTTTATAAATGATCTTAATGTCTCCTAGACAGTTAATGGTGTTTTGTTTAGATGATACTTGAATCTTTCTGTGGAATTCCTGGAACCGTCCCATATAAGATGTTGGTGCTTTGTGCAAAAATAGTGATTTGTAAGTTAATAGTAATAATTGATTCTAATTGACTTCTCTATTGTGTTATGGATACAACCTCTTCAGATGGATGGGCGCAGGAACCTGAACTGTATATATTGCCATTAATTTGGACATTTTCATAAATCTTGCTTCATCTTGAAAAAGGGTTGTCCATTTTGTTGAATCAGAACCTGAAAGTGGTTTGTATAGCCCAAAGTGACATTTTTACTTTGCTGCTAATGCTAGTTGATACCTTTTGTAGGTAATTTTTTTGTCTTATGCTGGACTATTTTGTAGTGCTTGCAAGAGCCTTGTGATACATTTTATTCACCTGTTTTTTTTTTTTATTGTTGTTTGTCTGATGGCACCTATCTTTTTGTAATTTTATCTGGGATAAATAGTCAACAAGTTTATAGTCCCTTATCTTTATTTTGTCTTTGTTCTCAATTTGGCAGTCAGTCTTAGGAAAGCAGCATTTTCTTTCTGCCTAGAATGGTTATTATACTCCACCACAATGCCGCTTTTGGCTTTCTCTAATGCAAGTGACCTTCCTTTTGCCCCTTGAACATCTTACTTACTTGTATCTTTTCCCCTACTATTGGATACATTTCTGAAAAAAAATTATGGTTTTCTCTAGTTGTAATTGCTTTAATAGTATTTATGTTTGTATAAGTTGAATATTTGTACATGTTTATAATGTACAAGTGCTATCACATATTTTTATTCCTTTGATTGTCACAATAACCTAAAGTGTTTAGATTAGTGAATGTTATGATTTCTAGGTTTCTGTAAATATTTTTGAATTCATATTGTCATATATAACGAATAGCAATTTGCATTTGCAGTTTTTTTCATTTCCAAAATACTTCTATTATTATTATTATATACTTAATTAACAAGAACTGACAAATGACAGATTAATAGGACAGAAGGCCTACATATTTTATTTGATATTAGTATTTTCATTTTTTGCATACACAGAGGCTTTTATAGAAAAACAGTGAAGATCCAAAGAAGCAGTTAGATGTTAGGGTCTTTTTACCCTTTTAACAAAAGGTGATAGAATTGAGAAGTGACAAGGCAAAGGAAAAGGGATTAGGGCTTTTAGGGGTGGTAAATTGTAGGAAAGTAAATATATACTGGAAACTAATGGAAGTTATAGATTTTTAAAATTTAAATTCAATTAGCCAACAAAGAGTACATCATTAGTTTCAGATGTAATGTTTAACACTTCATCAGTTAAGGATTATTTAGAAAGGATTATGGAGACCCTCCTTGGTGCTCACTTTCTGTTCAGTGGTAAGTGATAAGAGGAACACCTTTACAAAGAGAAATTTTTATCTTGGTTCTAGACAAGCAGGGTGATGGCAAGGAGCTCTTTCTGTTTCCTAAGTGCCTTCAGGTCAAAATAATCCTTATGGCACTTTGGCATATTTGAATTCCCTTCAAAGTTCAGAAAATGAAAGCATCAGCAATAATTCTATGACCATAATAATGGCTATCATCTATTAACTTCTTTTTAAACAAGACAACTGAAATTCTCTTTGACAGGTATCTTAAGGAAATACGTTGCAATATATAATAAATGTATGGTTTTTTGGTTATAGGTGAGAGTATCTTAGTTTGTAAGAACTCTGAAAAATCAAAAGGCATAGCTCTACTTCAGGGATCTCTAAAACCTGTTCGTAGCTGTTTGCAAAGACAAGAAGGAGAAGAAGTAACTGCAAGCATGATAAGAGCTATTCTGGAGGTAATAACGAGTTCACTAAATTACCGTTTGCTCTTTTGTGCTTATAATATGATGGTAGAACTTAAATATGTGAAGAAAAATCTTAGCTTTGTGTTTCTTTATGAGTTCATAGTTTCCCTAAGTTGGAATCTCTTGTATTTAAGTTATTTCCTGGAGTTTAATATAGCTAGTACTATATCAGTATATTTCAAAACAGTGGGTTAAGACCCAAATATCAGATGATTCTTTTTATTTTTTAGGTTTACTTTATTGTCTATGATCTGAGCCAAAATCAAGAGCTTGACACTTAACCAATTGAGCCACCCAGGTGCCCCTATTTTCAGAATATTTAAAAAGATGACAGAAACGGACTGTAGTTCTTCCATCCAGATAATACCTATAACATTAAAATAAAATCAAATTAGGGTGCCTGGATGGCTCAGTCAGTTAAATAGCTGCCTCTGGCTTAGGTCATAATCTCAGGGTATGAGATCCAATCCTGCATGAGGTTCCCTGCCCATTGAGATGACTGCTTCTCCCTCTCCCTCTGCCTGTTGCTTCCTCTGGGGTGACTGCTTCTCCCTCTCCCTCTGCCTGTTGTTTCCTCTGGGGTGACTGCTTCTCTCTCTCCCTCTGCCTGCTGCTTCCTCTGCTTGTGCTCTCTCACTCTCTCTGCCAAATAAATAAATAAATAAATCTTTTTAAAAAATTAAAAAAAAATTACAAATAGACATGCTTAGAAATTTCAAACAACATGGAAAGATCTAAAGTGAAAAATAAAACTTTCTCCTTTACAATCTCAAAGGTAACCAGCCTCCTTATTTTAAGTGTTTTGTGTCCTCCAGAGAAGTTTTCTGTTTATATACCAGCATGCCTTGCTCTGGGCTTCATTGCTGGTACTGGGGGTACTGATACCTGTGCTCATACTTTCTTCCCCCCACTCCCCTTTAGCTCTCCATCTGAAAAAAAAAAAAAAAAAAAAAGGAAAGTAATACCATGGGGTTATTAAGGATATAGAAAGTAGGCATTCTCATATACCGCTGAAACTCTTTTGGGAGGGCTACTTGGACATACCTACTAAGATTAAAAAACAGGCAAGCCCCAGAAAAAAACATATAGCCATTTAGCCAGTAGATTCACAATTAAGAGTTTTATCTAGGGAGGTATATGTGAAATTACATCAGCTTAAATATACAGCAATATTTATTATAGCATTATTGGTATTAAGAAAAAACTGGAAATAATCAAAATAACCAAAATTAATACTAAATAAATCTTAGTAAAACTATGTTTTATAGTCATTAAAAAGTGTAGGATAGCTCTGTTTAGGATGATTTGGTATGTTTCAATATGTATTAAATGGAAGAAGGCAAGGGAAAAATTAGTACATGTAATTAATTTGTGTATTTAATATAGTTGTAGGAAGATAATTTCCATAAGGCACAACTAACTTCACTTTTTCTGTACCCATTCCCAT
Source organism: Neogale vison (assembly GCF_020171115.1). Lineage (NCBI taxonomy): Eukaryota > Metazoa > Chordata > Mammalia > Carnivora > Mustelidae > Neogale > Neogale vison. Next base: position 123,052,123 of record NC_058096.1, read on the forward strand.
CCTCTTCTTTCTGAGCGGGAAATATTCAATACTAGCATTAAAAATTCTAAGGAAATTTTTGATGTTGTTAGTAGGTGTTACCTACATGTACAATGAGTAATAATGGAAGAATCAGAGTCTGCATTAAAATGCTGAGAATATTTTAAGAGAACAAAATCACTTCTTTTATACCATGAGGGCCTGCATGTCTTATTGAAAAGTTACAAAAAATTTCAAACCTCTTAACAGATAATAGTCGGTGGAGTGGCAAATACATCACAAGAAATGCAGACTTATGCTTCTTGCACATTTTTGGCTGCAAGTATGAAAGAAGGGAAGTTGGGAATTCAGAAGAACCAAGATTCTGTTCAACTTGGAGCAATTGAGGCCTGTGTAAATTGGCTACTGGAAAATGAATTCATCCAAACTACTGAAGCTAGTGATGGAACAGAAGGTAAATGTGACTTCTTAGTTGCAGTTGACTCACTTTTTCATCTTTAGTGACTTAAGACTGTTGAGTAAAAGGAAATTGACTTTTCAAACAGTATAAAAGGAAACTGGTTTTTCAAGTGGTATATGAATCAGTTTTAGTAAGTCAGTGTTGCATTTAGCAACATCAGACAATTAACATAGAATCTGCTCATAAATATACATGCATTGGGCAAAATTGATCAGATACTAAAAGGTTAATTACAGAATACAGAGAAACAGTGTTTTATTTTATTTTTAACATTGGTTCATAATTTCCCTATTTTCACTCCCAACCAGGACAGGTGTATCATCCAACACATCTTGGTTCAGCAACTCTTTCTTCTTCACTTTCTCCAATTGATACTTTAGATATTTTTGCTGACCTCCAAAGAGCAATGAAGGGCTTTGTTTTAGAGAACGATCTGCATATTGTTTACCTGGTAAGTTCTGTTTTCTTCACTATTGTGTTTGTGAAAATGGGGAGAAAATGCTTATATAGAATCCTGAGCACTAAAGATACCCTAAGGGAACATCTTGTTTGTTTTTTATTTTAACTGGGGTAGTAGTGGTGGGATAGAGGATAGGTAAGAAGAAAATTGTTTTAAAATAAGCTAAATGTTACAGTAGCCTTTTAATTTATTTGCCTATTTATCAATTTTCTCTAACCTTTCAAAAAGTATTTGAGGTGCTTTATACTAAAGGACAATTGAGATAACAGGAAGTTGAAGATAAGATCATAATGTAAAACTCAAGCTAATTAATGTAAAAACACATGAATATATAAAACTCACTGGTGAAGGTAAATTTCTAGTGAAATGCAGATTTCTGAATATAATGATATTATGTAAATCACTTCTAACTACAAAAGCTAAAGAGAGACATATTAAAAATAACTATACCTAAGAGTTCTGTAGGAAGACTCTGAACTCACTTTCTCCATGGAACCCACAATATTATACCTATTAATAGGCTAATTCCTCTTGAAGAAATGTGGGCTGACTGAACAGCTACAAAATGACAAAAGACAGAATAGACAGAGAACAACAAGAGAGACAGAGAGATATGGTAATAAAGGGAACCGTGCCCCCCAGTGCTGCAGTGTAGAGGGATAGTATTGAGGGACCTGGAACAGATCCCTCTGTCCTTGTGCACAGAAAATGCATGGTTTAAAAGAGTCACTAGCATATAAAGGAGACAATACTAGAACTCTGCCAAGTGGTGGAGGAAGTGTGGGAAAGCTCTTCAGGTCAGAGAGACTAGGGATCAAATGGTTTATATTCTCCTTGGAAGCCAGGACTGGAGCAATATCCAGACACCATGGCGGGCATGTCTGGTTACCTCAGTGAACTTGTGACTTCAGTGAGTCCAGGGCCCACAGAACCACCCCAGTCCTAGAAGCACTGGCATGCAGAAGAAAAGCCACAGTTTAGAGGGGCTAGGGAATTGCATGAATGCTCCCTTCTCTTCCACCTTGAGGGTCCAGACCAGAGTAGGGTTTGTCCACTGTAAGGGGCAGGTTTGGGTGCCATAATTGGAGGGTTCTGACTCCACAACTGGTGGGTCAGATCATCAGAGAGACTTTGTGACTCCAGTAAGCCCAGGGTTCTGAAGGCCACAGCAGTTCCATTTGCACTGGGGGACAGAAGAAATGCTACATTTTAGAAGGGCTGAGGAACTGTGGGAGCATATTCTTCCCCTCCACCTTATAACTCAGACTGGAACAGGGTCTGGCTCACCATGAACTTGCAACCTCAGTGAGTCCAGGGTCCACAAGCCCATACCAGCTGTCTTGTGGTTCTGGAGCACAGAAGAAAAGTTGCAGTTTTGTATTGTTGTTTTTACTTTTATTTTTTTAATTTTTACTTTTTTTTCCCCTAACTTTAAAAAGTTTGTCTTGTTTTATTTTAAATCTTCCTTTTGGTTTTTTTCTTTTTTAATTTATTTTTTCTTTAATTTTTCTCTGTAAAAAGTCAAAATTTAAAAGAGTAACTAGCATATATATCCACAGCTCCAACTAACCAACAAAGTCATCAAGCATACACAGTCTGTATAGAGGTTACCATACACAGGACAATTCCTTCAACTTTAGGAGAAGTAGAAAGCCATTTCGTCTAAACCATAGAAACAGACGCAGAAAGTCAAGCAAAATGAGAAGATAGAAGTATATGCTTCAAAAGAAAGAGCAAGAAACAAACCTCAGTAAAAGAATTTAATGAAACAGAGATAAGCAATATGTTTGATAAAGATTTTAAAGTAACAATTGTAAAAATACTCACTAGGCTGGAGAAAAGAATGAAAGAATTTAGTGAGAACTTCAATAAAGTGATAGAAAAATATTGAATGAATCAGAACTGAAGAAAGCAATTACTGAAATAAAAAAAACGCACTAGAGGGAATCAACAGTAGATTAGAGGATGCAGAAGAAAATATCAGTGATCTGGAAGACAGGGTAATAGCACACAAGTTGAACAACAAAAAGAGAAGATTTTTTTAAAAGGAGGATAGATGAAGAAATCTTTTGAACAAAAGCAAGCAATTTCTTCTGATAGGGGTCTCAGAAGAAAAAGAAAGAAATGTTTAGAATACTTACTTGAAGAAATAATAACTGAAAAACCTTCCTAACCTAAGGAGGGAAATAGACGTCCAGGTCCCAGAGATTTCCAAACAAGATGAACTCAAGGAGGTCCACACTGTAGCACATACTAATTAAAATATCAAGAGTTAAAGATAAAGAGAGAATCCTAAAAGTTGCAATAGAGTAACAAAGTTACCTCTACGGGAAAACCTATAAGACTACCTGTTGATTTTTCAGCAGAAGCTTTGCAAGCCAGAAGGAAGTGGCATGATATATTCAAAGTACTGAAAGGAGGGATGCCTGGGTGGCTCAGTTGGTTGAGTGGCTGCCTTCGGCTCAGGTCATGATCCTGGTGTCCTGGGATCGAGTCCCACATTGGGCTCCTTGCTCAGCAGGAAGCCTGCTTCTCCCGCTGCCTCTGCCTGCCACACTGACTGCCTGTGCTCACTCTCTCTGACCAAAAAAAAAAAAAAAAGGTACTGAAAGGAAAATCTCACAACCTAGCATATTACACCTGGTAAGATTATCATTCAGATTTGAAGGAGACATAAAGAGTTTCCCAGACAAATAAGAGGTAAAGGAGTTTATCAAAACTAAAGTAGCCTTACAAGAAATAATAAAAGGACTTCTTTAGATGGAAAAGAAATTGGCCATATTTAGATAAGAAAAATATGAATAAAGAGATGTAAAATATAACATATACTATGACATGTACATAAAATGTGGAGAAGGGAGTAGAAAGAGAAGAAGAAAAAAAAAACATGGCCATCAGATTAATATGGACTATTTACTTAGTGTATTATATATGAACATTATGGTAGCCACAAACCCAAAACCTGTGATAGATACACAAAAAATAATGAGAGAGAAAACCAAACAAAACATTATAGATGTTCGTCACTCACAAAGAAAGCAAGAGAAGAACAACAAAGAAGAATCACAAAAACAACTGGAAAACCAATTTTATATATTAAGTACAATTTTCTTAAATGAAGTATATACCTATCAATAATTACTTTAAATGTAAATGGCCTAAAATAATAAATATAAATGGCTTAAATTCTCCAATCAAAAGACATAGAATGGTAGAATGGATTAAACAAAACAAAACAAAACAAGACCAATCTATGTGCTCCTTAAAAGAAACTTACCTCAAACCTAAAGATGCATATAGACTGAAAGTTAAGGGATGGAAAAACATTCGCCATGCAAGTGGGGGTGAGGGGAAGACCAGTGAACCCATACTTATATCCGACAAAATAGACCTTAAAACAAAGACTAATAAGACAAAGAAAGGCATTACATAATGATAAAGGGATCAATCTAACAAGAGGATATAACAATAGTAAATATTTTATTTTCTCTAACTGTATCATAACAATACAGTGTGTGATACATATAGCATAAAATATTTGTTAATCAACTGTTTCTGTTATTGGTAAGGCTTGCTGTCAACAGTAGGCTATGAACAGTTAAGTTTTGGGGGAGTCAGAAGTTATATACAGATTTTCAGCTATACGAGCAGTTGGCACTCCAACCCCATATTGCTTAAGTATCATCTATACTCCATGATCCATGGACTGCAGAATGGATACTCTGTTAGCAGGCAGGAAGACAAATGTCTAGTATAGCCTGTCAGAGCTCATGAGTGATCAGGTGCCTTATCTGCAGTAATTGGAAAGGAGTCTTTTTTTCTGAGTAGGTCTCAACATTGGGTTTAAAATAGTAAGTCATGTTGTGAACAGATTTGCTGTAATCTAGGCTTGCATTTAAAGAGCATGGACAGTAGATTTAGCATAATTCTTAAAGGGCTTAGGATTTTTGGAGTGGTAAATGAGCATTGACGTCAACTTCAAGTCTCCAGTTGCATAATCCCCTAATTAAGAATCATCCTGCTTGACTTCTTTCAGCATAAGGAATAGCATGGTGGACATTAGGAGAAGGAAGGGAAAAATGAAGGGGAGAAATCAGAGTGGGGAGATGAACCATGAGAGACTGTGGACTCTGAGAAACAAACTGAAGGGAGAAGGGTGGAGGGAAATGGGTTGGCCCAGTGATGGGTATTAAGGAGGGTATGTATTGCATGGAGCAATGGTTGTTACATGTAAATAACGAATCTTGGAACACTACATCAAAACTAATGACATACTGTATGGTGACTAACATAACATAATAAAGAATTTAAAAAAAAAAAAGAGTCATCCTGTACTTTGAAATTTTGAAGCCAGGTATTGAGTTCTTTCTAGCTGTGAAACTCCTAAATGGCTTCTACTAGAAAGCTATTTTGTCTACATTGAAAATCTGTTGTTCGGTATATCCACATTTATTAATGATTTTAGCTAGATCTTCTGGGTAACTTGCTGCAGCTTACATCAGCACTTGCTGCTTCACCTTGCACTTTTATGTTATATTTAAACGTGTTCCCTTAAACCTCACGAACCAACATCTGCTAGCTTCCAAGTTCTCTTGGGTAGCTTCCTCACTTCTCTCAGCCTTCATAGAACAGGAGAGTTAGAGACTTGCCCTGGATTAGGCTTTGGCTTAAGGGAGTGTTGTAGCTGTTTTGATCTTCTATCCAGAGCACTGAAACTTTCTCCACATCAGCAATAAGGCTGTTTCACTTTCTTTTCATTTGTGTGTTTAGTGGAGTAGTTCTTTTAATTTAAAGGTTCAGGCACTTTTCCTTTGCTGTCACAGCTGGGCTAACAGAAGAGGACTATCTTTTGGCCTGTCACAGCTTTTGACATGCCTTTTTCTCCTCCTCCTCCTCTTTTTAAGATTTCATTCATTTTATTTGAGAGAGAGAGAGAGAGAGAGAGAGAGAGAGAAAGCAGGAGCAGGAGGGAGAGGGAAAAGCAGACTCCCCAGTGAACAGGGAGCCCAGTGTTGGACTCAGTCCCAGGACCCTGAGATCATGACCTGAGCTGAAGACAGATGCTTAACTGACTGAGCCACACAGGTGTCCCTTGACATGCCTTCTTCCCTAAACTTATTGATTTCTAGCTTTTGATTTAAGAGATGTGGGACTCTTCCTTTCATTTGAACACATGGAGGCCATTAAAGGGTTATTAACTGGCCTAATTTAAATATCATTGTGTCTCAAGGAATAGGGAAACCCTAGGAGATGGAGAGAGAGAGGATAACAGCTGGTCAGTGGAGTAGTCAGATGACACATATTATTTATCAAGTTCACCATTTTATATGGGTGTTGTTAATGATACCTTAAGACAGTTACAGTAGTAACATCAAAGATCACTGAGCATAGATCACCATAACAAATATAATAATGAAAAAATTTGAAAATTTGAAATACTGTGAGAATTACCAAATGTGATCCAGAGACATGAAGTGAGCCAATGCTGTTGGAAAAATGGTGCCAATAAACTTGCTCAAAGCAAGCCTGTCACAAAACTTTAATCTGTAAAAAAGACAATATCTGTGAAGCACAATAAAGTGAAGCACATAAAATAAGATATTCCTGTACCTTTTTTTGTTTTATAAATATTAGCAAGCACATACGTATATTCTTAATCTACCTTCTTTTTATACAGAAGATAGTATCCTATATACCTTTTTTGTACCATCTTTTTTTCTTAACAATATATCTTGGAAATGGCTCCATATCAGTTCATGGAGATTTTTAATTCTTTTAAAAAATATCTGTATAACTCCACTGTTATACAGTGGATACCAGTATTCAATCGATTGAATACCAGTATTCAATCAATTGAATACCAGTATTCAATCAATTCTCTGTTGATGGACATTTGGATTGTTTTCAGTATCTTGTTATGGCAAGTGATGCTACAGCGAATAACTTTGGTGCATATATTGTTTAGTTTTGATGGGGGTGTATCTTTAGGAAAGACCCCCTAAAGTACAATTGCTGGATAAATTAAAAAGGCATATATAATTTTGGTTTTGCACAATTGCCATCTTTAAGATTTCTATCATTTCCCAATTTAACAGCACTATATGAGAGTATTTTTTCCACAACCTGATGAGTATATCATCAAGCTTTATACTTTTTAGTATAGTTTTAATTATATTTTAAAATATGAATGAAATGGAACATTTTTTCCATTTGTTAAAGGACAGTATGCTTCCCCCTCCATGAGTTGTCCATGTCTTTTGTTCATTTTTCTTTTGTGTTTTGATCTTTTTCTTAAGTTTTAAAGGTTATTTTATATATTCAGAAGAGTAGTGCTTCGTGGTATGAGTTGTAAGTATTTTTATCCTAGTTTTTTATGTAGCTTTGACTATTTATTGTGTATTTTACCTCATTTTTAAAAAGATTTTATTTATTTGACAGAGAGAGAGCGAGCAAGCGAGCGGTGTCACAAGTAGGCAGAGATGCAGGCAGAGAGAGAGGGGAAAGTAGGCTTCCTGCCGAACAGAGAGCCTGATGCGGGGCTCAGTCCCAGGACCCTAAGATCATGACCTGGGCCAAAGGCAGAGGGTTAACCCACTGAGCCACCCAGGCACCCTTACCTCATATTTTTTAAAATGTAGTTGAATATGTGAGCTTTTGTATCAGTGAGAATTGCTTTTCTTTCTCTAAGATTATAAAGGCATTCTCTCACATTTCTTCAGGTAATTGAGTATGGTTCCCTTCTTTTGAATTATGTTCCTTTTGGAATTTATTCTAGTATAGTAGTCGCTCCTTATCAGTGGGGAATACATTCCAAGACCACCAGTGGTTGACTGACATTCAGTACCGAACCCTGTTCATATTTTGTTTTTTCCTATACCTATACCTATGATAAAGTTTAATTTATAAATTAGACATAGTAAGAGATTAACAACAATAGAACAATTATAACATAATAAGCTTTATGAATGTGATCTTTCTCTCAAAATATGTTATTTACTGTATTCACCCTTCTTGTGATGATGTAAGATGATTAATTGCCTATGGAATGAGATGAAGTTAGGTGAATGCTATAGGCATTGTGATTTATTATGAAGCTACTACTGACCTTCTGATATTTCATTATCATCTTGACCATGGTTAACTGTGGATAACTAAAACCATGGAAAGTGATGTAAAGCATGTAAGAGTTCTTAAGTTCTTTATATTGCAGAATAATATTCTGCTATATGGGTGTACTGCATGTCTTCATCAGTTAATAGACATTTCGTATATTTTTGATTTTTGGCTATTATAAGTAATGCTGCTGTGAACATTCATGTACAAGTTTTTACATGGATATATGTTTCACATTCTCTTGGGTATATCCCTAGGGGTAGAATTGCTGGATTATATGGTAACTTTATTTTTAACATTTTGAGAGTTTCCAAATTCCTCAAAAGCATCTGGATAATACTACATTTCCACCACCAGTGTACATGGGTTCCTATTCTTCACATCTTCAATGCTTGTTTTTATTTCTCTTTTCGAATATATCCTGATGAGTATGTGGTGCTCCTTCATTATAGTTTGGACTTGCATTTCCTTAATGGGTATGATGTTGAGCATCTTTTCCTGTGTTTATTGATCATATGAATATCTTAGAAAAATATTCAGATCCTCTGCCATTTTAAAATCTTTTTTATTATTGAGATAAGTATTTTTTATATATCATGGATACAGTCTTTTTTCAGATATAAGATTTGGAAATATTTTCTTCCCTTCTGTGGGTTGTCTTTTCATGTTCTTGATAATGATTTTTGAAGCACAGAAGTTGTGAATTTTGGTCAGTTCATCAACTTTTTTTTCTTTTGGTGTTATATCTGGAAATATACTATGTAACTCAGTGTCACAAGGATGCACTCCTTTTTTCTTCTGAGTTTTACAGTTTTATCTTACATTGACACATATGATCCACTTGGACTGTTGTGACTGATGTATGATGAGAATCTAACTTCATTCCTTTGCATATGCATATCCAGGTATCCCTGCTCCATTTGCTGCAAGTCCACTAATTCTCTTGTCATCCTTGTAAAAAATCAATTGACTGTGAATATGAGTGTTTACTGCTGGACTTTCAATTCTATTTCATTGATCTGTATTTATCCTTATGTTTATACTGTGCTTTTTTGATCACTGTAGCATGGTAGTAAGTTTTGGAATCAGGAAATATGAGCCCTTTAATTTTGTATTCTTGGGGGGCACCTGGGTGGCTCAGTGGGTTAAGCCTCTGTCTTCGGCTCGGGTCATGGTCCCAGGGTCCTGGGATCGAGCCCCGCATGGGGTTCTCTGCTCAGCGGGGAGCCTGCTTCTCCCTGTCTCTCTGCCTACTTGTGATCTCTCTCTATGGCAAGTAAATTTTGTATTCTTGGAAAAAAGTTTTATCCATTCTGGGTCACTAGCATTTCCTTATAAATTTTAGGATCATCTTGCCTATTTCTACAAAGAAACCAGCTTAATTTTGAGGGATTGTGCAGAATTGGTAGGTCAAATTGGGAAATATTACTATCTTAACAATATTAAGTCTTCCAGTCCTTGCAGATAGGCTTTCTCTTTGATTTATTTAGGACTTTCAAAAATTTTGTTTTCATAGTACAGGTTTTGTATTTTTTGGTTAAGCTTATTGCTAAGCATTTTATTCTTTTACATGCTATCATAAATGGAACTTATTTCTTGATCACATTTACAGTTTGTTTATTAAATTATACAGAAAAACATTTTTCTATATTGATCTTGTATCCTGTAACCTATTAAACTTGCTCATTAATTTTAATAGTATTTTTGTGCATTCCTTAGGATTTTCTATATACAAGATCATGCTATCTGCAAATAGAGATAGTTTTGCTTCTTCCTTTCCAGTCTGGATGTCTTTTATTTATTTTTCTTTCTCCTAATTTACTTGGTTAGAATCTCCAGTAAAATACGGAATAGGAGTAGCAACAGTAGCAACAGTAGAAACTCTCAAAATGTTAAAAATAAAGTTACCATATAATCCAGCAATTCTACCCCTAGGGATATACCCAAGAGAATGTGAAACATATATCCATGTAAAAACTTGTACATGAATGTTCACAGCAGCATTACTTATAATAGCCAAAAATCTTGTTCCTTATCTTGGGGCAAAAGTACTCAGTTTTTCACCATTAGTCTTGGTGTTACTTATGGGTTTTTTGCAGGTCTTTTATCAGGTTGAGGAAGTTCCTTTCTATTACCAGTTTGTTGAGTGATTTTATCATGAGAGGTTGTTAGATTTTGTCAAGTGTTTTTGCTGCATCTGTTGAGAGCATCATGTGGTTTTGTCCATTTTATTGATATAGTGTATTAATTGATTTTCAGATATTAATCTTAGATTTTCTGGGCTAATCCCATTTGGTTATTTATATAATACTCTTTATTTGTTCCTAGATTTGGTTTGCTAATGTTTTACTAAGGATTGTTTTACCTATATTTATTAGATATACTGTCTGTAGTTCTCTTTTCTCATGACGACTTTGTGTGGTTTTGAGGAAGGATTTGTGAAAGATTGCTGTTTTTTCTAATTTAAACATTTGATAGATTTCACCAGTCAAGCTATTTGGGCCTGCACTTTTCTTTGGAGTAAATTTATTACTAATTCATTTTCTTTACTTCTAATAGATCTGTTCATATCTTGTTTTTTCCTGAATCACTTTTGGAAGTTTGTATGTTTCCAGGAATTTGTTCATCTCATCTGTTGGTATTCAGTTCACATTATTTCCTTATAACCCCCACCCCCAATACTTTTATTTCCCCTCTTTTCATTCACTAGTGGTGTCCCTTCTTTCATTTCTGAATTTAGTAATTTAAGTCTTCTCTCTTCATTTCCGGACCAGTCTAGCTAAAGACTTTTCAATTTTGTTGCTCTTTTTAAAGCACTGTTAAAAGTGTTTAAACAAGAAGGCCATTTGACTGAGGTGATGCCCTGGTAGTTTACATAAGCAAACCAAAACAGTACACTCTAATCCAAGAAATTTAAACTTGAGAAAAACTAATCACAAACAGCTAATGAGGTTTCCCCAAAGAAGGCAAGTGCTTAAGTTCTAACCAATCAAATATTTGCTTTGCTTTGCTTCACTTCAGTATTTTCTCTATAAAAACTTTGCTCTTGGGGTGCCTGGGTGGCTCAGTGGGTTAAAGCCTCTGCCTCCGGCTCGGGTCATGATCCCAGGGTCCTGGGATCAAGCCCCGCATCAGGCTCTCTGCTCAGCGGGGAGCCTGCTTCCTCCTCTCTCTCTGCCTGCCTCTCTGCCTACTTGTGATCTCTGTCTGTCAAATAAATAAATAAAATCTTTAAAAAAAAAACAACTTTGCTCTTCTCTCCTGTTAGTAGAGGGCTTCTGACCAATGACCCATGTTTTGGCACTGTCCAATTCAAATTAATGTATGCTCAAATAAACTCTTGCTAAATTTTATGTGCTTCAGTTTGCCTTTTACCAGAACGAATTTCTTTTACTTGATTTTTCTTTATTTTTTTTTTAACTTTCTACTTCATTGGTTTCTGCTCTTTATTATTGTGTTCCTTCTTCCTTTGGTTTTACTTTGTCCTTCTACTTGCAGGTGTCTTAATGTGGAAGATTAGGTATTGATTTGAAACCTTATTTTTTTTTTTCAAGATTTTATTTATTTGACAGACACAAGTAGGCAGAGAGGCAGGCAGAGAGAGGAGGAAGGAGGCTCCCCGCTGAGCAGACAGCCCTTTGTGGGGCTCGATCCCAGGACCCTGGGATCATGACCCAAGCCGAAGGCAGATACCTGAACCCATTGAGCCACCCAGATGCCCCGAGACCTTATTTTTTTAATATAGACATTTATAGCTATACATTTTCCTGAAGATAATACTTTCTCTGCATCCTGTAATAAATTTTGTATATAATGTTTTCATTTGCTATATTCACTCATTTCAAGGTATTTTGCAATTTCTGTTATGATTTTTCCCTAGCCCATTGTTATTTAATAGTTTCTTAATTCTCACATTATAAATTCCAAATTTTTTTGTCATTTATTTCTAATTTCATTCTGTTGTCAGGAAACACGTGTAATTTTATTTTATTTATTTTTTTAAATTTATTTTTTGTTTATTTTCAGCATAACAGTATTCATTATTTTTGCACCACACCCAGTGCTCCATGCAATCCGTGCCCTCTATAATACCCACCACCTGGTACCCCGACCTCCCACCCCTGCCCCTTCAAAAGCCTCAGATTGTTTTTCAGAGTCCATAGTCTCTCATGGTTTACCTCCCCTTCCAATTTCCCCAAACTCCCCTCTATCTCCCCATGTCCTCCATGCTGTTTGTTATATCAGCCACAGCAACATCTTATTTTATTTTTTAATTTTTAATTTTTTAAAAGACTGATTTTTTTTTAAAGATTTTATTTAATTATTTGACAGAGAGAGATACAGTGAAAGAGGGGACACAGGCAGAGGGAGTGGGAGAGGGAGAAGCAGGCTTCCTGCCGAGCAGGGAGCCTGATGCAGGGCTCAGTCCCCAGGACCCTGGAGTCATGACCTGAGCTGGGCAGGTACTTAATGACTGAGCCACCCCTGTTGTCTAATTTTAATAGAGACACAGACACACCCCCACACACATATATAAGTGTATATTAAGTGTATATTAAGTATATATTAAGTAATCTCTATACCAAATCGGCTTGAACCTACAACCTTGAGATCAAGAGTCACACATTTCATTGATGAGCCAGCCAGGTACCCTTATACTTTTATATACTGAAGCTTGTTTTATTGCCTGAATATGACAATATGCCAGAGAATGTTCTGTGTGTTCAGGAAGAATGTGCACTCTTCTTGGATGGAGTTCTATAGATGTCTGTTACGTCTAGTTGATTTAGAATGTTGTCTTAGAAGACTAAGTTCTGCTTGGTTGTCTTATCTGTTTTTGAAAGTTAGGGTATTTAAATCTTCAACTATTATTTTTGAATTGTCTGTTTTTCTCTTCATTTCTTTCAAGTTTTATTCATGTATTTTGGCATCCTGTATATATTTATAGCTGATTATATATACTTGATGGATTGATCCTTTTATCATTATAGAAGATTCCTCATATTTCTATTAACATTTTTTAACATTCTGTTTATGTGATATTAGTATGGCCACTCTGTGTTTATTATGGTTGTAGTTTGCATGATACTTTCCCTTTTCCATTCCTTCTACTTTTGACCTATTTATATTTTTGTATCTATATTGTGTCTCTTACAGAAAACATAGTTGGATTCTGTTTTTTTATGTAGTCTGTTAATCTACCTTTGGTTATTTAACCCTTTCATATTTGAAGTTATTAGTAACACAAAGTAACATCTGTGTTTTGTCTTTTTATTTTCTATATCTCTTATGTCCTTTTTGTTCTCCTGTACTTTTCTATTTTTTTTTACCAATTTCTTTTGAATTAAGGGAATATTTCTTAATATAGCATTTTAATGTATTTAAGTAATTTTTCTCTATTTTTTGGTTATTCCCAGTTGTTACTCAAGGGGTTACAATACAACTTAAAATTTATACTAACTTAATTCCAGTGAGATATAGAATCATAATTCTTATATAGCACTACTCTTTTTGTGTGCTATTACTGTTATACATGCACACCTGTAGGTGTCACATACTTAATAGTATATTGTTATTATTTATGTAATTTTATGTGTTTAAAGAAGGTAAGAAGAGAGAAAAATGTATATTTGTAGAGTTTGTTACATTAAAATTCTTGATATTTGTGTTTTTCTTTATTTGGCTCCTTGGATTTTGGTTACTATCTCTTGTCATTTCCTTGCTCCAATACAGTTTTGCTCTGTTAACTCTAAAAAGAGCAAAGAGAACATTTATTTAAGTAAAAAATGAATTCATTAAGGAATGGCAGAGGAATTACAGTTTGTTTTTTTTGCATGGTCTCTATTGATATTTCTTTGTATTTGCACATTCTTCTGCCCACCTGCATCTAATGCTGAGCTCTATAGTGATTTCTTAAGTTATTATACTCTTCACCTTCAGGATTTCCATTTTTTAAAAAATCACTTCTTTCCTTTTATTTTTATCCTCTACTTGATGAGACCTTGTCATCATACCTTCCTTTACTTCATTTAACATGTTTTTCTTTTGTTCTTTGACCATATTTGTCTGCTTTGAAGTCTGACATTCTCAACATCTGGAGCCTCTCAAAGGTGTTTCTTTTGTGCTTTTTCCCTTGTGACACACTTTCCCATTTCTTTGTATGTCTCATATTTTTTATTTTTGTTTTTGAACCCTGGGTATTTTAGATAATACAGTGGTTATGAATATTGATTCCTCCTTTCCTTCTCTCCTTTTTCTCTTCTCTTGATTCTTTCTTGGAAATGAGAAAATACTTAAGATTGTACTTAGCTTCAGAATGTTGAGATTAATAAGTCTGATTAAAGTTCTTTGAGTCTGTAGAATCCAGTTTGTACGCTCAGTAGTCTATTTTCTTTTTTTTTAAGATATTATTTATTTATTTGACAGACAGAGATCACAAGTAGGCAGAGAGTGAGAGAGAGGAGGAAGCAGGCTCCCTGCTGAGCAGAGAGCCCAATGCGGGGCTCAATCCCAGCACCCTGCTCTCATGACCTGAGCCAAAGGCAGAGGCTTTAACCCACTGAGCCACCCAGGCGCCCTAAGCTGGCTTTATCTTTACATGCAGCCAGACAGATGAATAGTGGTAGTTTTCATTAGTACATTTAATTTTCTTTTGAGTTGATTATCAAAATAGCAGTGCTTCTCCATTCCTGTAACATATTCAGTGCAGCTAATGCGTAAGATTATTTCTTTAGTATTAATGAATAAGACTTCTGGGCTCAGGACTTCTGAGCATCTGTTGAGGGTTAGATGTATTAGCTATTGTGCCAACATATAACAAACTAAATTCTATCCTCCCTTTCTTGACTCTTTCTCTAGATTTGAACTTGTTTTGTGGCATCTGGAAGGATAACATGTTGTGAAATAGAAATTAAAAAGACAGGGTGAGACAAAGCCTGTCTTCGTATATGGTCAGGAAGGGGATCCAAGTGACTTTGTCAGGACTGATCTCTTCCTCACTTTTATTTTTCTCTGTGGATCTCTTATTTTCCTGTAGATGTGAAAGAGAGATAAATCCTGATAACCTTACTTGGGTTCCTGGATCCAGCCATGCCTGAAGCCATAATAGCCTTTAACTTTGAAGTTATGTGAGCCAATGAATTCCCTTTTATTATTCAAGTTAATAGAAGTTGAATTTAATTTCTCTTGGTTGCAACCAAAAGAGTTTTGAATAAAAAAATTAAAAGCATGAAAGGTATATTGAAGTTCTCTGAAACTTTTGTAAATTGTTTGGACAATTACTCTCTTAGGATAAAAGCATCTCTAATCTTAAAAATATGACCTTGGTTAGAATAAAGGAGATGTATGATACCTTAACCCCAGTCACCAACTTGATTGTATCCCTTACCTAGTTGAAACCCTTCCTCCTCAGACCCAGTCTTTCTTCTTATAGCAGGGAAGAGATGCTAGCAATATTTGATTCAAATTCTTTTGTCTCAGTGACTCAGATTTTAAGCCCTTCCTCCCTTAGCTCTAAATCTAAAAACCCTTAGATGGTAGACTTTGACTCAGTTGCATCACACATCCAGTTTTGAGGCGAGGGAGGCAGAGTAATATGATCTATTAGGATCAAACATTTAAATCTGGGGAGACATTGTTTAGTTATATTTAGGTAGTGATTTTTATTTTTTTTCTTTAATCATTTGCTTACTTGTGCATAAAATATCACTTGTAAAAAAGGGAGCATTTTCACTGAATGAATGAGATGTTCATGTGAGTAAGTGTTGACCCCAATGCCAAAATTTAATAAATTTATGTCCATATTATCATTTGCATGTTGCAGTCTCTTGGGGTGGATAGAGCTAGAGTCATCTCACCTGTTCATTTAAGAGAACTGAAGCTCAGGATAGATTAGGAAGTTAGTCAGTACATTTAAGGAGAACCAAGCAGAAGAGCAAAAGTAATTTAATATATACTCCTTTTATGTCTACTTTTTTGGGGAAAGGGGTTAACATCTTATGGGTAAGAATAAAGTATTAAAATATAAATGCTGGGGTGCCTAGGTGGCTCAGTTTGTTAACTGTTCGATTCTTGGCTTTGGCTCAGGTTATGATCTCATGGGTTGTGGGATAGAGCACTGTGTTAAGCTCCCCACTCAGCAGAGAGTCCTGCTTGAAGATTCTCTCTGCCCTTCCCCCAACTCTTGTGCTCACTCAAACTCTTTCTTTCTTTAAAATAAATACATAAATCTTTAAATAAAGCAAAATAAAATATAAATATTAAAAACAGTTTATAGTCCATAATTTGTAGTCTGTTACCAAAAGCAAAATTTAAAAATGTAAATTAGGCTTCTCCTACTTTTTTTTTCTACTTTCCTTAACTTTTCTAAATTCCACTTTAATCCTTGTGGAATGAGCAAGAGTCAATAGACCAAAAGTATTTATTCAGCCCTTCTCCTTCTTTTTTTTTTTTTTCAATTTATTTATTTTCAGAAAAACATTATTCATTATTTTTTCACCACACCCAGTGCTCCATGCAAGCCGTGCCCTCTATAATACCCACCACCTGGTACCCCAACCTCCCACCCCCCCGCCACTTCAAACCCCTCAGACTGTTTTTCAGAGTCCATAGTCTCTCATGGTTCACCTCCCCTTCCAATTTTCCCAAATTCCCTACTCCTCTCTAACGCCCCTTGTCCTCCATGCTATTTGTTATGCTCCACAAATAAGTGAAACCATATGATAATTGACTCTCTCTGCTTGACTTATTTCACTCAGCATAATCTCTTCCAGTCCCGTCCATGTTGCTACAAAAGTTGGGTATTCATCGTTTCTGATGGAGGCATAATACTCCATAGTGTATATGGACCACATCTTCCTTATCCATTCATCCATTGAAGGGCATCTTGGTTCTTTCCATAGTTTGGCGACTGTGGCCATTGCTGCTATAAACATTGGGGTACAGAAGGCCCTTCTTTTCACGACATCTGTGTCTTTGGGGTAAATACCCAGGAGTGCAATTGCAGGGTCATAGGGAAGCTCTTCTTTAGATTAAAAAGTTCTTAAAAACAAAAGTCTTACATAGTTTCTTTGTTCACCCACAGTGATTAACTCAGAGGCTCACACAGAACAAGAAATAATTGCAGAATGAATGTAAAAATGAATAAGTGAATAAGTGAATGAATGAATAAGTGATTGAACAAGTAAGTGAAGGAAAAAGGCCATGGTCTATCCTGATTTTCTTACTTTAATGGGCTGTGAGTATTAGAAAAACATATGCAGCCATGAGAGCAAAGCAATCTCTTCATGTATTTTCTTTTTAGAGTTGCATTTTGCTATATAACTAATACTTTCCTTTGAAGAAAACTACTGTGGCACTTTCATTATCACTGCATATCTAACCACCCTTAAACATAGTGGTTTAAAACAATGATCATTTATTATTCTTTCCCTATTCTGTGGGTTGACTGGACTCTTCTGGGTTATTCTTCTGCTCCATATGGTGTTGATTGGAGCCAGCGTGATCACGATGTTCTACTGGCCAGGGATTTTCAAGGTGGTTTACACACATAGCTGGCATTTGATGTTGGCCTACCTATTCAGGCTATGAACTGGAATATCTTAGTTTTTTTTTTCCATGTAGTCTCTCATGTGGCTTGGGCTTCTCTGTGACAGAATAGTCCCAAGAATTTTCCAAAGGTGTGATAACAGAAATCTGCAGATCTCCTTAGCCTGAGCCTGGGAAGTGACTTAGGCACTTCTACTATATTCCACTGGTCAAATTAAGTCACAAGGCAAGCCCAGTTTCAGAGAAGAGGAAATGGACTTTATTTCCCAATTTGTAGAGTGACAATTTGCAGCCATCTTTCACCTACAGTGGCATATCTTTAAGAAAAAGAATCATTTAGTGAATGCATACATATCTGAATGAATAAATGAAAGAAACAGCTTGTCTGCATTCTAATCTTGGCTCCATCATTACCTAATGTTTGATCTGGTCGAGTGATTTAAGCTTTTTGATCCTCAGTTTTCTGAACTGTGAGTTGGGTTTTTTGAGGATTAAATGAGGTCCAGTAGATAAAGCACTAAGCCTAGATACTCAGGTCTGTAGTATTTATTCATGGAATTGTTAACTGTTGTTGTTGTTATTGTTATTATTTTCACTGTTATTGTTAAAATATAAAAGCCAACTATATTTTAATTACAGATAGGCATGTGATACTTCCCAGTGTGTACTTTGGTGTAATAATGTTTGGCCTGGAGAACTTCTGATACTGAGTGATTGAGCCTTACCATTTATGTAATTAAATAATTTGTTACCCTCAGTGCTATAGGCTTCACACTGACACAAAACATCAGAATCATTAGTAGGTCATTGTGATCTTTCAGATCCCCAGGAATAGGTAAAACTCTGATAGCTTTGATTTCAAGCATTGATTTGGGTTATTCACTTCTAATAATAAGAGTAAATTAAATATAATTTCAATAAATAATATAAGAGTAAATTAAATATAATTCCATCTGGAGGGCAAATGGTGTGAAAAAACAAACACATCTGTGTACCTTTAAGTTGTTAGAAGCGTCCATGTAATTTGACAAAAATTACGTCATGGATAGAGCTGCAAAATGATACTGGTCAGGAAGCAAGCATTAAAGCACATGATAAATGTGCAATTTATTGTACCATTATATTAATCTCCCTGTGCATAAGGGCTGAAGTTAGTTGATATCCATAGCAGAAAAGAAACAATGATTAAAATGGAGCTCTTCCCACCCAAATCTGTTCCTCTTGCAGTTTTAGAGATGTCTGTATAAATTGCTCAAGCCAAAAACAGAGCCCCTCTCTGTCTTAACCCTAGTCTTACCCAGTCCAAAAGCTGGTAATTTAAGGTTTATCTTCAAATGTATATTCCAATTTGACTACTTCTTTCCATTTTTCACTTTTAATCCTAATCCCAAACTCATCATATCTAACGTAGATTATAATGATAGCTCCTGATACATCCTACTTCCACTTTTGCCTCCCTCCTTTTCCTTCTGTGCACAGCCACCTGAAAGTTCTTTAAAACCTTCCAGGGGTGCCTTGGTGGCACAGTCTGTTAAGCCTCTGATTCTGGGTTTCAGCTCAAGTCCTGATCTTAGGGTTGTAAGATCAAGCCCTGCTTTGGACTCAGCATGGAGTCCAAATGCCCAAATGTCCAAATGGAGTCCCTATGCCCCTCCCCCCATGCACGCATTCTCTCTCTCTAAAATAAATCTTAAAAGCAAAAAACAAAACAAAACTTCCAGTAGCTTTTTCCATTAGTCTTAGGATAGAATTCAAATTTGCCCTCTTGTCTAACTTGTTCTCTGATCTCATCTCCCATTAGTCTCCCTTTTGCTATGTGGGCTCCAGATAGAGCTGCCCTGTTTTTGCACTTCTAATACACCAAGCTAAAGTTTGTATTTGCCAAAACACTTTGATACTTTGTTGTTTCCTCTGTCTGAAATTCTTTGTGTTCAGGTTATCCCCTGGCAGCCTCCTTCTTATCTTTGAGGTCTCAGCTTGGAGAAACTTTCCTGGACCTTCCTTGATGTGGAAGCTAAATTAGTACCCTCCCCCTAATCACAAAATCACTTCTATAGCCTCCTTGCATTTACCATGTTATGCAATTATTTTGGCCATTTATTTGTTTATCATTTGTTTCCTTTTTAAAATCATCAGAGCACCTATTCACTACTATAGACACAGCATCTAGAAGGTGTCTGGGTATATAGTAGGTGTTCAGTAGATATTAGTTGACTATTTCCAGGTGCCTAAGAAGGCAGAAATGATCACTAGCTTCATGAAATATATCCTTCTTTAGTCAATTTTACTTATATACTTATTTTTTTAAAAGTGTTACGGCTTTTTAGATGAGAATATGTGAAAGTAAATTGGTGTTCTCAGGTATTTTATTTAAATTCACATCCCTATTTTCATTGATTGATCTTCCTTCCTGCTGATTTTAGTGATTGTTCTGCTGATAGCCTAGACAACGTGTAGGAATAGTATAAAGGCTATCATATTCAGGTTCAGGGCTGTCATATTTTATTGATGTTGGGTATGTAGATGATACTTAATAGAAAATGAAAAGCTCTATAGTTTCTTCTCTTTTCAAAATTTGCTTTCGGTGAATCAGAGCAAGAGATCAGAAAGATTTTTTTTTAATAATTTTTTATTTTTTTAAATAAACATATATTTTTTATCCCCAGGGGTACAGGTCTGTGAATCACCAGGTTTACACACTTCACAGCACTCACATAGCACATACCCTCCCCAATGTCCATAACCCCACCCCCCTTCTCGCCACCCCCCTCCCCCAAGCAACCCTCAGTTTGTTTTGTGAGATTAAGAGTCACTTATGGTTTGTCTCCCTCCCAATCCCATCTTGTTTCATTTATTCTTCTCCTACCCCCTTAACCCCCCATGTTGCATCTCCACTTCCTCATATCAGGGAGATCATATGATATTTGTCTTTCTCTGCTTGACTTATTTTGCTAAGCATGATACCCTCTAGTTCCATCCACGTCGTCGCAAATGGCAATATTTCATTTCTTTTGATGGCTGCATAGTATTCCATTGTGTATATATACCACATCTTTATCCATTCTTTATCTGTTGATAGACATCTAGGTTCTTTCCAATGGCTATTGTAGACATTGCTGCTATAAACATTTGGGTGCATGTGCCCCTTTGGATCACTACGTTTGTATCTTTAGGGTAAATTCCCAGTAGTGCAATTGCTGGGTCATAGGGCAGTTCTATTTTCAACATTTTGAGGAACCTCCATGCTGTTTTCCAGAGTGGTTGCACCAGCTTGCGTTCCCACCAACAGTGTAGGAGGGTTCCCCTTTCTCCGCATCCTCGCCAGCATCTGTCATTTCCTGACTTGTTAATTTTAGCCATTCTGACTGGTGTGAGGTGGTATCTCATTGTGGTTTTGATTTGTATTTCCCTGATGCCGAGTGATATGGAGCACTTTTTCATGTGTCTGTTGGCCATCTGGATGTCTTCTTTACAGAAATGTCTGTTCATGTCCTCTGCCCATTTCTTTTTCTTTTTTTTTTTTTAAAGATTTTATTTATTTATTTGACAGAGACAGATCACAAGTAGGCAGAGAGGCAGGCAGAGAGAGAGAGAGAGAGGAGGAAGCAGGCTCCCTGCTGAGCAGAGAGCCCGATGCGGGACTCGATCCCAGGACCCTGAGATCATGACCTGAGCCGAAGGCAGCGGCTTAACCCACTGAGCCACCCAGGCACCCCTCTGCCCATTTCTTGATTGGATTATTTGTTCTTTGGGTTTGAGTTTGCTAAGATCAGAAAGATTTTTAAATAAATCTATTAAACTAATAATATGAGAACTGAAAAATGGGCCATTCTATAGTTTTCTTACTAACTTTGAAATGGTGTTTCATTATTCACAAATGATCTTTCTGAATATTTTGATGCCCTTTGTGAAAATAGGTTTTGAAATAGTGCTTACATATTCAGTTTGGGGGTCTTTCAAAAGTGAACAATTTTTGTTTCAACATTAATGAGTGCTCATTACAACAATTTAAAATACATTTCTA
The DNA here is from genome assembly GCF_020171115.1 of Neogale vison. Classification (NCBI taxonomy): domain Eukaryota; kingdom Metazoa; phylum Chordata; class Mammalia; order Carnivora; family Mustelidae; genus Neogale; species Neogale vison. The sequence continues at coordinate 123,073,705 of NC_058096.1, forward strand.
GATGTTGTACTTCTTTTATTTTTTTTTTCAATTTATTTATTTTCAGAAAAACAGTATTCATTATTTTTTCACCACACCCAGTGCTCCATGCAAGCTGTGCCCTCTATAATACCCACCACCTGGTACCCCAACCTCCCACCCCCCGCCACTTCAAACCCCTCAGATTGTTTTTCAGAGTCCATAGTCTCTCATGGTTCATCTCCCCTTCCAATTTACCCAAAAGCACATACCCTCCCCAATGTCCATAACCCTACCCCCCTTCTCCCAACCCCCCTCCCCCCAGCAACCCACAGTTTGTTTCGTGAGATTAAGAGTCACTTATGGTTTCTCTCCCTCCCTATCCCATCTTGTTTCATGGATTCTTCTCCTACCCACTTAAGCCCCCATGTTGCATCACCACTCCCTCATATCAGGGAGATCATATGATAGTTGTCTTTCTCCGCTTGACTTATTTCGCTAAGCATGATACGCTCTAGTTCCATCCATGTTGTCGCAAATGGCAAGATTTCGTTTCTTTTGATGGCTGCATAGTATTCCATTGTGTATATATACCACATCTTCTTGATCCATTCATCTGTTGATGGACATCTAGGTTCTTTCCATAGTTTGGCTATTGTGGACATTGCTGCTATAAACATTCGGGTGCACGTGCCCCTTTGGATCACTACGTTTGTATCTTTAGGGTAAATTCCCAGTAGTGCAATTGCTGGGTCATAGGGCAGTTCTATTTTCAACATTTTGAGGAATCTCCATGCTGTTTTCCAGAGTGGTTGCACCAGCTTGCATTCCCACCAACAGTGTAGGAGGGTTCCCCTTTCTCCGCATCCTCGCCAGCATCTGTCATTTCCTGACTTGTTGATTTTAGCCATTCTGACTGGTGTGAGGTGATATCTCATTGTGGTTTTGATTTGTATTTCCCTCATGCCGAGTGATATGGAGCACTTTTTCATGTGTCTGTTGGCCATCTGGATGTCTTCTTTGCAGAAACGTCTGTTCATGTCCTCTGCCCATTTCTTGATTGGATTATTTGTTCTTTGGGTGTTGAGTTTGTTAAGTTCTTTATAGATTTTGGACACTAGTCCTTTATCTGATATGTTGTTTGCAAATATCTTCTCCCATTCTGTCAGTTGTCTTTTGGTTTTGTTAACTGTTTCCTTTGCTGTGCAAAAGCTTTTGATTTTGATGAAATCCCAAAAGTTCATTTTTGCCCTTGCTTCCCTTGCCTTTGGCGATGTTCCTAGGAAGATGTTGCTGCGGCTGAGGTCGAAGAGGTTGCTGCCTGTGTTCTCCTCAAGGATTTTGATGGATTCCTTTCTCACATTGAGGTCCTTAATCCATTTTGAATCTATTTTTGTGTGTGGTGTAAGGAAATGGTCCAATTTCATTTTTCTGCACGTGGCTGTCCAATTTTCCCAACACCATTTATTGAAGAGGCTGTCTTTTTTCCATTGGACATTCTTTCCTGCTTTGTCGAAGATTAGTTGACCATAGAGTTGAGGGTCTATTTCTGGGCTCTCTATTCTATTCCATTGGTCTATGTGTCTGTTTTTGTGCCAGTACCATGCTGTCTTGATGATGACAGCTTTGTAATAAAGCTTGAAGTCCGGAATTGTGATGCCACCAACTTTGGCTTTGTTTTTCAATATCCCTTTGGCTATTCGAGGTCTTTTCTGGTTCCATATAAATTTTAAAATTATTTGTTCCATTTCTTTGAAGAAGATGGATGGTACTTTGATAGGAATTGCATTAAATGTATAGATTGCTCTAGGTAACATAGACATTTTCACAATATTTATTCTTCCAATCCAGGAGCATGGAACATTTTTCCATTTCTTTGTGTCTTCCTCAATTTCTTTCATGAGTACTTTATAGTTTTCTGAGTATAGATTCTTAGCCTCTTTGGTTAGGTTTATTCCTAGGTATCTTATGGTTTGGGGTGCAATTGTAAATGGGATTGACTCCTTAATTTCTCTTTCTTCTGTCTTGTTGTTGGTGTAGAGAAATGCAACTGATTTCTGTGCATTGATCTTATATCCTGACACTTTACTGAATTCCTGTATAAGTTCTAGCAGTTTTGGAGTGGAATCTTTTGGGTTTTCCACATAGAGTATCATATCATCCGCGAAGAGTGATAATTTGACTTCTTCTTTGCCGATTTGGATGCCTTTAATTTCCTTTTGTTGTCTGATTGCTGAGGCTAGGACTTCTAGTACTATGTTGAATAGCAGTGGTGATAATGGACATCCCTGCCGTGTTCCTGACCTTAGTGGAAAAGCTTTCAGTTTTTCTCCATTGAGAATGATATTTGCAGTGGGTTTTTCATAGATGGCTTTGATGATATTGAGGTATGTGCCCTCTATCCCTACACTTTGAAGGGTTTTGATCAGGAAGGGATGCTGTACTTTGTCAAATGCTTTTTCAGCATCTATTGAGAGTATCATATGGTTCTTGTTCTTTCTTTTATTGATGTGTTGTATCACATTGACTGATTTGCGGATGTTGAACCAACCTTGCAGCCCTGGGATAAATCCCACTTGGTCGTGGTGAATAATCCTTTTAATGTACTGTTGAATCCTATTGGCTAGTATTTTGGTGAGAATTTTTGCATCTGTGTTCATCAAGGATATTGGTCTATAGCTCTCTTTTTTGATGGGATCCTTGTCTGGTTTTGGGATCAAGGTGATGCTGGCCTCATAAAATGAGTTTGGGAGTTTTCCTTCCATTTCTATTTTTTGGAACAGTTTCAGGAGAATAGGAATTAGTTCTTCTTTAAATGTTTGGTAGAATACCCCCGGGAAGCCATCTGGCCCTGGGCTTTTGTTTGTTTGGAGATTTTTAATGACTGTTTCAATCTCCTTACTGGTTATGGGTCTGTTCAGGCTTTCTATTTCTTCCTGGTTCAATTTTGGTAGTTTATATGTTTCTAGGAATGCATCCATTTCTTCCAGATTGTCAAATTTGTTGGCGTAGAGTTGCTCATAGTATGTTCTTATAACAGTTTGTATTTCTTTGGTGTTAGTTGTGATCTCTCCTCTTTCATTCATGATTTTATTTATTTGGGTCCTTTCTCTTTTCTTTTTGATAAGTCTGGCCAGGGGTTTATCAATTTTATTAATTCTTTCAAAGAACCAGCTCCTACTTTCGTTGATTTGTTCTACTGTTTTTTTGGTTTCTATTTCATTGATTTCTGCTCTGATCTTTATGATTTCTCTTCTCCTGCTGGGCTTAGGGTTTCTTTCTTGTTCTTTCTCCAGCTCCTTTAGGTGTAGGGTTAGGTTGTGTACCTGAGACCTTTCTTGTTTCTTGAGAAAAGCTTGTACTGCTATATATTTTCCTCTAAGGACTGCCTTTGTTGTGTCCCACAGATTTTGAACCGTTGTATTTTCATTATCATTTGTTTCCATGATTTTTTTCAATTCTTCTTTAATTTCCCGGTTGACCCATTCATTCTTTAGAAGGATGCTGTTTAGTCTCCATGTATTTGTGTTCTTTCCAAACTTCCTCTTGTGGTTGAGTTCTAGCTTCAGAGCATTGTGGTCTGAAAATATGCAGGGAATGATCCCAATCTTTTGATACCGGTTAAGTCCTGATTTAGGACCGAGGATGTGATCTATTCTGGAGAATGTTCCATGTGCACTAGAGAAGAATGTGTATTCTGTTGCTTTGGGATGAAATGTTCTGAATATATCTGTGATGTCCATCTCATCCAGTGTATCATTTAAGGCCTTTATTTCCCTGTTGATCTTTTGCTTGGATGATCCGTCCATTTCAGTGAGGGGAGTGTTAAAGTCCCCTACTATTATTGTATTATTGTTGATGTGTTTCTTTGATTTTGTTATTAATTGGTTTATATAGTTTGCTGCGCCCACGTTGGGGGCATAGATATTTAAAATTGTTAGATCTTCTTGTTGGACAGACCCTTTGAGTATGATATAGTGTCCTTCCTCATCTCTTATTATAGTCTTTGGCTTAAAATCTAATTGATCTGATATAAGGATTGCCACTCCTGCTTTTTTCTGATGTCCATTAGCATGGTAAATTCTTTTCCACCCCCTCACTTTAAGTCTGGAGGTGTCTTCGGGTTTAAAATGAGTTTCTTGGAGGCAACATATAGATGGGTTTTGTTTTTTTATCCATTCTGATACCCTGTGTCTTTTGATTGGGGCATTTAGCCCATTAACATTCAGGGTAACTATTGAGAGATATGATTTTAGTGCCATTGTATTGCCTGTAAGGTGACTGTTACTGTATATTGTCTCTGTTCCTTTCTGATCTACCACTTGTAGGCTCTCTCTTTGCTTAGAGGACCCCTTTCAGCATTTCCTGTAGAGCTGGTTTGGTGTTTGCAAATTCTTTCAGTTTTTGTTTGTCCTGGAAGCTTTTAATCTCTCCTTCTATTTTCAATGATAGCCTAGCTGGATATAGTATTCTTGGCTGCATGTTTTTCTCGTTTAGTGCTCTGAAAATGTCATGCCAGCTCTTTCTGGCCTGCCAGGTCTCTGTGGATAAGTCAGCTGCCAATCTAATACTTTTACCATTGTATGTTACAGACTTCTTTTCCCGGGCTGCTTTCAAGATTTTCTCTTTGTCACTAAGGCTTGTAAGTTTTACTATTAGGTGACGGGGTGTGGGCCTATTCTTATTGATTTTGAGGGGCGTTCTCTGAACCTCCTGAATTTTGATGCTCGTTCCCTTTGCCATATTGGGGAAATTCTCCCCAATAATTCTCTCCAGTATACCTTCTGCTCCCCTCTCTCTTTCTTCTTCTTCTGGAATCCCAATTATTCTAATGTTGTTTCGTCTTATGGTGTCACTTATCTCTCGAATTCTCCCCTCATGGTCCAGTAGCTGTTTGTCCCTCTTTTGCTCAGCTTCTTTATTCTCTGTCATTTGGTCTTCTATATCGCTAATTCTTTCTTCTGCCTCATTTATCCTAGCAGTGAGAGCCTCCATTTTTGATTGAACTTCATTAATAGCCTTTTTGATTTCAACTTGGTTAGATTTTAGTTCTTTTATTTCTCCAGAAAGGGCTTTTATATCTCTGGAGAGGGTTTCTCTAATATCTTCCATGCCTTTTTCAAGCCCGGCTATAACCTTGAGAATTGTCATTTTGAACTCTAGATCTGACATATTACCAATGTCTGTATTGATTAGGTCCCTAGCCTTCGGTACTGCCTCTTGTTCTTTTTTTTGTTGTGAATTTTTCCGCCTTGTCATTTTGTCCAGCTAAGAGTATATGAGGGAGCAAGTAAAATACTAAAAGGGTGGCAACAATCCCAGGAAAATATGCTTTAACCAAATCAGAAGAGATCCCAAATCATGTGGGGGGATTTCTCGCCCCTCACGATTGGGTGAGGGATCTCCTCTGATTGGGATCTCCTTTGATTGCGATCTCCCAATCTCTTCTGATTGGGATCTCCCAATCTCTTCTGTTTGGGATCTCTTCTGATTTGGGGATAAAAAGAGGTTCAAAAAGAAAGAAAGAAAAAAAGAAAAAAAGAATTAAAAAAAAGAGATTGAATTAAAAATTCAATCAAGAATTTAAAAAAGAGTTAAGAAAAAAAAAGATTGAAGAGATTAGGATCTCTTCTGATTTGGGGATAAAAAGAGGTTCAAACAGAAAGAAAGAAAAAAAAAGAATTAAAAAAAAAGAAAATGAATAAAGAAAAGTATAAAAAAGCAAAATATATATATTAGATAATCTAGTTAAAAAACGTTAAAAAAGAAAAGGGTAAAATTATTAAAAATTTTAGCAGAAGAAGAGAAAAAAAATGAAAAAGAAAAAAAAATAAATTAACTGCAAGACTAAAAAATCACCGGCAGAAAGCCATGAGTTCCGTGGTTTGTTTTCTCCTCCTCTGGAATTCTGCTGCTCTCTCCTTGGTATTGAAACTGCACTCCTTGGTAGGTGAACTTGGGTCTTGCCTGGATTTCTTGTTGATCTTCTGGGGGAGGGGCCTGGTGTAGTGATTCTCAAGTGTCTTTGCCCCAGGCGGAATTACACCGCCCTTACCAGGGGCCGGGGCTGAGTGATCTGCTCGGCTTTGCTTTCAGGAGCTTTTGTTCCCTGAGCGCTTTCCGTAGAGTTCCGGAGGACGGGAATACAAATGGCGGCCTCCTGGTCTCCGGCCTGGAGGAGCCGAGAGCCCAGGGCCCCGCTCCCCTGTGCGCCCTCAGCGAACTGCTCCTGGTAACTCGCGTCTGCCTAACCTCTGGCCGGCTCCGAGCTCACCAAGCTTGCAACCGGTTCAAGGCAACTCCGAGCTGCGAGCTTACTGTCGGCTCTGTCTCTGCAGCCGGCTTTCCCGTTCCAATAACCGCAAGCTCTGCGACACTCAGACAACCCCGATCCTTCTGTGACCCCGCGGGACCTGAGGTCACGCCGACCCCGTGTGGGCTTCGCCCCGGTTTAGCCTCCGGAGCGATGTCCCTCAGCGGAACAGACTTTTAAAAGTCCTGATTTTGTGCTCCGTTGCTCCGCCGCTTGCCGGGAGCCGGCCCCTCCCCCCTGGGGTCTCTCTTCCCGTCGCTTTGGATTCACTTCTCCGCCAGTCCTACCTTTCAGAAAGTGGTTGCTTTTCTGTTTCTAGAATTGCTGTTCTTCTTCTCTTCGATCTGCCGATGGATTTGCAGGTGTTTGCAATCTTTAGATAAGCTCTCTAGCTGATCTCCTGCTAGCTGAGGTAGTCTCAGCCTGCTACTTCTCCGCCATCTTGACTCCTCCCCCCCTAGATGTTGTACTTCTTCATAGGTCAAATTGAGGTACATTTCATGTGTTCAATAGTCTTGTCACAATTTGGTGGCAAAGTTAGAGCAAGCATTTTTATAACTCACTGTTTCTATAATTTTTATTTTAAAATACACAGGATTTGGGGGGAAATTTGCTTGAAACACTACCATATTATTTAATCAAAGATGTATTAAACATATCTGGTAGGATTAAAGCTGAATTCTCTTGATTCTTTCAGCTTATTTTGGTCAAGTTATTGAGATAAAGTAACTGTATAACACTGAGTGCCTGACAGATGCATTAATTCAAGTTTTCACATGCTAGCACCTTATTAGCTCATTTCTCAGAAAAGAAAACACATTTTTAAACAGTTGAAATAACTTGTTCAAGATTATGTAACCAATATAGCCGAGTCAGAATTTAATTCAAGTTCTGCCTAGATCCAAAAATTTTTTATTATGCCGCACCATTAAATTGTCTTCCTTAGGGTTGGGATCACCTTATATGTTCTTCGTGATCATTTGCAAGATTAGTGATGAAAACTAGAGGGCACAGGAAGGAAATTTAATGTTAGGCTATTAAGCTCAAAGACAAATTAATGGGAAAATTCCTAATTTGGGATACTATTACTAACTTGGGATACTTGGGCAGCCCTGGAATTTCACAGCAGGATACCTTCAAGAAGATTTACCTCTTCTTCTCTCCCCGCTGCTCTTTCACCTTCTCCTCCTCCTCCTTCTTTTTTCAGTATAGTTGACACACAATGTTACATTAGTTTCTGGTATACAACATAGTGATTCACCACTCTGTTGAACCACAAGTGTAAGTACCATCTGTCACCTACCACTTTTATTCCAACCTCATTTTGCAGATGACAATGTTGAAGCACTGATAGCCAGTCTTATAGCTACGTGTTTTGCAACACTGTCTCTTTTTATTTCATAATAGCTTGTTGGGATGGATGATAAAATCCCCATTTTACTCTAGTTAATACCAGAATTTAAAAAGGCTAAATAACTTACTCTTTCAATGGGTGAATTGGGAGTCCAGCTTAAATACGTTTAACACCAAGCTGTGGTGGTTCCTACTATCCCTCAAGGATCACTTGAGGGATAGTAATCTTTTAGGAAGGAGATATGGGGGAGGGGACTTGAAGGTCCATGGAAAGATCACAAGAATGCTACCAAACTTTTGACTTAGTATTGCCAGTGATTCTTTTCCAAGCGCTGACTCCTTAGAAACTACCTTATTACATGCTCTGCTCATACCAGATACCCAGGATTTTATCCTGTGCCTGATTTTAAGATCCTGTTCTTTTGGTTGTTGTTGATTGTGGCTGTTGTAAAACATATTTTAGGCTATTTGCAGAAAGATGAGTAAATTAATTTTTTGTTGACTTTTTATTTAAATTGAACAGATATGTGATACAATAGATTATTTGTTTTTCTCTGTCTGGCTTATTTTACTTAACATAATGCCCTCAAATTCCATCCATGTTGTTGCAAATAGCAGGATTCCCTTTTTTCTCATAGCTGAATAATATTGTATTACACATATATACTACATCTTCTTTATCCAATCATACATTGACATACATTTAGATTCTTTCCATATTTTGGCTATTGTGAATAACGCTGCAGTGGACACTGGAGTACAGTTATTTCTTTGAGATGTAGTCTTCATTTACTTTAGGGATATACCTAGGGAAAAAAATATACTCAGAAGTGGGATTATTGGATTTTATGGTAGTTCTATTTTTCATTTTTTTGGAGGAGAATCTCCATACCGTTTTCCGTAATGGCTGCAATAGTTTACATTCCAAGCCTTACACAAGAGTTCCCCCTTCTCCACATCTGTACCAATACTCTCTTTTTGATGACTGCCACTCTAACAGGTGTGAGGTGGTTCTGATTTGCATTTCCCTGATAATTAGTTGTGTTAAGTACCTTTGGATGTACCTCTTCATTATTTTCATATCATCTTTTGAAAACTCTTGGTCTTCTGCCTAATTTTTTTAAATCGGATTTGTTACTTGTCTTTTCCTTTTTTTGCTATTGGATAATGTGTATTCTTTATATATTTTTGGATATTAACCCCTTATCAGATATATGATTTACAAATATTTTCTCCTGTTCCGTAGGTTGCCTTTTCATTTCGTTGACAGTTTCCTTCACTGTGCAAAAGCTTTTTAGTTTGATGTAATCCCACTTGTTTATTTTTGCTTTTGTTGCTTTTGCTTTTGATGTCAAATTTAAAAAAATTATCACCAAGACCAATGTAAAGGAGCTTGCCTTCTATATTGTCCTCTAGTTTTATGGTTTAGGTCATAAATTTAAGCTGTAACCCATTTTGAGTAGACTTTTGTGTATGATATAAGATAGGGGTCCAACTAATCTTGAATCTGGAAGTAATCAAGTGGCTTATCAAAAAGGAAGCTGAAGAACAAGTTGTGTTAGCTTTCTAAAAATTTAGCCACTTGAATGATATGTTGGAATTATTCTGTTTCTTTTCCCCCTCTAAGATTTATTTATTAGTGGAAAGAGGGGCAGAGGGGGAGGGAGAGATAAACTTAAGGAAACTTCATGCTGAGTGCAGAGCTTGACATGAGGCTTGATTCCACAAACCTGAGATCGATCACAACCTGAGCCCTGAGCCACAATCAAGAGTCGACGCTTAACCAACGGCACCACCAAGGTGCCCCCATTCCTATCTTTAATTTCCTTTACTTTTTAAAAAAATTGTGCTTGCGATTCTTTCATTCTCTTAGCAATAATTTTATGCTTCTATCACTTTCGGTATCTGTGGCCTCCTTGTGTCCCCCATCTATCAGTGGGCTTTGGATGCCTCCAGGGCTCTACTTCTTTGGATCTGACCCTGACCTGCCTTTTTTGTTATCTCTGGTGTTTCAAACTTCTGGTTTTTACTGTACCTTGTCCTCCCATGTAAAAATAGCTATTTAGAACAAACCATTTCAGCCTACTTACACTATAGTGTCAGCTTATGCTGAAGAAGGTCTATAGTAGAACAAATACAAAATCACTCTACCTTGAATTGAGTAGAGTCAATAAAATAGTGAACTTATAACAAATACCGGTATTAACAACTTTGCATTGGTGACTTTGAGAGGTAAATAAAACCAGTTGATTTAGCTCTCATTTTGTTCTGTTTCTATTGAAAATGCCTTAATGGTTTTGACTGGCACTAACATAGTCCTCTACATATGGACATTTCTCAAAGAGAGTCATAGAATGCATATTTGTACTCGAGGTAGGAATGATGCCCTTGAAATTGATGCTCAAGAAATACCATATTGGAGAGACTGAATTATAAGTTCCACTAGTTTTATTTGGAAATAAAGATTCTGTAGAAAATAATAAGGATGATAAAGGTGATGATGAAAGTGAAAATCATAATGATGGTGGATATAATCATAGTGCCACTGTGCAGAACACTTTCCATTTCTTACTTAGTTCTTGAAATAATTCCATTCAGTAAGTTCTATTATTACTCTTATTATAAGATGAGAAAGTAAGACAGTTTAAGATACTTATTTACCATCAGAAAGTAAGTGGTACGATGAGATTATATTCTAAGTGTTTACGGAGATTGCTTTTTTTTTCTTTTTAGATCAGTTTAAGGTTCACAGCAAAACATAGAGGGAAGTGCAGAGATTTCTTATATACCCTCCGCTACCTTACATGTATAGCTTCCTCTCTTACTAATAACCCCCACCAGAGTGATACATTTGTTACAATTGATGAATCTACATTGACATTTCATGCTTACCTAAAGCCTGTAGTTTACATTAAGATCCACTCTTGCTGTTGTATATTTTGTGGGTTTTAACAAATGTATAATGACATATATCCACCATTATAGTATCATACAGAGTATTTTCACTGCCTTAAAAATGCTCTGTGCTTGGTCTGTTCATCCCTCTTCTGTCCCCAAACCCCTGGCAACTATTGATCTTTTTACTGTTTCCATAGTTTTGCCTTTTCCAGAATGTTATATAGTTGGAATCATATAAGATTTCCTTCTTCCATGTAATAGTATGCACTTACGTTTCCTTCATGTCTTTCCATGGTTTGATTAGATAATTTCTTATTAATACTGAATAATAGTCCTTTGTCTGGGTGCACCACAGTTTATTTATCCATTCACTTACTGAAGTACTTCTTGATTGCTCCTGAGTTTTGCCATTATCAGTAAAGCTACCATAAATAGCTGGTGCATGTTTTTATGTAGACTTAAGTTTTCAACTCTTAGGGTATATACCAAAGGGCATGATTTTTGGATTATATGGTAAGAGTATATTTATATATTCTTATATATAAATATATATATGGAAGTATGTGAGTATGTATATGTGTGTGTGTGTGTATATATATATATATATATATATATATCCTTATATATAAGTAACCACCAAAATATTTTCCAAGCTGGCTGTGTCTTTTACATTCTCACCAGCAGTAAGTGAGAATTTCTGTGCTCCACATCATCACCAGTATTTGGTGCTGTCAGTGTTCCACATTTCTGGTTAGTCTAACAGGTGTGTAGTAATCTTATGGTTATTTTATTTATTTTTAAAATTTTATTATTTATTTATTTATTTATTCCAATTTATTTATTTTCAGAAAAACATTATTCATTATTTTTTCACCACACCCAGTGCTCCATGCAAGCCGTGCCCTCTATAATACCCACCACCTGGTACCCCAACCTCCCACCCTCCCGCCACTTCAGATCCCTCAGATTGTTTTTCAGAGTTCATAGTCCCTCATGGTTCACCTCCCCTTCCAATTTACCCAAATTCCCTACTCCTCTCTAACGCCCCTTGTCCTCCATGCTATTTGTTATGCTCCACAAATAAGTGAAACCATATGATAATTTATTTTAGAACAGAACTATTTTAGAACAGAAACTAAAATAACCTGTTATACAATTAGTCACAAATACAGTCCTCGAGTTTTTTTTGCCCATACACATGAGTATTGTCTAAATAAATAAAATAAATTTATTTTAATTTGCAATTTCCTGATGACATATGTGGAACATCTTTTCATATACTATTTTCCATCTGTTCATCTTTTTTGGTGAGGTGTCAAGGTCTTTAGCCCATTTTTAAATTATACTGTTTTTTTAAAATAGTTGAGTTTTAAGAATTCTTGGTATATTTTAGATACCAATCCTTTACATATATCTTTTCAAATATTTTCTCCCTGTCTGTGGCTTGTCTTATTGTATTAACTATTGTCTTTTACAGAGCATAAATATTTCATTTTAATGAAGTCCAGTTTGTCAGTTCTTTCTCTCATGGATCATGACTTGGGTATTATATAAAAGTCATTGCCATACCCAAGATCATCTAGGTTTTCCACTATGTTATCTACAAGGAGTTTTATTGTTTTACATTTCACATTAGGTCAGTAATCCATTTTCAGTTAATTTTTGTGAAGGGTGTAAGATCTATGTCCAGATTCGTTTTTTAAATATGTGATGCCCAGTTAATGCACCATTTGTTGAAAAGACTTTCTTTTCTCCCTTGTACTACTTTTGCTTTTTTGTTGAGATCAATTGACTATATTTATGTGGGTTTGTTTCTGAGCTTTTGATTCTGGTCCATTGATCTATTTGTTTATTCTTTCATTAATACTACACTGTGTCTTCCATCTATTTGTGTCTTCTTCAATTTCTTTCATGAGTGTTCTGTAGTTCCTCGAGTACAGATCCTTTACCTCTTTGGTTAGGTTTATTCCCAGGTATCTTATGGTTCTTGGTGCTATAGTAAATGGAATCGATTCTCTAATTTCCCTTTCTGTATTTTCATTGTTAGTGTATAAGAAAGCCACTGATTTCTGCACATTGACTTTGTATCCTGCCACGTTGCTGAATTGCTGTATGGGTTCTAGTAGTTTGGGGGTGGAGTCTTTTGGGTTTTCCATATAAAGAATCATGTCATCTGCGAAGAGAGAGAGTTTGACTTCTTCATTACCAATTTGGATACCTTTTATTTCTCTCTGTTGTCTGATTGCTGTTGCTAGGACTTCTAATACTATGTTGAACAAGAGTGGTGAAAGTGGGCATCCTTGTCTTGTTCCTGATCTCAACGGGAAGGCTGCAAGCTTTTTCCCATTGAGGATGATATTTGCTGTGGGTCTTTCATAGATAGATTTGATGAGGTTCAGGAATGTTCCCTCTATCCCTATACTTTGAAGAGTTTTAATCAGGAACGGATGCTGGATTTTGTCAAATGCTTTTTCTGCATCAATTGAGAGGACCATGTGGTTCTTCTCTCTTCTCATATTAATTTGTTGTATCACATTGATTGATTTGCGAATGTTGAACCATCCTGGTAGCCCAGGGATGAATCCCACCTGATCACGGTGGATAATCTTTTTAATGTGCTGTTGGATCCTGTTGGCTAGGATCTTGTTGAGAATCTTAGCATCCCTATCATCAGTGATATTGGTCTGAAATTCTCCTTTTTGGTAGCGTCCTTGCCTGGTTTGGGGATCAGGGTAATGCTGGCTTCATAGAAAGAGTCTGAAGTTTTCCTTCTGCTTCAATTTTTTGAAACAGCTTCAGGAGAACAGGTGTTATTTCTTCTTGGAAGGTTTGGTAGAATTCCCCAGGGAATCCATCAGGTCCTGGGCTCTTGTTTTTTGGAGGTTTTTGATCACTGATTCAATCTCGTTACTAGATATCGGTCTATTCAGGTTGTCAATTTCTTCCTGGTTCAATTTTGGTAGTTTATATTTTTCCAGGAATGCATTCATTTCATCTAGGTTGCTAAGTTTATTGGCATATAACTGTTCGTAATAACTTCTGATGATTGTTTCTACTTCCTTGGTGTTAGTTGTGATCTCTCCCTTTTCATTCATAATTTTATGAATTTGGGCTTTCTCTCCTTTCTTTTGGATTAGTGTAGCCAGTGGCTTATCGATCTTATTGATTCTTTCAAAAAACCAGCTTCGAGTTTCATTGATACGTTCTACTGTATCTCTGGTTTCTACCTCATTGTTCTCAGCTCTAATCTTGATGATTTCCCTTCTTATGTGTGGAGTTGGTTTGATTTGTTATTGATCCTCAATGTTTATAGCAGCAATGGCCACAGTCGCCAAACTATGGAAAGAACCAAGATGCCCTTCAACGGATGAATGGATAAGGAAGATGTGGTCCATATACACTATGGAGTATTATGCCTCCATCAGAAAGGATGAATACCCAACTTTTGTAGCAACATGGACGGGACTGGAAGAGATTATGCTGAGTGAAATAAGTCAAGCAGAGAGAGTCAATCATCATATGGTTTCACTTATTTGTGGAGCATAAAAAATAGCATGGAGGACAAGGGGCGTTAGAGAGGAGTAGGGAATTTGGGAAAATTGGAAGGGGAGGTGAACCATGAGAGACTATGGACTCTGAAAAACAATCTGAGGGGTTTGAAGTGGTGGGGGGGTGAGAGGTTGGGGTACCAGGTGGTGGGTATTATAGAGGGCACAGCTTGCATGGAGCACTGGGTGTGGTGAAAAAATAACGAATAATGTTTTTCTGAAAATAAATAAATTGGAAAAAAAAGAGGAAAAGAAAAAAAAATACTACACTGTGTCTGTTACTATTGCTTTACAGTAAATCTTAAAATTGGATGATATCAGTCCTCCAACTTTGTTATTCTCTTTCAATATTGTATTGGCTATCCTGTGTCTTTTGCCTCTTCATTTAAAGTTTAGAATCAGTTTGCCAATATCCACAAAATAACTTACTGAGATTTTGCTTGGTATTGCAATGAACAATGAAATTGCAATGAAATTAATTTGGGAAGAACTGACACCTTGACAATATTTTCTTCCTATCCATGAACATGGACAGTCTCTCCATTTCTTTAGTTTTTCTTTGATTTCTTTTATCGAAGTTTTATAGTCTTCCTCATAGATCTTATACCTTATGCCATAGATCTTATACCTTATACCAATTTGTACCTGAGTTTTTCATTTTTTGTGTGCTAATATAATTGGTATTGTATTTTTAATTTCAAATTCCACTTGTTCATTGCTGAGATATAGAGCAATAACTGGGCGCCTGGGTGGCTCAATGGGTTAAGGCCTCTGCCTTCAGCTCAGATCATGATCCCAGGGTCCTGGGATCAAGTCCCGCATTGGGCTTTCTGCTAAGCAGGGAACCTGCTTCTCTGTCTCTCTCTGCCTGCCTCTCTGCCTACTTGTGATCTCTCTCTCTGTCAAATAAATAAATAAATAAATAAAAAGAAAAGCATTAACTTCTATATATTAACTTTGTATGCTGCTACTTTGCTATTATCAGTTATTAGCTTTCAGAGTCTTTTTGTTCAGGTTTTCAGATTTTCTTTATTTTTTTTTTTTTTTTTTTTCTCCCAATTTATTTATTTTCAGAAAAACAGTATTCATTATTTTTTCACCACACCCAGTGCTCCATGCAAGCTGTGCCCTCTATAATACCCACCACCTGGTACCCCAACCTCCCACCCCCCCGCCACTTCAAACCCCTCAGACTGTTTTTCAGAGTCCATCGTCTCTCATGGTTCACCTCCCCTTCCAATTTACCCAAATTCCCTACTACTCTCTAATGCCCCTTGTCCTCCATGCTATTGGTTATGCTCCACAAATGAGTGAAACCATATGATAATTGACTCTCTCTGCTTGACTGATTTCACTCAGCATAATCTCTTCCAGTCCCGTCCATGTTGCTACAAAAGTTGGATATTCGTCCTTTCTGATGGAGGCATAATACTCCATAGTGTATATGGACCACATCTTCCTTATCCATTCATCCGTTGAAGGGCATCTTGGTTCTTTCCATAGTTTGGCGACTGTGGCCATTGCTGCTATAAACATTGGGGTACAGATGGCCCTTCTTTTCACGACATCTGTATCTTTGGGGTAAATACCCAGGAGTGCAATTGCAGGGTCGTAGGGAAGCTCTATTTTTAATTTCTTGAGGAATCTCCACACTGTTCTCCAAAGAGGCTGCACCAACTTGCATTCCCACCAACAGTGTAAGAGGGTTCCCCTTTCTCCACATCCTCTCCAACACATGTTGTTTCCTGTTTTGTTAATTTTGGCCATTCTAACTGGTGTAAGGTGATATCTCAATGTGGTTTTAATTTGAATCTCCCTGAGGGCTAATGATGATGAGCATTTTTTCATGTGTCTGATAGCCATTTGTATTTCTTGATTGGAGAAGTGTCTGTTCATATCTTCTGCCCATTTTTTGATGTGTTTGTCTGTTTCGTGTGGGTTGAGTTTGAGGAGTTCATTATAGATCCTGGATATCAACCTTTTGTCTGTACTGTCATTTGCAAATATCTTCTCCCATTCCGTGGGTTGCCTCTTTGTTTTGTTGACTGTTTCCTTTGCTGTGCAGAAGCTTTTGATTTTGATGAAGTCCCAGAAGTCTATTTTCGCTTTTGTTTCCTTTGACTTTGGAGACGTATCTTGAAAGAAGTTGCTGTGGCTGATATCGAAGAGATTACTGCCTATGTTCTCCTCTAAGATTCTGATAGATTCCTGTCTCACGTTGAGGTCTTTTATCCATTTTGAGTTGATCTTTGTGTACGGTGTAAGAGAATGGTCGAGTTTCATTCTTCTACATATAGCTGTCCAGTTTTCCCAGCACCATTTATTGAAGAGACTCTCTTTTTTCCACTGTATATTTTTTCCTGTTTTGTCGAAGATTAATTGACCATAGAGTTGAGGGTCCATATCAGGGCTCTCTACTCTGTTCCACTGGTCTATGTGTCTGTTTTTATGCCAGTACCATGCTGTCTTGGTGATCACAGCTTTGTAATAAAGCTTGAAATCAGGTAAGGTGATGCCGCCAGCTTTATTTTTGTTTTTCAACGTTTCCTTAGCGATTCGGGGTCTCTTCTGATTCCATACAAATTTTTGGATTATTTGCTCCAGCTCTTTGAAGAATGCCGGTGGAATTTTGATCGGAATGGCATTAAAAGTATAGATTGCTCTAGGGAGTATAGACATTTTAACGATGTTTATTCTTCCGATCCAAGAGCATGGAATGGTCTTCCATCTTTTTGTGTCTTCTTCAATTTCTTTCATGAGTGTTCTATAGTTCCTCAAGTATAGATCCTTTACCTCTTTAGTTAGGTTTATTCCCAGGTATCTTATGGTTCTTGGTGCTATAGTAAATGGAATCGATTCTCTAATTTCCCTTTCTGTATTTTCCTTGTTAGTGTATAAGAAAGCCACTGATTTCTGCACATTGACTTTGTATCCTGCCACGCTGCTGAATTGCTGTATGAGTTCTAGTAGTTTGGGGGTGGAGTCTTTTGGGTTTTCCATATAAAGAATCATGTCATCTGCGAAGAGAGAGAGTTTGACTTCTTCATTACCAATTTGGATACCTTTTATTTCTCTCTGTTGTCTGATTGCTGTTGCTAGGACTTCTAATACTATGTTGAACAAGAGTGGTGAAAGTGGGCATCCTTGTCTTGTTCCTGATCTCAACGGGAAGGCTGCAAGCTTTTTCCCATTGAGGATGATATTTGCTGTGGGTCTTTCATAGATAGATTTGATGAGGTTCAGGAATGTTCCCTCTATCCCTATACTTTGAAGCGTTTTAATCAGGAACGGATGTTGGATTTTGTCAAATGCTTTTTCTGCATCAATTGAGAGGACCATGTGGTTCTTCTCTCTTCTCCTATTAATTTGTTGTATCACATTGATTGATTTACGAATGTTGAACCATCCTTGTAGCCCAGGGATGAATCCCACCTGATCATGGTGGATAATCTTTTTAATGTGTTGTTGGATCCTGTTGGCTAGGATCTTGTTGAGAATCTTAGCATCCATATTCATCAGTGATATTGGTCTGAAATTCTCCTTTTTGGTAGGGTCCTTGCCTGGTTTGGGGATCAGGGTAATGCTGGCTTCATAGAAAGAGTCTGGAAGTTTTCCTTCTGCTTCAATTTTTTGAAACAGCTTCAGGAGAATAGGTGTTATTTCTTCTTGGAAGGTTTGGTAGAATTCCCCAGGGAATCCGTCAGGTCCTGGGCTCTTGTTTTTTGGGAGATTTTTGATCACTGCTTCAATCTCGTTATTAGATATCGGTCTATTCAGGTTGTCGATTTCTTCCTGGTTCAATTTTGGTAGTTTATATTTTTCCAGGAATGCATCCATTTCATCAAGGTTGCTAAGCTTATTGGCATATAACTGTTCGTAGTAACTTCTGATGATTGTTTCTACTTCCTTGGTGTTAGTTGTGATCTCTCCCCTTTCATTCATAATTTTATGAATTTGGGATTTCTCTCTTTTCTTTTGGATTAGTGTAGCCAGTGGCTTATCGATCTTATTGATTCTTTCAAAAAACCAGCTTCTAGTTTCATTGATACGTTCTACTGTATCTCTGGTTTCTCCCTCATTGATCTCAGCTCTAATCTTGATGATTTCCCTTCTTATATGTGGAGTTGGTTTGATTTGTTGTTGATCCTCCAGTTCTTTAAGGTGTAGAGACAGCTGGTGTGTTCTGGATTTTTCAATTTTTTTGAGCAAGGCTTGGATGGCTATATATTTTCCCCTTAGGACCGCCTTTGCTGTATCCCATAGGTTTTGGACCGAAGTGTCTTCATTCTCATTGGTTTCCATGAATTGTTTCAGTTCTTCTTTGATCTCCTGGTTGATCCAAGCATTCTTAAGCAAGGTGGTCTTTAGCTTCCAGGTGTTTGAGTTCCTTCGGAACTTTTCCTTGTGATTGAGCTCCAGTTTCAAAGCATTGTGATCTGAGAATATGCAGGGAATAATCTCAGTCTTTTGGTATCGGCTGAGTCCTGATTTGTGACCCAGTATGTGGTCTATTCTGGAGAAGGTTCCGTGTGCACTTGAGAAGAATGAGTATTCTGCTGTTTTAGGGTGGAATGTTCTGTATATATCTATGAGGTCCATCTGGTCCAATGTGTCGTTCAATGCTCTTGTTTCTTTATTGATTTTCTGCTTCGATGATCTGTCTAATTCTGAAAGAGGCGTGTTAAGATCACCTACGATTAGTGTATTCATATCAATATGACTCTTTATCTTGATTAACAGTTTTCTTAAGTAATTGGCTGCTCCCATATTGGGAGCATAGATATTTACAATTGTTAGATCATCTTGGTGGATAGTCCCTTTAAGGATTATGTAGTGTCCTTCTGTATCTCTGACTACGGTCTTTAGTTTGAAGTCTAATTTATCTGATATGAGAATCGCTACCCCAGCCTTCTTTTGAGTCCCATTGGCATGAAAGATGCTTCTCCACCCCTTCACTTTCAGTCTGCGTGTATCTTTAGGTTCAAAATGGGTCTCTTGTAGACAGCATATGGATGGGTCCTGTCGTTTTATCCAATCTGCAACCCTGTGCCGTTTTATGGGTGCATTGAGGCCATTCACATTGAGAGTGATTATTGATAGATACGTTTTTATTGACATCGAGTTACCTTTGAAGTCTTTCTTTCTGTAGACTGTCTCTATATTTCTGTTCAATGCTATTCTTGGGATTTTTCCTCTTTTATAGAACCCCCCTTAATATTTCCTGCAGTATCGGCTTGGTGGTTGCATAGTCTTTTAAGTCTTGCCGGTCTTGGAAACTCTTTATCTCTCCATCCATTTTGAATGTCAGTCTTGCTGGATAAAGTATTCTTGGCTGCATGTTCTTCTCATTTAGTGCCCTGAATATATCTTGCCAGCCTCTTCTGGCTTGCCAGGTCTCTGTGGACAGGTCTGACGTTATTCTGATGGGCTTCCCTCTGTAAGTAAGGAGCCTCTTTGCCCTGGCAGCTTTCAAGAGATTATACCTACAATTATAATTTCTCAATTTGACTATCAGGTGTCGTGATGTTTTTTTGGAGTGTATAATCTTGGGTGGAGACCGTTCAGCCTCTAGTACATGAACGCTGGCTTCATTCGCGAGATTCGGAAAGTTTTCATGAAGGACTTGTTCCACGACATCTTCTAGACTTCTTTCTTTCTCCTCCCCTTCAGGAATTCCAATAATTCTGACGTTGGAACGCTTCATGGCATCACTTATTTCCCTAATTCTGCTTTCGTGGGATCTAAGCTGTTTGTTCCAGGCTTCCTCCTGATCCTTTCTCTCTATCTGTTTGTCTTCCAGATCACTAATTCTATCTTCTGTCTCAGTTACCCTAGCTTTGAGAGAGTTTAGATTGGATTGGAACTCATTGAGAGCATTGTGGACCTCCTCCCTGGTAGCTTTAAGCTCCGCCCTAACATTGTGAACATCCTGTCTGGTCGCTTTCAGTTCGGCCCTAATCAATTCTGTTTGGTCATCCATGGCTTTCTCCAACCTAGCTATTGCCTGGATAATTGTTAGCCTGAATTCTCTTTCCGACATATTGTCTATGTTGATAGCCGTTAGCTCTGTTGCGGAAGGTCCATCCTCTGTATTTTTCTTCTGTTGGGCATTCCTCCTCCTAGTCATTTTGGTGGGAGAAGACTGAACAGATGTAGCTGGATGTATCAACTCTGGTGCAGTCAAGGTGCACCCTGGAACACTTCCTGATCTCCGTCTCAGAAGCCTCAGTCTGGGTGCAGAAGCTGAATAAATTCCCCCTTGGATGCTGGCAGTGCAGGTTCCAAGTTAAAGACCCTGGGGGCGCAGGATCTTTTGCTCGTCCCCAAAGCCAAGGCAGTGGCGGCTGTCTGGGAGCTCCTGACCGCCAGAGAGGTTCCAAGCAGCGATTGCACACTGAGATTTTGCCGCTGGCCGGGGCTGGGAGTGCCCGGCTTGCGCGCACCTCTTTTCAGAGGCGGCTGTGGGTCGGGCGCGCATCTGGGGCACTGAGAACGGGGCGCTGGTCCGTAAGCCGCAGGCTGGGCTTTTGCGCGCCTCTGTCCGGGGAAGAGTTTCGCGGGCCCGAGGCTTAGACTTTGAAACAATGGCCCGGGTCAAGAAGCGCCCCAGGGCCTTAGAAACCCAGGAGAGCTGGAGCGACGTGCACGCGCATCTCAAGCTTTGTGGTAGGGCTAGCGCGCGTTCTGCAGACCGGCTCCCATCCCCTCACAGGAGCCGGAACCCCGCGCTCTGGGGCACGCTGGCGGCTTAGGGACCAGGAGCCGGTTTCTCCGCCGCACTCTCTCTGCCTCATCGCCGGGGAGGCCGTCTGGGACCGGGGACTCAAGCCCCTGTCCCTAGCCGCCCCGATTCCCACAGTTTGCCCCCGCGATCCTTTGCTCTTTTGGAGTGCTTTCAACCAGTCTCCGAGTTAATGCTGGTCCCCAGACGCAGGGCACTCTCGCTCGTATCGGGGTATTACTTTTGCACCGGTCGCCTCTGGTGGCTCCCTCCCCCTTTTGTTTATCTTCCGATATCAGTCCGCTGTTCCCATTCCGCTTTACCTGCTCACTGGCGTCTTCTGCCCCTGTAGAGATCCAGACGTGTATAATTCTGATCTCAGGCTGATTTCATGGGTGATCAGAGTTCTTTGGTAGGTAATCAGCTCACTTTGGGGTACCAGCTGAAAAGACGCCTCTTCCTAGTACCCCGCCATCTTGTCCCCCCCCCTCAGATTTTCTTTATAAATGATCATGTCATCTGCAAACAAAGATAGTTTTAATTCTTCCTTCCCAGTCTATTTATCTTTATGTCCTTTTTGTGTTTTAACATTTTAGTTATAACTTATAGGACAATGTTGAAAAGGAGTCGTGAATGAGACATCCTTGCCTCGTACCTGATCTTAGTTGGAAAACTTCGAATTTCTCACCATTAAGTATGATGTTAGCTGTAGGATTTTAAAGACCTTCTTTATCAAGTTGGGGAAGTTCCTCTCTATTCCTAGTTTACTGAAGGTTTTTATCATGAATGTGTTTTGGATTGTGTGAAATGCTTTTTCTTCATCTGTGGATATGATTGTGTGATTTTTCTTTTTTTAGCTTACTGATACAATAGATTATATTAATTGATTTTTGAGTATTGAATCATTCTTGTCAGAGCTTGTTCTTCTGGCCACCCTGTAATAAGGTTCTGTTGAGCTTATATAAGAGACAATCTACTTTGTAGGAGACTAGTCTATCCTAAATAGAAAGACTTTATCATGATTATGCCTAAAACACCTGATGTTCTTGATGTTGAAAATTTAGAATCTCAGCACACAGCATGTAGATCTCTAGACCTTGACCTTTTGGGTTATTTCAACATAATGTGCCTCATTTTCTTTCTAGCCATAGTACTGAGAGTCATAAAAAATATTTTGGAGGAGAGCCTTACAATATTTTTACCTACATATAGTCAAAATAAGATAGGAAGTGGTGCCTGGGTGACTTAGTCAGGTAAGCATCTGCCTTTGGTGCAGGTCATGGTCCCAGAGTTCTGCGATCAAGCCCTGCATTGGGCTCCCTGATCTGTGGGGAATCTGCTTCTCCCTCTCCCTTCTCCCCACTTGCTCTCTCTTTCTCTCAAAAAAAAAATAAATAAATAAAAATCTTGAAAAAAAAAGTAAGATATGAATATTAGCATATGTCCATCCTTTCTTCCTTCCTTCCCTTCTTTCTTTTTAAAAAGATTTATTAGGGCACTGGGTGACTCAATTGGTTGGGCAACTGCCATTGGCTCAGGTCATGATCCTGGGTTCTGGGATTGAGCCCCGCATCTGGCTCCTTGCTCAGCGGGGAGCCTGCTGCTCCCTCTCCCTCTGCCTGATACTCTATCTGCTTATGCTCTCTCTGTCAAATAATTAAAATCTTTTAAAAAATAATAAAACAATAAAAGGATTTATTAATTTATTTATTTGAGAGAGAACAAGAGAGAGAGCACAAGCAGGTAGGTGAGGGGCAGAGGGTGAGGGAGAAGCAGGCTTCCAGCTGAGCAGGGAGCCCAATGAAAGTTTCAATCCCAGGAACCCAGAACCATGATCTGAGCCAAGGCAGATACTTAAGCAACTGAGCCACCCAGGTATACCTCTTTTTCTCTTTCTTTCTTATCTGTCTCTATCTATCTACCCCCTAATATATACTTCTTTATGTATAGTATAATATGTACTTAGTTTGCCAGGTTTTAATGTTTGCATTCATGTACAACTAATGAACAATATTTTTATTTTGTATCAGGATAATTTAGAATTTTTCTTTTTAGTGATTTTGAAAGTAAAGTATGTAGATTAACATCCAGTTTATAAGTGAACTTCATGGTACGTGTATTGAGTACAAACTTTATTCTTGGTTTCAGTTTGCTTCTGTACACCTATTTTTCTTTTGCTTCTTCCTTGTTTATTTTGTTCTATTTTTGGATCTTTTAAGTTGCTTTAAAAACCTTTTATGATAAAACACAATGTAAATAAATGATAAAATATATTTGCATTATCATCCAGTATTTACTTCATATTATTATTTATGAACTATTGAGAGATACATTTAATACTTTAGCTTGAAAATAGTCACTTGCCCCAAGTAAAACAAAACAATGTTCATTGCATATAAATTTGTTTCTAGCCACAGGGATTGTAAAATGGAGAGGTAAGAATGGAGCTGGCTTTTCATTTTTAAAATAATTTACAAGGCTATAAACTCTGTGGTATATTAATTTTCCTAAACCTGTTAATAGATTATTTAAAATTAAATTTATTTTCATCTTTAAATATTTTGAAGAGGTGGATACAATGTCTGGAAACATTTGTCAGAAAAAACTTTTAGTTTTCCTTACAGATCTAGTAGGCAGCAATGTATAAATACTAAATGTATCATAATTTAGGAAGAGAGCAAAAGGCTATTTTCTGTTTCAATTGGAAGTTATGAAGAGTTGGATTTTTCCCTGAGAAGCTAATTATTTGCTGAGATTACTATGGTAGCAGATTTTACAAGAAGTTCAAGATCTCTGTAAATAGTTATAAAAAAAAACTTATGCTGAGTGAAATAAGTCAAGCAGAGAGAGTCAATTATCATATGGTTTCACTTATTTGTGGAGCATAACAAATAGCATGGAGGACAAGGGGTGTTAGAGAGGAGTAGGGAATTTGGGTAAATTGGAAGGGGAGGTGAACTATGAGAGACTATGGACTCTGAAAAACAATCTGAGGGGTTTGAAGTGGCAGGGCAGGGTGGAGGTTGGGGTACCAGGTGGTGGGTATTATAGAGGGCACGGCTTGCATGGAGCACTGGGTGTGGTGAAAAAATAATGAATACTGTTTTTCTGAAAATAAATAAATGGAAAAGAAAAAAAAAACTATAGATGTCATTTAAATGTAACACTGAAACCATATAAGCCAGTTCATTTTTTAAAATGGCTGATTGCATAAATGATTAACTATGAAGAATTGTTTAATAAAAAAAAAAAAAGTTAGATAGTCCTAGGGCACCTGGATGGCTCAGTCAGGGGAGTGACTGGCTCTTGATTTCGGCTCAGGTCAAGATCTTGGTGTTCTGAGATGGAGCTCTACATTGGGCTCCGGCCTCAGCAGGGAGTCTGCTTGAGGTTCTCTCTCCTTCTCTATCCCTACTTCCTATCCTCTCTTTTTCTCTCTAAAATAAATAAATCTTTAAAGAAGAAAAATTTATACAGTCCTATGAAGTAATAATTGAAATTGTTCTGATTTTCTAGTTCCTGGGATGAAAAGTCAGTAACATTTTATAATTTTCCAATTGGCATATCAAATTCATAGTCTTTCAGAAGATGATCTTTATTTGTAAGGTACTAAAAGTTAGAGTAATGATCATCCATAAGGCAAAGTATGTATCTTTAAATACTATCTTTGGGAATATGCCATCGTATCATATGTGTTTTCATGAGGTACTTATGTTTTTCCTTGAGTATATATCCTGTAATGGACATTTCTATTTCTTGCCTCTGTGACCAGCATCTATTTTCTCTTTAGGTAAGAGAACCAGTTTTTTTGTTTGTTTCTTTGTTTTCAGGAGACAACAACTCCTCCCTTCCAATCAGTCTGTATAGTTTGGGTGTCAGTCTGTATAGTTTGGAAGGGCCTGAGTCTGCCTTGTGACTCTAAAGAGCATAAAAACTCAGATTGGACTAAGGAAAAAACTGATTTGCCATGGTAAGGATGAATATATGATCCAAACCAGGTCATGATGAGGGAACATCAGTCTTGGCACATTTTGGTGGAACTTCTAGGAAGATGTGGTTTCTCTCCACTAGGGTTGCTAAGCTAAAAGGTTGTAAGTGGGAAGTTTCTGTTGTTCATATTTGCCACAGTACGGGAGAGCTTCCCTGAGAACATTATGGTATCAGAAAAATGGAAATGGAAAGAGAGTGTTCTGTTTATCTTTTGTATCCTCTGGATCCAGCTATACCTATAGCTAGATGTACCTCTGATTGCTTAGCCACTTGAGCCACTCTTTTACCTCATTTTGCTTGAGCTAGTTTGAATTACGGTGTTGTCACTTGGCAAGAAAGCTGGAAGGTTTAGGTGGACCACTGTACTGTGGCTTATAGTAAATGATTTAATAATAAGATACAGTTTTACTAAGGTGAAGCCTATGTATCTTAATGGAGATTATTGAGGCAATTATCCTGGCAATTCAAAAAAATCTTTTTAATTACTTACCTGTTTTCCACTGAATTATTTGTATTTTTAAAGTTTTAAATAGCAGAACAATTTAGCCTTGATTAATATTAATCTTCAATGGACAAAAGGAAAAGGACAGCAAGATAAAGCATAAAGAGCACAAGGTTAAGAGTGATAAAATGAATTCTGCTCAGCAGGGAATATTCAAAAAGAATTGGGAAGAGTTCTAATAGGCAATTGGCATAAGACACAGAAGTCTGGGTCAGCAGACATTCCAAGCCTACTTTGGTGTGCTTTTCATTCCTCTCCATTCCCCCTAATATACTTTTACATCTTGATGATGTCCCAATGATTTTTTTAAATCATTAGCATGATTTCCTATACTTTTGTTTGTTTGTTTTAGAACACTTTTAGTCTCCTTTTGTGCATTTAATAATTGTGCATTTAATTTAGATGTGCATTTAATAATTATTTAGAGCTAGAATTCTTTATCACCCCACTCTTGGCTATACAGAATTTATGTAATTTGGGAGTTGCCTATTATTATGTCTTCTAGGACTGTGGAAACCATGTAAGGATCTCAGTGATATCTTTGACCTAGAGAAGCGAGAACTACTTGGATGCATCTGGGAACATTTTCCAGCCCTAAGTAAACAGTGCTATAACAATGTCAATCTTGTATGACAAGATCCTTAGATGTCTGAAAAGAGATATCAGAAGCTTACTTCTTTTGCCTGTCTTGGCAATTGACCCTATTGTGCTTTTTTTTTTTTTTAAGATTTTATTTATTTATTTGACAGAGATCACAAGTAGGCAGAGAGGGAGGCAGAGAGAGAGAGGAGGAAGCAGGCTCCCTGCGGAGCAGAGAGCCCGATGTGGGGCTTTATCCCAGGACCCTGGGATCATGACCTGAGCCGAAGGCAGAGACTTTAACCCACTGAGCCACCCAGGCGCCCAACCCTATTGTGCCTTTTATGAGATGTGTTTTATATATACCTTTATATATATGTACACATACACACATATAGATATATTTATATAGAGATACACATATGGGTGTTTATATATTGGTATATACATATAAACTGGTGTGTGTATATAATGGTATAGGTACATAAATAAAATATTTTATATATAAAGGTATATCTATGCATATGTGTTTATATGTATAAACATACCCTTTTATAGCTTTTTATATGTATAAACATTTTTGTGTGCTACTCCTTTGGATAGGGTTTATTATATGACTTTGCCTGCCTTTATATAATAATACAAAGTATCTTCAGTACTAAATGTGTCTTTCTTTTGTCTATTTGTCTATTGCCTACTGACCACTTAGAGGTCAAACCTACTGAGCAGTGCCCATTAGTTGTAACAGATTCTATTCTTGTTTTTTTCACTTCCTTGCCTATATGACCTTGGGTGAGGCACTTTACTTACCTAGGTATTTGCCACAAAGATATTTTCAACTCTCAATATTTTATTCTCTCAGAATTTTTTAGTTCATTCTAATATTAACACCAGAAATATTTTGGGCTGAAAAATGTGGGTAAAAACTGAGTAATTAATCTACCATTCTGTGGATTTACAAGTAAATACACATTCCAGTGGATCAGAGCCCGTTCTGCAACATTTTGTTTACTTTTGATAGAAGTTTGCCCTTCATATACCTGCCACCTTGAATTCTCTTACCTTGTTAATCTCCCAGTTTGAACAGTAACATGTTCTTTTAATGTTGCCACTTGTTATAGAGATAGACCAGTTCCTGACAATAACTTGTACAGACTGGTGACATGTTTGAAAATAACATAGCATTTCTTAGAAGAGTGCTGTCTTTTGATTGCATCATTGATTTTTTTCCTTCTGCCATTCTCTTTCTTACCAAGTATACTATGAACTTCTTAATCAATAAGTATCAGGGATATATGAGAAACCTAGCATTCCTCGGGGAATATTATTTGTGTTGTTTCTCTCTAAAAACACAATGGAAAAAGAGGCTCTGTGATTTCCATTAAGTCTTTCAGACAGTTAAAATACTAAATTTTAGCACAATTATATGTTCTAGCTGTAAAACAACCACTTGATAATCTTAACATTAATTAATAATCTAAATATTAAAATAAAGAAGAGACACTTTCAAAATTAGTATCACTAAATTGGCATCATAAATTAGTAATTATGCCTTTGAGGTTATGAATGATACATATTTAAGGACAATTAATGAACAAAATCTTTTTGTGTATCCTCTGCAGGAGTTAGTATTAGCTAAAATAATCCAGTTCACTGTAGCAGGAACCTTACCTTTGTCAACATTTGCCTTATACTTAGAATGCTAAGGCTAAATGGGACCTGGTCCAATTTCCGTGTTTTATATATGATGAAACTTAGGGGTAAATGACTTGACTAACGTGAAGTAGTGTTGGAGGTAAGATAATTTCATGGATCTTGTAGTAACCATTTATTTATTAAAAAGTAACTCATCAACAGTGTAGGAGGGTTCCCCTTTCTCCGAATCCTGGCCAGCATCTGTCATTACCTGATTTGTTAATTTTAGCCATTCTGACTGGTGTGAGGTGGTATCTCATTGTGGTTTTGATTTGTATTTCCCTGATGCCGAGTAATACGGAGCAGTTTTTCATGTGTCTGTTGGCCATCTGGATGTCTTCTTTGCAGAAATGTCTGTTCATGTCTTCTGCCCATTTCTTGATTGGATTATTTGTTCTTTGGGTTTTAACCCACTGAGCCACCCAGGTGCCCCAGTAGTCTATTTTCTTTTGGTTATGAATTGTTTGTGGATAAATGAAATTTCCGTATAAGCAGATGTTGTCACATTTAAAAATTTCTCCAAATGCTAAGGCCTTTGTTTTTAATATAAAGTTTATATTTATAGTTTTATTTCTTTTGTAATGCAATAATTTAGCTAATGAATCATGCTTCTTCCCTTTAGGTTACGCCTATGTTTGAGGATTGGACTACTATTGATTGGTATCGGTTTTTCTGTTTATGGGAGAAATTGCCAACTTCTATGAAACGGGTGGCAGAGCTGGTGGGAATTGAAGAAGGGTTCTTGGCTCGCTGTGTGAAAGGAAAAGTTGTAGCCAGAACTGAGAGACAGCATCGCCAGATGGCCATCCATAAAAGGTAAATACCAAGAAGCCTTGACTGTCCAGTATTTAATACAGTTTTAGATATATAGTAGTTGTTGAGTTTATTATAGTCACTTTCATTATTATTAAAATAAAAGTTTTAGGGGTGCCTGGGTGGCTCAGTCAGTAAGTTTCTGCCTTTGGCTCAGGTCATGATCCCAGGGTCCCGGGATGGAGCCCCATATCAGGCTTTCTGCTCAGTGGGGAGTCTGATTCCCCTTCTTCCCCTTCCTCTCCCCCGGTTTGTGCTCTCTCTCATGCACTGTCTCTCAAATAAATAAAATATTTTAAAAAAAGGAAATAAGAT
This sequence comes from Neogale vison, assembly GCF_020171115.1. Taxonomy (NCBI): domain Eukaryota; kingdom Metazoa; phylum Chordata; class Mammalia; order Carnivora; family Mustelidae; genus Neogale; species Neogale vison. The sequence goes on from NC_058096.1 coordinate 123,102,390, forward strand.
CAAAGTTTTGGATGAATAAATTGTCATTTTCTTGTGTTCACTGAATTTATCAATATTTTGGATTCTCCTTTAACATTTGTTTAGAATCCATTATAGATGACCTTTTAAAGTAAAATCTTTAAGGGACTCCTGGGTGTCTCAGTCACTTAGGTGTCTGTCTTCAGCTTAGGTCATTGTCCCAGAATTCTGGGATCATGCCCCACATCTGACTCTGCTCAGTGGGTAGCCTGCTTCTCTCTCTCTCTGTGCCTGCTGCTTCCCCTGCTTGTGCTCTCTTTCTCTCTCTCACTCTGTCAAAATAAATAGAAACAAAATCTTAAAAAAATAAAGTAGAACATTTATTTTATTTACTTAAAGATGTGAATTAGAACTGACAACTTAGAGCAGTTTCATTTGAGGATATGCTCTGTATCATAAATGATTGATTGTTACCACGAAAGAGTGAATTAAAAGATTAAGATGGGGAAATTGAATCATTTACCTTCTTTGAAATATAATAAAATTATTTTTCTTAATGGTAGTCTCTAGTAAATTATTTACTGCATAAGTGTAAATTTTGTAAGGATTTATATACTTGGATTATTTGTGGTACTATTGTCATTCAAGTCATTACTGGTTTTTATTTTCAAATTCTGTCATTTTTTTGATATATGAATAGGTGGTCATATCAAATATTCTTTTAAATTTTTTGTGCCATTCTATTTCTTGAACCAAGTCTTATTTCTTGAAATCAGTTAGCAGTATTAAAATATGGAGATCTTTTTATTATGTAAATATTAGTTCCTTGCTATGCTATAGTACTAATGTATGTCAGAATTTATTCGATAAACGTTGAGCTCAGTCTTTGTCCACTAATCCTATATCCTATTAGGAATCTTCTCAGAGTGTATAAATCCTCTCTTGCCTTTTTGCTTCTTTCTTGTTTCTTAGCATATGTTGTATCTTCATTGTAGACCTCTCTTACCATACTTATGGTGATTCACTTTGCAGGTTTTTTACCAGTCTTGTGCTATTAGATTTAATCAGTGAAGTTCCCTTAAAGGAAATTAACCAGAAATACGGATGCAGTCGTGGACAGATTCAATCTTTACAACAGTCAGCTGCTGTTTATGCAGGTCAGTTAAACAAGGGTTTCCACATTTATTTGAGACTCTGTGGTTTGAGGTCAAATTAAGATTACTTTTTTTTTTCAAATTCCATTTTATTTTAGGCTTCTCTAAAAGTGAGGGGATCATGGGAAGCTGTAATTGTCATCATAATGCCTAAAACTATGTGGCATCCCTGGGTTTAGTTATCCTGCTCCAGAGGATTGGCAGCTAGTGGAGTCGTTGGACCTTTGTCCCCTTCTGTTGCTTAGCAACTGCTGACCATCCTCCTTTCTGGTTTTTTTTTTTTTTTTTTTTTCCGTTTTCCCTGTTACAAGAAGAAATAGACACAAAGTTGTCAACAGTTTCCCTTTTGTCACCAAGTTACTGGTTAATACTTGTTATTGACTAGGAGGATGGCAAATGGAGAGGGATTTCTGGATTTCTCTTGGACTGTTCTAAATATCTCTTCTCTAAGAAAGGACTGGTCTCTCCTTAATAAATCTAAACTCCTATCTCTAAGCAAGGCAAACAGGGAAGTTCTGGGTCTGATTTTGCCAAGAAATCCTTACAGGCCTTTAGGAAGGAAACCGTGGGCTGCTGGAAAAGTATGTGGTGTATATGTATAAAAGGTTTCATTGTGAAAGTGTGTACATATGTGAGCATACTGAGGGAAAGGTGGGAGGAGAAGGTCATAAAAAGGGAGAGATTCTTCAACTCATTGGCATGAAAGATCTCAAATTGCCTGTGGGGCTAATGTTTTCATAGGGAAGTGATTTTCTTAATGACTTGGCATTGGCTTTTCTGGCTTCTGTATTTCATGGGGAATAGCTATTGAGCTGGACAGCCTTTCCTTGATGAAAATATCAATGGGAGCTTCACTTTTTGTACTCCTCTCAGCACTTGAATATTTAAATCAGCTCTATTTTTCTGTAGTTGAAAAGCGTCCCTCATCTATTTTTAAGACTTCTCTCTTCCTTAAAAAGAAAGTAAGGAAGAAAGAATGAGAGGAATGAGAAGTGGGGGCTTTTTGTTTGTTTTGTGTTAACATGCTCTACCTCAGTTGTTTCAAATATAAAGTTCATGATTAAGAATAAATGAGATGACATTTAATGTGTTTAGCTCATCTTTTGACCAGTTAGTTAGGTTTTTAACATGTGTCTACTATCCTGTTACTTACACTTTTTGACTCTTAAACTTTACAATTCTGCACGTAAACAAACAACACAACAAAACAAAAGTAAATCTAAATAAATAGAGAATTATCTATAAAGAATTTTAATTCAATAAATATTCTATGATTATTCTAGGTATGATTACAGTATTTTCCAAGCGCCTAGGCTGGCACAACATGGAACTACTACTTTCTCAATTTCAGAAGCGTCTTACATTTGGCATCCAGAGGGAGTTATGTGACCTGGTCCGGGTGTCCTTACTTAATGCACAGAGAGCCAGGTTCCTCTATGCTTCTGGTTTTCTTACTGTGGCAGATCTTGCCAGAGCAAATATTGCAGAGGTGGAGACTGTTCTGAAAAATGCTGTTCCCTTTAAGAGGTAAGAAATTCCCCCGAGTAGTTATTAAATGAAAGATCATTTTGTAAATAATAGATAGAAAATGTGCTAAAATATTTTTTGTTAGATAGTATCATGACGTACATGGTGTCAGTGGAAGAAAATGAAACTGCTTTTTCTCCCTTCAAATTACTGTCATTTTTTGTGTGTATGTATATTTTTAAAATTGAAGTATAGGTGACCCACAATATTTTATTAGTTACAGCTATACAGTATAGTGATTATGCTCCACTGCTCCACTCAGCACAAGTGTAGCTACTATCTTTCACCCAAAAATGCTATTGAATACCATTGACAATATTCCCCATACTGTACATTTTGTCCCTGTGACTTAATCATTCAATAACTGAAAGCCTCTCTCACTCCCCTTCACTCATTTTATCTATTGTCCCACCCCACCCCTCTGGCAACCAGCAGTGTGTTCTATGTATTTATGGGCCTATTTTGCTTTTAGTTTGTTTTGTTTTTTAGATTCTACATCTAAGCGAAATCCTATGGTATTTGTCTTTCTCAGTCTGACTTACTTCACTTCATAATACTCTCTAGGTTTATCCATGTTGTCCAAAATGGCAAGATCTCATATTTTTTATGGTGGAGTAATATTTCATCATCATAGGAATCATTGATAGATATCATAGACAGATTGATCGATGGATCTTTATATGTTTGTTATCCATCATACATCTATGTATGGTATATATACCATATATATATATATATATATATATATATACATATATATATTATATATGGACACTTGGGTTTTTCCTGTATCTTGGCTGTTGCAAATAATGCTGCAATAAACATTGAGGTGCATACATTTTTTCAAATTAGTGTTTTTGTTTTCTTTAGGTCAATATCCAGTAGTGGGATTACTGGATTGTATGGTATTTTTATTTTAATTAAGAAAAGAAAACCATGCTGTTTTCCATAGTGGCTGGTCCAATTTACATTCCCACCAACAGTGCACAGGGGTTCCTTTTTCTCCACATCTTCACCAACATTTGTTTATTTCTTGTCTTTTTGATTCTAGATGTTCTGAAATGTGTAAAGTGATATCTCATTGTGGTTTTGGTTTGATTTCCTCGATTAGTGATGTCAAGTAACTTTTCCTGTGTCTATTTGCTCTCTATATGTCTTCTTTGGAAAAAATGTCTATTTAGGTCCTCTGTCCATTTTAATTTTTATTATTTATTTATTTATTTTAAAAAATATTTTTAATTTATTTACTTTGACAGAGAGAGATCACAAGTAGACAGAGAGGCAGTCAGAGAGACAGGTGGGGAAGCAGGCTCCCACTGAGCAGGGAGCCCCTTGCGGGGCTCGATCCCAGGACTCTGAGATCATGACCTGAGCTGAAGGTAGAGGCTTTAACCCACTGAGCCATCCAGGCGTCCCCTCTCTGTCCATTTTTAAAAAGATTATTTGTTTTTTTGGTGTTGAGTCATATAAATTCTTTATACTGTTAACCCATTATTGGATATATCATTTGTGGACGTCTTCACCCATTCAATAGGTTACCTTTCCATTTTGTTGAGTCTTTCACTCACTGCGTAAAAGCTTTTTATTTTGGTATAGTCCCAAAAGTTTATTTTTGTTTTTGTTTCTCTTGTGAGAGGCGACATATGTAAAAAAATGTTGCTAAGGCCAATGTTAAAGAAATTACTACCTACATTTTCTTCTAGAAGTTTTATGGTTTTGGGTCTTTAATCCATTTTGAATTTATTTTTATATGGTGTAAGAAGTGATTCATTCTTTTGCACGGAGGTGTCTAATTTCCCCTGCATCATTTATTCATGAGACTGTCATTTCCCATTGCATATTCTTACCTCTTTTGTCATAGATTAATTGACTATATGAGCATGGGTTTATTTTGGGCTCTGTATTCTGTTTCGTTGATTTATATGTCTGTTTTTGTGTCAGTACCATACTATTTTCATTACTACAGCTTTGTAGTTTATCTTGAAATCTAGGATTGTGATACTTCCAGCTTTGTTCTTTCTCAAGATTGCTTTGGGTATTTAGGGTGCTTTGTGGTTTCCTTCAAATTTTAGTAGTATTTACTCTAGTTTTGTGAAAAATGCTATTGATATTTTTTTTTCAATTTATTTATTTTCAGAAAAACATTATTCATTATTTTTTCACCACACCCAGTGCTCCATGCAAGCCATGCCCTCTATAATACCCACCACCTGGTACCCCAACCTCCCACCCCCCCGCCACTTCAAACCCCTCAGATTGTTTTTCAGAGTCCATAGTCTCTCATGGTTCACCTCCCCTTCCAATTTACCCAAATTCCCTACTCCTCTCTAACACCCCTTGTCCTCCATGCTATTTGTTATGCTCCACAAATAAGTGAAACCATATGATAATTGCTATTGTTATTTTGATAGGGATTGCATTGAATCTATAGAGTGTTTGGGTAGTATGGACATTTTAATCAATATTAATTTTTCCAATCCATGATCATGGTAATATCTTTCCATTTGTTTTTGCTGTCTTCAATTTCTTTGATCTGTGTTTTATAGTTTTTGCGTACAAGTTTTTTGGTACAATTATAAATGGTATTGTTTTCCTTATTTCTGTTTCTACTACATTGTTATTAGTATAAAAATGCAACTTTTTTGGTCTTAATTTTGTATTTAACTTTACTGAATTTATTCTAATAACTTTTTGGTGGATCTTTAGGGTTTTCTATGTATAGTAGCATATCACCTACAAATGGTGATAGTTTTACTTCTTCCTTGAGAGTTTAGATGTCTTGTATTCCTTTTTTGGTCTCATTGCTCTGGCTAGGCTTTCTGGCACTGTACTGAATAAAAGTAGGGAGAGCAGACACTCCTGTCTTTTTCCTGATCTCAGCTGAAAATCTCTCAGTTTTTCACCATTGAATATGTTAGCTGTGGATTTTTCACATGTGGCCTATATTATGTTGAGGTATGTTCTCTTTAAACTTACTTTGTTAAGAGTTTTTATCATGAACTCATGCTGAATTTTATCAAATGGTTCTTTTGTGTCTATTGAGATAATCATATTTGTCCTTTGTTGATTTGGCATATCATGTTGATTGATTTGTGAATATTGAATTAACCTTGCTTCCCCAGAGTAAATCCCATTCAGTCATGGTCGATGATCCTTTTAATGTATTGTTGAATGGTGTTTGTTAATATTTTGTTGAGGATTTTTGCATCTATATTTATCAGGAACATTGGCCTGTAAGTTTCTTTCTTTCTTTCTTTCTTTTTTTTTTTTTTAACGTCATTAGTTTTGGTATCAGGGTAATGCTGGCTTTGTAGAATGTATTTGGAAGTTTTCCTTTCACTTCTATTTTCTGGAATAGTTTGAGGAGAATAGGTATTAACTCTTTTTTAAATGTTTGGTAGAACTCATCTGTGAAGTCATTTGGTCGGGGACTTCTGTTTGCTCGAGTTTGATTCCAATTCAATTTCATTACTAGTAATTGATATATTCAGCTGCTGTGCTTCTTTCTGATTCAGTTTGGGAAGATTGTGCGTTTCTAAGAATTTATCCATTTCTTCTAGTTTGTCCGATTTGTTGACAAATAATTTTTTGTAATATTCTTTTATAATTCTTTGTACTTCCGTGTTGGTTATTAATTTCCCTCTTTCATATCTGATCTTATTTGTGTCCTCTTTTTCCTTGATGAGTCTGGCTAAAGGTTTATCAGTTTTGTCTTTTCGAAGAACCAGCCCTTTTATCTTTATTAGTGTTTTTTAAGTCTCTATTTCATTTATTTCCATTCTGATCTTAATTTCCTTCCTTCTACTAACATTTACCTTATTTGCTCTCCTTTTTCTAATTCTTTCAGGTGTACATTTAGATTGTTTATTTGAGATATTTCTTGTTTCTGGAGGTCAGCCTGTATCGCTATGAATTTCTCTCTTAGAATTGTTTTCATTTTGTTCCAGAGGTTCTGGATTGTTGTCTTTTTATTTTCATTTGTCTTCATGTATCTTTTGATTTCCTTTGATTTCTTCAGTGGCCCATTGAGTGTTTAGTAGTATGCTGTTTAGTCTCCACGTGTTTTTTTTTTTTCAGTTTTTTTTTCTTGTGATTGATTTCTAGTTTTATACTGTTATGGTTAGAAGAGATGCTGATATGATTTTAATCTTAAATTTACTGGGACTTGTTTTATGGTCTAATGTGTGATCTGTCCTGGAGAATGCTCCACATGCATTTGAACTGAATGTGTGTTCTTTTGTTCTGTATGGGAGGCTCTACATGTATCTGTTAAGTACATCTGGTCTAATGTGTTATTCAAAGTCACTATTTCCTTCTTTTTCTGTCTGCATGGTCTATCCATTGATGTAAATGGGGTGTTATAGACCTGTACTGTTATTGTATTACTGTCAATTTCTCTTATATATGCCTGTTAATATTTGCTTTATGTATTTGGATGCTCTAATATTGGGTGCATAGATATTTACAAATGTTATATCTTCTTTTTGGATTAACCTTTTTATCATTATATAATGCCCTTCTTTGTGTCTTTTTATAGTCTTTGTTTGAAGCTATTTTGTCTAGTATGAGTATTGCTACCCTGGCTTTTTTTTCCCCTCCTGTTTTTATTTGCATTGCCTGTCTTTCCATGCTTTCACTTTTGGTCTCTGTATTTTTATAGATCTGAAGTGAGTCTTTTTTACGCAGCCTACAACTGGGATTTTGTTGTTGTTGTTTGTGTGCTTGTTTTAAGTAGTCTTCACACCCAGTGTGAAGTCCAGTGCAGAACTTGAACTCACAACCCTAAAATCAAGACCTAAACTGAGATCAAGAGTCAGATGCCTAACTGACTGAGCCACCCAGGTGCTCCATGGGTCTTGGTTTTTTTTTTTTTTTTCCAATTTATTTATTTTCAGAAAAACAGTATTCATTATTTTTTCACCACACCTAGTGCTCCATGCAAACCGTGCCCTCTATAATACCCACCACCTGGTACCCCAACCTCCCACCCCTCCGCCACTTCAAACCCCTCAGATTGTTTTTCAGAGTCCATAGTCTCTCGTGATTCACCTCCCTTCCAATTTACCCCAACTCCCTTCTCCTCTCTAACACCCCTTGTCCTCCATGCTATTTGTTATGCTCCACAAATAAGTGAAACCATATGATGATTGACTCTCTCTGCTTGACTTATTTCACTCAGCATAATCTCTTCCAGTCCCGTCCATGTTGCTACAAAAGTTGGGTATTCATCCTTTCTGATGGAGGCATAATACTCCATAGTGTATATGGACCACATCTTCCTTATCCATTCATCCGTTGAAGGGCATCTTGGTTCTTTCCATAGTTTGGCGACCGTGGCCATTGCTGCTATAAACATTGGGGTACAGATGGCCCTTCTTTTCACGACATCTGTGTCTTTGGGGTAAATACCCAGGAGTGCAATTGCAGGGTCATAGGGAAGCTCTATTTTTAATTTCTTGAGGAATCTCCACACTGTTCTCCAAAGAGGCTACACCAACTTGCATTCTCACCAACAGTGTAAGAGGGTTCCCCTTTCTCCACATCCTCTCCAACACATGTTGTTTCCTGTTCTGTTAATTTTGGCCATTCTAACTGGTGTAAGGTGATATCTCAATGTGGTTTTAATTTGAGTCTGCCTGAGGGCTAATGATGATGAACATTTTTTCATGTGTCTGATAGCCATTTGTATGTCTTGATTGGAGAAGTGTCTGTTCATATCTTCTGCCCATTTTTTGATGTGTTTGCCTGTTTCATGTGTGTTGAGTTTGAGGAGTTCATTATAGATCCTGGATATCAACCTTTTGTCTGTACTGTCATTTACAAATATCAGAAGTTATTATCAACAGTTATATGCCAATAAGCTTAGCAACCTAGATGAAATGGATGCATTCCTGGAAAAATATAAACTACCAACATTGAACCAGGAAGAAATCGACAACTGAATAGACCGATATCTAGTAACGAGATTGAATCAGTGATCAAAAACCTCCCAAAAAACAAGAGCCCAGGACCTGACGGATTCCCTGGGGAATTCTACCAAACCTTCCAAGAAGAAATAACACCTGTTCTCCTGAAGCTGTTTCAAAAAATTGAAGCAGAAGGAAAACTTCAGACTCTTTCTATGAAGCCAGCATTACCCTGATCCCCAAACCAGGCGAAGACCCTACCAAAAAGGAGAATTTTAGACCAATATCACTGATGAATAGGGATGCTAAGATTCTCAACAAGATCCTAGCCAACAGGATCCAACAGCACATTAAAAAGATTATCCACCATGATCAGGTGGGATTCATCCCTGGGCTACCAGGATGGTTCAACATTCGCAAATCAATCAATGTGATACAACAAATTAATATGAGAAGAGAGAAGAACCACATGGTCCTCTCAATTGATGCAGAAAAAGCATTTGACAAAATCCAGCATCCGTTCCTGATTAAAACTCTTCAAAGTATAGGGATAGAGGGAACATTCCTGAACCTCATCAAATCTATCTATGAAAGACCCACAGCAAATATCATCCTCAATGGGAAAAAGCTTGCAGCCTTCCCGTTGAGATCAGGAACAAGACAAGGATGCCCACTTTCACCACTCTTGTTCAACATAGTATTAGAAGTCCTAGCAACAGCAATCAGACAACAAAGGGAAGTAAAAGGTATCCAAATTGGTAATGAAGAAGTCAAACTCTCTCTCTTCGCAGATGACATGATTCTTTATATGGAAAACCCAAAAGACTCCACCCCCAAACTACTAGAACCCATACAGCAATTCAGCAACGTGGCAGGATACAAAGTCAATGTGCAGAAATCAGTGGCTTTCTTATACACTAACAATGAAAATACAGAAAGGGAAATTAGAGAATCGATTCCATTTACTATAGCACCAAGAACCATAAGATACCTGGGAATAAACCTAACCAAAGAGGTAAAGGATCTGTACTCGAGGAACTACAGAACACACATGAAAGAAATTGAAGAAGACACAAATAGATGGAAGACCATTCCATGCTCTTGGATTGGAAGAATAAACATTGTTAAAATGTCTATACTGCCTAGAGCAATCTATACTTTTAATGCCATTCCGATCAAAATTCCATCGGCATTCTTCAAAGAGCTGGAGCAAATAATCCTAAAATTTGTATGGAATCAGAAGAGACCCCAAATCACTAAGGAAATGTTGAAAAACAAAAATAAAGCTGGCGGCATCACCTTACCTGATTTCAAACTTTATTACAAAGCTGTGGTCACCAAGACAGCATGGTACTGGCATAAAAACAGACACATAGACCAGTGGAACAGAGTAGAGAGCCCAGATATGGACCCTCAACTCTATGGTCAATTAATCTTCGACAAAACAGGAAAAAAGATACAGTGGAAAAAAGACAGTCTCTTCAATAAATGGTGCTGGGAAAACTGGACAGCTATATGGAGAAGAATGAAACTCGACCATTCTCTTACACCGTACACAAAGATAAACTCAAAATGGATAAAAGACCTCAACGTGAGACAGGAATCCATCAGAATGCTAGAGGAGAACATAGGCAGTAATCTCTTCAATATCAGCCACAGCAACTTCTTTCAAGATATGTCTCCAAAGGCAAAGGAAACAAAAGCGAAAATAAACTTTTGGGACTTCATCAAAATCAAAAGCTTCTGCACAGCAAAGGAAACAGTCAAAAAAACAAAGAGGCAACCCATGGAATGGAAGAAGATATTTGTTTGTTGATATTTTATTGGAATTGGATTGAAATGAAACTTAGAATCAACATCTTTATATTGTTTTGTCAACCTATCCAAGGATAGGTAACATCTTTGATTTTGATCTAGTTTTGTGATTTTCAAGTTTTCAAACATTTCCTCAAGAAAGTTTTTAGAAGTTTTAGGTTTTGCTCACACAGGTTTTATACATTTCTTGTTAAGGTTGTTACTAAATCTTTAGTGTTATTTTAATTGGTGGCTTTCTTCTATGATGTCTTCTACATAGTTATTATCTGAGTATGTGAAGACTTTTTGTATATTTTTTATCCTATTTTTAGAATTCTTTTATTGTTTGAATTATTTTTATCATTGATTCTCTAGAATATTCCAGGTGTATTATTGTATCATGGCAAATAGCTATTTTACTTCTTCCTTAAGAATTCACGTGCTTGGGGGAGACAAACCATAAGAGACTCTTAATCTCACAAAACAAACTGTGAGTTGCCGGGGGTGGGGTGGGTTATGGACATTGGGGAAGATATGTACTATGGTGAGTGTTGTGAAATGTGTAAACCTGGCAATTCACAGACCTGTAGCTCTGGGGCTAATAATACATTATGTGTTAATTAAAAAAATTTAAAAATTAAGAAAAATAAACTGAAACATAAAAAAATCACATGCTTTTAATTGTTTTCTCTTAATTGCATTAGCTAATACCTCTAATATGTAGTAGTATTAGGGATGGTGGTAATAGTGGGCATTTTTGCTTTGTTTGGGATCTTAGAGGAAATGCCTCTGGTGTTACTTTAGGAGAGTATTGTCTTCAGGACTATGATGTGTGTGTATATATTTAGGTTTATATGTATGTATTATCATTTTAAGAAAATGTCTATTAAATGAAATTTCCTTGAGTACTTCTGTCATGATTGGGTATTGAATTTTGTCAAAGGATTTTTTAGTATCTATGGAGATATTGATAGGGTTTTTCTCCTGTTTCACCTATTAGCACAGTACATTATATTAATAGATTTCCTAACACTGAATCAATCATATGTTCCAAAATAAATTTAATTTGGTCATCTTATTTTATTACATGATATTGGTTTCTGTTTGCTAATGTTTAAAATAGTTACTTTTGCATTGTTATTTATAAATAATATTGGTCTATATTTTTCTTGCATTGTGTGTTTTTTTTGCACTATCTTTTTTTTTCCAATTTATTTATTTTTAGAAAAACAGTATTCATTATTTTTTCACCACACCCAGTGCTCCATGCAAGCCGTGCCCTCTATAATACCCACCACCTGGTACCCCAACCCCCCCCGCCACTTCAAACCCCTCAGATTGTTTTTTTTTTTTCCCAATTTATTTATTTTCAGAAAAACAGTATTCATTATTTTTTCACCACACCCAGTGCTCCATGCAAGCCGTGCCCTCTATAATACCCACCACCTGGTACCCCAACCCCCCCCGCCACTTCAAACCCCTCAGATTGTTTTTTTTTTTCCCCAATTTATTTATTTTCAGAAAAACAGTATTCATTATTTTTTCACCACACCCAGTGCTCCATGCAAGCTGTGCCCTCTATAATACCCACCACCTGGTACCCCAACCTCCCACCCCTCCGCCACTTCAAACCCCTCAGATTGTTTTTCAGAGTCCATAGTCTCTCATGGTTCACCTCCCCTTCCAATTTTCCCAAATTCCCTACTCCTCTCTAACGCCCCTTGTCCTCCATGCTATTTGTTATGCTCCACAAATAAGTGAAACCATATGATGATTGACTCTCTCTGCTTGACTTATTTCACTCAGCATAATCTCTTCCAGTCCCGTCCATGTTGCTACAAAAGTTGGGTATTCATCCTTTCTGATGGAGGCATAATACTCCATAGTGTATATGGACCACATCTTCCTTATCCATTCATCCGTTGAAGGGCATCTTGGTTCTTTCCATAGTTTGGCGACCGTGGCCATTGCTGCTATAAACATTGGGGTACAGATGGCCCTTCTTTTCACAACATCTGTGTCTTTGGGGTAAATACCCAGTAGTGCAATTGCAGGGTCGTAGGGAAGCTCTATTTTTAATTTCTTGAGGAATCTCCACACTGTTCTCCAAAGAGGCTGCACCAACTTGCATTTTTGCACTATCTTTATTCACGTTTTGGTATCAGACTTTCTTCATAGAAAAGAATTATTTTTTTTAATGTTTTTAGTGCTTTGCAGTAATTTATAGAGTCTTGAGACCAGTACAAGGTTTGATATGTTTTCTGTATGAAACTATCTTGGATGGTTAGTTTTCGATCATTTTGTCTGTTTCATTTTTTCAGAAGTTAATCTCTCTAAGCTTTCTATCTCTAGGGTCAATTTTAGTAACCTGTATTTCCCTTGGAAATTATCGTTGCATCTGGATTTTCAAATATATTTTAATAGAGACTTATTTGTAAGTTAGTTTCTTAGGAATTTTAAGTATTTTTTCTTTTTCAATAGTTATTCCTTCTTTGTAATTTTCTGTTTTATGAATTTCTACTTTATGATTTTTCTTAATGAGATTAGCTGGTGGCTTATCTACTTTTGAAATTCTTTAAAAAGCCAGGATTTTGTTTTATTAGGTCTTTTTTTAATGTTAATGATATATTTTATTTAAGCCAATAAATCCAAAATATTGGCATTTCAACTTGTAATCAATACAAAAATTCAATGAGATATTTTATAGTCCTTTTTATACTTAGAAGAAATGGATGTATTTGAAACTTGCAATACCTATCGATTCAGAAGCTCTACCTTAGATTAGAAAAAAGGATATGTATTTAGATTTAATGTAACATATGGTTGAGAAAGTAGATTCACAGAGTCAAATATTTCCAAATAACCTAAAGTTTGACCAAAAATCGAATAGAGCATAAAAATAATTTGTCTTTAAAGTTTGTTTTTATAAAACCTAGTTTTTTAGAATAATTTAGCTTTAAAGCAAACTGTACCAGTTTCAAAATTATATCCATGTTATAATTATATCCACCAACTCATGTCAACTCTCTATTACTAAATTTGAGTTCTAATGAGCACTACATAAATTTGAAAGAATCTTTAAATTTATCAGTATCAACAAAATGTTCTATGAAAATGTTATAGTTTCTGCAGCTCCCTGTTATAAAATACTATCAGTTATAATTAAAGTCTTTTTCATATAGAGTCATATTAGGAAAAAATGTGTAAAATTACTATTGATCTATATTATGAAAAGTTTAAATTTTAATATAAACTCTTGCACTGCATAGCTAAGTAACAAACTTTTCCTCCCTTGTATCTTTAAATTCAATCTTTTATGTGCAGTGGAATATTGGAGAGAAAAAATAAACAACATGACAGTGTTTTTTTGACAAATTTTTTTTTGATTCTTGAATATTTGGCAACCATTCCTTTTTTTTTTAATTAACATATAATGTATTATTAGCCCCAGGGGTACAGGTCTGTGAATTATTAGGCTTACACACTTCAGAGCACTCATTGTAGCACATACGCTCCCTAATGTCCAAAATCCAACCACCCTCTCCCTACCCCCCTCCACCTGGCAACCCTCAGTTTTTTTTGTGAGATTAAGTCTCTTATGGTTTGTCTCCCTCCCAATCCCATCTTGTTTCATTTTTTCCTTCCCTACCTCCCAAGACCCCCACTTTGCCTCTTAAATTCCTCATCTCAGGGAGATCATATGATAGTTGTCTTTCTCCAATTGACTTATTTTGCTCAGCATAATACCCTCTAGTTCCATCCATGTGGTTGCAAATGTCAAGATTTCATTTTTTTTTTTAAGATTTTATTTATTTATTTGACAGAGAGAGATCACAAGTAGGTAGAGAGGCAGGCAGAGAGAGAGGAAGGGAAGCCGGCTCCCTGCCGAGCAGAGAGCCCGATGCGGGACTCGATCCCAGGACCCTGAGATCACAACCTGAGCCGAAGGCAGCGGCTTAACACACTGAGCCACCCAGGCGCCCCAAGATTTCAATTTTTTGATGGCTGCATGGTATTCCTCTGTGTGTATGTGTGTGTGTGTGTGTGTGTATACCACCTCTTCTTTATCTGTTCATCTGTTGATGGACATCTAGGTTCTTTCCATAGTTTGGCTATTGTAGACATTGCTGCTATAAGCATTCAGGTGCATGTGCCCCTTCAGATCACTACATTTGTATCCTTAGGGTAAATACCCAGTAGTGCGATTGCTGGTTCGTAGAGTAGCTCTATTATCAACTTTTGGAGTAACCTCCATGCTGTTTTCAAGAGGAGCTGCACCAGTTTGCATTCCCACCAATAGTGTAAGAGGTTTCCCATTTCTCTGCATCCACACCAACATCTGTCATTTCCTGACTTGTTAATTTTAGCCATTCTGACTGCTATCTCATTGTGGTTTTGGTTTGCATTTCCCTCATGCTGAATGATGTTGAGAACTTTTTCATGTGTCTTTTGGCCATCTAGATGTCTTCTTTACAGAAATGTCTGTTCATGACCTCTGCCCATTTCTTGATTGGATTATTTGTTCTTTGGGTGTTGAGTTTGCTAAGTTCTTTATAGATTTTGGATACTAGCCCTTTATCTGATATGTCATTTGCAAATATCTTCTCCCATTCTGTCGGTTGTCTTTTGGTTCTGTTGACTGTTTTTTTTTGCTATGCCAAAGCTTTTGATCTTGATGAAGTCCCAGTAATTCATTTTCGCCCTTGCTTCCCTTGGCTTTGGCAATGTTTCTAGGAAGAAGTTGCTGAGGTCGTAGAGGTTGCTGCCTGTGTTCTCAAGGATTTTGATGAATTCTTTTCTCACATTGAGGTCTTTTATCCATTTTGAGTCTAATTTTGTGTGTGGTGTAAGGAAATGGTCCATTTTCATTTTTCTGCATGTGGCTGTCCAGTTTTCCCAACACCATTTGTTGAAGAGACTGTCTTTTTTCCATTAGACGTTCTTTCCTGCTTTGTCAAAAATTAGTTGACCATAGAGTTGAGGGCCTATTTCTGGGCTCTCTACTCTGTTTCATTGATGTATATGTATTTTTGTGCCAGTACCATACTGTTTTGATGATGACAGCTTTATAATAGAGCTTGAATTCTGGAATTGTGATGCCACCAACTTTGGCTTTCTTTTTCAACATTCCTCTGGCTATTTGAGGTCTTTTCTGATTCCATATAAATTTTAGGATTATTTGTTCCATTTCTTTGAAAAAAAATGATGGTATTTTGATAGGGATTGCATTAAATGTGTAGATTGCTTTAGGTACCATAGGCATTTTCACAGTATTTGTTCTTCCAATCCATGAGCATGGAACGTTTTTCCATTTCTTTGGGTCTTCCTCAATTTTTTTCATGAGTACTTTATAGTTTTCTGAGTATAGATTCTTTGCCTCTTTGGTTAGGTTTATTCCTAGGTATCTTATGATTTGGGGTACTATTGTAAGTGGAATTGACTCCTTAATTTTTCTCCCCTTCTTCTATCTTGCTGATGGTGTATAGAAACCTAACTGATTTCTGTGCATTGATTTTATATCCTGACACTTTACTGAATTCCTGTACAAGTTCTAGCATATTTCGGGTGGAGTCTTTTGGGTTTTCCACATAAAGTATTATATCAGCTGCAAAGAGTGATAGCTTGACTTCTTTGCTGATTTGGATACCTTTAATTTCTTTTTGTTGTCTGATTGCTGAGAGTAGGACTTCTAGTACTGTGTTGCATAGCAGTGGTGATAATGGACATCCCTGCTGTGTTCCTGACCTTAGCAGAAAAGCTCTCAGTTTTTCTCCATTGAGAATGATATTCACAGTGGGTTTTTCATAGATGGCTTTGATGATATTGAGGTATGTACCCTCTATCCCTACTCTTTGAAGAGTATTGATCAAGAAAGGATGCTGTACTTTGTCAAATGCTTTTTCAACATCTCTTGAGAGTATCATATGGTTCTTCTTCTTTGTTTTATCAATGCATTGTATCACATTGATTGATTTGCTGATGTTGAACCAACCTTGCAGCCCTGGAATAAATCCCACTTGGTCATGGTGAATAATTTTTTTAATGTACTGTTGGATCCTATTGGCTAGTATTTTGGTGAGAATTTTTGCAGCTGTGTTCATCAAGGATATTGTTCTGTAATTCTCTTTTTTGATGGAATCTTTGGTTTTGCGATCAAGGTAATGCTGGCCTCCTAAAGTGAGTTTGGAAGTTTTCCTTCCATTTCTATTTTTTTTTGGAACAGTTTCAGGAGAATAGGTATTAATTCTTCTTTAAATGTTTGCTAGAATTCCCCTGGGAAGGGATCTGGCCCTGGGCTCTTGTTTTTTTGGGAGATTTTGGATGATTGCTTCAATCTCCTGACTGGTTATGGGTCTGTTCAGGTTTTCTATTTCTTCCTGGGTCAGTTGTGGTAGTACATATATGTCCCTAGGAATGCATCCATTTCTTCCAGATTCTCAAGTTTGCTGGCGTATAGTTGCTCATAATATGTTCTTATAATTGTTTGTATTTCTTATAATTGTTTGTATTTCTTTGGTGTTGGTTGTGATCTCTCCTCTTTCCTTAATGATTTTATTATTTGGGTCCTTTCTCTTTTCTTTTTGATAAGTCTGGCCAGGGGTTTATGAACCTTATTAATTATTTCAAAGAACCAGCTCCCAGTTTCATTGATTTGTTCTACTGGTTTTGTTTTTTGTTTTTTGTTTTTTGTTTGTGTGTGTGTGTGTGTGTTTGTTTGTTTGTTTGTTTTTGGTTTCTGTTTCATTGATTTCTTTTTTTTAAATTTTTTTCCAATTTATTTATTTTCAGAAAAACAGTATTCATTATTTTTTCACCACACCCAGTGCTCCATGCAAGCCCTCTATAATACCCACCACCTGGTACCCCAACCTCCCACCCCCCCGCCACTGCTCTGATCTTTATTTTTTCTCTTCTCCTGCTGGGTTTAGACTTTCTTTGTTGTTCTTTCTCCAGCTCCTTTAGGGGTAGGGTTAGGTTGTGTATTTAAGACCTTGTTTCTTGAGAAAGGCTTGTATCACTATATATTTCCCTCTCAGGACTGTCTTTGCTGTGTCCCACAGATTTTGAACCGTTGTGTTTTCATTATCATTTGTTTCCATGAATTTTTTCAGTTCTTCTTTAATTTCCTGGTTGATCCATTCATTCTTTAGTAGGATGCTCTTTAGCCTCCATATATTTGTGTTCTTTCCATCTTTCCTCTTGTGATTGAGTTTTAGCTTCAGAGCGTTGTGGTCTGAAAATATGCAGGGAATGATCCTTTGGTACCGACTGAGACCTGATTTGTAACCTAGGATATGATCTATTCTGGAGAATGTTCCATGTATGCTAGAGAAGAATGTGTATTCTGTTGCATTGGGATGGAAGGTTCGGAATATATCTGTGATGTCCATCTGGTCCAGTGTGTCATAGAAGGCCTTTATTTCCTTGTTGATCTTGGATAATCTGTCCATTTCAGTGAGGGGGTGTTAAAGTCCCCTACTGTTATCGTATTATTGTCGATGTGTTTCTTTGATTTTGTTATTAATTGGTTTATATAGTTGGCTGCTCCTATGTTAGGACATAGATATCTAAAATTGTTAGATCTTGTAGGGAGACACTTTAAGTATGATATGGTGTCCTTCCTCATATCTTATTATAGTCTTTGGCTTAAAATCTAATTTATCCTGGGGCACCTGGGTGGCTCAGTGGGTTAAGGGTCTCAGTGGGTCTCAGGGTCCTGGGATTGAGCCCAGCATCGGGCTCTCTGCTCGGTGGGGAACCTGTTTCTCCCTCTCTCTCTACCTGCCTCTCTGCCTTCTTGTGATCTCTCTGTGTCAAATAAATGAATAAAATCTTTTTTAAAAAATCTAATTTTTCTGGTGTAGGAATTGTCACCCCAGCTTTCTTTTGATGTCAATTAGCATGGACTTTAAATCTGGAGGTGTCTTTGGGTCTGAAATGAGTTTCTTGTAGACAGCATATTGATGGGTTTTGGGTTTTTTTTTATCCATTCTGATACCCTGTGTCTTTTGATTGGGGTGTTTAGCCCATTTACATTCAGGGTAACTATTGACAGATTTGAATTTAGTGCCACTCTATTGCCTGTAAGGTGACTGTTACTGTCTATTGTCTCTGTTCCTTTCTGGTCTACTACTTTTAGGTTCTCTCTTTGTTTAGAGGACCCTTTCAATATTTCCTGTAGGGCTGCTTTGGTGTTTACAAATTCTTTTATATTTTGTTTTTCCTGGAAGCGTTTTATCTCTCCTTCTAAAATGATAGCCTAGCTGGATATAGTATTCTTGGCTGCACGTTTTCTCGTTTAGTGCTCTGCATATATCATTCCAGTTCTTTCTGGCCTGCCAGGTCTCTGTGGATAAGTCTGCTGCTAATCTAATATTTTTACTATTGTATGTTACAGACTTCTTGTCCCAGGCTGCTTTCACAATTTTCTCTTTGTCCCTAAGACTTGTAAGTTTTTACTATTAGATGATGAGGTTGGACTTATTTTTATTGATTTTGAGGGGGGTTCTCTCTGCCTTTTGGATTCTGATGCCTGATCCCTTTGCCATATTAGGGAAATTCTCTACACTAGTTTGCTCCAATATGCCTTCTGTTCCCCTCTCTCTTTCTTCTTCTTCTGGAATCCCAATTATTCTAACGTTGTTTCATCAGATGGTATCACTTATGTCTTAAATTCTCCCCTCGTGGTCCAGTAGTTCTTTGTCTCTCTTTTGCTCAGCTTCTTTATTCTCCATCATTTGATCTTCTATATCACTAATTCTCTCTTCTGCCTCATTTATCCTAGCAGCAACAACCTCCATTTTTTATTGCACTTTATTAATAGCTTTTTTGATTTTCACTTGGTTTGATTTTAGTTCTTTTATTTCTCTAGAAAGGGCCTTTATTTCTCCAGACAAGGTTTCTCCAATATCTTCCATGCCTTTTTCAAACCCAGCTAGCACCTTGAGAATCATCATTCTGACCTCTAGATCTGACATATTACCAATGTCTGTATTGATTAGGTCCCTAGTCTTCAGTACTGCCTCCTGTTCTTTTTTTTTTTATTTTTTGGTACGGTTATCCGTCTTGTCATTTTATCTGGATAAGAATATATGAAAGAGAGAATAAAATTCTATAAGGGCGGCAAAGACCCCAGAAAAATGTACACTAACCAAATCAGAAGAGACCCCAAATTGGGGGGAAAAGAAAGGAGGTAAAAGGAAGTTTAAAAAGGATTTTAAAAAGTTTTTAAAAATAGGGACGCCTGGGTGGCTCAGTTGGTTGGACGACTGCCTTTGGCTCAGGTCATGATCCCGGAGTCCCGGGATCGAGTCCCACATCAGGCTCCCAGCTCCATGGGGAGTCTGCTTCTCCCTCTGACCTTCTCCTCGCTCATGCTCTCTCTCACTGTCTCTCTCTCAAATAAATAAATAAAATCTTTAAAAAAAAGTTTTTAAAAATATATATATATTAGACTGGTGAATAGAACTGAGCCACCGACTTGATTGTGGGTGTATTTTGGACTCTTAGAAGAAATTACCTCCCATAATATTAAAGAAGGACTTATATATTTATATACAAAAATAAGGGTAAACACAATGAAGGGACGGAATATGAAAATTTTTAAAAAATTCTAAAAACGTAATTGATAAGTTGGTTGGAAAAAGAAAGAAAAAGAAAATGGAGAGAAATTTGCTCAGCCTGGAGACTAGAACAAAGCCCTGTGCTAGATTTAGGGTATATTTTGATCTATTAGAAGAAATTGTATCCTAAAATTTTTTTAGAAGAAACAACCCTATATGTATACAAAAAATAAAGTTAGATAAAATAAAGGATAAATATGACTATAATAATGAAATTTAAAAAGATTTTCTTTTTTAGAAAGGTATTATTAAGATAAACTAGTTAAGAAACGTTAAAAGAGGAAAGAGTAAAAGCTGAAAAATTAAAAAAAGAAAAAAATAAACTAATTTGCTTTGCAAGACTAAAGAATCATGGAGAAAAAGCCATGAATTCCATGCTTTGCTTTCCCCTCCTCTGGAATTCTGCTCTTATCCTTGATCAGTGAGCTTGGTCTTGGCTGGATGTTCTTGCTGATCTTCTGTGGGGGAGGGGCCTGTTGTAGTGATTCTCAAATGTCTTTGCCCAAGGCGGAATTGCGCCACCCTTGCCAGGGGCTAGGCTAAATAATCTGCTCAGGTTCGCTCTCTGGAGCTTTTGTCCCCTGAACGCTTTCCGTAGAGCTCTGGAGGACGGGAATGAAAATGGCGGCCTCCCAGTTTCTGGCTTAGAGGAGCCGAGAGCTCGGGGCCCCATTCCTCAGTGTGCCCTCAGAGAAAAGCACTCAATCACTCCCATCTCCCTGGTCCCCAGCTGCACTCAGGCTCATCTGGCCTGTGACTGAGCATTTCTGTCTCCCGCACACAGCCCTGTTTGAAGTCTCCAAACCCAACAGATTCTTGTTGCTCTGCTCTTCTGGCAGATGAAGGTGGGTTTCCCCGGATCTGCCACTTGTGGGGTTCCGACTCAAAAAGCAGTGGCCTGATTGTGCCACAGATCACAGTTTAAAGTAATCCTGAGCTGAAAGCTCACTCTTTGACTCCATCCTTGTAGTTGGCTTTCCCACTCTGTTACCTGTGAGCTCTGCTACACTCAGACACCAATATATGCAGACCCCATGGAACTTGAAACCACACTGTCCCTGTGAGGTTTCCACCCCCACTTAGCTTCTGGAGCGATGTCCCTCAGTGGAGCAGACTTTTAAAAGTTCGAATTTTGTGCTCTGTTGCTTGCTGGGAGACCACCTCTTCCCCTGCATTCTATCTTCCTGTCACCTCAGATTTACTCCTCTGCACATCCTACCTTTCAGAAAGTGGTCGATTTTCTGTTTCTAGAATTGCTGTTCTTCTTCTCTTCGATCTCTTAGGTTTGTAGATGTTTGGAATGGTTTGATAACTAGTTAGCTGAACTCCTGCGACCTGGTGTCACTCAGTCTGCTACTACTCCACCATCTTGGTTCCTCTGGCCTATTGGGGATATTTTTTAAAAATATACCTTATTAATTTCTTCTTTTAATATTACATTTCATTCTTCCTGCTTCTTTTTTATTTTGTTGTAGTTTTTCTAGTATTTTGTTGAACTAGGAATTTGTTGACTTATGTTTTTACTGATAAATACTGTTTTTAGTGTAGTACTATGAATTCAGTACTGTGAATTTTCCTGTGGTCTCTATTTTAAGTATACTTCACAGGCAGTGTGATATATAGAGGTTTTCATTTTATTTGTTAGAAATTATGTAATTTTCACGTTTTCCCTCTCTTGCCCAGGTGGAAGTGCTTTCTGTTTATTTAATTTTGTTAAGTGACTTCTAGTCTTACTGCACTGAAATCTAATAGTGTTGTTTGTAACACATATACTTTATGGAAATCACTGATGTTTTCTTTGTGACCTAATACATGACTAATACAAACTAAATGTGTTTTCTATTATAAAGGTAAAATGTTTGAGGTATATTCATAAAGTCTGCTTTACTGGTTATGTTCATTAGGTCTTCTTTATTTTTATTTATTCCCCTCCTCAACATTTCATCTGTCTTTTAATAAGAATGGTTTACTGAAGTCCTCTAATTGTTAATATATTTCTCTCTGTCTCTTTGTATCTCTTGTCTTTGCTTCATTAAAGTATTGCTTGTTGGGGCGCCTGGGTGGCTCAGTAAGTTAAAGCCTGTGCCTTTGGCTCAGGTCATGATCCCAGGGTCCTGGGATCGAGCCCCACATTGGACTCTCTGCTCAGCAGGGAGCCTGCTTCCTCCTTTCTCTCTCTGCCTGCCTCTCTGCCTACTTGTGATCTCTGCCTGTCAAATAAATAAATAAAATCTTTCTAAAAAAAGTATTGCTTGTTATTTGATGTGTACTTATTCATAGTACATATAACTGATTGTCATGTTATCTTTATTATGATTGGTGTTTTTAGCAGTAAATTTTACCCTTTTTTGTTTAATGCAGTCTGTCCCTCACTGCTTTCTTCTTGCTTCCGTTTGTCTAGAAATTTTTTTGCCCAACCCTTTAGTTTTAGTCTTTTAGAATCAATTTGTTTTAGATAAACCTTTTATGTACCGCACTGAGATGTAATTACCTTTCACTTTCTGATCCAAATTGAAATCTTTCTTTTAATAGATTATTTATCCCTCTTCACATTTTTTTTAAATTTATTTTCAGCATAACAGTATTCATTATTTTTTCACCACACCCAGTGCTCCATGCAAGCCGTGCCCTCTATAATACCCACCACCTGGTACCCCAACCTCCCACCCCCCCTGCCACTTCAAACCCCTCAGATTGTTTTTTAGAGTCCATAGTCTCTCATGGTTCACCTCCCCTTCCAATTTCCCCCAACTCCCTTCTCCTCTAACTCCCTATGTCCTCCATGGTATTTGTTATGCTCCACAAATAAGTGAAACCATATGATAATTGACTCTCTCTGCTTGACTTATTTCACTCAGCATAATCTCTTCCAGTCCCGTCCATGTTGCTACAAATGTTGGGTATTCGTCCTTTCTGATGGAGGCATAATACTCCATAGTGTATATGGACCACATCTTCCTTATCTGTTCGTCCATTGAAGGGCATCTTGGTTCTTCCCAGTTTGGCGACTGTGGCCATTGCTGCTATAAACATTGGGGTACAGATGGCCCTTCTTTTCACTACATCTGTATCTTTGGGGTAAATACCCAGGAATGCAAAACACACACAAAACAGACAATCATATCAAAAAATGGGCAGAAGATATGAACAGAGACTTCTCCAATGAAGACATACAAATGGCTATCAGACACATGAAAAAATGTTCATCATCACTATCCATTTGAGGTCTTTTATCCATTTTGAGTTGATCTTTTATCCATTTGAGGTCTTTTATCCATTTTGAGTTGATCTTTGTGTACGGTGTAAGAGAATGGTCGAGTTTCATTCTTCTCCATATAGCTGTCCAGTTTTCCCAGCACCATTTATTGAAGAGACTGTCTTTTTTCCTGTTTTGTCAAAGATTAATTGACCATAGAGTTGAGGGTCCATATCAGGGCTCTCTACTCTGTTCCACTGGTCTATGTGTCTGTTTTTATGCCAGTACCATGCTGTCTTGGTGATCACAGCTTTGTAATAAAGCTTGAAATCAGGTAAGGTGATGCCGCCAGCTTTATTTTTGTTTTTCAACATTTCCTTAGCGATTCGGGGTCTCTTCTGATTCCATACAAATTTTAGGATTATTTGCTCCAGCTCTTTGAAGAATGCCGGTGGAATTTTGATCGGAATGGCATTAAAAGTATAGATTGCTCTAGGCAGTATAGACATTTTAACAATGTTTATTCTTCTGATCCAAGAGCATGGAATGGTCTTCCATCTTTTTGTGTCTTCTTCAATTTCTTTCATGAGTGTTCTATAGTTCCTCAAGTATAGATCCTTTACCTCTGCACAGCAAAGGAAACAGTCAAAAAAACAAAGAGGCAACCCACGGTATGGGAGAAGATATTTGCAAATGACAGTACAGACAAAAGGTTGATATCCAGGATCTATAATGAACTCCTCAAACTCAACCCACACGAAACAGACAAACACATCAAAAAATGGGCAGAAGATATGAACAGACACTTCTCCAATCAAGAAATACAAATGGCTATCAGACACATGAAAAAATGCTCATCATCATTAGCCCTCAGGGAGATTCAAATTAAAACCACATTGAGATATCACCTTACACCAGTTAGAATGGCCAAAATTAACAAAACAGGAAACAACATGTGTTGGAGAGGATGTGGAGAAAGGGGAACCCTCTTACACTGTTGGTGGGAATGCAAGTTGGTGCAGCCTCTTTGGAGAACAGTGTGGAGATTCCTCAAGAAATTAAAAATAGAGCTTCCCTACGACCCTGCAATTGCACTCCTGGGTATTTACCCCAAAGACACAGATGTCGTGAAAAGAAGGGCCATCTGTACCCCAATGTTTATAGCAGCAATGGCCACGGTCGCCAAACTATGGAAAGAACCAAGATGCCCTTCAACGGATGAATGGATAAGGAAGATGTGGTCCATATACACTATGGAGTATTATGCCTCCATCAGAAAGGACGAATATCCAACTTTTGTAGCAACATGGATGGGACTGGAAGAGATTATGCTGAGTGAAATAAGTCAAGCAGAGAGAGTCAATTATCATATGGTTTCACTCATTTGTGGGACATAACCAATAGCATGGAGGACAAGGGGCGTTAGAGAGTAGTAGGGAATTTGGGTAAATTGGAAGGGGAGGTGAACCATGAGAGACTATGGACTCTGAAAAACAGTCTGAGGGGTTTGAAGTGGCGGGGGTGTGGGAGGTTGGAGTACCAGGTGGTGGGTATTATAGAGGGCACAGCTTGCATGGAGCACTGGGTGTGGTGAAAAAATAATGAATACTGTTTTTCTGAAAATAAATAAATTGGGAAAAAAATTTATATGAAGAATTTGGGGTTCTGCTTCTTTGGATCTCTCAAATCCAGACTTTCTCCGATGGTTTTTTATCTCTTGCAGTTATTCTGAGCTCTTTTTCAAATTTTGCCTATCAGTAAACTCCAGGTTTCAGTTTCTCCTTTTGGTCACTATCCAGTTCCTTCAATTATTTTGTCCAGAGTTCATATTACATAGGATTTGTTTTTAATGAAAGTTTTATGACACTATTTTAAATGGTTTCTGTTTAATGGATCTTGGTGAGGCCTTCTCTAATAATACTATTTAAAAATTACAGAACCACCCATCTCCTGGTGATTTATTTTTGTACATCACTCTTACCAGTTGACATAGAATGTATTTTAATATTTGTTTGTTTTCTGATTTCCACAACAAGAATGTAAGCTCTAAAATAGTAGATATATTTCCCTCTTGTTCAGTGCAATTTCTTTAGTTCCTAGAACAGATTAGGTTAATGCTTAGTAAATATTTTGGTATGCATGAATGAATCAATACATTAATTTATTTCTTTTCCTGCATCCTTTATAGTGCCCGAAAGGCAATGGATGAGGAAGAGGAAGCAGTTGAAGAACGTCGGAATATGCGAACTATTTGGGTGACTGGCAGAAAAGGTTTAACTGAAAGGGAAGCAGCAGCCCTTATTGTGGAAGAAGCCAAAATGATTCTGCAGCAGGACTTAGTTGAAATGGGAGTGCAATGGAATTCATACTTCCTTTTAAATTCTGATACACACTCATTGACCAGCAGTGAATCAGAAGTAAAGGAACAGAAATATATATCCCAAACTAAAAGATCTTGTGAAAGATTAACATCACAGAAAAAAAATAACTCAATGTTTAGTGATTCACCAAATACTGTGCAAGATTTAGAGAAAAGTGGAGAGCATACAAACTCCTTTTATGATAAGTTACAGAATGGAAATCAAGAACGCCAGGTACATTCCATTTCCAGAGCAAGAAAACGGGCTTCTTTGAATATAAGTAAAGAAAAGCTAAGAACCTCTCTGAATGAGGGAAGAGCACGCACTAAGAAAGTTGTTCAGACTCTCTTATTTGAGAAAACAAAAAAAGAAGCTCAGAGTTTCAATTCAAAAACAATGAGTACTGCCTCTGGATCTTGGAAACATAGTAAACTTGTAAAACAGTCTAAACACAGTAGCCCTAAAAAAGACACTGAGATTTGTAGAATTGATTTACAGGAACACACTATGTCTAATCCTATTTATTATGGGGATGAATTTACCTTAGATGAAAAGAATGTGGAATTTAGAAGTCCAGACCCTTTTGCTGAAAATGTGCCATTCTGTGCTGAGGGAAAATATAGCAAAGCATCATTCTCATTAGAAAGAGAACAAAGTTCAAAGAACAAAACAAGAACTAATAATATTCTTGTGGAACATTTTATCACACAATCCCAGAGTAAAAAAGTGACTTGTCAACCCACTAATATGATTAGTGAAAATGGAGGAGAATTTGCTGTTGTTGAGTCAGAAAAAATAAACACAGTCTTGGTGGTAGAAAACAATTCAAAAAACCAGAATGTTTATGTAAAACGTGACACCTACTCAGTTAACCAGTGCCCAGAAAAACAATCTGATAAACAGACGAACACTTATACCAAACAGAAAAAAATAATAGAGAGACAAATGCCCTGTGAGACAGGCAGTAGTTATATGAATAGAGACTCAAATGTTATTATCAAGTGTGGAATTATGAAGTTTAATAGTGAGGAAAATAAATCAAATGATTTTCAGGTATCAGGAGATAATATAAGCAGAACTGAGATACTCCCAACTCGAGAATCAGAAGGCCAGCATGAGAATTTTCCAAATACATCTAGAAAACAAGAAAAAACAGAAGCTTATGCTGCAAACAAAACAAAGAATAATTGTGTTTCTGACTTAGGTTTAGTTCCTTGTGAATTTGAAGATAGTTTCTACCTGGATACTCAGTCAGAGAAAATTATACAACAGATGGCAACTGAAAATGCCAAACCAGAAGCAAAGTATGCTAAGCTGGCAACAGGGAAGATGCAGAAATGCTTAGACAACCAGAGTTCCATACTCTCTTTTCAGAATGAGATTTGTATTACTTTTCCTGGTGAACAGCATTCTCCCAGAGTGACAAATAAAAATCATTTGGAACTTAAGCCTGCAGATAATATCAAACAAGGCACTGATTTGGATGGGATTGATATCCTGACTCCAGAAAGCTCAATTTTTCTTTCTCCAATACTCTTGAGGGAAAATGGCCCTTGTTTTAAAAGGAATGAACTTTCTGTCACTGACTCTCAATTAAATAGTTTTCTTCAAGGTTATCAAACACAAGAAGCTATGAAACCAGTTATACCTCTGGTTCCTCAAAAGAGAACTACCACTGGTATAGAAACAGAATGTCTGCCAGTTCCTGAAACAAGTTTGAATTTGAGTGATAGTTTACTGTTTGACAGTTTCAGTGAAGACTACCTAGTAAAAGAACAACCACCTGATATACAAGTGAAAGAACCCCTCTCTTCTGCTCTAACAGCAAACCATTTCAGTCATTCTTTGTGTCTGCAAGGAGAGGGCATGATAAGAAAATCAAATATGAATGAGAATCAAGACAATCAGCAACAGTACACTTGTTTCAGTGATGAGTCTATTATATTTTCAGAAGTAGATTCTGCTCAGATGGTTGAAGCTTTGGACAATGTAGAAATATGTCCTGTCCAAGAGAAACAGAATACTGCAGTATCTTTTAGAGCAATAGAACTAAGTGATCCAGTGACTGTAGGTAATGATTATCCACAAAGAGAAGTAATTGGAGGAGATAAAAATGAAAGGTCTCAAAAACCCAAATTAACTGAGACAGAGGAAAATAATGCATTCATATGGTCAGGGGCATCATTTGATTTAAGTCCAGGACTGCAGAAAATTTTAGACAAAGTAGCCAGTCCTCTAGAAAATGAAAAGCAAAAATTAACAACTATAAACTTGTCTAATTTGAAAGGAAAAAATACAGAGGTAAATGACAAACAAAAAGTAATTTCAAATTTGGAGCCAAATCAAGTGCAGGGAATCTCATTTGCCCCTAATATTGAAGTAAAAAGCAAGATTGGGACACTGGAGACCAATGCCCTTCATGCTGAAACCTCATCCCACTTGCCTTGTAAAGAGAACTATATAGTTGATGATAATGGACTCATTCCTCCTACACCCACTCCAGTATCTGCTTCTAAACTGGTATTTCCAAGTATTCTTGGAACATCTTCTGTAAAACTTCAGAAAACACATAGTGTTTTACACCTTGGTGAAAGTTATTCATCTTCAAATATTAAAAACCAAGATTTAAGTTCAGAGAGTAGAAATGGTTTAAAAGAGGACAGTCCTATTGGAGACACAACTTTTTCACTGCAGTTATCACAAGATGGATTGCAGTTAACTCCAGCCTCGTTCAGCCCAGGAAGTTTGGCCATAATTGATGTAGCAAGTGACCAAACTCTCTTTCGAACATTCATTAAGGAGTGGCAGAGCAAAAAGCGATTTTCCATCTCATTGGCTTGTGAAAAGATCAGTAGTTTGACATCGAAAAGTGCTGTTATTGGTGGTAGATTTAAGCAAGGTAAGAGTTTTTAAAATTTTTTTTTCATATTTTCATCTTTATATGTAAAATAGTGGTTTGGGATGGGCCTGAGCCTTTTCAGTTTTGGATATTAAATGTAATAAATTTATTCAGAGTTCAATTAAAGTTTCTTCTATGTGGGTTTACCTGTAGAACAGCTTTATTGTTGAGCGCAACTAGATTAATAATAGTTCCCATCTGGTATAAGAGATGGGTGACTCCAGGACATGGGTATGAGAGCCAAGCACTGAGAAAAAAGTTCAAGCTGGACTACTGAACTCATGTAGACCACCAAGGGACTACTCATTTACCTAGCACTGATCCACTGTTGTAGCTGTGGTCTAATCAGGAGTATGTCTGCCTCTTTCTTCATAAGCCACGGATCCCACCTAAAGAGCCTTCCTAGATCAAATCTCCACACTAGGTGGTCCAAAAGGAGTTCCAGACCAGTCTTTTCTCTCAGGACAAAGACATAGAAGCCAAGCTAATTGCTGCTGCAGGCACCACAGTTGTGGCTGGTTTGAGGGCCAGCACTTGATTATTGGGTGTATCAGGAATCCATCTCTCAAATGGTAGCTCTTTCTTCAATGCTAGTCTGGGCTTGGCCCTATGTCAGGCCATGGAGCTCTTCTGTTTGATTATTGACTTCCTTATCCTTTTCACTTTATGAGGCTTCACAGAGGTCCCCTATCTGTCACTTCTTCTTTAACTCCAGGCCATATCTGGTGCTAGAGTATGCTAAAATTTACCATTAAACATGGTGTTTCTTTTTTAAGGAAATCATATATATGTGTATGTGATTATTTATATATAATATATTAATATTAGAATATAAGTTTGTGAAAACTATGTATTTTGAACAAGGATCTCCTTTTTTGGTATTTTAATGACATAGCATCATGATTTTTATTAATCATCAGTGCTTATGAATTATTTTCTATTACTTTGTAATTTCCCTATTCACTTACATAATCACAAAAGTACGTAGAAAAAAGGCATTATATTTTTTTTTCCAATTTATTTATTTTCAGAAAAACAGTATTCATTATTTTTTCACCACACCCAGTGCTCCATGCAAGCTGTGCCCTCTATAATACCCACCACCTGGTACCCCAACCTCACACCCCCCCGCCACTTCAAACCCCTCAGACTGTTTTTCAGAGTCCATAGTCTCTCATGGTTCATCTCCCCTTCCAATTTACCCAAAAGCACATACCCTCCCCAATGTCCATAACCTTCCCCCCTTCTCCCAACCCCCCTCCCCCCAGCAACCCACAGTTTGTTTCGTGAGATTAAGAGTCACTTATGGTTTGTCTCCCTCCCTATCCCATCTTGTTTCATGGATTCTTCTCCTACCCACTTAAGCCCCCATGTTGCATCACCACTCCCTCATATCAGGGAGATCATATGATAGTTGTCTTTCTCCGCTTGACTTATTTCGCTAAGCATGATACGCTCTAGTTCCATCCACGTTGTCGCAAATGGCAAGATTTCGTTTCCTTTGATGGCTGCATAGTATTCCATTGTGTATATATACCACATCTTCTTGATCCATTCATCTGTTGATGGACATCTAGGTTCTTTCCATAGTTTGGCTATTGTGGACATTGCTGCTATAAACATTCGGGTGCACGTGCCCCTTTGGATCACTACGTTTGTATCTTTAGGGTAAATTCCCAGTAGTGCAATTGCTGGGTCATAGGGCAGTTCTATTTTCAACATTTTGAGGAATCTCCATGCTGTTTTCCAGAGTGGTTGCACCAGCTTGCATTCCCACCAACAGTGTAGGAGGGTTCCCCTTTCTCCGCATCCTCGCCAGCATCTGTCATTTCCTGACTTGTTGATTTTAGCCATTCTGACTGGTGTGAGGTGATATCTCATTGTGGTTTTGATTTGTATTTCCCTGATGCCGAGTGATATGGAGCACTTTTTCATGTGTCTGTTGGCCATCTGGATGTCTTCTTTGCAGAAACGTCTGTTCATGTCCTCTGCCCATTTCTTGATTGGATTATTTGTTCTTTGGGTGTTGAGTTTGTTAAGTTCTTTATAGATTTTGGACACTAGTCCTTTATCTGATATGTCGTTTGCAAATATCTTCTCCCATTCTGTCAGTTGTCTTTTGGTTTTGTTAACTGTTTCCTTTGCTGTGCAAAAGCTAAAAAGGCATTATATTTTAAACAATGTATATAACCTATATATTTCAGTACTTATGTCAAGTAGACTTGTACCTCCAACTGATGTTCATGAATTCTGTGCCAAAATGTTGATCCCGAAGGTCATAGAGCCCTTCCAGGTTTTAAGAGACTTGAACCTTTTCTTAGATAATGCCATTTATACATATCCCTGTCTTACTTCATGACAATAAGGATCTTGTATAATTGGTAATAGCTGTAGTCAGCTTGACAACCTTCTGTGGAAAGCAAAGGTTTGATAAGATTTCTTAAATCTGTATTTATGCATGAATTTGTTCATAAAAGTTTGAGTATTTGATCTTCAATTTATAGAGCGTGTATTTTGTTTTTTAATTTTTTTACTTGAGTATAGTTGACACATAATGATACATTAATTTCAGGTGTACAACATAGCAATTTGACAAATTTATACATTACATTGTGTTTACCAGGAGTATAGATACCATCTGTCCCCATACATTGCTATTACAGTATCATTGACTATATTTTTTATGCTGTGTCTTTTATTCCCATTACTTATTCATTACGTAAGCAGAAGCCCATATCTTCCACTCTTTTTCACCCATTTTGCCCAACCCCCTAACCTTCCCTACCCTCTAGCAACTATCAGTTATTCTCTGTATTTATAAGTCTGAGTCTGCTTTTTGTTTATTTGTGTGTGTGTGTGTTTAAAGATTTTATTTATTTATTTGACAGACAGAGATCACAAGTAGGCAGAGAGGCAGGCAGAGACAGGAAGGGAAGCAGGCTCCCTGTTGAGCAGAGAGCCGGATGTGGGACTCGATCCCAGAACCCTGGGATCATGAGCTGAGCCAAAGGCAGAGTCTTTAATCCACTGAGCCACCCAGCTGCCCCTATTTGTGTGTTTTTGTTTTAGATTCTACATATGAAGTGTAATCATATGGTATTTGTCTTTCTCAGTCTAAATTATTTCATTTAGCATAATATCCTCTAAGTCTATGTTGTCTTATATGGCAAGTTCTCATTTTTTTTTGTATATGTGTACCACATCTTCCTTATTCATTTGTCTATCAGTGGACACTTAGGTCATGGGCCACATGTGTTAATGACATGTTTTATGTACTTTTTGTGTTGACTAATACTTTCCATTTTTTATTCAACATACATAAAATTGAGCATATTCTCTATGCTGGGGTTAGCACTTAAATTAAAAAAATATGTGCCATTTATTTTCAAGGTATTAGGGATCTAATTACAAATAAGATAGATTGGTGTTTGACCTATATCTATGAAGTTGGAGATGCCTTATTTTACAAAAACTGTTGAATCTAGATACCAAATCATACCTGATTCTTCACCAAGAAGTAGATGCTTGTAGTGTTCAAATGGTCTTTATTTCTGTTTGAGTTACATCAATTCAAAATGCAGCTTTAAAAAAATTTAGTTAATAACCATTTTACTTATTATTATAGATCTGTTTTAGGAGATCTTTGTTAAATTTTTCATAGTGACAATTATCTTAACAGATGGGAAGCCTAGAAAGATCTTACACATACCTAAAAATGACCATCCAAATAATGCATATTTTAGAGATCTGGAAATTTTTCCAATCAAGTAGTTTTGTATTATTATCATTGTTTTTTTGTTTGTTTGTATGTTTTGTTTTTTAAAATTTATTTTATTTTTTTGATATATAATGTATTATTTGTTTCAGGGGTACAGGTCTGTGATTCACTAGTCTTACACAATTCACAGTGCTCACCATAGCCCATACCCTCTCCAGTGCCCATCACCAAGCCACCCCATCCCTCACACCCCCTTCACTACAGCAATTAGTTAGTTTCCTGAGATGAAGAGTCTCTTCGGTTTATCTTCCTCTCTGGTTTCATCTTGATTCATTTTCCCCTTTATTCCCCAATGATCCTTTGTCTTGTTTCTCAAATTCCACATATCAGTGAGATCATATGATAATTGTTTTTCCCTGATTGACTTATATTGCTTAGCGTAATACCTTTTAGTTCTAGCCATATCATTGCAAATGGCAAGATTTCATTTTTTGATGGCCGCATAATATTCCATTGTAGATACACATCACATCTTCTTTATCCATTCATCTGTTGATGGACATGTAGGCTCTTTCCATAGTTTGGCTATTGTGGACATTGCTGCTATAAACATTCAGGTGCATGTGCCCCTTCAGATCACTACATTTGTGTCTTTGGGGTAAATACCCAGTAGTGTATTTGCTGCATCATAGGGTAGCTCTATTTTCATCATTTTGAGGAACCTACATATTGTTTTTCAGAGTGGCTGCATTTCCACCAACAGTGTAGGAGAGTTCCCCTCTCTCCACATCCTCACCAAC
The DNA here is from genome assembly GCF_020171115.1 of Neogale vison. Classification (NCBI taxonomy): domain Eukaryota; kingdom Metazoa; phylum Chordata; class Mammalia; order Carnivora; family Mustelidae; genus Neogale; species Neogale vison. The sequence continues at coordinate 123,135,325 of NC_058096.1, forward strand.
ATCTGTCATTTCCTGACTTGTTAATTTTAGCCATTGTGACTGCTGTGAGGTGGTATCTCATTGTGCTTTTGGTTTGCATTTCCCTGATCCAAAGTGATGTGGAACACTTTTTCATGTGTTTTTTGGCCATCTGGATGTCTTCTTTGCAGAAATGTCTCTTCAAGTCGTCTGCCCATTTCTTGATTGGATTATTTGTTCTTTGGCTGTTGAGTTTGATGAGTTCTTTATAGATTTTGGATACTAGCCCTTTATCTGATATGTCATTTGCAAATATCTTCTCCCATTCTGTCAGCTGTCTTTTGGTTTTGTTGACTGTTTCTTTTGCTATGCAAAAGCTTTTGATCTTGATGAAGTCCCAATAGTTCATTTTGCCCTTGCTTCCCTTGAATTTGGCAATGTTTCTAGGAAGAAGTTGCTGGGGCTGAAGTCAAAGAGGTTGCTGCCTCTGTTCTCCTCAAGGATTTTGATTGACTCCTGTCTCACATTGAGGTCCTTCATCCATTTTGAGTCTATTTTTGTGTGTGTGGTGTTGGTTTCCCAACAACATTTGTATTTTTTTTTCCATTAGACATTCTTTTTTCCATTAGATATTCTTTCCTGCTTTGTCAAATATTAGTTGACCATAATGTTGAGGGTCTATTTCTGGGCTCTCTATTCTATTCCATTGATCTGTGTGTCTGTTTTGTGCCAGTACCATACTGTTTTGATGATGACAGCTTTATAATAGAGCTTGAATTCTGGAATTGTGATGCCACCAACTTTGGCTTTCTTTTTCAACATTCCTCTGGCTATTTGAGGTCTTTTCTGGTTCCATATAAATTTTAGGATTATTTGTTCCATCTCTTAGGAAAAAAAAATTGATGGTATTGTGTTAAATGTGTAGATTGCTTTAGGTACCATAGACATTTTCACAATATTTGTTCTTCCAATCCACGTGCATGGAACGTTTTTCCATTTCTTTGTGTCTTTCTCAATTTCTTTCATGAATACTTTATAGTTTTCTGAGTATAGATTCTTTGCCTCTTTGGTTAGGTTTATTCCTAGGTATCTTATGATTTTCGTTGCAATTGTAAATGGGATTGACTCCTTAATTTCTCTTTCTTCTGTCTTGCTGTTGGTCTATAGAAAGACAACAGATTTCTGTACTTTGCTTTTATATTTTGACACTTTACTGAATTCCTGTATGTGTTCTAGAAGTTTTGGAGTGTAGTTTTTTGGGTTATCCACATAAAGTATCATATCATCTGCAAAGAGTGAGTGTTTGACTTCTTCTTTGCTGATTCATATGTCTTTTACTTCTTTTAGTAGTCTGATTGCTGAGGCTAGGACGTCCAGTACTATACTGAACAGCAGTGGTGATAGTGGACATCCCTGCTATGTTTCTGACCTTAGGGGGGAAGCTCTCAGTTTTTCCCCATTGAGAATGATACTCACTGTGGGCTTTTCATATATGGCTTTTATGATATTGAGGCATGTTCCCTATATCCCTACACTGCATGTTCCCTATATCCCCCAGTTTTAATCCAGAAAGGATGCTGTACTTTGTCAAATACTTTTTCTGCATCTATTGAGAGTATTACATGGTCCTTGTTCTTTTATTTATGTATGTATCGCATTGATTGATTTGCAGATGTTGAACCAACCTTGCAATCCAGGAATAAATTACACTTGGTCATGGTGAATAATATTTTAATGTACTGTTGGATCCTGTTGGCTAGTATTTTGGTGAGAATTTGTGCATCCATGTTCATCAAGGATATTGGTCTGTAATTCTTTTTGATGGAGTCTTTGTCTGCTTTTGGGATCAAAGTAATGCTGGACTCATGAAATGGGGTTGGAAATTTTCCTTCCATTTCTATTTCTTGGAACTGTTTCAGGAGAATAGGTATCAATTATTCTTTAAATGTTTGGTAGAGATCCCCTGGGAGGGCATCTGGCCCTGGGTTCCTGTTTGTTGGGAGATTTTTGATTATTGCTTCAGTTTCCCTAGTGGTTATGGATCTGTTTGGGTTTTCTATTTCTTCCTGGTTCACAGGTTTGGTAGTTTATAAGTCTCTGGAAATGCATCCATTCCCTCCAGATTGTCTAATTCACTGGCATATAGTTGCTCATCCTATGTTCTTATAATTGTTTGTATTTCTTTGGTGTTTGTTGTGATCTCTCCTCTTTCATTCATGATTTTATGAATTTGGGTCCTTTCTCTTTTCTTTTTGATAAGTCTGGCCAGGGACTTATCAATCTTACTAATTCTTTGAAGGAACAAGCTCCTACTTTCATTGATCTGTTCTACTATTCTTTTGGTTTCTATTTCACTGATTTCTGCTCTTATCTTTATTATTTCTCTTCTCCTGCTGGGGTTAGGCTTTATTTGCTGTGTTTTCTCCAGCTCCTTTAGGTGTAGTGTTAGGTTGTTCTTATTTCTTGAGAAAGGCTTGTATTGCTATATACTTTCCTCTTAGGACTGCCTTTGCCGCATCCCAAAGATTTTGAATAGTTGTGTTATCATTTTCACTTTTTTTCCATGGATTTTTAAAATTCTTCTTTAACTTCCTGGTTGATCCATTCATTCTTTAGTAGGATTCTCTCTAGCTTCCATGTATTTGGTTCTTTCCAACTTTTCTCTTGTGATTGAGTTCTAGTTTCAAAGCAGTGAGCTCAAGAAATATGTAGGGAATGATCCTAATCTTTTGGTACCAATTGAGACCTGATTTGTAACCTAGGATGTGATCTATTCTGGAGAATGTTCCATGTGCACTAGAGAAGAATGTATATTCTGTTGCCTTGGGATGGAATGTTCTGAATATATCTGAAGTCCATCTGGTCCAGTGTGTCATTTAAAGCCTTTACTTCCTTGTTGATCTTTTGCTTAGATGATCTGTCTGTTTCAGTGAGGATGGTGTTAAAGTCCCTTATTATTGTATTATTATCAGTGTGTTTCTTTGATTTTGTTGTTTATTGGCTTATATAATTGGCTGCTCCCATGTTAGGGGCATAAATATTTAAAATTGTTAGATTGTTTTATTGGAAAGACCCTTTAAGTATGATATAGTGTCTTTTTTCATCTCTTATTATAGTCTTTGGTTTAAAATCTGTCTGATACAGGGGCTGCCACCCCACCTCTCTTTTCATGTCCGTTAGCATGGTAAATGGTTTTCTACCCCTTCACTTTAAATCTGGAGGTGTCTTTCAGTCTAAAAGGAGTCTCTGGAAGACAGCATAATGATGGGCCTTGTTTTTTATTTGTTTGTTTGTTTGTTTGTTTTTAATCCCATCTGATATCATGTGTCTTTAGATTAGGACATTTAGCCCATTTACATTTAGCTCTTGAAAGATGTGAATTTAGTGCCACTGTAAGTGGCATCTGTAAGATCACTTTTAGTCATCTGTAAGATGACTGTTACTCTATATTGTCTTTTCCTTTCTGGTCTATGTTACTTTCAGGCTCTCTCTTTGTTTAGAAGACCCCTTTCTGTAATTTCTCTAGGGCTGGTTTGGTGTTCTCAAGTTCTTGTTTATTTGTTTGTTTGTGTGTTTTTCCTAGAAGTTTTTGTCTCTCCTATTTTCAGTGACAGCTTAGCTGAATATAGTATTCTTGGCTGCACATTTTTCTTGTTTAGTGCTCTGAATATATCATGTCAGTCCATTCTGGCCTGCCAGGTTTCTGTGGATACGTTTGCTGCTAATCTAATGTTTCTACCATTGTAGCTTACAGACTTCTTGTCCTGAGCTGCTTTCAGGATTTTCTTTTGTCTCTGAGACTTAACATTAACATTAGATATTGGGGTGTTGACCTATTTTTATTGATTTTGAGAGGGGTTCTCTGTGCCTCCTGAATTTTGATGCCTGTTTCCTTCCCCAAATTAGGGAAGTTCTCTGCTATCATTTGCTCTAATGTACCTTCTGCCCCCTTCTCTGCATCTTCTTCTTCTGGGATCCCAATTATTCTAATATTGTTTTGTCTTATGGTATCACTAAGTCTTGAATTCTCCCCTCATTATCCAGTAATTATTTATCTCTCTTTTTCTGTTTCTTTATTCTCCATAATTTGTTATTCCTTTCTCTCTTCTACCTGATTTATCCTAGCAGTTACAACCTCCATATTTGATTGTACCTCATTAATAGCCTTTTTGATTTTGACTTGGTTAGATTTTAGTTTTTTTATTTTTCTGAAAAGGATTCTCTAGTACTGCCTTTCCTTTTTTCAAGCCCATCTAGCATATATATAATAATCATTATTAACTCTAGTTCTGATGTTTTACTAATGTCCTTAATCCCTGGCAGTTGGTACTGCCTCTTGTACTTTTTTTTTTTCTTTTAAGGCTAGTTATTCTGTTTTGTCATTTTGTCCAGAGAAGAATTGATGAATGAGAGAACAAAATGCTAAAAGGGTAACAAGGACTCCAGGAAAATATACACTAAACAAATCAATAGAGACCCAAAACCAGAGAGAAAAGGAAGGAGGAAAAAAAAAAAAAGGCAAGAAAGAAAGTATATGATTAGGCTAGTGAATAGAATAGAGGCACACACTAGATTTTGAGTGTATTTTGTTCTGTTAGAAGAAACTGCCTCCTAAAATTTTAAAGAAAAATGTATATTACAAAAATAAGGGTAAATACAAAGAAGGGATAGAATATGACTATAAAGATGAAAATTTGAAAAGATTTTTATAAAGGAATTAATAAGATGGTTGAAAAAAGAATGAAAAAACTTTTTTAAAAAGGAGAAAATGTGATCAGGTGGGAGAGTAGAATAAAGCCATTTGCTAGATTTAGGGTCTCTTTTGGTCTCTTAGAAAAAATTGTATCCCAAAACTTTAAAGAAAGAAAAGCATATATATATACAAAAAATAAGGTTAAATACAATGAAGGGATAGAATATGACTATAAAAATGACAAAAAGGATTTAGAAAAGGAATTGATTAGATGAAAAGATAATAAGATAAGCTGAAAATAAGGTAAGTTGAAAAAGGAAAAAAAATTTTTTTAAATAGAAAAATAAAAAATAATGGAAATTAAAAACATTAACTTTGAAAGACTAAAGAACTGTGGGAAAAAAAGTTTTAATTCTATGTGCTCTATTCCCCTAGTGCCAGAGCTTTGTGGTTTTCATTGATTGATTAACTTGGTCTTGGCTGGATGCTCTTGCTGATCTTCTGGGGGATGGGCCTGTTGCAGTGGTTCTCAAATGTCTTTGCCTGAGGCAGATGGAATTGCACCGCCTTTGACAGGGGCCAGGCTAAGTAATCTGCTTGGGTTCACTCTCGGTAGCTTTTGTTCCATGAATGTTTTCCATATGGCTTTGGTGAGAATGAAAATGGCAGCCTTCCAATCTCTGGCCCTGGAGGAGCTGAGAACTCAGGATCCCACTCCTCAATCAGCTCTCAGAGAAAAGCATTCAATCACTTCTCTCTCCCTGATCTCTGGCTGCACTCTACGCTCATTCAGCCTTTGACTGAGTGTTTCTATCTCTGGTTCTCTGACACATGACCCCTTTTGGAGTTTCCAAACTCAGATTCCTGTAGTGTTCTCTGGTGCTGCTCCTCTCTGGGGAGGAAAGGGAGTCTCTCCGGATCTGCCACTTATTGGGTCCTTGCTTGAAGAGTAGTGCCCCAGTTGTGCTGCAGATCATGGTTTATGACAACCCCAAGCTAAGAGGCCACTCCTCAGCTCCGTCTTTGTAGCTGGCTTCCCTGCTCTGATACTTAGGAGCTCTGCCACACTCAGTCACCCCTGGTCTTTTTGTGACCCAAAGGGTCCTGAGACCACACTGTCTCAGAGAGGTTGACCCTCCGCTTAGCCACTGGAATGATGTCCCTCAGCAGAACAGACATCTTAAAAAGTTCTGATTTTGGGCTCCACTGCTGTATCACTTGCCAGTAGCAAGCTGAAAGAGGCTCCCTCCCTGTGGTCTGTCTTCCCAAATATTGCCTCAGATTCACTTGTTGGCATATCCTACTCTCCAGAAAGTGGTCACTTTTCTGTTCATTGAACTGCTGCTATTCTTTTCTTCGATCTCCATTGAGTTTGTAGGTGTTTAGTATGGTTTGATAAATATCTATCTGAATTCCTGGGACCAGATGAAATTTAGGTCTCCTATTCTTCCACCATCTTTCTCTTCCCCCAATCACCTTTTTTTGTTTTTGTTTTTGTTTTTAACATTCAGTTTAATGGTTTTGTTTTGAGATTTTAAATTATTTCACTTTTGATTTACTTAGTTAGCTCACCTCAGGAAACCCCTATTAGAGATGATGGCATTCCTGTTAAAGGTTGTGATGACATCCTGGTTGTTGGTCTGGCAGTATGCTGGGGTGGAAGAGATGCTTATTATTTTTCATTGCAGAAGGAACAAAAGCATCCTGGTAAGTAGTCACTATTGGCTTAATCACCATATAATTTTAATATAACCTCTATTAGGATAATGACCTGTTTGTTGAGAATAACTTCCTAATACTTAACCAGAATTTATTTTTAGGCTTAAAAGTTTTTTTGGGTGAGTGACTATTGTGTACATTAGTTCATTTATTGACTAGAATGTATGTCTTAGGTACTACCTTTATTCCCTTTTACTTATCCCATGGGCTACTGATACTATCTTTTCTTCTTGAAGGCAGTGGAGACTTTGAGACTTCCTGGCCACCTTGAGGGTTTACTTTTGAAGATTGGATCATAACGATTTCTTTCCAGACTTTTTTTACATGTTATTGACTAGGTCTGGAACTTATCTAGAGACAGAGATGAGTTGAACATCTACAAATAGCTGAATCATACAACCTTTGTATATGTCTGTAAAATTGAGAGGATATGATTTTATTACAGTTGTTACATTACCTAGCTGATAGATTGGTTTTAGACAGGAGCAAAATTAATAAATCAACATTTTAAAAAATGCCGTGAAGAATGAAATATTTTTCAGTTGTTTTGAGGGAAAATGTGTTATGTTAAATAGATACTTGAACTTCTGTTTTTTAAATCTAATGTTATATGTTCGTACTAAATCTTTTAAAAAAGGATTTCATTTAAAATTCATTTCAAAATACCTTTTATGTTTTTAACTCCTTATTCTGAGAAGTGTAAATTTATTCCTAGAAATTTAAAAATTTCACCTAATTAAGTAGAGCATTATTAATTACATGGCAAAAGCTATAATATTTAAAATATGAAGCACTTAATCTTTGAAGCCATGTGACCTGAATAAGGTGATGCTGAATTATTGGTTCCATGGAGTTAGACCCTTAGGCTTTTCAGTCTTTTCATTAAAAATTGCTGCTTCAAATGAATGCATGTAATGTTTGTCTTAAGACTTTTTGTTTGTTTTCTAAAGAAATTAGTTCCAGTTTGGTCCCACCTTCTCTGGATCCAAGCCTGACTGTGAAAGAGAGAATGTGGTACCTTCTATCCTGCTTTCAAGAGGAATCTGATAAAGAACGTTCTGTTATCATATATGACTTCATTCAGAGCTATAAAATTCTTCTTCTATCTTGTGGTATCTCCCTGGAACAAAGTTATGAAGATCCTAAGGTTTCATGTCTTATTTAATTTTTATCATACTTAAAAAAATTTTTAATGCATTTGTTAATTCTTTTTTTTTCATTGTGTTAATTCTGAAATGACTTGGTATTTATTTAGCTCTAACAGTGAAGCTTAAATTTTTTAGAGTAGTCACTCTTTTATCTAGTAATCTCATTCACCAAGAACAGAATATGATACACCAACTACCTCTGTGTAGATAAAAACAGAGATTCCACAAATTTGAAGCACTAAAGTCCATACCTTTCCTCAGAGATGTAAAAAATTTTTTATTTTGGTTATGTTTGGTTTTCTCTCTCAGTAAATTAGAAATGAAATGAGAACTGTCAGATTCAAATATAGGATAGGAGGATGTTTCAAATATCAATGAAGACAGAGGCAGAAAATAGGAAAAATGTATAAACCTAAGACATCAAAAAGAATGGTAGTTAGGGCCATTTGGCATAAGACAAATTACCTTACTAGCTTCTGAGAACTTTGCTATTGTAATAACAAAGCATGTTAGACTTTTCATAATGATGATTCTGAGTTAAGGAAAGGGTAACTTATGTTATTGTAACATACACTTTACAGTTAAATAATTTTCATAAGACATTTATTTATAATCTTAACAGCTTTCAAAGGGTATTGTTTTTCCCCCTGTTGATACTGGATACATGAGGCATATGGAATATTAATTTTGAATTGATATATGATTACTTGGTTGTTATTAGCAATATAATCAATAATAGAATAAATTTTGGTTTCTTAGTTTCTTTAGCTTTTTGGGGGAAAGATTTCCAAAGGCAGTATCAGATAATCTGAAGATACTGTCCTTTTCTGTAGTTCAGGCTAGGCTTGGTTTACATGTGATAAATTGTGTAGTTTTTAAATTGGCCTTTCCTGAATATAAAAAGTTGTCACTTAATTTTGATGTTCCATACTACTCGGCCCTCAAAAAAAAAAAAATCTTGCCTTTGCAACGATGTGGATAGAGCAAGAGGATATAAATAAGTTAAATATAAATAAGCTGATCAAAGAAAGAGTTATTATATGATCTCACATGTGTAATTTAAGAAACAAAACAGAGGATCATAGAGAAAGAAAGGGAAAAGTAAAGCAATACAAAATCAGAGAGAGAGACAAACCATAAGATACTCTTAATCATAGGAAACAAACTAAGAATTTCTGGCGGGGGGTTATGGGGTAACTGCATGATAGACATTAAGGAGGGCATGTGATGTAATGAGCACTGGGTATTATATAACACCAATGAATCACTGAACTCTATCTCTGAAACTAATAATACAGTATATGTTAATTACTTGAATTTAAACAAAAAAACTCAAAAAATTTTTGATGTTCCAGAATCCAAAATGAGAATATGGGTCATACAAGTTTCCAAACTCTTCCCTCTAGAGAACAAACTGATGGTTACCAGCAGGGAGGGGATCTGGGATTGGGGAACAGGGTGGGTGGTGAGAAAGGCACCTGCACCGGGCAGGGAAGGGAAGTGTTGAATCACTGTATTGTACACCAGAACTAATACTGTATGGTATGTTGACTTATTGGAATTAAAATTTAAAAACTTAAAAAAAAAAACCCTACTATACCAAAAAAACAAAAGCAACAACAACAAAAACTATACCATCTCAGATTTATTATAGCACTTTTTGCATAAACTACTCGAAACGTTGCATAATTGGTTTTGTCAATTATAATAGTTTTGATGCAAGAAGATAAACTATTAATTTTAAAAATCTCACGTTTATAAGAAACATGTGTGAACTTTACATCAAACTACCTTATTCAATATTCTCTAAAAGGTTTCTGATCACCAATTTCTAACGTGGTGGTGGGGAGGTTCCCACACCTCCAACAATTCCCTGGGTACCAGCTGATTATCCTACAATTGAACTCAATTCTGACACTGCCTATTCAGGTTGTTACCTTTGCTTCTGACTCACCAGCTATAAATCAAAGTTTCCTACCACCCCCTCCTTGGGTTCAATTAATTTGCTAAAGGGGCTCACAGAAATCATGAAACCAGTTTATTCCTTAAATTACTGGTTTTTTGTTTTGTTTTGTTTTTTACAAAAGATATTAAAGGGTTTGGATCAATAGCCAGATGAAGAGGTAAATAGGAAGAGATATGTAAGAAGGGGCATGAAGCTTCTATAACCCTCTCTAAACACACCACTCTCCCTGCATTTCCATTTATTCACCAACCTGGAAGCTCTCCAAACCCTGCTTTTTGGGTTTTTATGGAGACTTCATATGTAGGCATGATTGATTAAATCATTGGCCATTGGTGCAGCCACTAGCTCCTCCCCCATCCTAAGAGTGTGGGACCAAAATTTCCAACCCCCCAATCACAGGGATGGTTCTTCTAGCAACAATCCCCATCCTTTGGTGACCTAGGGACATTCCAAAAGCCACCTAATTAACATAACAAAAGACACATTTTCTTCTTCGTTTTTTTTTTTTTTTTTTTTTTTTTTTTTTTTTTGAGGGTGTCTCTCATTTTAGCAGATTTCAGGGATTTTGGTTCTGTGCTAGAAATGAGGAGGAGGACCAAATACATATTTCTTATAAGTCACAATGTCATAGTCCACCCCTGGTCTTCAAACGATTGTTAGTTAAAAGAAGTTGGCACATTACTAGAACCCCATTTCAGTTATTAACTATCCAGTCCATCATCATATATGAAAATGTATCTCAGGTTTGTAGGCTTCCATTTGATCTTGCCAGGTTCCAAAAGTAAGAGGGGTGTCAGCAATATATGGCTTCACCTTTTCAGGCATCTAACATAATTGAGCTAAGAGACAATATAATCTCTTGCTTAGAGCTTCTTTTGAGGTGTTAATATTGGATTTTCTTCATTATATAATCTACTTACTTATTTCTTTACCCATAGCTACTATTTTTCCTTCTATGCTTTTAACCTTTGTGTTATAATTCTGAAGGGCCTGATGGGTCAGGATGTGCCTTCACCCCATCTGGCATGATTATAGTTTCTTACTTAGGAATCACTTTTTCTATCCCTTATACTTGTAGTCCTGGGCCTGTGACCCCTGCATCAGCTAAGAGGAAAAAAGTTGAGGTGATGTGAAGAAGAGTGTATACCAGCATCTTCCTCATCCTTACTTTCCCAGATCCAATCAGAGAACTATATCCAGTGGGGACACACCTTTAGCTCCATGTTCATGTTCATGTTGAATGGGAGCACAAACTCATGAAGACTTACCTATACACCAGCCTTGCTTCCTTTATCTCCCTCCATTTTAGCTGCCCATTCCAATTCTCTATCAAACTAGTACTGAGGATATCTCTTTGCCCCTCATTGAGCATTATGGGCTATCAAGTGTGTTCTTTGTCTGAAGAAATGTTGGTCAGCCATCAAAACTGGTGCAGTATCTTCTGTTCTGGTTCTTTTATAGCACTCATAACATTTGTATCTACACTCAGGAAAGCAAAGCATGGTCCAGAGTCAATGTCTGTTCCTATCTGGACCCATTTGTACCTCTCCAAGGGTACTAGCATTAGTATCACCTACCAGCTATATTCCTGGCCTTCCTTCTGGGGAATCTGCCGAATAACCATCTGCAGTCTCTGACTCTCTCGTTGACAGAATAGTTTGTTTTAGCCTTCTGTGCCTCAGAGGGTACAAGAGGAATATGTCTAGATTCAGCCCATTTCTGCATTACTGCAGCAAACCCTGTGCTCATTCCCCTCATTCATGGGCCTTCATTCATGGGCCCAGGTAACCATCTCAAAGGGGCATGCAGAGACATCTGCTTAATAATTCTAGTCACCTTCCAAACCTGGAAGGGAGTTCTTGTGAAGGGCATTAATGTGTCCTACTTTAATGCACCCCTTCAAATTTCCATAGGACTGTGTTCTGTAGGAGCATCCGTTTAGCAGGCTAGGTCTCCATTGTCATCCTGACTGACATTTTGGCCATGCTATCAGGCATTATTCATGAGCCAGTGGAAACCCAAATATAGGGCCTTTTCCCAGCTGTTCAATTCTTTCATCACTGCTAGGAAAATAGCATGCAATTCAGTACACCGAGATGATCTGTTTCTATCTTCTTTGAATAGGATGATGACTTTCCAAAACAGGGTATTGTCCATTCACTTTGGAACAAACCTAGCAGCTTTTTGTCAGTCATAAGCTGTTTATAGAGCACTGTCAGTGACAATAGAATCCAGCAGCAACTCCTCACACAATGCCAGAGTCAAGCCTAAGAGAAAAGAGTCTCTCTGCTCTTGAATATCTCTTCTTCGCATTCTCCAGGCAGCATGATCCTGTATAACGTGTTTCCATTTTATTATGGAACTCTACTGGGCGTTACCAACTCTGTTAGAGCATTTCTCAGATATTACCTGTGTTGGGTAGGTATTTCAGGTTTCAAGGTCATGGTATATCCATTAGTCATAAGAATAACTTTAATTAATAATAACAGATAGCAAGGCCGTAAATGCCCTTAAATGGAAATTCTCTTGTTTAAAGTCCCTGTAGTCATTGTTGGCACATGCGCCCAAGCTCTTGCCATTAGCCCCAGTCTCCAGGGCTATTGCACAAAGAATATGTCGCTACCAACACTCAAGCTTCATTCCACACTGTGTGGGCTCAGGCAAACTTACTGGTTTGCACAGAGCATTTAACATTGGTTGAAGGGTGGGACTTAACATGCCTTTTGTGTTTTACAGTACTAATTATGGGACATGTTCCTCTGTTACACATAATATCCATCCCTAAAATTCAATCAGGTAAAGACCCAACCACTTCATCTAAAGCCTATTCAAACATATCAATTCTCCTACAGAACTTTTCTTTCATTCTGCCAACTCTCACATTTCTAACTGTAACCTCCATTAGGACTTCATCAACGTGTTTTGGTTTTATAAAACTAGATAGGTTGAGGAAATGTTCCCCAGGCAGATGTAATACTATTACCATAAAATGTTCAGTTAAAGACAATATCACTTCTTTTTCTTTTTTGTGAAGATTTTATTTGGAGAGAAAGAGGGCACATGTGCTCACCTGAGGACCAGTGTGGGGAGGGGCAAAAGGAGAGGGAGAAGCAGACTCCCTGCTGAGCAGGGAGCCAGGACTTGATCCCAGGACCCCAGGATTATGATCTGAGCCAAAGGCAGATACTTAAATGGATACTTAAGCTATCCATGCACCCCAAGGAGATACAACTTCTTTATATAATACCTGCTTAAACATTCCAGTTTACATAATCCTATCAACCATTAAATTTTTGCAATTCTCTTATTCTACTGTAGCCCAAGCCAAGGCTTTATCAATGGGTTCTAGTACCAAGGTTCCTAGATCTCCCTCCAGGGAGTCCTGGGAACTTCTCTTTTCTACCACCTGATAGTTTTACCCACTGTTCTCTGAAAGGCTTTGGGTTCCCAGGGAGGGGTTGAGCCAAAGGGCCCCAGCTCTTTTATCAGTCTTTAACTTGATTAATCTGTGGGGCTCGATCCCAGGACCCTGAGATCATGACCTGAACTGAAGGCAGAGGCTTAACCCACTGAGCCACCCAGGTGCTCCTGTTTGGGGCCCTTTAATGGGGGTTGATTTAATCCACCCAACCTTTGGTGATACTTTATTAAAACCTCTTTTTTTAATCCATCAATACCCATTTTATTCATCACATTTCTTAATAACCATCTAAAAATTTCCATCCTGCTGGTGTGAGTCCTGAGACTCTTTCCTTTCTGTTTCCTCTTTCCCTTGCTCCTATCAATATTTGCTTCACATTCACCTTATTTCTTAACGTTTTAAAAATTTCCACATTGTTGGGAACTTTCTTGACCTCCCCCTGACTTTTCCCATTCTCTTGTCAATAAACGTAATGTTTTTATTACCATCTGTAAAGCCTATGAGAGGAAGCTGAGAAGGCAAATTTCAAGAGGCTTTCCAAACTGTCCTTCAGTTTTGCAACAATAAGGTTATATGGGGTACCTGTGTGAAATGGGCTGCCTTAAACCAGAGCATTTACTATGACCTGAGTAATGGTTAGATTTCAGCAGGTAAATATCTCAGTTATAAAGCAGTCCCATATGGGACTGCTTTGAAGCATGTGAAGCACATGAAGAATATCAATTGCTTAATCTGGGGTGTTCCAGTTGGCATTTATAAGAGAAGAGGGACAGTCCCCCTTTCAGTGTAAACGGACTTTATAATGGTTTTTATCCAATACACCAGACTAGCTGTTCTCATAGGAATAAACTCCCATGTGTCTGGATCACATACACTCAACTTGAATTGTACCATAGTGAGCTCTGGGTCCTACATCAACCCTCTGCTCTTCCATTCCGCAGCATCCCAAACCAAACACTCCTAAATTACTCTCATAATCCATTTTAGTGGTTCTCTGCATTACTGATGCAGAGTTGATGATACTGATCCACAAAATAAAACAACTCTATCATACTATACCTCCTGGTTTCGATAGTTTCTAGGTATTTCGCTCCCACGTTGATTACCTTACTGGTGACCAGAGGTCTTAGGGTTGTTTCATGTTGCCCCTGAATAGTTGACTTGAGGTTCAGACCAACTTAGATCAGAGTTTGTTCACCAATAATTCCCAGACCTATCACTTTCCTTTACTTTTATTTAGCTACCGCAGATAACAGTAACCAAGAGATTGTATGCTTAGTGTGCTTACTACTTTTCATGTACTTATATATCCAGTGAGCCAACTCTTCAGGAGTTAGGTCTGCCATTTCTAAATTGCATTAGTAAATTTTACCCTTAGTAACTGTAGTGTAGATACAGTTTCATACATGGGTCACTAGGTAGCCATCCAAGGATCAAAAAGCATCATCATCCCCCATCCTTTTATCCTTTCTTTTTATAAACCATGTGTTTCTGTGAGCCAGACCCTTCTAGTAAGACCCACTTCTCTGACACCAAGTAAAATTGTTCTGAGACCAATTCTGATGTGTTTGTAGGGTTTCTCCCATATCATCAAGACATGCTGGAAACACTAGCTGGGTTTCCTACAATTCAGCCCTGGTGATAGCATCAGATTCCACAGGTTAAGGGTCAGTGCCACAGTAGTGCCCGCTATTTTGAGGCCAGCTGCAAGCCCAAGTTAACACTTGTGCTTCTGACCAACTGACTATAGACTAGATATTCCAAGGATTCCCCTCCCTCCAAGGACATCTGACAGGGATGTCAGATGTAAGTTCTAAGTCCAGGTTCTTACCTCTATTTCTGACTGACTATAAATGAGAGGTTCTTGTGACCTCCTCCCCTTTCAGATTCAATTAATCAGATGGAGGGGAGCTTCCATGCTCAGGCTAAGCATACTACTCTTACCAGCACCTCTGTGTTCATCAGCCTCAAAGCTCTCCAAACCCTGTCATTTTGGGATTTTATGGAACCTTCATTACATAGGCACGTTTGATTAAATCATTGGTCATAGGTGATAATTCAACATCCAGGCACCTCCTAGCAGGTCAAGGGGTCAGGCTGAAAGTTCCAACCCTTCAATCACAGGATTGGTTCCTCTGGTAGCCAACTCCCATCCTTAGGTAACCTAGGGGCATTTCTAAAGTCATCTCATTAACATGACAAAAGATACCTTTATCTCACAATTTAGGAAGTTTCCAAGGTTTTAGAAGTTCTGTGATAGAAATGGGGACAAAGGCCAAATTTATATTTCTTATTACAATTCACAATATCACTCTTCTGTATCAAACTACATTCTTAAAGTACAGAAGAAGTAATTGAGTCATGTAATTGCCAGAATTATGAAAAGGGCTTAAGTTTCCTTATTCTAATTGAGTTTTGATCTGCTAGATCACCTAGTGTTAGAAACTACAGGAGATAAACCATAAGAGACTCTTAATCATAGGAAATAACGGGCTTGCTGGGGAGTGGGGAATGGGGTAACTGAGTGATGGATATTAAGGAAGTCACGTGGTGTAATGAGCACTGGTATTATATATATAAGACTGATGAATCACTGAACTCTACCTCTGAAACTAATAATATAGTGTATGTTAATTAACTGAATTTAAATTTTAAGAAAAGGAAATAAAAGTCACGTGCACACGCACACATGAAACTACAGGTCTTCTAATCTGGCAGGGAAGTTAAAATTAGCAGTCAAATGGTTTGTTGGATGGCCCTGTTGGCAGGCCCTCATCCTGAGGGCAAAGCCTAGAGGCTTTCTAAAATTTGGGGTATAAAGTTTTAATGGTATCACTTCTTATGATGTTGAAAGAACTTTTAAAAACCTAAAACTTATATAGGCCCATCTTTATTACAGTAGCTTAGCCAAAATCAGCCTTTTTGGAGAAGATTTCATCTATATTTTCAGAAATATGGCTTTAATTATCTGAGAGGCACTTGGATTTCAAGGCTATTTCAGAACCAGATCAGCAGGAGTGCTGCAATGGAAAAGTCATAAGTTTTCTTTTTTTTGAAAACTGCTCTCACTCGTACCAAAAATGAGTTCCTGTACAATTTACAGTTACACTTTTGTTCTCCTCTCCTGGGAATACCACTGAATTAGTATTAAGTGAAAAGGAGTGAGATTAGAAATGAGCATTTTCTCTTTTTAACTTAAGTGTGTACCAATGTCTTTGAACCCATTTAGGTGGCGTGCTGGTTACTAGATCCAGATTCTAAGGAGCCAACTCTTCACAGCATAGTTTCCAGTTTTCTTCCTCATGAGCTTCCCCTCCTGGAAGGGATAGAGACTGGACAAGGAATTCAGAGTCTGGGGCTGAATGTCAGCACTGAGCATTCTGGGAGATACAGAGCATCTGTAGAGTCCATTCTCACCTTCAATGCTATGAATCAACTCAATTCTTTGTTGAAGAAGGAAAACCTTCAAGGTAAAAACAACCTTTGCTGGCATTTTCATGCTGTTCCAGACTGGTGACAGTTCTGTGTTTAGCCACTTTTGATCACGGGTCTTTATCACTCTTTATCACACTTCTAACGCAAACTTTATTTTTGGGTTTTCTAGGATAGGGTCAACAAACTTTCTGTAGAGGCCCAGGCAGTCTTGATCATAAATATTCAACTCTGCCATAATAGCACAAAAGCAGCCATAGGCAATATGAAAGTAACTGTTCCGATAAAACTTTATTTATATAAACAGGCGTCTGGCCCTGGTTTGGCACTAGTTTGCAGACCTCAGACTCTATTGTAATGAAGAAAATTCATGGCATTTTATAATTTATTGCTAATTTTATATTTGAACTTTATCCAGCGATTTTTATTCACACTTAAAACTTAATCTGTTATGGAGAGAGAGCGCCGAATCCTAACCACTAGACCACCAGGGATTAATCTGTTATGGAATCTAAAAAGTGACGTATTTTCTTTTTAGAACTATAAATCATTATTTCTTTAGCAAAGAATATTCATGTGAATTTTTATGTCATGATAAATAGCATGGGCTTATTGTGCAGTCTCTTGGCCCAGAGTGAGTACCTTGACTTCAGAGAGCATATCGTATGCTTATGGTAGAAATGATGAAGTGGAACAAAGTTGACTTCATTGTGAGAAGATTTAAACTGTGATTTTATTGCCTGATTAATAATAAATACTAGAAATAACAGATTGATGAATTTTCACAGACCAGGTTAAATCTGGGCTGTATTACTTATTAGTGAGAGGCCTTGGGCAAGCTACTGACACTCTTTAAATCTATTTCTTATAATGTTATAGATATTAAATGAGAGAGAACTTAATTCAGTGTTTGCCAGATTGGGTGCTTATTACTGTGTTAGATGATGATGATGGTGATGATGATTTTTTACGACTAGTATAAGGTCTCCCTGCTGTTAGTAATGTTCTCCCCAGCATCACTGGGATAGAATAATATAAAGATCAAACTGACTTGTTTGTTCATAGGAGACTTGCTTAAGCAATGTTAATTAGCAGCTCTTGAACATACACCGAAATGTTTCAAACTCAGCTTCTCTAATGCAGGCAGGCCAAGGAGTTGGAGTATATGGTACATATGCCACAAGACTGCTTCTACATTCATGGGTGATAAAGCTGAACGAACGCAGCTCTCTTTCCCTCAGTCAGCTTTGCCCTTAGAATCTAACATTTGGAATACTGTTAAGCTGAAAAGAAATAAATAATTTAAAAAAAAAGAATCTAACATTTGGTGCTGGTGATATGGATTAATCTGTAACTTTTTATGAACATTTGTTGCCCATTAACAAAATTAAAAGCTTTCAATATCTTTGGGAGGGAACTTTTCCACTCTTAAAGACAATTTTTCATCTATAGGAAAAGGAAAGTATGGTTTTCCTTTCCAGAAAAGTATAAGAAACAATCTAGATTTGGTATTTTTAACTTTTACAATTTCAGTGTGCCTTGAAAGCTCTTTTTTTAATGCAAATAATCAAATAATCAAATCACTTTTTTCATTTTTTTTAAATGAAATGATTCTTATATAAAGATTATATTACTACTACCCTGAGACATTATTTCAAATCCTCTGCTCTTTAGTTTTTATTTAACCAATTATTATAATTATATTAGGTAATTTTACATTGCTTTTTCACTAATAATTTTTCATGTTGCTTTGGTTTATACATATGTAATAGCTGCCACTAACAGCTAAAAGAATTTGCTTAGTAATTCACCAACTAAAAAAATATATTTTTTTTAAACCACATAATTTACCAGCTATTGGACATTTAGGTTTTCTTCCCTTATTAACCTGAAATGGGTAATTCCTAGCTTTTCCTTTTCTTGGATTATCTCCTAAGTATAATTTTCCAAGTAGTAGAATCAATGAAACATTTGTATTGTCCATAACAACAATATCAAATTATTTTCCTGAAGGTCTCTACTTAATGGCATTCCAGCTGAAAGTAGGTATCTTTTCCCTTGTGTGTCTTCAGTTACTTATGAGGTCAAATAGTTTTTCAAGTTTCTTTGTATCTTTTGTATCATAAACAATCTATCTTTTGCCCATAGAGTCACTAAATGAATTCTTTATGTAATATATACTAATCTACTATCCATCATGCTAGACGAACACTTTCCTCACTCTGTTTTCTTTTCAATTTTATACTATATAACAGTTCAAAATTTTGAACTGATTATTAAATGCATTCTGGTACAGTGCAGAGTCTTTCTTATTCAGAGTCCATAGAATAGAAGCACATTGAGATAAAGTTTTTAGAGAGAATGTAAACAACTGTCAAATTTTTTTGAAAATGATTATTTCAGGATGTCCTTGAAGGATCTCTAGAATCTTCATCTTTTTCTTTTCTCATTTCTTGCCTGTTGGGTGGGTATGTTCTGGCAGCTGACTTCTCCCACTCTGAGCTGATTTTTGTTTGGGTGTGACTCAATTTTAATAACAGTGTGACTTTGCTCAATGTGACTTAGGACCAAATATCCTGTTCTCTTCACATGGCTCAGTTAGGTCCTTTCTAGAGTGGTTTGAACATAGATGATTTTCTAGAGAAGGAGTGAGTTGGTTTCTGTCTTTTTTAAAGTGGATCTCAACTATACAGATTTGTATTTGTCATAATCTTTCTTTCATGTACAGTATCATCATTGATCTCCTTATTTTTTTAAAATATGTAATATCTGTTAATTCACACTTTTAGTAATAGACATTTGTGTCTACCTATGTGGTCCTCCTTTCTTGCACATCCCAACTTTTATGTTTATCATTCCCTTATTTTTTATTTTAAATTTTGTTTATTTTTTAATTTAAAAAATTTAGTATATATATGCTAATAAATTTTAGCATATGTGTGTGTGTGTGTATTTGCTAAAATATATCCAAACAATATATTATTATGTATTATTAGTTTTGCTTGTTTCTGAGCTTTATAAAACACATATCACATTGGGACTAGCTCTTCTTACCCAGTATCATGTTAGTAAGATTCAGGCATGTTATTGTAAGAATCTATAATTTATTCATTTTCACTGCTGTGTCATATATCACTGGGTGAGTGTGCCAAAATTCATGTGTCCCTTTTCCTGTTGATGAATATTTGGGTTGTTTCTTTTTTTGTTTTATCTTGTTTTTGTTTTTTTGTTTTGCTATAACAAGTAGTTCTGTATACATATTCTTACACATATACATGTTTCCTAGTACATGTGGGCAAGAATTTCTTTTGAGTGTGGAATTGCTCTTTTGAGTGTGGAATTCTTATGAATTTCCATTCATAAGAATGGAAATATTCAACTTTATAAGATTATGTTAAATTGTTTTCCAAAATAGTCTATACCTTTATTTTCTAAACAACAATGTGAAAGAAATCTTGCTGATTAATATTGTCTCAACTTTGCCAATTCATCAGCTATAAATTGGCTGTAATTTTTCTTTCTTGTGCTTTATTTTTGGTAACAAAGTTATTCTAGTTTCATGGGATGAGTTGATAGATATAATCTCTTTTTTTCCTTTGGAGGAGGAGTTTATATATTGTAGAAATGCTGTGTTTGTTCCTTGAAATTTTGGTACCATTTATCTATAAATTGTTGCTTTGTGGAAATATTTTTAGCTAATACTTTGATTTCTTTAATAAGTGTAAGATTATTCAATTATATCTTTATGTTTTGGTAAACTCTATTTTTATTATATTATTGTTATATAATATATTTTTATTATCATAAACTATATTTTTAAGAATTATCCATTTCATCTAGATTTTCAAATTTATTGTCATTAAGCTATTGCTGATTTTTTAATACATCTATGCTTTATCTGTTACATTGCCTTTTTCTTTCACCATATTTATTGTTTAATCTTACTAGAAGTTTATTCAGTTTTTCAGTCTTTCCAAAGAATCAACTTTTGCCTTTGATTTTTAGTTCTGACTTTATTTTGCAGCCCCTTTTCTAAATTCATAAATATGACACTAAGCATATTAGTTTTCAAATCATTTTTTTCTTTTCTAATTGAGGTATTAAAGGCTATAAATTTCCCTCAAAGCTCTACTTGCATAATATCTTAAAAATTTTGACCTGTAATGTTTTCATTTTATCTTAAATACTTATTAACATTTTTTATTATGACACTTTTGACTCCTAAGTTATTTAGAAGATTGGTTTTCAATTTCAAATATTTGGAAATGTTTTATTTGTATTTTTTAATATTCAAACTTAATTGTGTTGTGGTTAAAAAGCATGGCTACTCTTTTGAGAAGTGTCAGCAGATAGAAAAATACTGTGATTCTTAGTTCAGGAATCTTTATTCTTTGGTAAGAGCATTGGGAAATAAAAAACCTCCATTTTTAGTTCTTTGTGTAAGCATGCATACCATGGAACCAGGAATATTAGAAATAATTTCAGGATGTTAACTCATTGTAGTCAGTTTAGCAAATAAGTTTGGTTCTCATGCTCTTATGAAGAATAGAAGCAGAAACATTATCTTGGGAGAAATGCAGTCTCTTATAGTCCAGACTAGTTACAAGATTGTGTTTTTCTGCTCTCCATATAGACAAGGGTAGTAGTCTAGTGCTGAAGTAGAAAAGTAGGAAATACTTTTATGCCTTTCTTTGTTGACCTGAGAGTGCTGCTCATGAGACTGGATCATGAAGAATAACTTGAGTAGCATCTCTGAATTTGCCTAGAAAAATTCCATCTGTGTTTAGGTGATGATGTTGATCTTGTCACTTTACTGGTGAATTAATGTTTTAGTTTTCTTTTTTTCTTCCAGATATTTTTTGTAAAGTGGAAATGCCCTCTCAGTACTGCTTGGCTTTGCTAGAACTAAATGGAATTGGCTTTAGTACCGCAGAATGTGAAAGTCAGAAACACGTAATGCAAGCCAAGCTGGATGCAATCGAGACTCAGGCCTATCAACTAGCTGGACACAGTTTTTCATTCACCAGTTCAGACGACATAGCTGAGGTTGTATCACGGGAATGGGGAATTTTAGAATTAAAAATTATGTATGTGTGTGTGTGTGTATTTCCTAAATGTGTTTGTGTAAACACCGAAGACACCAAAGAGCACAGTTCAAAAAAATTTTAGTTATCAGAGTGCTCTGGAGATAGAATATTCTAGCTTCTAATTTATAAGTTATATCTGTGTTTACGAGATAAGAAGTTAGTAAAGAAGTCTCCTAGAATGTATGCTTCATGAGATTTGCCTAGAACAGAGGAAGTACTCAGTAAATACTTGTTGAACAAATGATCCATAATGATTGTTACATAACAGTGTAGTTGTTTCTCCATGAAGTTAGTAATTTCATGAACTCTCACCCCTTCCATACCCTAAAATCCCTTTTTGGACAATAAAATTGGGCATTTTGCTCAGTTGTTACTGAAAAAGGAATTTGGGAATTGTTTGCTTTTTAAAATCTAAATAAGATTTTTATAAACTTCACATAAATTTGGACACACTTTATTCTTATTTTTATTTTCAGAGGTTGGAGTTCTGTTCTTTCCTTTGCCCACCACAGTCCACAAAGATTGGGTTGTTGTGGAAGGGTTACAAATATAGGGTGGGTGCTTATACTTGATAGCATTGAAGTTCAGGTGTATTGTTGATGAAATTCAGTAATGTAGCATGTTGTGAAGACCATAGACTTTCAAGCCAGACTTCCTGGGTTTGAATCCCATCTCCTCCACTTATTAACCCTGTAACCTGGAACAATACATCAACTCTTTGTATCTCAATTTCTACATCAGTAAACTGGGTTATGATAGGAATACCTCATAGAATTGTTGTGAGGAATAAATGATGAATATAAAACACTTAGAAAAATGCCCATCTCATAGTAAATGTTCAGTAAATGTTATACAGACTCATAAAAAATGCCCTTTTTATAAAGCCACAATGTTATATGTTTTTAAAAAATGAGGAATTTTGTTTTTCCAAATCACAGGGTACATTTGTATGGAATTCAGTAGTGCTGTTTTTTTGTTTGTTTTGTTTAATTTTTTCTTTTGAGTTCTTTAGCTTGGAGCTCCCCAACCAATACCTAACTGAATGCACATAAAATTACATAGGGACCTTATGAAAAACAGAGGATCTCTGGATTTCAGCACAAGTAGGCTTAGGACAAAGGCAGGAATTCGTCCCCTTGTGATTCAGATACTAATGCCATAGACCAAACTCTGGGCCAGAATAAAAGGCCTTTGATGTTATTGGCTTGTTCTTAGGCCTTCATTTTAAATGGAAGTTATATTTAAGGTAATCTAACAGTTTCACATATTGACTAGTTAATCCTTGGTAATTTTAAGGGGAATCTTTGAACTGGGCAGGATAGTTCTAATCATCTAGAGTTGAGCTGTCCAGTACAGGAACCACTAGCCACTTGTAGCTATTTAAATTTAAATTAATTGGTACACCTGGTGATGCAGTCAGTTAAGCCTCTGTCTTTGATTCAGGTCATGATACCAGGGTCCTGGGATGAGCCCCACATCAAGCTCCTTGCTTGGCAGGGTGTCTGACTCTGACTCTGCTCCCCCTGACTCTGCTGCTGACTCTGACTGCTCCCCATGACTCTGCTGCTCCCCATGCTTGTGCTCTGTCTCTCTCTAATAAAATAAACAAATAAAATCTTTTAAAATAAATAAATTTAACTTAATTAAAATTAATTTAAATATATCAGTTCAGTTCCTTAGTTACGTTAGCCACATTTTAAATGTTCAATAACCACATGTGGTAAGTGGCTACCATAATGGAGAGTGCAAATATAGAACAATTTCATTATTGCAAAAAGTTATTTTGGATGGCACTGGCCTAGAGTGGGGATTGGCAGACTATAGCATGTGGGCCAGATTTGTTCTGCCACCTGTTTTTATAAATAAAATTCATTGGAGCATAATCACACTTGTTCATTTACTTACTGTCTATGGCTCTTTTTGGTCTGTAGTGGCAAAGCTGAGAAGTTGTGACAGACAGTAAAACCTGCAAAGCTGAAAATATCTGTTATCTGGCCCTTTTGGGGAAAACTTTGCTGATCTCTGGTCTAGATGGAAGCATGAATTAGAGAAAAAGAAAAATGACTATTGAGTTAGAGGACTATGGGTTCTAATTCTTAATTTTTCTACATTATGGCCATGTAACTTGAAGCAAGTTTTTCCAACTGGTGTAAACTTTTCAGAAATGTCACAGAATTATTG
Source organism: Neogale vison (assembly GCF_020171115.1). Lineage (NCBI taxonomy): Eukaryota > Metazoa > Chordata > Mammalia > Carnivora > Mustelidae > Neogale > Neogale vison. The sequence continues at coordinate 123,158,930 of NC_058096.1, forward strand.
TACATATGACATGAGATGACACATGTTAAAGCTCCCAGCATGATGGCTGACACATAGTAGGTGCTCAGTAAATATTAGTGCCTCTTACCCTCATCCAGTTCACCCCCCTCATTTCACAGATGTATTCATTGAGACCTGGAGAGGTAATTTATATGAAGTTTTCACAATTAATTCTGAAGGTTTCACCAAAAACAGAAATCTAAGATAAAGAGCTTATAAATATTAAGGTGAGATCTTTGAGTTGTCCTAATTATGGTAGGTCTCTCTTCCTGGATTGTTGATTTATTGTAACTTTAAAAATAATGTTTCTATTTCCTATTCAATTATTTGATTCTCTTTCTTTTCCTGACATTTATATACTCTTTGATATCTGTACTAGAGTTGCCTGATAAAATACAGGACATTCAGCTAAATTTGAATTTCAGATAAACAATGAACAATATTTTAATGTATAAGTATGCCCCATGCAGTTCAAAATTTGCATTACCACACAACCCTGATCCCTACACATGCAGCCCCATATAACACAATTTTGAGGAAAAATAGTTACTAACATCAATAGCAAGCCTCAGTATCATTCATACCTAAGACTCCAGTTATTCCTACTACTTAAAATTAGAACCAGATCTTTGTTTATATCATCACTGTTATTCTAGAGAATAACAAATACAGATACAGGTAACACAGGCCTATCTTTCCTTCTATCCCTTGTCCAACTTGTGGCCAATAAAGATTCTTATATAATGCAAATGTTCTTAATTTTTAGGATTACTAAGTGGGAAAATAATCCAAGGTTCACTAAAGCCCACTCAAGGCATATGAATGAATGAATGGAAGTAGTAGATAGTATTCTGAATCGCCTGAGCTTTAAACCCTATAAATTGAGCTAGTGATTTTAGGTGTACATGGAATATTCCTTCTGCTCCAGTACCTGGATCCTGGATGTCCTGTGTAGGCTTAGTTTCTTTAGTAGGTACTTATTAGCTCCCCTAGCTGTCATTATTGATTCCTACATTGGGTTGGCCACTTTCCCCTGACTTTTTGTGTCCAGGGTTTCATAGGGTCTAGCCTTACTGTGGTGGAAGCAGATGGCTTTTTTGATCCCTTTCTACCTCCGTGTTCTCTGATTTTTGTGATCATATAATAGCAACAAAGCCTCCCATGTTGGCCCTCACTGAGGCTTAAATGACTAAGCAACCATGTTGATTAGTTACCACATCAAAGAGTGTTTAGGAGAGTTCACAGTCTTCAGAGAAACCTAAAGTCTCAAGGTCAATAGCTTATCTATCACTTGTTCAGTGATAAATAAAACTCAGCCTGAGCCCTGCCCTCAACTCAGCATCCCCCCCCACCCCAGTAGCTCACCCCAAAACCCAAAGAGCAGGTCTGCCATACCCTTAGGCCCTAACCCTAACCCTTGGTTGGGTCTTCAGGCATCCGCCCCAGAGGCCTGGTCTTGGTTCCCTCCATATGGGGGGGAACTACACTGTATTACAGTGTATATATTTCTGTGTTCTTTACTGTTTAAAAGCCTCTAATCGATATTAATCTTATTGTGCCTAAATTAGGTTACAGATTGCCTACTTGACATACAAATTTTCATTGTCATTATTTATTAAATGTGGTAATTTATAAAAAGTTCTCCCAACCCATGTTGAATTGTATGGATCTTCTCAAATAACTTTTTTAAATGTTTTGTGAATGACAATGCTTGTGATTTGATTCTTGACTAAAGAAGCATTAATTTCTTGCAGGTTTTATTTTTGGAATTGAAGTTGCCACCAAATGGAGAAATAAAAAATCAAAGCAGCAAGAAAACTCTGGGTTCTACCAGAAGGGGGAATGACAATGGACGCAAGCTAAAGCTGGGAAAACAGTTCAGCACTAGTAAGGTGCTCTTTGGGGCAGTTGCAGGGTAGAATTTTATTTACTTTTAGCATTTAGCATTTTGACTTACTTTTAGAATGAAGATGAAGTCAAGACCCAGCATAGCTCATCATTTGAATGTATCCAGATAAAAACAAATTAGTTTGTGTTTTGGCTTTCTGCAAAAACTGCAGAGACATTCCATCATGGAAAATCTGGACCAAAATCTGATTTAGCAGTTGTGTCCTTCCTATCATTAAAGTGTTAATGGTGTATGAACTCAGACCCATAGTCACTATTTAGTTATTGACATCTGCTATTCTTGGACTTCAAGTATAATATAATTTGAATAGTACAGGAACATGAACAAAGATGTGAAAGAATTTAAAAAGAAAAGAAAGCCATTACAAATAAATATGTTTTTCAATTATAGGGCAAAATTTATATATATTTTTCAGTTATAGGGCAAAATTATAGGGCAAAAGTTAACATGAGTTTAAGAATCTAATCTACTAATTTCTGGGTTGGGCCGCTGCCTTCGGCTCGGGTCATGGTCTCGGGGTCCTGGGATCGAGTCCCGCATTGGGCTCTCTGCTCAGCAGGGAGCCTGCTTCCCTCTCTCTCTCTGCCTGCCTCTCCATCTACTTGTGATTTCTCTCTGTCAAATAAATAAATAAAATCTTTAAAAACAAAACAAAACAAAAAAACTTCTAAAAAAAATAAGAATCTAATCTACTAATTTCAAAGTGAAAGTGTAAATTACAATCCATGGAAACTGTATGCTGCAGGAGACAAGAGAGAAAGTGCTTATTGTTACATTTTTACTGAATGAATTTTCAGAAATAACTAGGGTAGAAAGTATCACCATAACAGTCAAGGAAAGAGCAGTCCAAGTTGCCATTTTGACCCTACTGTCATTAACTATGACTTACCTGACTTGGGAAGTTTCCACAGTTTCATTCTGTAACAGAACTTTTTGTTTTATCTACCCCTCTAACCTCACAAGTTCCTGTTTCTTCAGTTTACCCAAACTCTGTAGCATAGAAAGTTTAGTTTTAGAGAGGAATGTCTTCTGACTTCCTTGATATGGAAATGATCACAGTATTAGGGCAAAAGGGAAAAAAATGAGAAACTTCCAATCACATGAGAATAGAGGAAGAAAATATAGACAAAGGAAGGACGATACAGATTCTTGGGTGGTGTAAGACTGGGCAATTACAGTACCTTGCTAAGTTGACATTGATTTTTTTTTTTAAGGTAGATCTAAGTTGATATTATTTGGCATTAACATGTTTGCGTTTTACCATCTATAGTTACTATAGTTTTATCATTATGGTGATGCAAAAACCCAAACAGTAATTTTGAGTTGTAGATATAGGAGTTAACAAACTTAGTTTTGAGATTATATTATTTACCTAAGAGAGGGTCTAGTTTGCTATGGAATTTGGACAAGAATCTGATCTTACTTCATTATATTTCTTTGGCAGGATGTTTTAAATAAATTAAAGGAATTACATCCTTTACCAGGCTTGATATTAGAGTGGAGAAGAATCACAAATGCGATTACCAAAGTGGTCTTTCCTCTGCAGCGGGAAAAGCGTCTAAATCCTTTTCTTGGAATGGAAAGAATCTATCCTGTATCACAGTCACACACTGCTACAGGTAATGAGAAATCTTAAATATGGATAATATTCGATTTTGAAAGAAAACTTTTCTTATATAATATTTGCTTTGGTGAGCAAAGAATTCAAGTGTTGATCATTGGACTCTGTGAAGTTCCATAAACATTTATGAAACACGTCCTACATCCAGAATATAGATGGATACTATTTGTAGAGATGAGATTTAGTAAGATAGAGTTCCAGCTTTCAAGTACTGTATAGAGTAACTAGAATATCTGAGACTGTGCTTCAGATTAATATTTATTTGAGTCAGTCATCTAATTTCATTCCAAGCCCTCTCCTGAACCTCCCAAGAGTCTCTCTGATGAATCTAGGTAATGCTGGAGGGCATCTGTGTAATAGATTAGTGTCTTATTTTACTTAACCAGAAAACAGCTGTAGAATCTTTTGGGTATCTCATAGCACTTTTGGGATGGGTATGAGTAACCTAACCTAGTAAGGAAGAAAGCATTCTTGTGCTAGGCAGTGCAAAGCTAAGTATCTGCCAAATGCAGTTAGAAGAAAGGACAGCATTAATTCTCATCGGAGAGACTGTTTGGTGGTATAGAATGTGGGCTTTGATATCTGACTTTTACAAGGTTTGAATCTTTATTCAAGGTAGCTTTGTGCCTGAGTGTCCTCCTGTGTAAAACACAATAATAATAGTCTCACTTCACCAGGGCATGCTGAGGATTAAATAGGCTAATACATTTCAAGTGTTTAGAATAGAGCAGAGCACTTTGTGCGGGCTCCTTACCAGCTGTTGCTATTATTATGGAAGGAAGCACCAGGCGGGGTTGCTTCTTTCTGTGCTGTTTATTCCCTGTTCTAAACAAATTCTTTTCCTTCTTCCGTATTTAGCTAAACTCTTAGATCACCATAGCCATTTCTTGCCCTGTTGGTGTTTAAATTTCATTTTGAGATATATGCTAATGATATAAACTTATGTAAAATAAATCCTTGGTGAAAAACCAAAACCAGCCCAGAGTTCCTTTTTTTTAAAATAATTTTTCATTTTTTTTTTAACGTATAATGTGTTATTAGCCCCAGGGGTACAGGTCTGTAAAGCCCAGAGTTTCTAAAGGTGTTGCATTTATCTGTTGCTAATAAAGTAGAAAGAAAGTAATCAATTTTTTTTTCTGATTGTTTTTCACCATACTATGCCTACATTTAAAGAATATTTTGGAAATACAAGCTTACCTAAGCAAAGCATAGCCATTTCATTATTAGAATTCATCTCCATGATGCTACATTCATATTTTATAATTTATTTTTGTCATCTTATTTGTCTGCTAGTGTTAGTCTCATTAATTCAAAAAATGGACCTGAATATTGAATATTATTATAGAAAACAAGACAGTGTGCTGAGTCAGCAAGAGACTTGAATGCCTTCTGCTGTTGGCTAGTTTTATAACATCGAAGAGGGCATTTAATGGCAATAAGTATATTAATACCTACCATTCGTTGAGCACTAATTTTTCTTAAAAGCTAAATAACAAGGACATATATCAGGGGTTTGTTCAGAAAAAGAATATCTGAGGTACCTAAAATGTCTGACTCATCAAAAGAAACTGAAATTATATATACTAGCTGGTAGAGAGCCATTAAAATGAAGAGCATATCATAAAACAGAAGATTTTGCTATATATGTTTTGTAAAACTATAATAACAGAATCAATTACGCAGACTCTTTGAATACTGCTTATGTGTTTCAGAAAAATTCAACCATTAAACCAGCATTAAAACATACAGCGTTTTCTTTCCTAGAAAGTTCATTAATCTCTTGATTCTAGTCTCTAGCTTTGTCAGTGCTACCACTGGTTCTCTTGATGAGGATGGTCATGAAGGAAGGTGGCCAGGTGATGTCTGGCAAGTGATGTTCCAGTCATTAGTTCTCACTACTCCATCTTCTACAGATTAGCTGGCTTCTTGGGCACCGGATTATCCCTTTCCAGTAGCCAATTGCTCTTTTGCTTCACAGCCTCTGTCTGTGTCTTGTGCATTCCTGAGTTTTGAAGGTTCTGACAGTAATTTTTTCTAGGATCCATTTGATTAGTCTTTACTCATTAATACCCCTGCTAACATTCATATAGTACTGACAGCTGGTATTCATTTTAGCACAGAACTAGTTCAACCTATCAAATTACTTCTTATCATGGGCTTATTTTCTAGAGAGCTAGGTTAATGTAAAACATTCTATTGTAGTTGATGCATATATTCATTTTCATTGGGATTGGTCTTGTACTTATTTTATCATTGTTAGATGCATGAACATAATGGAAAATATTTAATTATAAATTTATTTTAGTTTAGCAGGGCGAAAATGCGTAATTCAGAAATGCAATTATTGTGAAAATAAATGTCAGATCCCCTCAAACCTCTCAATTTTCTGTCTTCACTCTGTTGATTTTAGGACGAATAACCTTTACAGAACCAAATATTCAGAATGTGCCAAGAGATTTTGAGATCAAAATGCCAACACTAGTAGGAGAGAGCCCACCTTCCCAAGCCCTACTTCCCATGAACAGGTAGATGCAATTTCTCTGTATTTGTGTTAATATACTTTTGTGAGTATGAAAGGCTCAAAACAAGGCTAGTGGATAAAATAATGAAGTTAGTTTAATTTTCTATTTTGGGCATACACATTTCTAGGTACTATCCATTTAAAATCCCGAGTCTGCCTATAAAGAAGCTAGTTGATGGTGAAAGACTGAAAACCTGGACCACTAATTAAATAATCAGCACAATGTGCTTTTCTAACTCATATGCTACAGAGAAGAGTTTAACTATGTCAAGAACCTCTCCCCCCTTCTACCCTCCCTAAATTCACATGATGGGAAGGAAAAGCATAGATAATTTATGTTAGATATGGCCAAAAAGATTTGTTGATTTGAGCTAAATGTCAATAATTTTTTCAGAAGCAGTTTGTGGCAAAAGCTGTTACAGAAATACATTATTTCATGTTTAAATGAATGTTTGCTAAAAAAGAAAATCTAGTATCTATGTTAAGCTTTAAAGTGAGTTTCAGGGGTGCCTGGGTTGCTCAGTGGGTTAAAGCCTCTGCCTTTGGCTCAGGTCATGATCCTGGGGTCCTAGGATCGAGCCCCGTATCAGGCTTTCTGCTCAGCGGGGAGCCTGCTTCTCCCTCTCTCTCTGCCTCCTTGTCATCTCTGTCTGTCGAATAAATAAATAAATAAATAAATCTTTAAAGTGAGTTTCAAATGATAAAGTTTTTAAGTTTCCTCAATGAAACTGTTGACTTCACTGAAAAATGAGACCTTTCTCATATATTTGAGACTGCTTCATGTCTAGCTGCTGATATTGTTTGCCTGACAGAGGAAGAGATAAAAAGAGCCGTGGCCTGAACTCTGGATACCAGGCACAGATGGAGGAGAGAGCCCCAGACAGAGGAATGCCATTTTCAGTAAGCATGCGGCATGCTTTTGTGCCTTTTCCAGGTAAGGTAGTAGATGGTTTTCTGAGCTTCTCATTGCTATGGAAATGGTTTTCAAAGCACTGATAAAGCCTGCATTATGAATAAGACTAAGAAATACACATTGGTCCCTCCATCTTTCCTCTCTTTGGTGTAGCCTGTTTTTCCCTTTGTGTAGCCAAGTTGTCAGTCAGTCATTGTCTTCATGATCTGCTGTGTGGAAAACTCCTGTGATGTATGCTTGTCAACAACAGTCTACTGAATGTTTTCCAAGGTGATTGTAAACTTTTTTGCAATGTCCAGCAGATTTCATTAATCCTTGTACTCTTTGACAGACCCTTGTACAGACTCTTCTGTACAGTATTTTATACTGTTAATTAATCCTCACTTACCTCAATTTCTGTCCACCCTTGATCTCTAAGGGCACAATTTTCTTGTTTCTCTGATGTGCTTTGCTATTTTGCTTCTCTCCTCTGCACACCACTGTTTCCTATTGCAGGGGTAACCCCCAAGGCTGTCCTTCTCTTGCCTGACCTCTTTAGTACTCTAGTCACAGGCCTTTCATGAAAGGTTGAACTCAATAAACTCTAGTCATGAGACATTTAGAAGTCAAGATCTAACTCCCAAATCATCCCTACTATTTGTATACATTCGATCCTTTATCTTTTGCCAGTTGGCAGGCTGGGTGAGTACAGTTAACCATCTGAATTGGTTTTATTTCTGTCATAAAATATTCTAAGGAGGAATTTAGGTCCATGACAGTGTCACCTGGTTGGTAATTTTCCGTTTTGCTTTTTAAGTGTGAACTATCAGCACTATATCATTATAACCATTTTTAAGTATTCAGTTCTTGGCATTAAGTACCCATCATGGTGGTTTGTGCATCCATCATCACCATCCATCCCCAGAACTTTTTCATCTTCCACAACTGAAACTCTCTATCTATTGAACAGTAACTCTCCCCCCATACTGTCAGCCCCCAGTCCCTGGCAGCTACCATTCTACTGTCTCTGTGAATTTGACTACTTGAGGTATCTCCTATAAGTGGATTATACAGTATTTGTCTTTTTTTGTGTCTGGTTTATTTCTCTTAGCATCATGTCTTCAAGATTCATCCGTGTTGTAGTATTTGTCAGAATTTCTGTTCTTTTTGGGTGCCTGGGTGGCTCAGTGGGTTAAGCCTCTATCTTCGGCTCAGGTCATGATCTCAGGGTTGTGGGACTGAGGCCTGCATCGGGCTCTCTGCTCAGTGCAGAGCCTATTTCCCCCTCTCTCTCTGCCTGCCTCTCTGCCCACTTGCGATCTCTCTCTCCTTCTGTCAAAAAAATAAATAAAATGTTTTAAAATGCGTTAGAGAGTAGTAGGGAATTTGGGTAAATTGGAAGGGGAGGTGAACCATGAGAGACTATGGACTCTGAAAAACAGTCTGAGGGGTTTGAAGTGGCGGGGGGGTGGGAGGTTGGGGTACCAGGTGGTGGGTATTATAGAGGGCACAGCTTGCATGGAGCACTGGGTGTGGTGAAAAAATAATGAATACTGTTTTTCTGAAAATAAATAAATTGGGAAAAAAAAAAAAATGTTTTAAAAAAAAGAATTCCTGTTCTATTTAAGGCTGAATAATATTTGATTATATGTATATATTTTATTTTGTTTATCTGTTCATTCATCAATTTATTCTTACCTAAACAATAAAACTGTATTTAACATGACAATATTTTATACTGCTTTTTAAAATTTTTTGTTTATTGAAATTTAATGTATATGGATTAAATCCAAAAATTTCTGTCATTTAGATGTAGTGTTTAGTCCATTGACATCTAAAGTAATCATTGGCATACAGTTGGTTTAATTCTACTGTCTTGTTATTTGTATTTTATTTATTCTATCTGTTCTTTATTTTTTAAAGCTTTAAGTGACTACTTTTATTGTTCTTTTTATTTCCTCTATTGTATTATTAACTATCTTAGATATTTCAGAATATACAATATGTATATATGTATTCTATCACATACTGTCTTCAAATAATCTTACACCACTTCATCTGTAAAGTTTTTTCCATTTCCCCCTTATATAATAGATTTAATTTCTATGACTTATAAACTCTGCCATAGTTATTATTTTTGCTTTTAAAAGTCTATTATCTTTCAAAGAAATCAAGAAATTAAAAAAGTGTCTTTTCTACCTGTCCACTTTTTACCATTTCTGGCACTTTTCGTTTCTTGGAGTAATTCAAGGAATCTTGAAGTACTTCTTCCAGAGTACTTCCTTTAAGGTTTCTTATAATGCAGTTCTACTGACAGTGATTTATCCCAGAATTCCCATGTCCCTATATTTCTTTATTTTATCCTCACTTTTGAAAGATAATTTTATGTGATGTAGATTTTTAGATTTACAGTCCTTCTCCTTCTGCACTTTAAATATATATTTCCACTAACTTCTGGTTTGTATTATTTCTATTGAGAAGTACACCATCATTTTTCTTGCTCCTCCAAGATAATATAACTAACTTCCCCTGGATACTTTTTAAATTTTTTTATTGAAAATCTTTGGGTAGTTTTTCATGCTTCGCTTCTAAGACTTTTGAGTTTGCTGGATATCCTAAGTTGGCTTAGTCTTTTTCTTAAATATATGTGCTTATATTTTTCAGTAAATTTGAAACTTTTTCTTTTTTTTTTTTCAACCATTATTTCTTGTAATTTTTAAATTTTTTATAGTCTCTTATTTTTTTAAAGATTTTATTGATTTATTTGAGAGAGAGAGAGAAGCAGAGGGAGAGGGAGAAGCAGGCTTCATACCAAACATTGAGCAGGGCTCAATCCCAGGATCCTGGGATCATGACCTGAGCCAAAGGCAGGTGCTTAACCAACTGAACCACCTAGGTACCCCTCTTATAATTTTTTTTTAAGATTTTATTTATTCATTTGACAGAGAGAGCAATCACAAGTAGACAGAGGGGTAGGCAGAGAAAGAGGGAGAAGCAGGCTCCCCGCCAGAGAGCCCGATGTGGGGCTTGATCCCAAGATCCTGAGATCATGACCCGAGCCAAAGGCAGAGGCCTAACCCACTGAGCCACCCAGGTGCCCCCCAACCTTGTAATTTTTTAAGAGATTTATTTATTTGAAAGAGAATAAGAGAGAGGTGTGTGCAAGCATGGGGGTGGGGCAGAGGGAGAGAATCATCAAGCAGACTTCCCAGCTGAGCACAAAGCCCCATGCAGGACTTGATCCATGACCTATGAGATCATGACCTTAGCTGAAACCAAGAGTCAGACACTTAAACAACTGAGCCACCCAGATGTCCCACTTGTAATATTTTTTGTTCATTTCTCTCTCCTCTTTCCTTTCTTGTTGCTCCAAATATACATATGTAATACCACTTGGTATTGCCCCACAGGTCACTAAAACTTTTTTCTTTTTTATTCTCCCTCCTTTTTTTTTTTAAAATCCTGTGCTACAATGTATACTTTCTATTGACTCTTAAATATGTTCATGGATTTGTCTTCTACAGTGTCTAATTGCTGTCACATCCTTCTAGTTAATTTTACATTTCAGATATTGCATTTTTAGCTTTAGAATTTTCATTTGATTTTTTGTCTGGTTTTTATTACCTTACAGAAATTCACCATTTATTACATCATTATATGCATGTTTCTTTAAATTCTGAACATTATCTATGGTAGCTACTTAAAATTCCACTATCTCTTAATTTTGGGGTCCTTTTTCTATTGATTAAATATTCTCCTGCTCAGAGTCACATTTTCCTGGATATTCTTATGTCTAGTTTTTTTTTTTAATTGTGTGCTGGACATTATGGTTGCTACATTATTGATTTGGGATTTTGTAGTCTTTAATAATAACTGTCATAATAAATGTCATTAATAACATTTTCCTCTGGCAGACAATTACTTTCACATTCAGCTTGATCATTTTGTGACTTTTAAAACTTTGTTAGCAAATGTTTAAAGTGGCTTTTTTTCTAGGGCCAGATTAGCCCCGATTGTAAGCTGTGGCCTTGTTGAGGTCTCTACTTGGTGCTCAACATGTTAACAAGGTCTGTCTACTTGGTCAGGTCACAGCTTGAACATCTCTCAACGTTCAAGAGATTGTTGTTCAAGTAGTTGCTCAGCTGACAACTATGTGATGGTGGCTGTTTCTTTGGTAGCAGTTATTTCTTTAGTATGGTTTTTTGGTCTGGTTTCCTGAACTTTTCGCTCCTTCAGTATTTGGTCAAATTACCATAAATTCTAGCCTCCTTGGTAGGCACAAACTCTAGCCTCTGCTTCCTCAGCTCAGATCATAGTGCTTTGTTTCATCTCTCCTTCACTGCAATGTGTTCTGGTAAATTCCACTTTTCAGAAATCTGAGACTATTGCGTGGCTCACCTTGTCCCCTATCTCCTCCCTGCTTCTTAGAGATTGTAGTCCTGCACTGTCTATTCTAACATCTGAGAACAGATTTGTCAGTTTTTCCTTATTTTATGGCAGGAAGGCCATAAAAATTGTGGTCATTTGTTTTAAATATTATATATTTTTAAATTGTTTATTCATTCACATAGTTTCAAAATCAAAATATATAAAAGGTATGTATTAAGAAGTTTGCTTCCTTTCATGTCCTAGCTATCCTATTGCCTATAGCTCTTCTAGATGACCTCCTATATGAGTTTCTTATATATTCTTGTAGTATTTTTTATGCAGTGTATGCAAATATGAATATGTAATATTTTCTCCTCCTATTCTTACACAAAAATAAAGATTCCAGATACACTGTTATGTGCCTTTTTTCATTTTATGTTTTTGTAGTAGAGAGTTTTGATTATCAGTAAATAAATTTGAACGTAAACCAGTTTAATCTCTGTGCAGGTCATCTGTGTAACAAACTGTGGGTTTGCTGAGTCACAGAGTGTAAACCTGATCAATTTTGATAGATATTGTTGAATTGCATTGTAATAGGGGGCAGTAACCATTTAGTTCCCAATAACAGTGTTTTTTTCTCTACCTTGCCACAGAATGTGCCACCTAATTTCTGGATTTTTGCAGTTTAAGTAGAGAAAAATTGTTTCTTGCTATAGTTTTAGTTCACATTTCTTTTATTGTGAATGAAGTTGAGCATTCTTTAGTATGTTTAAGGTTCTTTTGATTGTTTCTGTGAACTCTTCTTTATATTTTCTCTTGTTCTTGATTTGTAGCATGTCTTTTTTATAATATGGCAATGAATGTGTGGTCATATCTGTCACATTTTCCCTCCTGTTTTCTTAGCCACAATCTTTTTAATTTTATTTTTGCCATGTGTATCTAATCCAGTCATTTCCATTACATAGATAAACTCTGAATTCTCTAAGTAATCCTCCACATATCAACCCCTTGACTGTTTCCACTGAATTTTTTTCTTTTTTTAATTTTTAATTTTTTAAATTTAAACTTTATTTTATTTTTTCAGTGTTCCAAGATTCATTGTTTATGCATCACACCCAGTGCTCCATGCAAACGTGCCCTCGTTAACACCCACCACCAGGCTCACCCAACCCCTCCCCTCCCCCAAAACCCTCAGTTTGTTTCTCAGAGTCCACAGTCCACTGAATGTTTTTATTGTCAAAGCAGAGCACATGTTTCTCTCAGGCCCACTTAAAATGTACACACATTGCAAACCAGTTTCTTCATTCATTCAACAACTATTTAAGGAGTTATGAAGTACCAGAACTGTGCAAAGGTTTTTTGGTTTTTTTTTTTTTAATGTTTTATTTATTTATTTGAAGAGAGAGCACAAGTAGGCAGAACGGCAGGCAGAGGGAGAGGCTCCCTGCTGGTCAGGGAGGATGACACGGGGCTCAATCCCAGGATCCTGGGATCATGACCTGAGTTGAGGGCAGATGCTTAACTGACTGAGCCACCCAGGCAAATGTTTTGCATAGAATGCAAAAGAAAATTAAGTATCCCAAGCCTAATGGCTCTGTGCTATGTGGAAGAGGCACAAAAGGACCACTTTAGATTATGTGTCAGATGCTGCGGAAACACTGAGGAAAGCACTAGCATAGTGGTTTAAGGGGCAGAGGTCAGGTGTAACATATCACATATTCTTGAAAGCTGAACAGAAAAAAAATTAAGTTACAGAACTGAATTGCATCACATTAAGAGCAAGATTTTAACTTTTGGGCACATAATGTCTTTTTTTTTTTAATGTTCAGTTAGCCAACATATAGTACATTACTAGTTTTTGATGTAATGTTCAGTGATTTATTAGTTGCTTATAACACCCAGCTCTCATCACCACATGTGCCCTCCTTAATACCCATCACCCGGTTATCCCATCCCCCAGCCCCTCTCCTTCTGTAAACCTGCTTGTTTCGTGGAGTCCAGAGTCTTTTCTGGAAAAGTTTGTCTCCCTCTCTGATTTCCTCCCCTTCAGTTTTCCCTCCCTTCCCCTAATCTTATGGTTCTAAGTTAGAACTAAATTTTTGTCATCCTGCTCAACTGTATAAAATGTGGACTTATCTTTGTATCAGCTTTTCTAAAACATTTCTATTTCAGGTGGCTTAATATTAGCTGCTGATTACTCTCAACTTGAACTGAGGATCTTGGCTCATTTATCCCACGATCGTCGCCTCATTCAAGTATTAAACACTGGAGCTGATGTTTTCAGGAGTATTGCAGCTGAGTGGAAGATGATTGAGCCAGAGTCTGTTGGGGATGATCTGAGGCAACAAGCAAAGCAGGTGAACATGTTTAATGTATATGAGAATTTTAATGATTAAAAAAAAATTTTATTTTTTATTTTTTTTCCAATTTATTTATTTTCAGAAAAACAGTATTCATTATTTTTTCACCACACCCAGTGCTCCATGCAAGCTGTGCCCTCTATAATACCCACCACCTGGTACCCCAACCTCCCACCCCCCCCCCCGCCACTTCAAACCCCTCAGATTGTTTTTCAAAGTCCATAGTCTCTCATGGTTCACCTCCCCTTCCAATTTACCCAAAAGCACATACCCTCCCCAATGTCCATAACCCTACCCCCCTTCTCCCAACCCCCCTCCCCCCAGCAACCCACAGTTTGTTTCGTGAGATTAAGAGTCACTTATGGTTTGTCTCCCTCCCTATCCCATCTTGTTTCATGGATTCTTCTCCTACCCACTTAAGCCCCCATGTTGCATCACCACTTCCTCATATCGGGGAGATCAAATGATAGTTGTCTTTCTCCGCTTGACTTATTTCGCTAAGCATGATACGCTCTAGTTCCATCCTGCCTTGGTTATTTGCAGTTGAGGAATGATGATTTCTCCATCTGTGGATCTTTCAAACCATATTCAGCTGAGCTTGTCTCATGGTATTCATTATACTTTTCTTCATAGAGTCAGTAGAAAGAATCAGATAGATTTTGTCTGAGGCTACCTCACATAAGGAAAGCCATCCACATTAGTGGTAGATATCCTGGTGGTAGTAGTTGTTATTTATGTGTATGTTTGTGTATTTTAAAAAAATGTCTTTCTCATCTGTAAACATTTTCATCTTTTTATTTTTACAGGTGTTCTCTAAATGTTTATTGAAAAAAATCACTGAACTGTGGATTATAATTAATAACTGATAAGCTTTTTCGTTTTTTGAGGTCATTGGTTAGCTAATCCAGATGTCAAACTTTATACTTTGCTTGGACTATTCAAGTGGGTCCATCTTAGTTCCTACTCCTGGATGACTGTCATGCACAGAGAAAGTCAAAGGCCACATTTATACCATTTTCTGGCCTCTATTGACACTGATACTTCTTTCACCACTTGGCCTGTGGGAAATCTGATGCCATTTTTGAGAAAATAGGATTGCTGGCTGCGGCAAAAGACCATCACTCCCACCTTTAAGATCCTGCTGTGTTAGTTTTGCATTTATACTTCTAGTTACTCAGAGCTTTAAGTCTTCACTGGCTCATTAGATATGAAACCCTTCCTCTCACCATTGCCTGTTTAGCACCAGCATGTTTCTTCCATTCTTAGAAAACCAGCTTTGCCCTCTCTGTTTAATAATCTCTGGGTTCCAGCATTCAGCAAGAATCGAACCCTGGAT
This sequence comes from Neogale vison, assembly GCF_020171115.1. Lineage (NCBI taxonomy): Eukaryota > Metazoa > Chordata > Mammalia > Carnivora > Mustelidae > Neogale > Neogale vison. Next base: position 123,173,937 of record NC_058096.1, read on the forward strand.
AAAAGAGGTAATGTTCCAGTACTTAACCTTCATAATAAACCCATGAAATAGGTATAATTATTGTTCCCATTTTAAATAGGCATAAAGAGAAGCATCAAAAGTTAGTAATTTGCTTAAGATCATACAGCTATAAGTGGTGGAGTCAGGATGAGCTCAAAATGGCAGAACTTAGACATTCTGACTTTATCACCCAGAGACTCATCCACTGATGATATCTGCCTCTTTTTCATTTCATAAGTTCTTGCATGACTTAATAGTGTTTAGGCTCTGCACTATCTACTCGTTGGGTCTGGCTGAGATCTCAGCCAGTGCTATGTACTACCCAAGTTTAAAAAAAAAAAAAGAAAAGTCACAGTAAAATAAAATGTAGAAACACCTAAAAGGAAAAGATAAAAGGAGGAAAAAAAAATCTTTCTCAATGTATTAAAAAAGACAGGGAAAGGACAAAAACTTCTAGTTTTATCACATTAAAAGTAGCTTGGGACTCTGATAATCATCTTTTACAAGCTATCTTTTAAAATTATATTTAATGACATTTATATGAACTTGCTTTATGCTAGTTTTCTGATCACTTAAGAGGTAATAATTTAGTAATTTCACAATTCCATGATGCAGGTATTACTATCCTCATGGATGAAGAAATTGAGGTACAAGAATTTAGGTAACTTCTGCAAGATAATCTTATAAATTATGGAACTAGGATTTAAACCCAGACAATACTTATTATTAAATTTACAATTTCCTACTGACCTATTTTAACTATTTCTACTACTCCCAAAATTTCCTCAGGAATTTGTTTAGCCCAACTGAATTCTGCAGTTGTGGGATATTAAGAGGTGGTGAGGTGGGAAGCATATTTATTTCCAATGAAGTATTCCCTATTATCCAACCCTGAAGCCTTCTCTTCCTGCTCTGTCCTATGCAAGAGCCTGGAGAGGAATTTTTGTAATGCTTCTCTTTCCTGACTCCTGGGCACTTCTCTAAGCAGAAGTTAGTGTGCTATTATAGGAGTAGAAAGCTGCTCTGAAGACTACTGGATACATGACAAAGAGTCAGAACCAAATCTTCCCTTTTAAATCACTAGGATTAGTTTCTTAAAACACACACACATTCATATTTATTCACGTTCTTTTCTTCCTCCCCCAGCCTCAAAGTATTGTTAAAAGGCAGAAAAGAGAAAAGATGTTCACTGGATATCAGGTTCTATGAGTTTAACCTACCCAAAGCATATATAATCATTTCTTTGACACACTATGAAATAAAAAGCTTACCAAATTTCAATCCTGATCAACTTTTTATATTTGCAGCTTATGTAGTTATGATCTCTAATTTACTTACTGAGTGTGATGATCCTTTTCAGATTTGCTATGGAATCATTTATGGAATGGGTGCTAAATCTTTGGCAGAGCAGATGGGCATTAAAGAAAATGATGCTGCTTGCTATATTGATTCCTTCAAATCCAGATATACAGGTAAAGAAACATTAAATATTGTTTTCTTCTAGATACTAGTCAATTATCTTGCCATATTAATTGGAAAAATAGTGCTAAAAAATTTTCTGTTAACACTTCTATTACTGAGAAGTTTTCACCAGATATTGTTAATTAAATAACATAATCCTTATGATTATTTACTAAGATGGTCTTCTTTCATAAAAATAGGAACAAAAATGGGATTAAAAAAAAACCCAATTTTTGTATATGCTAGTTTGTCATTGTGAATATGCCATAAAATCTTGAAATTGTGCTATGCTTTAGGTTTAATAGCTTCAATTCGAAGCAATAAACCATTGATTAAATGTACCAGAAACTGTGAAAGAACAAGAGCAGTTTGAGTATTATTGTTTTAAATTATCTTGTCTTTTGGCAATTTATTGAGGTATAATTTACATAACAGTAAAATTTACCCTTTTTAGATGTATATTTGTATAAGTTTTGGCAAATGCACAGAGTCCTATAACCTGGATATGGAATCATGACCATATCATCCCAGAAAGTTACTTCAGTCCCCAACTTCATACCCTTTGTAATCAGCCCTGACCTCAGTCCCCAAAGAAAACTTTATTCACATATGACATGATCTTATACATAGAAAATCATTTGAATTCTATGAAACAACTATTAGAACAAATAACTACATTTAGAAATATCCCACTGTACAAGGGTTTTTTTTTTTTTAAGATTTTATTTATTTATTTGAGAGAGAGCACAAGCAGGGGTTGGGGGAGTGGAAGAGGGAGAGGGAAAAGCAGACTCCCTCCTCAGTGTAGAGCCTGATGCAGAGTTGGATCCCAGGATCCTGAGATCATGACCTGATCCAAAGTCAGCCGTTTAGCCCACTGAGCCACCCAGGTGCCCCATCCCCATAAAAGTTAATTTGTAAAAATCATTTGGATTTTTGTATACTAGTAATTAGTGAATGGAGTAAAAATAAAACCATTATGATAACATCAAAATACATGAAATATGTGGGATAAATTCAACAGTATGTGTAAGACTTTACTGAAAACTCTAAAACAATCCTGAAAGAAATTGAAGATACTTAGATAAATGTGAGGTTTACCATGTTATTAGAAGGTACAATATTATTGTGATGACAATTTTCTAAAAATTGTCCTATAGATTCAATTTAATTCAGTCAATAGTCCATTAGATTTCTGTGTCAAATTTGACAAATTGATCTTAAATTTAAATGGAAATTTAAAGGACCTGGAATAACTAGGAAAATTTGGGGGGGGGAAAATACTATGTTGAGTGCTAACACTCCCTGGGTTCAAAACTTAACATAAAACTACAATAATCGAAGTAGGCATAAGAGTAGACATAGGAAAAAATGGATCTCACAATAAATGGTTCAGAAATAGACCTATACGAATATGGTGGCTTTATTTTCAACAGTCACCATGGTAATTCAATGGAGCAAAGATGGTCATGTCAACAATTGGTTCTAGAACAACTGGAGACAAATATGGAAAAAAAAATGAACTTCAACTATTATACTATATTCCAAAGTTAGCTTCATATGGAGCATAGATTCAAAAGTAAAAGCTAAAATTATAAATCTTCCAGAAGAAAATAGGAGAAAAAAACTTTGTGACATTGAGGTAGGCAAAGATTTCTTTGGTGATAATTACACCAAATTAAACATAAAATACAAACATTGGTAAAAGTCACCATTAAGCAAATCTAAGGCAAGCCACAAAAGAGAAGATATTTGCACTTTCTGTTGTCTAATGAACTTGCATCAAGAATATATAAAACACTCTTATAACCCAATGCTGAGAAGGCAAACAATCCAATAAAATTAAGGCCAAAAGATGTGAACTGTTAGGGTCCCTGATCAAAGGAACGAGACTGACACAAAGCGAAAATCAAACAAAGCTTTATTTCGTGCCAAGCACTGAAAATCAAACTGACTGGTAGAGGCCATCTCTTACGAAGAGATGACGACGATGACCCCAACAAGGCCACTCCCCAGAAGGCCGCTCCCAGGACGGGGCCGCTCACTGACGAGGCCACACCCCAGATGAGGCCACTCGAAGAGGCGACAATGACGGACGACCCCCGACAAGGTCACTCCGGACAAGGCCGCTTGCCGGCGAAGCCATTCCCTGGATGGGGCCACTCCCAAGAAGAGGCCACTCTAGACGAGGCCACTCCCAGGACGAGGCCGCTGCTGACGAGGCCGCTCCCCGGACAGGGCCGCTCCCCAGAATGATGCCACTCTGTCGTGGCCACTCGCGGCAGCGCCACGGCTGGGGTGGCGAGGCCGCTGGGTGGCAAGGCTGCTGGCGGCAAGTCTGTTCGCTGTGGCACCGCTGCCTACGACTACGACGACCAGGACGACCACAACGCTCCCAACGACCATGATGACCACGACCTCCGACTCTCCTGAAGACTACCCTAATGGCTATCCCAATGGCTATTCTAATGGCTATTCTAACTCCTCCTACTACTCCTCAGCCTCACAGACTAACCTTTATATAGGTGGTTGAGCCCGGCCCACACACAGGTAGCCAATGGGATTTCAACTCACCACAGTAAATATATGCGCGCCCCACTGATTGGATGTCTCCATCCGGCCTGGCCTGCCCCATATCTGGGGTTTGCAACTAAGTTCCTCTGGCTAACCAGGCCCTTACATGAACAGACAAAAGAAGATATATGAATGACCACGTCAAACGTTATCAATAGTCATCAAGGAAAACCAAATTAAATCACAAAGAGATACCATTACAAAAACACTAGGATGGCTAAAATAAAAAACACTGTATTTTTTTTTACATTGCTGGTTGAGTTGTAAAATGGTACAACCACTTTGGAAAATGCTATGACTCTTTTATATAGAGTGAAGCAATAATGTGATCCTGCAACTTTACTATTGCATATTTATCCAAGAAAAATGAAAACATATCCAAAGAAAGACTTGTATGTAAATGTTATAGCATTTTTATTCCTAACAACCAAATGTCTATGAACAGGATCATGGATAAACAAATTTTGGTGTATCTCCGCTATGGAATATTACTTAGCAAAAGAAAACAAACTCAAATGAGAATGTACAGTATAAGTCAATTTTTATGAATTTTAAGACCATGAAAGACTAAAATATAGTGTTCTAAAGCAGATCAGTGAGAGTCTGAGGCTGATAATGGGGGGCTGACTGTAAAGGTGATAAAAATGTTTCATATCTTGTAGTGTACCTTTATTAAAATGCATCTAACCATTCACCTAAAGTGGGTTACTTCTACTGTATGTAAACTGTATAACAGGATTGATTTTTTGTTTTTATGTAAATTCCAGTTAGTTAACATGCAGTATAATATTAGTTACAGATGTGCAATACAGTGATTCAGCGCTTTCGTACATCCATCACCTGGTGCTCATCACAGTACACTCCTTAATCCCCTTTCCTACTCACCCATCCCTCACCCACCTCCCTTCTGGTAACCATCAATTTGTTCTCTAGAGTTGAGAATCTGTTTCCTGCTTTGCCTCCCGCCACCCTTCCCTTTGTTTCCTTTTTTTTTTTTTTTTTTTTTTTTATTTGACAGACAGATCACAAGTAGGCAGAGAGGCAGGCAGAGAGAGAGGAGGAAGCAGGCTCCCAGCTGAGCAGAGAGCCCGATGCGGGACTCGATCCCAGGACCCTGAGATCATGACCCCAGCCGAAGGCAGAGGCTTTAACCCATTGAGCCACCCAGGCGCCCTGTTTGCTTTTTTTAAAGTAGTTCTTTCAGCCTCTGAATATTTGAGGGCCTCTGACAATCGTAAGGTAAGAGAATTTGTAGAGATGCATTCTCTTCAATCTCATCATTTTCTTTGCTCATCTCTCAATAGTAACACAGTAATTCTTAGATAAAGGTGACAGCCTTATTGCTTTCTAAAATTCTTACGCTGGTGGTTGAATATCACCAACAGCTTCAGTTGGCAAGGTTTTCTCTCCTTCCTTTCACCCACAGTCTCCTCAAATGTCTCTCCTGTGCCAGCCACACACGGAAATCCTCAAATGAGGTGTTTTAGTTAGGAGTTATTAGTGTTTATTATTTAGGATGAGCAGAGCTGTGAGAAAGCAGAGACTGCACATATGAATAAAGATAGATCAGTTAGGGTGCCTGGGTGGCTCAGTGGGTTAAGACTCGGCCTTCAGCTCAGGTCATGATCCCAGGATCCTGGGATCGAGTCCCGCATCGGACTCTCTGCTCAGCAGGGGGCCTGCTTCCCTCTCTCTCTCTCTCTGCCTACCTCTCTGCCTACTTGTGATTTCTCTCTGTCAAATAAATAAGTAAAATCTTAAAAAAAAAAAAGAAAGATCAGTTAGAGAAGACTTCTCTAACTCAGAGACAGGAATGAGCAGCGAAGACATTGGCTGGCCTGGAACAACACACTCACCCTGAAGATCTATAGGACATAATAATGAGCCTATATTGCAAAGGATGAATGCTGGTATAGGGAATATGAATGTGTTTCAATAGTATACTATACATAGTCTTTTTAAACTTTTAAGAAGTGAATTGTATATATTCCTAATGAAGTATTTATTATTTGTGTATTAATTGCAGTAAGGTCCTATTTGGATTGTAGCTTAGATGCTAACAAGGAGCTGTTAATGTTTTCAGCCTGGAAGTGGTAAGACCAAAGAGTAAAAGATTAACACAATCAAAGAATAGAAGTCTGTGAAAAGTACCATGGAATAGTCAGTCTTAAGATCCTAGGTTTTAGTACCTGCTCTGTTGTTCTGGAGTTATTTTAATGTTTTTTGTTTGTGATAGAGTTAGAGTATGTCATTTTTTTTTAAGATTTTATTTATTTATTTGACAGACAGAGATCACAAGTAGAGAGGCAGGCAGAGAGAGAAAGAGAGGGAAGCAGTCTCCCTGCTGAGCAGAGAGCCCGATGCAGGACTCGCTCCCAGGACCCTGAGATCATGACCTGAGCCGAAGGCAGTGGCTTAACCCACTGAGCCACCCAGGTGCCTTAGAGTATGTCATTTCTAAAGTCCCTTTAGTATCTAACTTTCTGAGTCTGCAAAAAGGAAATGAAAGTTTATATGCAAGGTTTTGCATATAAACAAAAAGGGAATGAAAAGTTAATATGCAAAAAGGGAATGAAAGTTTACATGAGAAATTTTGATGATGCAATATAATTTGAAGAATCATGGTAGGGTTTTGGCACATTTCACTATATTGAAGCTAGTGAATGAGCTTAAGAATGGACTTTGGTTATAATTATTTTTGTGTTTTCTTTGTAGGCATTAATCATTTCATGAGAGATACAGTGAAGAATTGTAAAAGAAGTGGGTTTGTTCAGACCATTTTGGGAAGGCGTAGATATTTACCAGGAATCAATGACAACAACCCTTATCATAAAGCTCACGTATGTTGAAATGTCTCTGGATTTTTAACTTAGTATTTTAATGACATATACTTTTTCTGTAGACTAAACACAGATGATTTTCCTCTTAGGGATCAATAGTGTATTAATTGGATCGTCTGTTTCACTAAGGATTTTGAAGTGATGGCTCATTCCTGTATTTGCTGAACACAGTCTTTAGGAGACCAATTTAAATATGGGTTCACTGGGACGCCTGGGTGGCTCAGTTGGTTGAGCAGCTGCCTTCGGCTCAGGTCATGATCCCAGTGTCCTGGGATCGAGTCCCACATCGGGCTCCTTGCTCAGCAGGGAGCCTGCTTCTCCCTCTGCGTCTGCCTGCCATTCTGTCTGCCTGTGCTCGCTCTCTCCCTCTCTCTCTCTGATAAATAAATAAAATCTTTAAAAATAAATAAATAAATAAATAAATAAATATGGGTTCACTTAGTAATACTTCAAATACTTTAAAGATGTTCTTTTTCAGTAAACCAGTTACTTAGTTGTTTTGCTAACAAGTTATAAATTTAATTTTTACATCTGTTAGTTGTTCTTTGTTTCAGTTATCATATCAGTTGTCATACCACACCAAACTGCCAATGTTTTTAGAGATTAGACAATCATTAAATGTGGTTCATTCATTTTTGGTTCATTCTACTTGTGTACTAGTTTTAAAAGCACTGGCTCAACAGAGGTTATTAGGATATCCAAAATATTGAAGAAGGCTGTTTTTTTAGCACCATTTTAAGTATTTATTGATGGCATGTATTCAAATTATTATTAAAAACTCTGAGATCATTGGGATCCACAAAAGTATTCTATGCATCTGAACATTTAAATTTATTATAGCCCACATCTTCCTGTTTAAACTGCTTGTATTTCATCTTCTCCCATACTTTTGCATGTCAGTGACCACTACACATTGCATGTATTGAAAATTCCCAGCTCCATACTGCTGAACTTCTGTCTGGAGCTGAAAACCTTTAGAGCACTAATGCTCTTAGGGACCATGGAGGAATAGTTGGCTTTTTGTTATTTCTTCACTCTGTAGTCTCCCATATAAGTAGATATCAAATATTTATCAGGCTTTTACCATATCTCTAAATCAGTTGTCACTTAGGGGTAGATAATTTTCTGTTGGTCAAATGGAGCCAGCTAGTGGAAGGCTTTTAATGGCAGGCTGAAAATTTAGACTTGATCTAACAGGAGTTATGTTTCTTGGGATTTACATTATGAAAAATGGTAGATAGAGTCATATATGTAAATGAACCCTGTAAGTTTTTTAAAATTAATATTGTTGCACCTAAAGTTGTGAGAGTAAGCCTTTTCTTTTTTTTTTTTCATTTTATTTCTTTTCAGTGTTCCAAAATTCATTGTTTATGCACCACACCCAGTGCTCCATGAAATATGTGCCCTCCATAATACGTGACCACCAGGCTCACCCATCCCCCCACCTACCTGCCCTCCAAAACCCTCAGCTTGTTTCTGAGTCCAGTCTCTCATGGTTTGTCTCCCCCCTCCGATTTCCCCCACCTCACTTCTCCTATCTAACTCCCAATATCCTCAGTGTTATTCTTTATGCTCCACAAGTAAGTGAAACCATATACTTGACTCTCTCTGCTTGATTTATTTCACTCAGCATAATCTCTTCCAGTCCCGTCCATGTCGTTATAAAAGTTGGGTATTCATCATTTCTGATGGAGGCATAATACTCCACTGTATGTATGGACCATATCTTCTTTATCCATTCATCCATTGAAGGGCATTTTGGTTCTTTCCACAGTTTGGCTACTGTGGCCATTGCTGCTATGAACATTGGGGTAACAGGTGGCCCCTCTTTTCACTACATCTATATCTTTGGGGTAAATACCCAGTAGTGCAATTTCAGGGTCATAGGGAAGCTCTATTTTTAATTTCTTGAGGAATCTCCACACTGTTTTCCAAAGTGGCTGCACCAACTTGCGTTCCCACCAACAGTGTAAGAGGGTTCCCCTTTTTCCACATCCTCTCCAATACTTGTTTCTTGTCTTGTTAATTTTGGCCATTCTAACTGGTGTTAGGTGATATCTCAATGTGGTTTTGATTTGAATCTCCCTGATTGCTAATCATGATGAACATTTTTTCATGGGCCTGTTAGCCATTTGTATGTCTTCTTTGGAAAACTGTCTGTTCCTGTCTTCTACCCATTTTTTGACATGGTTTTCTGTTTTGTGTGTGTTGAGTTTGAGGAGTTCTTTATAGATCTTGGGTATCAGCCCTTTGTCTGTAGTGTCATTTGTGAATATCTTCTCCCATTCTGTGGGTTGCCTCTTTGTTTTGTTGACTGTTTCCTTTGCTGTGCAGAAGCTTTTCATCTTGATGAAGTCCCACAAATTCATTTTCTCTTTTGTTTCCTTTGCCTTTGGAGACATATCTTGAAAGAAGTTGCTGTGGCCATGTCGAAGATGTTACTGCCTATGTTCTCCTAGGATTCTGACAGATTGCTGCCTCACGTTGAGGTCTTTTTATCCATTTTGAGTTTATCTTTGTGTATGGCCTAAGAAAATGGTCGAGTTTCATTCTTCTACATATAGCTGTCCAGTTTTCCCAGCACCATTTATTGAAGAGACTGTATTTCTTCCAATGTATATTTTTTCCTTCTTTGTTGAAGATTATTTGACCATAGAATTGAGGGTCCATATCTGGGCTCTCTGAGAGTAAAATTTTCATGCCAAACCTTAGGAGTCAAAGTTTTAACTGATTCATTATGTTGTCACTTAAAAGAAAAGAAAAGAAAAGAAAATTCAAACCCTCTGAATTATGAATAAACATAATCAGAGGTAAATTTTGGTTTTGGTTTTGTTTTACTTTTTTTTTAAAATCATTAATCAAATTTAATATAGATAATCTTTGACTTACCACTGTCAACTTTCCAGGAAAAAAATAGAAAACATATAGAGATAAATGAATAAATACTTTCTTTGGGAAATAATTATATAAGAGAATTTAACAATGACAGTATATATATATTTTTCTTTTTAACATAGGGGGTTTTACTTTTTGTTTAAACCCTTATTATATTGAAAAATACACATCGGGAAAATACAGGAAACAAATGTAAATTTCAGTATATTATCACAGAGCTACACCTGTGTAGCAATACTCAAGTCACATAGAAAGTCCCTTGATGGCTCCCAATCACTACGCACAGCCCTCCCAGGAATAATTGCTATCATTATTTCTAAGCCTATAGTTTTATGTATTTTTGACCTCTTTCTATATCATGTGTATATATTCTTACATCTAGTTTCTTTCACTCAAAATTGCATAGGTAAGTCATTCATGTTTCATTTGGAGTAACTGTTTTATTATAGTGTAATAAATTAATTCTATTATGTGAATATATCACAGTTTATCTATTTTTCTATTGATGGGCATTTAGGTTCCCAGTTTAGAGTTTTTATTATTATTATTATTTTATTTTTTTAATTTTATTTTATTTTTTCAGTGTTCCAGATTCATTGTTTATACACCACACCTAGTGCTCCATGCAATATGTGCCCTCCTTAATGCCCACCTCCAGGTTCACCCATCCCCTCCCCCCTCTCTTCCAAAACCCTTGGTTTGTTTCTCAGAGTTAATCTTGCTGGTTTGAAAATTCTTGTCCAAGGTCCTTGGTGCACATATGTTTCCATTTATGTTTGGTAAAGACCAAGTCATAGAATTTTAGTAGGTAAAGCCAAATGATTTTAGTAGGTAAAGCCAAATGGTTTCTTATGGTGGTTGTAGCAGTCGTCCTCTTATCAGAAGTATGTGCAAGTTCTCATTGCTCTGCATCCTTGCCAACAGTTGCTATTAAGATGATACAATTTTAGCTATTCTGGTGGGTTTAAAGTAGTATCTTGTTAGTTTTACTTTGCATTTCCTTGAATACTAATGAGGTAAAGCAACTTAACGAATCTGTATTAGCCAATAGGTTATTTTTTCTTGGGAAAGTACTTTTTAAAGTTTTCTTGTTCATCTTTTGTTGTTGAGTTTTCTTTTTCCTTTTTATTTTTTTTTTAAGATTTTATTTATTTGAGAGAGAGAGAGAACACACAGCGAGGGTGGGAGGAGAGCTGAGGGAGAGGGAGAAGCAGACTCCCAGGACCCCAAGATCATGACCTGGGCTGAAGGCAGATACTTACCCATTTGTGCCACCCAGGGCCCCCGTCTTTTTCTTATATATAGGAGCTCATTATTGACTACGTTTTTGGAAAATATTCTCTCCCACACTGTGTTTGGCCTTTGCATTCTTATGAGTAACTTCAGATGAGGAGAGGGAGTTAATTGGGTTTATTTTTAAAATTTTTATGGAGAAATAACATCTGCAGTAAAGGGTATAAATCCTTAAGCATAAAGTTGGAAGTCTTAATGTGTATACCCATAAAACCACCATCCCAATCATGATATAGAACTTTTCCAACACCCAGAAGGCTTCTTTATGTTCCCTCGAAATCAATACTATCCACTCCCCACCCCAGCACACACATGAAACTATAGGGTAGTTTTGTATGAACCTGAATTTTATTTAAGTACAATTGTACTGTATATACTCTTGGGTCTTACTTTTTTCACTCAAATATAGGTCTGTGAGATTCATTAGTGTCATATGTAACTCTAGCTCATGTCTTTATTTAACTGACATTGTGGGACCATACCAACAATTTATTTATCTGTTTGAATGATGGCAGAAATTTTCACTATTTCCAGATTTTAGCTATCATTAATAAACCTGCTATGAACATTCTTATATGTGTCTTTTGGTAAACATAAGTGCCCAACTTCATTACCTTTAGAGTGGAATTGTTGAGTCACAGAATAAGCACATTTATACCTGTAGTATATACTGCCTAACAGTTTTAGAGAGTGGTTATCCCAGTTAACATTGCCATCAGCTCTGTTTATCTACATTCTTGCTGTTGCGTGCTGTCATTGGTCTTTTAGCCATTCTGGTAACTGTGTAATGGTACCTCACTGCTTATTTATTTATTTATTTGTTTATTTATTAATTATTGTGTTATGTTAGTCACCCTACAGTATATCATTAGTTTTTGATGTAGTGTTCCCAGATTCATTGTTTACGTATAACACCCAGTGCTCCATGCAATACGTGCCCTCCTTAATATCCATCACCAGGTTCACCCATTTCCCTACCCACCCTCCACTCTGAAACCCTTAGTTTGTTTCTCAGAGTCCACAGTCTATCATGGTTCATCTCCCCCTCCGATTTTTGCCTTTCTCTAATGACTAGTGATGTTGAGCTCCTTTTTCGTTTATTGTCCATTTGGATATATCTTCTTTTGTGGCGGGTCTATTATCTTTAAGTCTTTATCTTTTTTTTTTTGAATTGTCTGTTTTTTAACTGATTTATGACAGTCCTTTATATATTCCAGATATGAACCATTTGCTTCCGTGGATTTATCCATCTTTTGTATTATTGTAGTATTTTCCTTGATCTATTTTAACAAAGTTTTCTCTACCCCAATTTCAAGAAAATGTTCACTAGGAGCTTTTGGTTTTGCCGTATACATTTATACCTATAATCAACCAGGAACTGGTTTTTATGTATTTTGAGAGACTGAGGGTTACCATCTTTCTCCTTCCCACTCAAGGATATACAGTTGTCCCTAACTATTTATTGAAAAGACTGAGCTTTCCCCCTACTACTTTATTGTATCACTTTTGCCACAAATTAATTTTCAAATATGAATGTATCTGTTTTTAGACACATTATTTTTGTCTGTTGTGTTTGTTCATTCTTTAGACAGTGCCACATTGCCTTCGTGATACAGCTTTGTAAGATGTCTTGATATATGTATAAAATAAGTCTTCCTACCTCGTTCTTTTGTTTGGTTTTCAAGAGCATTTGCTTATTCTTGGTTCTTTGCATTTCCATATACATTGTAGAAGCAGCATGTGAATTTCTACACAAACACAAAATCCTGCTGGGATTTTTTTTGAGATTGCCTTGAATTCACAGATCAAAATGGGATTAAGGGACATCTATATGTTTGTGAAATAATTTTGAACTACTAAGTACATTTTAAGTGATGATATATATGTTTGTGAAATATTTTTGAACTACTAAGTACATTTTAAGTGATGATATATATGTTCGTGAAATAATTTTGAACTACTAAGTACATTTTAAGTGTAATGCAGTTTTTGATTACGGAATGTTGAAGATTTCTGAACTGAAGCAATCTGGCCTTCTTCTATTTAGACTGTTTTCATGTGGACGATAGCCCAGAATCTAGAGCCCTAGATCATTCTAGTTGTTAGGGTGAAGCTTAATAGTTGATGTCCTGGGTTACATCTTGGTCCAGGTTACAGATGTGAGCACTGATCTGTGGATACTAAAAGCAGGTATGAAACCATGTAGGTGTATCTGATGGAGCCCTCGTTATTTATTTTCATAGGCTGAGCGTCAGGCTATCAACACAACAGTCCAAGGTTCGGCAGCTGATATTGTTAAAGTAGCCACAGTTAACATTCAGAAGAAGTTAGAGACCTTCCGCTCAACCTTCAAGTCCCATGGTCATCGGGAGAGTATGCTCCAAAGTGATAGAACAGGTTTGTTCATAAATGAGAACCCTGCTATAATGTAGTGAGATTAATTGTATCAGAAAAGAAAAAGGGAAGCATTTTACTCATTATTTTTCAGCAGTTTTCAAATGTTTTGGTCTCATGATGTCTTTATATTCTCAGAATTACTAAGGGTCCCAAAGAACTTTTCTTTATGTAGTTTACATATACTAATATTTACCATATTAGAAATTTAAACAGGAAATTCAAAAACATATATTAACATTTGAAAATAATAATAAACTCACAATATGTCAACATATTTCTAGAAGAGACATACATATACATTGCAGAGAATAATATAGTCAGTCACACAGATATAAAGATGTTCACTTACATACAAAAATACATAGATATAAAGACTTGCCCATCACATGAGGATTATTAATTTTATTGTCTTACCTCCTTCTGTAATATCTAGGGCACTCATTCAACATTTTTTGTATGGCAATCAGTGTGCACACACACACCACACTTACACCACATATAACATTCTCTCTCTTTATAGGGAGAATAAGTGATCAAACTAATTTGAGTGATAATACTATACTGTGTGCTTAAGGGGATTTGGAAATAGAAGTTATCAACCTCTTTTAAGTTTAAAATCGAAGGAGAGAAAGGGAAGATGTGATCTGTGACTGAAATATTTACAGAACTGTTCACAGCAGAGTGATACAGGGCCAGAATGAGGATATGGACAATAACAGCTTTTGGAGTGGGTGGAAGGCAATGTGGATATGTCCCTGAGGATCACTTCCTGGGCTTGTGCTGGGTTAAAGGTAGTGGTAGGTCAGCTGAGCCCGAGGAAGCAGCCCACACAGGAAGCAGGAGAATCATAGCATTTGGGATCAGAAGCCAAAGCACAACAGGTAATCCAGAGGATGAAGGTATGGTGACTGGAAAGCAGAAAAGCGTCCTGATAACCAACGATGTGAGCTAAGTGGGGCCTGGTGGGGCAGAGCAGATTTTAGTCAGCTGGCAAACAGATAGATGCACAGCATTTGCGGCCCTGGGATGGAAGCAGCTTGCCACAGCCTCATCTGTATTTGCTCTCTTACCCTGTAAGAACTACCTGTGAATAAATTTGGGCTGCAGATTATGATAGCTGAAGAACCCTCTCTGAGGGAAGCACAAGTTATAAGGAAGTTCGTATTTGTGCTGCTTGGAACGATCAGTGGGAAATTTGGGTGGCAGAGGGGAAGGACTGCTCTGAGATATGGGGAAATGATTAAGGACAGTTACTCAAAGTAACCTTATCTTAGTGATTAGTGGGGCATAATCTTTATCAGTAGGCCCAGCTTGTTAGGAGATGTAACTAAGTCTGATACAGTGGAGTTATAGGCTCTTTTGAGAATATGCTGAAAGATCACTCCACAGAAACATGTACAGATACAGACTGACACATAACTTGAAGTAGTCTCTGAAGTCCTCATTTGGACCCTGGGTTTATAATTACTTATTTGTTGCATGTGGTCCATTTGGTAAAACCCCAGTTCTACCACAATGACACTTCTGGCCATAAGAAGATATCAGGGAGTGTCCTTATAAACCACCTAAAGACAATACCAGCTCACTTTCCTGGGGCAGAGATCAGGCCCCACACTACTCTGGTGCTATTATTTAGAGAAGTTGGTAGTAAAGGTGCCATGGAAAGTGGAGATGTTGGTTGTTTATAGGAAGTAAGTTAGACGACGTCTTTTGGAGAAGAGTTCTTCAAACTCCATTTACTGACTTCTTTGTTATGTTCCTCCTTTCTGGGAGGAAGCTGGTAGAGTTCTGAGTTTACCTGATAGGTGGAAAGTCAGCAAGTGGATACTTTCCTAATAGTTCTAAATCTTATATATTTTAATCACTTAATTAAAATTCTCCAGAGTTTCCCAAAATCCCTAAAAACAAACAAACAAAAAAAACCTATTCTATAGCACAGTGACATGCTGATCAGTTTTCCTACTTTTTTCATGGGATAGGATTGTTACCAAAGAGAAAACTGCAAGGGATGTTCTCCCCAATCAGAGGAGGCTTCTTCGTCCTTCAACTCCATGATGAGCTCTTATATGAAGTGGCAGAAGAGGATGTTGTTCAGGTATTTTTGCAGGGTTTGCGTCCATTTCATAGAAGACTAAGATGCTGAAGGTCAAGTTAAGGTGCATGAGGTTTCTGGAACCCTTCCCTGGAACCCCGGGATGGCTACATAAATGTTGAGTCCATAAGGGTAGAGAAAGAGCTAAGAGTGCTCTGTTTCATACTCATTTTTAAAGAAACTTTTGATGCAAGACTGTTTTTGTTTGGGAGAAATTAGATGAGAATCTTGCCCTTTCCTGAGGGTTTAAAAACTGAGCGTTTTCACTGAAACTGGCAGAGCTGCTACTCATCAGTGTAGACCAGTTTGGAATGTCTATTTCTTTTCGGATTTTGAGTTTTAAGAACCATGAGGTGAAGGGCTGCAGTCTGGCTTATCACCTCAGTGGTGGGTTGGGAAACATTCTTTGATTGGGAAGAGAGTTTGCTAACCTCTTTTTTTTTTTTTTTTTTTTTTTCTGCAGGTAGCTCAGATTGTCAAGAATGAAATGGAAAGTGCCGTAGAACTTTCTGTGAAACTGAAAGTGAAAGTGAAAATAGGTGTGAGCTGGGGAGAGCTGAAGGACTTTGATGTTTAATTGTATAGATGATGAAGTCCTTGTTGGGAAGCCTGGTGTAGGTACAACCACATGGAAGAGAGATTACCCTTTTACATATTTCAGGAAGACCAACTCTCAAGTCTTGATGGATGTGGAATAGTGATGTTAGTGAGAGTTTCAAAATGTATGTCAGACTTTATTCTTTGTAGTGTAAAGAAACTTTTTTTGAGGCAAAATACCAAGTTTAATGATCATATTCCCTCTCAAAGAGGGACTGAAATCACCTTTTCCAGCTCTTTGTGGCTCTAAACGGGTTCAGAACGCATGATTGAAATATGCACTTAGCACTTTGGGTCTCATCTATGTGAAGCATGAAGACAGTGGAACTGCTGTCTCAGGGCATTTGCAGCCCTGTGCATCACTCTTGTGATGCAGACCCCAGCAGGAACCATAGGCAGATAGAGATTTAGTTTCTCATAGACTACCACGGTTAGACATTGTGTGTGATTTTTTTTGTCCAATATTAAGACTGCCAGAATCGTCTTTGTAAGCAGCACTGGCTAATAAATTCTGAAGTCTGTAAAGTGGTAGGCTTGGTATGGATGTCATCCAGGAATGGATTTTCATGAAATGGTGTTTCTTCTCCTTTTCCCTCCTCAATTCATACAATGAATGTATTTGCAATACTTAGATATTATAAAATAAGCTACACCTCTTCAAGAGGTATCCTGTTCTGTAAGATCAGAAGTTTATACTGCAGTTTAATACAATAATGCCAGAGAAGGAAGACACCTCCATATCCATCTCTTAGTGCCTCTTTCTGTGTTTGTGGTGTGGTGAGAATATCCATGCTAAAGAGATGATATTTTATAATTCCCTCAAAGGTGTATTACTGACTTTCTTTCTGTTGAAATAAAATGAATTTATGAGAAATGTATATCAGTATTTCAGTTTTTTAAATTGTGTTTCATCTAAGAGTGTCCAAAAGCTGAGTTCCTAGTTATTTATTCTAGGGTTTGCATTGTTAAGTAGGTTCAGCAATGTCTGTGCACATAGGAAATGTTTCTTATTTCATAATCAGTTATCAGAAAAGTTCTTTTATGTTTATTAACCAGAAATTTAAAAAAACGCAATTGCTTTATAAACAAAGTATAATACAATATTAGTACTTGCATATTAGTGCACAAAATACTCAGACATGTTTTTTGGGGGGTTAGAGGGAGTAAGCAGAAGATGGCAAAGATAAGAGGGAAGTTATATCATTATTTCTTGAGGTTTTTTTTCCATATTTACCTATACCATGTTTCTCAGAGAAAAAAGCTGTAGTGCAGTCAGTATTGACATCCAGCACAAGAGAAGGCTCTTCTCTTCTTCTCTAAACATGAGTGCAGACATATAGGTCATTTCCACCTGATCTTCTGCAGCAGTGGCTCTGGATGTGTAATCCTATGCATCTTCTCATCATTTTGACTTATCAGCTGGACTTAAACAGGCAGCCCTTGCTATGCATGATTAAGTTATACGCAAATTCCAGTTACTATGGTTTACTTAAATAAGACTAGTGCCTCTAATCACAGAATGCAAATTTCAGTTCTCATGGTATATTATCTGAGTAACTGCAGCAAGTTCACATTTCATTGGTAGCTCTTCAATCCACAAATCATGATGTAAATAACAGATGAGCACTGTGGTAAACAGAATAATTCCCCCCATCCCCATCCTAATCCCCCAGATCTGCAACCATGTTATATTACATGTTAAAAGGGACATTGCTGAGGTGATTAAGGTGGAGATCTTGAGATGGGGAAATTATCTAGGTGGTTCCAATATAAACACATTGGTCCTCATAAGGGGAAGGCAGATGGTCAGAATCAGAGGAGGATGGTGAAGATGTTAGACTGAGATTCGAAGAAGTTGCACTGCTGACTTTAAAGATGGAGGAAGAGGCCATCAGCCAAGGAATGCAGGCAGTCTCTGGAAGCCAGAAAAGGCAATGGAATAGATGTGTATTCTCCCCCTACAACCTCCAGAAGTGATGCAGCCCTGCCAATGCCTTGTCTTCAGCCTAATAAGTTTATATCGGACTTCTGACCTCCCAAACTATAAGATAATAATCAGTGTTGTTTGTTTTTCAGTTTTATTGAGATATAAACACACAGCGCTGTACAAGTTTAAGGTGTATACTATAATGACTTGACATATATATTGTGAAATGATTATCAAAGTAAGTTAACATCCATCACCTCATTTGGATACCAAAAAAAAAAAAAAGAAAGAAAGAATAGTTTTTTCCCTTGTGATGAGAACATTTAGAATTTACTCTCTTGGAAAATTTCAAATATACAATCTAGTAGTGTTAGCTATAGTCATCATGTTGTACATCATATCCCCAGTGTCTATTTCTCTTGTAACTGGAGGTCTGTACCTTTTGAACCATCTTTTCTAACTCTCCCCTTCTCCTACACTTGACCTCTGGTAACCACATATCTGATCTCTTTTTCTATGAGTTTGTTTGTTTTTTTTAAAGATTCCATGTATAAGTGAGATCATACAATATTTGTCATTCTCCATATTATTTATTTCACTTAGCGTTATTCCCTCAAGGGCCATCCATATTGTCTCAAATGGCAGAATTTCCTATTTTTTAATGGCTAAATATTCCATTGAATATATAGTCCACAATTTCTTTATATATTCATCCACCAATGGACCTATAGTGTATTTACATATCTTGGTTATTGAAAGTGATGTTAACAGAGGGGCACAGATACCTCTTTCATAAGTGTTCCCGTTTCCTTCAGGTAAATATTCAGGAGTGGAATTACTAGATCACATGGTAATCCTATTCTTAATTTTTTCAGAAACCTTCCTACCGGTTTCCACAGTGACTGCACCAGTTTGCTTTCCCACTAACAGCACACAAGGGTCCTCCTTTCTCCACATTCTAGCCAACACTAATTTCTTGTCTTTTTTATGATAGCCTTTCTAATGGGTGTGAGGTTTTGATTTATATTTCCCTGATGATTACTGACGTTGTGCACATTTTCTTGTACCTGTTGGCCATTTGTGAATCTTCTTTAGAAAAATGTCAGTGAAGACCTTTGACCCATTTTTTATTTGATTAATTAGGGGGTTTTGTGGTTGCTTTTTTTGTCTTTGTTTTTTGGTTTTTTTTTTGGTTTTGTTTTGTTTTGTTTTTGCTAATGAGTTGTATGAGTTTTAATATGTATTAGATATTGGCTCCTTATCAGATTTGCAGTATTTTTTTTCATTCTACCGGTTATATTTTCATTTTATTGATTCTTTTGATGTGCAGAAGCTTTTTAATTTGATGTCATCTCACTTGTTTTTTATTTTGTCACTTTAGGTGTCATATCAAAAATTCATTGCTAGAACCTATGTCAGGAGCTTTTATTAATGATTTTTTTCAAGGAGTTTCTTGGTTTCAGGTCTTAAATTTAAGTCTTTCATTTCAAATTAATTTTTGCCAATGGTGTAATATAGAGGTTTAGTTTTGTTCTTTTACATGTGAGTATCCAATTTTCCCAACACCATTTGTTGAAGAGACTGTCCTCCACTAAGTATTCTTGGCTTCCTTGTCTAATGTTAGTTGACTTAAACATGCTGGTTTATTTCTGAGTCTCAATTTTGTTCCATTGGTTTGTCTGTCTGTTTTTACGTGAATACCATACTATTTTGATTACTATAGATTTATGATATAGTTTGAAGTCAGGCAGTGTGATGCCTCCTGATTTGTTCTTTTTTTTCTCAGGATTGTGTTGTAAAAAATTATAAAAACAATTTTAGGATTGTTTTGTCTCCTTCTGTAAAAAATGCCATTGGAATCTTGGTAGGGATTGCACTGAATCTATATATAGTTTGGGGTAACATAAACATTTCAACATCACTAATTCTTCCAGTCCATGAACACAGGATGCCTTTCCATTTATTTGTGTCATCTTTGATTCTTTCCTCAACTGTAGTTTTCTTTTTTTTTTTTTAAGATTTTATTTATTTATTTGACAGACAGAGATCACAAATAGGCAGAGAGAGAGAGGGAAGCAGGGTCCCCACTAAGCAGAGAGCCCGATGTGGGGCTCAATCCCAGGACCCTGAGATCATGACCTGAGCTGAAGGCAGAGGCTTAACCCACTGAGCCACCCTGGTGCCCCTCTATTTTTCATTTCTAAAGGAATCTCCACACTGTTTTCCAAAGTGGCTGCACCAACTTGCATTCCCACCAACAGTGTAAGAGGGTTTCCCTTTCTCCATATCCTCTCCCAACACTTGTTGTTTACTGTCTTGTTAATTTTGGCCATTCTAACTGGTGTCAGGTGGTATCTCAATGTGGTTTTGATTTGAATCTCCCTGACGGCTAGTGATGATGAACATTTTTTTCATGTGCCTGTTGGCCATTTGTATGTCTTCATTGGAAAAGTGTCTGTTCATATCTTCTGCCCACTTTTTTTTTTAATTTTCAGCATAACGGTATTCCTTGTTTTTGCACCAGACCCAGTGCTCCATGCAATCCGTGCCCTCTATAATACCCACCACCTGGTACCCCAACCTCCCACCCCCCCGCCACTTCAAACCCCTCAGATTGTTTTTCAGAGTCCATAGTCTCTCATGGTTCACCTCCCCTTCCAATTTCCCCCAACTCCCTTCTCCTCTCTAACTCCCCTTGTCCTCCATGCTATTTGTTATGCTCCACAAATAAGTGAAACCATATGATAATTGACTCTCTCTCCTTACTTTTTGAAATGATTATCTGTTTTGTGTGTGTTGACTTTGAGGAGCTCTTTATAGATCCTGGATATCAGCTCTTTGTCTGTATTGTCATTTGCGAATATCTTCTCCCATTTTGTGGGTTGCCTCATCGTTTTGTTGACTGTTTCCTTTGCTGTGCAGAAACTTTTGATTTTGATGAACTCCCACAAGTTCATTTTCACTTTTATATCCTTTGCCTTTGGAGACATCTTGAAAGAAGTTGCTGTGGCCCATGTCAAAGAGGTTACTGCCTATGTTCTCCTCTAGGATTCTGATGGATTGCTGCCTCACATTGAGGTCTTTTATCCATTTCGAGTTTATCTTTGTGTATGGTATAAGAGAATGGTCAAGTCATTCTTCTATACATAGCTGTCCAATTTTTCCAGCACCATTTATTGAAGAGACTGTCTTTTTTCCACTGTATATTTTTTTCTTCTTTGTCAAGGATTATTTGTCCACAGAGTTGAGGGTCCATATCTGGGCTCTCTACTCTGTTCCACTGGTCTATGTGTCTGTTTTTATGCCAGTACCATGCTGTCTTGCTGATCACAGTTTTGTAGTAAAGCTTGAAATCAGGCAATGTGATGCCCCCAGTTTTTTTCTTTTTCAACATTTCTTTAGCAATTTGGGGTCTCTTCTGATCCATACAAATTTTAGGATTGTTTGCTCCAGTTCTTTAAAAAATTCCAGTGGAATTTTGATCAGAATGGCTTTGAAAGTATAGATTGCTCTAGGCAATCTAGACATTTTAACAATGTTTATTCTTTTGATCCAAGAGCATGGGATGGTCCTCCATCTTTTTGTGTCTTCTTCAATTTCTTTCATGATTGTTCTGTCATTCCTCAAGTACAGATCCTTTACCTCTTTGGTTAGGTTTATTCCCAGGTATCTTATGGTTCTTGGTGCTATAGTAAATGGAATCGATTCTCTAATTTCCCTTTCTGTATTTTCATTGTTAGTGTATAAGAAAGCAACTGATTTCTGTACATTGATTTTGTACCCTGCCACATTAGTGAATTGCTGAATGAGTTCTAGTAGTTTGGGGGTGGAATCTTTTGGGTTTTCCATATAAAGAATCATGTCATCTGTGAAGAGAGAGAGTTTGACTTCCTCATTGCCAATTTGGATACATTTTATTTCTCTTTGTTGTCTGATTGCTGTTGCTAGGACTTCTAATACTATGTTGAACAAGAGTGGTGAGAGTGGGCATCCTTGTCATGTTCCTGATCTCAACGGAAAGGCTGTCAGCTTTTCCCCATTGAGGATGATATTTGCTGTCAGTTTTTCATAGATAGATTTTATCAAGTTGAGGAATGTTCCCTCTATCCCTATTCTTTGAAGTGTTTTAATCAGGAACGGATGCTTTATCTTGTCAAATGCTTTTTCTGCATCAATTGAGAGGACCACGTGGTTCTTATCTCTTCTCTTATGGATTTGTTCTATTACAATGATTGATTTGCAAATGTTGAACCACCCTTGCAACCCAGGGATAAATCCCACCTGGTCATAGTGGATAATCTTTTTAATGAACTGTTGTATCCTATTAGCTAGGATCTTGTTGAGAATCTTAGCCTCCATATTCATCAGATTAGATTTTAAACTAAAGACTGTAGTCAGAGATACAGAAGGACACTACATCATTCTTAAAGGGTCTATCCACCAAGAAGATCTAACAATTGTAAATATTTATGCCCCCAATATGGGAGCAGCCAACTACATAAGATAACTGTTAATAAAGAGTCATACTGATATGAATACATTAATAGTAGGGGATCTTAGCATGCTACTCTCAGTAACAGATCATCCAAGCAGAAAATCAATAAAGAAACAAGAGCATTGACGGGAGGACAAGATGGCGGGGAAGTAGGAGGAGGCGCCTTTTAAACCTGTACCCTAAAGTGAGCTGATTACCTACCAAAGAACTCCGATCACCCATGAAATCAGCCTGAGATCAGAATTATACGCGTCTGGATCTCTACAGGGGCAGAAGACGCCAGTGGGCAGGTAAAGCAGAGTGGGAACGGCGGACTGATATAGGAAGATAAATAAAAGGGCGAAGGAGCCAACAGAGGCGACCGGTTGGAAAGTAATACCCCTAATATGAGTGAGAGTGCCCTGCATCTGGGAGCCAGCATTAACTTGGAGACTGGTTGAAAGCACTCCAAAAGAGCAAAGGATCGCGGGGGAGGAAACTGTGGGAATTGGGGTGGCTAGGGACAGGGGCTTAAGTCCCCAGTCCCAGGACAGCCTCCCCTGGTGCTGAGCAAGAGAGAGTGCAGTGGAGAAACCAAGTCTTGGTCCCTAAGCTGCCAGCGCACCCGAGAACATGTGGGGTCTGGCTCCTGTGAGGAGATGGGAGCCACACCAGATGGCAGAATGCGTGAGCCCTGCTATAGAGCCTGAAATGCGCGCGCCCCACATCCTCCCCTGAGAGAGGTACACAAAGGCCCAGCCGGCACTCTTTGACCCACACCATTGTTTCAGAGCCTTAAGACGTGCACCCCAAACACTCCTCTCGGAGAGGTGCGCAAAAGCCCAGCCTGGTGCTTTCAGACCTGCGCCCTGTTCTCAGAGCCTGAGATGCATGCGTGACCCACAGCCTCCCCTGAAAGAGGTGCACGCATGCTGGGCGCTCTTAGACCCAGAGGGACCAGGCACTCCCAGCCTGGGCCAGCGGGAAAATCTCAGTGTGCAATCACTGCTTGGAACCTCTCTGGAGGTCTAGAGCTGCCCAGACAGCCGCGGCTGCCGTGGTTTTGGGTACAAGCAAAAGATCCTGTGGCCCCAAGGACCATGACTCAAACCTGCTCTGCCAGCGGCCAAGGAGGAACTTATTTGGGCTCTGCAGCCAGACTGAGGCTTCTCTCTGAGAGGGAGGTCAGGGTGCTGTTTGTTTTCCTCTAAAAGTACAAAAACCATCAAAAACGGTCAAGATGAGAGGAAAAAAAAAAAAAGGAAACAAACATAAAAACTGCCAGAGAACAAAAGCCTGGAAAAAACCAGTTTCCTCAGAGCCCACCCCCTTGAGAGGGGCGGGAGGACTTAACTCAGGGAACATCATAGACTGAAAACCCATGTGGCAGGCCCCTCCCCCAGAAAACCAACGAAGAAAGGGAAAAAAAAGTCTACAAGACAACAACCACCACTACTTCATAGGATAACTTTTATTTTTAACTTGTTCCCACTATTCTGGTTCATTTTTTTTTAAATATATAGACAATTTTTTAACCTATTTACTATCACAGTGAGCTGTCCAGTACATCAAATTCCATAATAACCTTCTAACCTGAATTTTTTGATACCTACACCTGTGTTTTTCTTTTGCATTTCTATTTTTTGAATTTTTTAATTTATTTTAGTTTAGTTTAGTCTAGCTTATTCCTTTTTATTTTTATTTTCTAATATTCATATAGAGTTAAACTTCAAAGTAATCCCCTTTCCCCAATCAATACTACTCCTATATAGGTAAACCAACTTTTTTAAAAAAATTTTTTAAAGATTGTATTTATTTATTTGATAGACAGAGATCACAAGTAGGCAGAGAGGCAGGCAGAGAGGAGGAAGCACGCTCCCCGCCTAGCAGAGAGCCTGACTTGGGGCTTGATCCCAGGACCCTGGGATCACAGCCTGAGCTGAAGGCAGAGGCTTCAACCCACTGCCCACCCAGGCGCCCCCGTAAACCAATTTTTAATCCCCCTTTATCTTAGGAAAGTTGAGTCCTTTAACAAAGATATTAAGATACATCCAGGAAGAACCAAAACAACCTTCCTCGCCCACACTGAGAATTTATAACCACTCTCCCATCTTTTTCTTCCACCACTGTTTCTGTGTTTGTCCTGATAGTATATAAATCTTACACTTGGGGTTCTTTTTGATGAGGTTCTTCCTTTATTTGCATATACATGTATTTTTTTTCTCTTGTCATAAACTTTTATCAGTCTTTTTGTTTGTCTGTTTTTGTTTGTATACTTCATAAATCTTACTTTGGGGTCCATTTGGGCTGAACCTTCTCTTTCATCTTCCCTTTCTTTCCTGTCTATCCCTCTCTCTCTCTCTTTTTTTTTTTCTTTCTTTTTCTTTTCTTTTGTCTCTCGTATGGGCGGGGAATCCTGATTGCTCAGAAGTGTTCCAGGGTGTACTTTGACTGCACCATGGTCGATACATCCAGCTACATCTGTTCAGTCATCTCTCACCAAAATGACTAGGAGAAGGAATGCCCAACAGAAGAAAAATACAGAGGATGGACCTTCTGCAACAGAGCTAATGGCTATCAACATAGACAATATGTCAGAAAGAGAATTCAGGCTAACAATTATCTAGGCAATAGCTAGGTTGAAGAAAGCTATGGAAGACCAAATGGAATTGACTAGGGCCAAGCTGAAAGCGACCAGATATGATGTTCACAATGTTAGGGTGGAGCTAAAAGCTACCAGGGCTGAGGTTCACAATGCTCTCAATGAGTTCCAATCTAATTTAAATACTCTCAAATCTAGGATAACTGAGACAGAAGATAGAATTAGTGATCTGGAGGACAAACAGATAGAGAAAGGATCAGGAAGAAGCCTGGAACAAACAGCTTAGAAACCACAAAAACAGAATCAGGGATATAAATGATGCCATGAAACTTTACAACGTCAGAATTATTGGAATCCCTAAAGGGGAGGAGAAGGAAAGAAGTCTAGAAGATGTAGTGGAACAAGTTCTTCATGAAAAATTTCCCAATCTCGCAAATGGAACTAGCATTCATGTACTAGAGGCTGAATGGTCTCCACCCAAGATTATACATTCCAAAAAAACCTCAAGGCAACTGATAGTCAAATTGAGGAATCATAATTGTAGGTATAATCCCTTGAAAGCTGCTAGGACAAAGAGGCTCCTTACTTACAGAGGAAAGCCCATCAGAATAACGTCAGACCTGTCCACAGAGACCTGACAAGCCAGAAAGGGCTGGCAAGATATATTCAGGGCACTAAATGAGAAGAACATGCAGCCAAGAATACTTTATCCAGCAAGACTGACATTCAAAATGGATGGAGAGATAAAGAGTTTTCAAGACCGGCAAGGCTTAAAAGACTATGCAACCACCAAGCCGACACTGCAGGAAATATTAAGGGGGGGTTCTATAAAAGAGGAAAAACCCGAAGAATAGCATTGAACAGAAATATAGAGACAATCTACAGAAAGAAAGACTTCAAAGTTAGCACAATGTCAATAAAAACATATCTATCAATAATCACTCTCAATGTGAATGGCCTAAATGCACCCATAAAATGGCACAGGGTTGCAGATTGGATAAAACAACAGGACCCATCCATATGTTGCCTACAAGAGACCCATTTTGAACCTAAAGATACACCCAGACCAAAAGTGAAGGGATGGAGAAGCATCTTTCATGCCAATGAGCCTCAAAAGTAGGCTGGGGTAGTGATTCTCATATAAGATAAATTAGATTTTAAACTAAAGACTGTAGTCAGAGATACAGAAGGACACTACATCATTCTTAAAGAGACTATCCACCAAGATGATCTAACAATTGTAAATATATATGCCCCCAATATGGGAGCAGCCAATTACTTAAGAAAACTGTTAATCAAGGTAAACAGTCATATTGATATGAATAAATTAATAGTAGGAGATCTTAACATGCCCTCTCAGAAATAGACAGATCATTGAAGGAGAAAATCAATAAAGAAACAAGAGCATTGGAGGGAGGAGTCAAGATGGCGGAGAAGTAGCAGGCTGAAACTACCTCAGCTAGCAGGAGATCAGCTAGAGAGCTTATCTAAAGATTGCAAACACCTGCAAATCCATCGGCAGACCGAAGAGAAGAAGAACAGCAATTCTAGAAACAGAAAAACAACCACTTTCTGAAAGGTAGGACTGGCGGAGAAGTGAATCCAAAGCGACGGGAAGATAGACCCCGGGGGGAGGGACCTGCTCCCGGCAAGCAGCGGAGCAACGGAGCACAAAATCAGGACTTTTAAAAGTCTGTTCCGCTGAGGGACATCGCTCCGGAGGCTAAACTGGGGCGAAGCCCACACGGGGTCGGCGTGACCTCAGGTACCGCAGGGTCACAGAAGGATCGGGGGTGTCTGAGTGTCGCAGAGCTTGTGGATATTGGAGCGGGAAAGCCGGCTACAGAGACAGAGCCGACAGTAAGCTCGCAGCTCGGAGTTGCCTTGAACCGGTCGCAAGCTCGGTGAGCTCGGAGCGCAGCCGGAGGTTAGGCAGACGCAAGTTACTAGGAGCTGTTCGCTGAGGGCGCACTGGGGAGGGGGACCCCGGGCTCTCTGCTCCTCCGGGCCGGAGACCAGGAGGCCGCCATTTGTGTTCCCGTCCTCCGGAACTCTACGGAAAGTGCTCAGGGAACAAAAGCTCCTGAAAGCAAAGCCGAGCAGATCACTCAGCCCGGCCCCTGGTAAGGGTGGTGTAATTCCTCCTGGGGCAAAGACACTTGAGAATCACTACAACAGGCCGCTCCCCCAGAAGATCAACAAGAAATCCAGTCAAGACCAAGTTCACCTACCAAGGAGTGCAGTTTCAATACCAAGGAGAGAGCAGCAGAATTCCAGAGGAGGAGAAAATAAACCACGGAACTCATGGCTTTCTGCCTGTGATTTTTTAGTCTTGCAGTTAATTTTTTTCTTTTCATTTTTTTTTCTCTTCTTCTGCTAAAATTTTTTATAACTTTTACCCTTTTCTTTTTTAACGTTTTTTAACTAGATTATCTAATATATATATATTTTTCTTTTTTATACTTTTCTTTATTCATTTTCTTTTATTTTAATTCTTTTTTTTTCTTTTTTTTCTTTCTTTATTTTTGAACCTCTTTTTATCCCCAAATCAGAAGAGATCCTAATCTCTTCAATCTTTTTTTTCTTAATTCTTTTTTAAATTCTTGATTGAATTTTTAATTCAATCTCATTTTTTTAATTCTTTTTATCTTTTTTTTCTTTCTTTCTTTTTGAACCTCTTTTTATCCCCAAATCAGAAGAGATCCCAATCAGAAGAGATTGGGAGATCCCAATCAAAGGAGATCCCAATCAGAGGAGATCCCTCACCCAATCGTGAGGGGGGAGAAATCCTTCTGATTTGGTTAAAGCATATTTTCCTGGGATTGTTGCCACCCTTTTAGTATTTTACTTGCTCCTTCATATACTCTTAGCTGGACAAAATAACAAGGCGGAAAAATTCACAACAAAAAAAGAACAAGAGGCAGTACCGAAGGCTAGGGACCTAATCAATACAGACATTGGTAATATGTCAGATCTAGAGTTCAAAATGACAATTCTCAAGGTTATAGCCGGGCTTGAAAAAGGCATGGAAGATATTAGAGAAACCCTCTCCAGAGATATAAAAGCTCTTTCTGGAGAAATAAAAGAACTAAAATCTAACCAAGTTGAAATCAAAAAAGCTATTAATGAAGTTCAATCAAAAATGGAGGCTCTCACTGCTAGGATAAATGAGGCAGAAGAAAGAATTAGCGATATAGAAGACCAAATGACAGAGAATAAAGAAGCTGAACAAAAGAGGGACAAACAGCTACTGGACCATGAGGGGAGAATTCGAGAGATAAGTGACACCATAAGATGAAACAACATTAGAATAATTGGGATTCCAGAAGAAGAAGAAAGAGAGAGGGGAGCAGAAGGTGTACTGGAGAGAATTATTGGGGAGAATTTCCCCAATATGGAAAAGGGAACGAGCATCAAAATTCAGGAGGTTCAGAGAACGCCCCTCAAAATCAATAAGAATAGGCCCACACCCCGTCACCTAATAGTAAAATTTACAAGCTTTAGTGACAAAGAGAAAATCCTGAAAGCAGCCCGGGAAAAGAAGTCTGTAACATACAATGGTAAAAGTATTAGATTGGCAGCTGACTTATCCACAGAGACCTGGCAGGCCAGAAAGAGCTGGCATGATATTTTCAGAGCACTAAATGAGAAAAACATGCAGCCAAGAATACTATATCCAGCTAGGCTATCATTGAAAATAGAAGGAGAGATTAAAAGCTTCCAGGACAAACAAAAACTGAAAGAATTTGCAAACACCAAACCAGCTCTACAGGAAATACTGAA
Source organism: Neogale vison (assembly GCF_020171115.1). Taxonomy (NCBI): domain Eukaryota; kingdom Metazoa; phylum Chordata; class Mammalia; order Carnivora; family Mustelidae; genus Neogale; species Neogale vison. Next base: position 123,202,872 of record NC_058096.1, read on the forward strand.
AGGGGTCCTCTAAGCAAAGAAAGAGCCTACAAGTGGTAGATCAGAAAGGAACAGAGACAATATACAGTAACAGTCACCTTATAGGCAATACAATGGCACTAAAATCATATCTCTCAATAGTTACCCTGAATGTTAATGGGCTAAATGCCCCAATCAAAAGACACAGGGTATCAGAATGGATAAAAAAACAAAACCCATCTATATGTTGCCTCCAAGAAACTCATTTTAAACCCGAAGACACCTCCAGACTTAAAGTGAGGGGGTGGAAAAGAATTTACCATGCTAATGGACATCAGAAAAAAGCAGGAGTGGCAATCCTTATATCAGATCAATTAGATTTTAAGCCAAAGACTATAATAAGAGATGAGGAAGGACACTATATCATACTCAAAGGGTCTGTCCAACAAGAAGATCTAACAATTTTAAATATCTATACCCCCAACGTGGGCGCAGCAAACTATATAAACCAATTAATAACAAAATCAAAGAAACACATCAACAATAATACAATAATAGTAGGGGACTTTAACACTCCCCTCACTGAAATGGACGGATCATCCAAGCAAAAGATCAACAGGGAAATAAAGGCCTTAAATGATACACTGGATGAGATGGACATCACAGATATATTCAGAACATTTCATCCCAAAGCAACAGAATACACATTCTTCTCTAGTGCACATGGAACATTCTCCAGAATAGATCACATCCTTGGTCCTAAATCAGGACTCAAACAGTATCAAAAGATTGGGATCATTCCCTGCATATTTTCAGACCACAATGCTCTGAAGCTAGAACTCAACCACAAGAGGAAGTTTGGAAAGAACACAAATACATGGAGACTAAACATCATCCTTCTAAAGAATGAATGGGTCAACCGGGAAATTAAAGAAGAATTGAAAAAAATCATGGAAACAAATGATAATGAAAATACAACGGTTCAAAATCTGGGAAACAACAAAGGCAGTCCTGAGAGGAAAATATATAGCGGTACAAGCTTTTCTCAAGAAACAAGAAAGGTCTCAGGTACACAACCTAACCCTACACCTAAAGGAGCTGGAGAAAGAACAAGAAAGAAACCCTAAGCCCAGCAGGAGAAGAGAAATCATAAAGATCAGAGCAGAAATCAATGAAATAGAAACCAAAAAAACAATAGAACAAATCAACCAAACTAGGAGCTGGTTCTTTGAAAGAATTAATAAAATTTATAAACCCTTGGCCAGACTTATCAAAAAGAAAAGAGAAAGGACCCAAATAAATAAAATCATGAATGAAAGAGGAGAGATCACAACTAACACCAAAGAAGTACAAAATATTATAAGAACATACTATGAGCAACTCTACGCCAACAAATTTGACAATCTGGAAGAAATGGATGCATTCCTAGAAACATATAAACTACCAAAATTGAACCAGGAAGAAATAGAAAGCCTGAACAGACCCATAACCAGTAAGGAGATTGAAACAGCCATTAAAAATCTCCAAACAAACAAAAGTCCAGGGCCAGATTGCTTCCTGGGGGAATTCTACCAAACATTTAAAGAAGAACTAATTCCTATTCTCCTGAAACTGTTCCAAAAAATAGAAATGGAAGGAAAACTCCCAAACTCATTTTATGAGGCCAGCATCACCTTGATCCCAAAACCAGACAAGGATCCCATCAAAAAAGAGAGCTATAGACCAATATCCTTGATGAACACAGATGCAAAAATTCTCACCAAAATACTAGCCAATAGGATTCAACAGTACATTAAAAGGATTATTCACCACGACCAAGTGGGATTTATCCCAGGGCTGCAAGGTTGGTTCAACATCCGCAAATCATCAATGTGATACAACATATCAATAAAAGAAAGAACAAGAACCATATGATACTCTCAATAGATGCTGAAAAAGCATTTGACAAAGTACAGCATCCCTTCCTGATCAAAACCCTTCAAAGTGTAGGGATAGAGGGCACATACCTCAATATCATCAAAGCCATCTATGAAAAACCCACTGCAAATATCATTCTCAATGGAGAAAAACTGAAAGCTTTTCCACTAAGGTCAGGAACACGGCAGGGATGTCCATTATCACCACTGCTATTCAACATAGTACTAGAAGTCCTAGCCTCAGCAATCAGACAACAAAAGGAAATTAAAGGCATCCAAATTGGCAAAGAAGAAGTCAAATTATCACTCTTCGCAGATGATATGATACTCTATGTGGAAAACCCAAAAGACTCCACTCCAAAACTGTTAGAACTTATACAGGAATTCAGTAAAGTGTCAGGATATAAGATCAATGCACAGAAATCAGTTGCATTTCTCTACACCAACAACAAGACAGAAGAAAGAGAAATTAAGGAGTCAATCCCATTTACAATTGCACCCCAAACCATAAGATACCTAGGAATAAACCTAACCAAAGAGGCTAAGAATCTATACTCAGAAAACTATAAAGTACTCATGAAAGAAATAGAGGAAGACACAAAGAAATGGAAAAATGTTCCATCCTCCTGGATTGGAAGAATAAATATTGTGAAAACGTCTATGCTACCTAAAGCAATCTACACATTTAATGCAATTCCTATCAAAGTACCATCCATCTTTTTCAAAGAAATGGAACAAATAATTTTAAAATTTATATGGAACCAGAAAAGACCTCGAATAGCCAAAGGGATATTGAAAAACAAAGCCAAAGTTGGTGGCATCACAATTCCGGACTTCAAGCTTTATTACAAAGCTGTCATCATCAAGACAGCATGGTACTGGCACAAAAACAGACACATAGACCAATGGAACAGAATAGAGAGCCCAGAAATAGACCCTCAACTCTATGGTCAACTAATCTTCGACAAAGCAGGAAAGAATGTCCAATGGAAAAAAGACAGCCTCTTCAATAAATGGTGTTGGGAAAATTGGACAGCCACGTGCAGAAAAATGAAATTGGACCATTTCCTTACACCACACACAAAAATAGATTCAAAATGGATTAAGGACCTCAATGTGAGAAAGGAATCCATCAAAATCCTTGAGGAGAACACAGGCAGCAACCTCTTCGACCTCAGCCGCAGTAACATCTTCCTAGGAACATCACCAAAGGCAAGGGAAGCAAAGGCAAAAATGAACTTTTGGGATTTCATCAAGATCAAAAGCTTTTGCACAGCAAAGGAAACAGTTAATAAAATCAAAAGACAACTGACAGAATGGGAGAAGATATTTGCAAACGACATATCAGATAAAGGACTAGTGTCCAAAATCTATAAAGAACTTAGCAAACTCAACACGCAAAGAACAAATAATCCAATCAAGAAATGGGCAGAGGACATGAACAGACGTTTCTGCAAAGAAGACATCCAGATGGCCAACAGACACATGAAAAAGTGCTCCATATCACTCGGCATCAGGGAAATACAAATCAAAACCACAATGAGATATCACCTCACACCAGTCAGAATGGCTAAAATCAACAAGTCAGGAAATGACAGATGCTGGCGAGGATGTGGAGAAAGGGGAACCCTCCTACACTGTTGGTGGGAATGCAAGCTGGTGCAACCACTCTGGAAAACAGCATGGAGATTCCTCAAAATGTTGAAAATAGAACTGCCCTATGACCCAGCAATTGCACTACTGGGAATTTACCCTAAAGATACAAACGTAGTGATCCAAAGGAGCACGTGCACCCGAATGTTTATAGCAGCAATGTCCACAATAGCCAAACTATGGAAAGAACCTAGATGTCCATCAACAGATGAATGGATCAAGAAGATGTGGTATATATACACAATGGAATACTATGCGGCCATCAAAAGAAACGAAATCTTGCCATTTGCGAAAACATGGATGGAACTAGAGCGTATCATGCTTAGCGAAATAAGTCAAGCGGAGAAAGACAAATATCATATGATCTCCCTGATATGAGGAAGTGGAGATGCAACATGGGGGCTTAAGTGGGTAGGAGAAGAATCCATGAAACAAGATGGGATAGGGAGGGAGACAAACCATACTTGACTCTTAATCTCACGAAACAAACTGTGTCTTGCTGGTGGGATGGGGGTTTGGAGAAGGGGGGTAGTGTTATGGACATTGGGGAGGGTATGTGCTTTTGGGTAAATTGGAAGGGGAGATGAACCATGAGAGACTATGGACTCTGAAAAACAATCTGAGGGGTTTGAAGTGGCGGGGGGGTGGGAGGTTGGGGCACCAGGTGGTTGGTATTATAGAGGGCACAGCTTGCATGGAGCACTGGGTGTGGTGAAAAAATAATGAATACTGTTTTTCTGAAAATAAATAAATTGGAAAAAAAAAAAAAAGAAACAAGAGCATTGAATGACACATTGGACCAGATGGACCTCATAGATATATACAGAGCATTCCACCCTAAAACAACAGAATACTCATTCTTCTCAAGTGCACATGGAACCTTCTCAAGAATAGACCACATACGGGGTCACAAATTAGGACTCAACTGATACCAAAAGACTGAGATTATTACCTGCATACTCTCAGATCACAATGCTTTGAAACTGGAGCTCAATCACAAGGAAAAGTTTGGAAGGAACTCAAACACCTGGAAGCTAAAGACCACCTTGTTTAAGAATGCTTGGATCAACCAGTAGATAAAAGAAGAACTGAACAATTAATGGAAACCAATGAGAATGAAGACACTTCAGTCCAAAACCTATGGGATACGGCAAAGGCGGTCCTAAGGGGGAAATACATAACCAACCAAGCCTCCCTCAAAAAAATTGAAAAATCCAGAACACAGCAGCTGTCTTTACACCTTAAAGAACAGGAGAATAAACAACAAATTAAACCAACTCCACACATAAGAAGAGAAACAATCAAGATTAGAGCTGAGATCAATGAGGTAGAAACCAGAGATACGGTAGAACGTATCAATGAAACTAGAAGCTGGTTTTTTGAAAGAATTGATAAGATCGATAAACCATTGGCCACACTAATCCAAAAGAAAAGAGAGAAAGCCCAATTCATAAAATTATGAATGAAATGGGAGAGATCACAACGAACACCAAAGAAGTAGAAACAATCATCAGAAGTTATTATCAACAGTTAATGCCAATAAGCTAAGCAACCTAGATGAAATGGATGCATTCCTGGAAAATTATAACTCCCAAAATTGAACCAGGAAGAAACTGACAACCTGAATAGACCGATATCTAGTAACGAGATTGAAGCAGTAATCAAAAACCTCCCAAAAAACAAGAGCCCAGGACCTGACGGAATCCCTGGGGAATTCTACCAAACTTTCAAAGAAGAAATAACACCTATTCTCCTGAAGCTGTTTCAAAAAATTGAAGCAGAAGGAAAACTTCCAGACTTTTTCTATGAAGCCAGCATTACCCTGATCCCCAAACCAGGCAAAGACCCTACCAAAAAGGAGAATTTCAGACCAATATCACTGATGAATATGGATGCTAAGATTCTCAACAAGATCCTAGCAAACAGGATCCAACAGCCCATTAAAAAGATTATCCACCATAACCAGGTGGGATTCATCCCTGGGCTACAAGGATGGTTCAACATTCACAAATCAATCAATGTGATAGAACAAATTAATATGAAAAGAAAGAAAAACCACATGGTCCTCTCAATCGATGCAGAAAAGGCATTTGACAAAATCCAGCATCTGTTCCTGATTAAAACGCTTCAAAGTATAGGGATAGAGGGAACATTCCTGAACTTCATAAAATCTATCTATGAATGACCCACAGCAAATATCATCCTCAATGGGAAAAAGCTTGCAGCCTTCCTGTTGAGATCAGGAACACGACAAGGATGTCCACTTTCACCACTCTTGTTCAACATATTATTAGAAGACCTAGCAACAGCAATCAGACAACAAAGAGAAATAAAAGGTATCCAAATTGGCAATGAAGAAGTCAAACTCTCTCTCTTCGCAGATGACATGATTCTTTATATGGAAAACCCAAAAGACTCCACCCCCAAACTACTAGAACTCATACAGCAATTCAGCAGCGTGGCAGGATACAAAGTCAATGTACAGAAATCATTGGCTTTCTTATACACTAACAATGAAAATACAGAAAGGGAAATTAGAGAATCAATTCCATTTACTATAGCACCAATAACCATAAGATACCTGAAAAGAAACCTAACCAAAGAAATAAAGGATCTGTATTCGAGGAACTACAGAACACTCATGAAAGAAATTGAAGAAGACACAAAAAGACAGAAGACCATTCCATGCTCTTGCATCAGAAGAATAAACATTGTTAAAATGTCTATACTGTCTAGAGCAATCTATACTTTTAATGCCATTCCGATCAAAATTCCACCGGTATTCTTCAAAGAGCTGGAGCAAACAGTCCTAAAATTTGTATGGAACCAGAAGAGACCCCAAATTGCTAAGGAAATGTTGAAAAACCAAAATAAAATGGGGGCATCACGCTACCTGATTTCAAGCTTTACTACAAAGCTGTGATCACCAAGACAGCATGGTACTGGCATAAAAACAGACACATAGACCAGTGGAACAGAGTAGAGAGCCCAGTTATGGACCCTCAACTCTATGGTCAAATAATCTTCAACAAAACAGGAAAAAATATACATTGGAAAAAAGACAGTCTCTTCAATAAATGGTGCTGGGAAAACTGGGCAGCTATATGTAGAAGAATGAAACTCGACCATCTCTTACACCATACACAAAGATAAACTCAAAATGGATAAAAGACCTCAGGGTGAGACAGGAATCCATCAGAACCCTAGAGGAGAACATAGGCAGTAATCTCTTTGATATCAGCCACAGCAACTTCTTTCAAGATATGTCTCCAAAGGCAAAGGAAACAAAAGCGAAAATGAACTTGTGGGACTTCATCAAAATCAAAAGCTTCTGCACAGCAAAGGAAACAGTCAAGAAAACAAAGCGGCAACCCACGGAATGGGAGAAGATATTTGCAAGTAACAGTACAGACAAAAGGTTGATATCCAGGATCTATGAAGAACTCCACAAACTCAACAAACACAAAACAGATTATCATATCAAAAAAATGGGCAGAAAATATGAACAGACACTTCTCCTCCAATGAAGACATACAAATGGCTATCAGACACCTGAAGAAATGTTCATCATCACTAGGCATCAGGGAGATTCAGATTAAAACCATATTGAGATATCACCTTACACTAGTTAGAATGGCCAAAATTAGCAAGACAGGAAGCAATATGTGTTGGAGGGGATGTGGAGAAAGGGGAACCCTATTCCTCTGTTGGTGGGAATGCAAGTTGGTGCAGCCTCTTTGGAGAACAGTGTGGAGATTCCTCAAGAAATTAAAAATAGAGCTTCCCTATGAGCCTGCAATTGCACTACTGGATATTTACCCCAAAGATACGATGTAGTGAAAAGAAGGGCCATCTGTACCCCAATGTTTATAGCAGCAATGGCCACGGTCGCCAAACTGTGGAAAGAACCAAGATGCCCTTCAACGGACGAATGGATAAGGAAGATGTGGTGCATATACACTATGGAGTATTTTGCCTCCATCAGAAAGGACTAATACCCAACTTTTGTAGCAACATGGATGGGACTGGAAGAGATTATGCTGAGTGAAATAAGTCAAGCAGAGAGAGTCAATTTTCATATGGTTTCACTTATTTGTGGAGCATAACAAATAGCTCATGGGGAGATAGAGAGGATAAGGGAGTTGGGGGAAATTGGAAGGGGAGGTGAACCATGGGAGACTATGGACTTTGAAAAACAATCTGAGGGTTTTGAAGGTGCAGGGGGTGGGAGGTTGGGGTACCAGGTGGTGGGTATTATAGAGGGCACGCATTGCATGGAGCACTGGGTGTGGTGCAAAAATAATGAATACTGTTATGCTGAAAATAAATAAAAAATAAATTAAAAAATAAAAAGAAAAGAAATAAGAGCATTGACTCATTGGACCAGACGGACTTCATAGATGCACTACTGGTAATTTAATCCAAAGATACAAATGTAATGATCTGAAGGGTCACCTGCACCCCAATGTCTATAGCAGTAATGCCCATAAGAGCCAGAGTATGAAAGGAGCCCAGATGTCCATCGACAGATGAGTGGATCTATATGGATATATATAGCATTAAATATTATGAGCCATCAGAAAATGAAATCTTAGCATTTGCAACGACATGGATAGAACTAGAGGGTATTATGCTAAGCGAAATAAATCAATCAGAGAAGGACAATTATCATATGATCTCACGGATATGTCACCAATACCTGTCTTTTCCTGACTTGTTCATTTTAACCATTCTGACTGGTATAAGGTGATATCTCATTATGGATTTGATTTGTATTTTCCTAATATCGAGGGATGCTGAGCACTTCTTAAATCTATGCTGGCCATTTGGATGTCTTCTTTGGAGAAATGTCTGTTCATGTCTTCGGCCTCTTTCTTTCTTTTTCTTTTTTAATTTTATTTATTTATTTGACAGAGTTCACAAGTAGGCAGAGAGGCAGGCAGAGGGAAAGGAATGGAACCAGGCTCCCCACCAAGCAGAGAGCCCAACTGGGGGGCTCGGTCCCAGGACCCTGGGATCATGACCCACGCTGAAGGAAGAGGCTTTAACCCACTGAGACACCTAGGTGCCCATCTTGGCCTATTTATTGATTGGATTATTTGCCTGTGGGTGTTAAGTTTGGTAAGTTCTTTCTACATTTTGGATACGAGCCCTTTATCTGATATGTCATTTGAAAGTATCTTCTCTCGTTCTTTTTGTTGTCTTTTGGTTTTGTTGACTGTTTCCTTTGCTATATAAAAGCTTGCTATCTTCATGAAATCCCAACAGTTCATTTTTGCTTTTGTTTTCCTCGCCTTTGGAGACATTATGTAGCAAGAAGTTGTTGTGGCTGAGGTCAAAGAGGTTGCTGCCTCTGTTCTTCTCAAGGATTTGGATGAATTCCTGTCTCACATTGAGGTCTTTTATCTACTTGGAGTCTATTTTTTGTATAAGGAAATAAGGTATAAGGAAATGGTTCTCCCTTTCGTTCATGACTATAGTATGGTTTTCTGAGTACAAATCCTTTGCCTCTTTGGTTAGATGGAATTCTAAATATCTTATGGTTTGGAGTGCAATTATACATGGGATGGACTCCTTAATTTCTCTTTCTTCTGTCGCATTGTTGCTGCAGACAAATAGAAGAGATTTCTGCATATTGATTTTATATCCTACCACTGTACAGAATTCCTGGGTGAGTTCTAGCAATTTTGGGGTGGAGTCTTTTGCATTTTTCACAGAAAATATCCTATTGTCTGCAAAGGGTAAGAGTTTGACTTTTTTGCTGATTTGGACGCATTTTCTTTCTTTTTGTTCTGATGGCTGAGGCCAAGAATTTAGTACTATGTTGAAAAATAGTGATGAGAATGGGCATCTATGTCATGTTCCTGACCTGAAGGGAAAAGCTCTAAGTTTTTCCCCATGGGAATGATATTTGCCTTGGGTTTCCCATAAACGGTCTTTTTAATGTGGAGGCACTCTCTATCCTTCCATGGTGAGGATTTTTGATCCAGAAGGGATGCATTAGTTTGTCAAATGCTTTTTCTGCATCTGTTGAAAGGATCCTATGGTTCTTGTTCTATTTTCTTTTAAGGTAGTGGATTCCATTGATTGACTTGAAGTTGTCAAGCCATCATTGCAGCCCAGGAATACATTCATTTTGGTTGTGGTGAATCATCCTTTTAATGGGCTGTTGGATCCTATTGGCTAGTATGTTGGTGAGAATTTTTGCATTCATATTTTCAGGGATAATAGTCTGTAAGTCTCCTTTTGGGTGGGGTCTTTGCCTTGTTTTGCGGACCTAGGTAATGCTGGTCTTATTAAAAGGGTTTGGAAGTCTTCCCTCCAGTTCTATTTTTTGGAAAAGTTTCAGAAGAAGAGACATTAAATATTCTTTAAATGTTTGGTAGAGGGGCGCCTGGGTGGCTCAGTGGGTTAAGTCTCTGCCTTCAGCTTGTGTCATGATCTCAGGGTCCTGGGATGGAGCCCTGCATCGGGCTCTCCATTCAGCAGGAGTGCCTCTCTGCCTACTTGCGATCCCTCTTTCTCTGTCAAATAAATAAAATATTGAAAAAATAAATGTTGGTAGAATTCCCCTGGGAAGCCATTTGGTGTTGGGCTCTTGTTTCCTGGAAGATTTTTGATGACTGCTTCAATTTTGTTGCTAATTATGAGTCTCTTCAGGTTTCCTTTTCTTCCTGGTTCAATTTTTTTTATTTCTATGTTTCTGGAAATGCATCAGTTTTTTCAAGACTGCCTGATTGGTTGACACAGAGGTGGCTTATACTTGTTTGTATTTCTTATACTTGTTTGTTCTTGTATGTTGAACTTGTATGTTCTTATACTTGTTTTTATTTCCTTGGTGTTGGGTATGACCTCTCCTTCTTGATTCATGATTTTATTTATGTGGGTCCTTTCTGTGTTCTTTTTGAGAAGTCTGACCAGAGGTGTATAAACCTTATTAATTCTTCAAAAGAAGCAGCTCCTAGTTTCATTGATTTGTTCTACTATTCTTTTGGTTTCTACTTCATTGATTTCTGCTATAATCTTTATTATTTCTCTTCTCCTGGGTTTAGGCTTTCTATGCTCCTCTTTATCCAGATCCTTTAGGTGTAGGGTTAGGTTGTGTATTTGAGAACTTTCTTGGTTCTTGAGAAATGCTTGTAGTGCTATATACTTCCCTCCTAGGACTGCCTTTGCTGCATCCCAAATATATTGAATGGCTGTATTCTCATTCTCTTGTGTTTCCATTAATTTTTAAGATTCATCTTGAATTGACTGGTTGACCCATACTTTCTTTACTAGGATGCTCTCTAGCCTCCATATATTTGAGTTCATTCCATCTTTCCTCTTGTGATTGAGTTTCATTTTCAAAGATTCGTGGTCTGAAAATATGCAGGGAGTAATCCCAATCTTCTGGAAAGATAATGAACATGGATGCCTTCCTATATCTGGCCCTGGAGCTGAGAGCTCAGGGCCACACTCCTCAGTGTGTCCTCACAGAAAAGGGGCCAATCCTTTGTGTCTCCCTGGTCTCTGTCTGCACTCTGTGCTCACTGGATCCGTGACCAAGCATTTCTGTCTCTGGCACACAACCCAGTTTGGAGTCTCCAAACCTAGCAGACTCCAGCAGCATTCTCAGGCACCACTCCTCCTAGGGGAGAGAGGGGGCTCTCCACAGTTGTGCTGCTTCTTGGGCCCCTTGTCAAAGAGCAGTGGCCAGATTGTGCTATGGATCACAGTTTATGGCAACCTCCAGCTTAGAGACCACTCCTAGGCTCACTCTTTGCAGCCAACTTCCCTGCTCCGATGCCTGGGAGCTCTCCTGCCCTCAAGTGCCCTTGGCCTTCCTGGGACCCTGAGGATTCTGAGACCACACTGCCCCATCGAGGGATCCACCCCTTGCCCAGGCACCAGAGCGACATCCCTCACCAGAGTCGACTTCCAGAAGTTACAATTTTGTGTTCTGCTGCCCCTAGCACTTGGCAGTAGCTGGCTGACAGAGGCTCCCTCCCCCCAGGGTTTATTTTCCCACCTATCAGCGTAGACTCCCTTTTCTCTACTTCCGACCTTATGGAATACTTTTCTGCTTGTAGAGTTGCTGCTATTCTTTTCTTGAATCTATGCTTGAGTTTGCAGGTGTGCAGAATGGGTTGATAGTTCTCTAGCTAAATTCATTGTACCAAATGAAATGAAAGTGTCCTACTCCTCTGCCATCTTGGACTGTCTCTCTCTTCTTCTTTCTCCAGATTGCTTTGGGTATGGTGGACATGTAAAGATTATTAACTCTTCCAGTTAGTGTGCATGGCATATGCTTCCATTTATTTGTGTCATCTTCAAAATCTTTGGCCCATACATTCATCCACCAACATGCCCATATTTTTCCTTCCTTTTCCACAATGTGTTCAGTATACCAGGTCTTTCTCATTCTTGGTTACTTTTTTTTTTTCTTGAGATTTTTTTTTATTTATTTGACAGAGATCACAAGTAGGCAGGGAGGCAGGCAGAGTGAGAGCAGGAAGCAGGCTCCCTGCTGAACAGAGAGCCTGATGCGGGGCTCGATCCCAGGACCCTGAGATCATGACACAAGCTGAAGGCAGAGGCTTAACCCACTGAGCCACCCAGGTGCCCCTCTTGGTTAATTTTATTCCTAGATTTTTTTTTGTTTGTTTGATGCAAAATTGTCAATGGCATTGCTTTCTTGATTTCTCTTTGTGAAAGTTGGTCATCAGTATATAGAAATACAAGTTGGGGCACTTGGGTGGCTCAGTCAGTTAAGTGCCTGCCGTCAGGTTTGGTCATGATTCTGGGGTTCTGGGAATGCGTCTGGCATTGGGCTCCCATCTCAGCAGGGAGTCTGATTTTCCCTGACTCTCTGCTGCTCCCCCTGCTTATGCTCTCTCTCTCTCTCTCTATGTCTCTATGTATCAAATACATACATGCTTTAAAAAATGAAATGCAACATTTCTCTGTATATTGACTTTGTATCCTGCAGCTTTACTGAATTTATTTTTTCTACCTTACTCAGATTCATTTATTTGTTAGTAAAACAATTTATTTTTTAGGGGGAATCCTTAGGGATTTCTGCATATAATTTGCCATCTGCAAATAGTGACCATTTTCTTTTCCTATTTAGAGTTTATGTGTGTGTGTGTGTGTGTGTGTGTGTCTAAATCATTTAGCAAAGGCTTTCAAATACTTTGATGAATGGAAGTTGTAAGAGTGGGCCTCTTTATCTTGTTCTTGCTGGTAGTGGGAAAGGGTTCAGCATTTCCCCTCAAGTATAACATCAGCTGTGGGCTGTTCATATAGGGCCTCTGTTTGGTTGAGGCATGTTCCCTCAGTACCGGATGGTTTAGAGTCTTTATCATAAATGGATATCAAATCTTGTCAAGTGTTCTTTCTGTATCTATTATAATAATCCTAAGATTTTTTTAATTAAATTTATTTATTTTCATCAGTATTCATTATTTTTTCAACAGTATTCATTATTTTTCAACAGTATTCATTATTTTTTTCACCACACCCAGTGCTCCATGCAATCCATACCCTCTATAATACCCACCACCTGGTACCCCAACCTCCCATCCCCCTGCCACTTCAAACCCCTCAGATTGTTTTTCAGAGTCCATAGTCTCTCATGATTCACCTCCCCTTCCAATTTCCCCCAACTCTCTTCTCCTCTCTAACTTCCCATGTCCTCCATGCTATTTGTTATGCTCCACAAATAAGTGAAACCGTATAATAATTGCCTAAGATTTTTATCTTTTGTTTTGTTAAGGTGGTGTGTGCTATTGGTAGATGTGCAGATGTGGAAACATTTTTGCATCTCTGGAATAGATCCAACTGGATCATGTTGTGTGATTCTCCTGATGGATTGTTGAATTAATATTGCCTATAATTTGTTGAGGATTTTTACATCTCTGTTCATGAGGGATATTGGCCTTTCCTTTTCTTGTAGTATACTTGTCTTGTTTTGGTAGCAGGGTACTGCTGCCTTCATGAAATGAGTTTGGATGTATGCCCTTCTCTGCTTTTATAAAAATAGTTTGGGAAGGCTTGGTATTAATTCTTTTTCTACCATCTGGTTGAACTCCTCACTGAACTTGTCTGGTCTGGGGCATTTGTTTCCTGGGAGGACTTTATTATTGATTCAATCTTTTTACTAGTGATCAATCTGTTCAGATGTTTTTTCCCTTCATGGTTCATTCTAGGTTGTTGTTAGGAACTTATCCATTTCTTCTAGGTTGTCCAAGGTATTGGCCTCTACTTGCTCATAGTACTCCCCAACAGTCCTTTGTATATTCATGATATTCCTTATAATAGCTCAAGTTTCTTTATATTTTTAAAGTTTTTTACATTTTTAATTTAAATTCAGTTAGCCAAGTTTTAATTTTTGATGTAGTGGTCAATGATTCATTACTTGCATGTAACTCCCAGGGCTCATCACCACATGTCCAGTCCTTAATGCCCATCACCCCACTACCCCGCCCCCAACCTACGTCTCCTCCAGTTTGTTTCCTATGATTAAGAGTCTCTCATGGTTTGTCTCCCTCTCTGATTCCTTCCCATTCAGTTTTCCATCCCTTCCCCTGTGGTCCTCCACACTATTCCTTGTGTTCCACATATGAGTGACACCATATGATCATTGTTGTTCTCTGCTTGACTGATTTCATTTAGCGTAACCCTGTCCAGTTCCATCCATGTCAATGCAAATGGTGGGCATTTGTCCCTTCTGATGGCCTTGTAAAATTCTATGGTATGTATGTACCACATCCTCTTTATCCATTCCTCTGTTGAAAGACATCTCAGCTACTTCCACAGTTTGGCTCCTGTAGACATTGCTGCTGTGAACATTGCAGAGCATGTGTCCCTTCATTTCACTGCATCTGTATCTTTGGAGTAAATACCCAGGAGTGCAATCTCTGGGTCGTAGGGCACCCCTCTTTTAACTTTTTGAGGAACCTGCATGCTGTTTCCAGAGTAACAGCACCAGCTTGCATTCCCACCAACAGTGTAAGAGGGTTCCCCTTTCTCCACATCCTTGCCAACAGTTGTTGTTTTCTCTTCTGTTAGTTTTAGCCTTTCTAACTGCTGGAAGGTGGTATCTCATTGTGGTTTTGAATTCCCTGATGAGAATTGATGTGGAGCATTTTTTCATGGACTGTTGGCCATTTGTGTGTCTTCCTTGGAGAAGTGTCTCTTCCTGTATTCTGCCCATTTCTTGAGTGGTTTCTTTGTTTCTTGGGTGTTGAATTTGAGGAGTTCTTTGTACATCTTGGATACCAGACCTTTATCTGTCATGCCATTTGCAAATATCTTCTCCCATCCCGTAGGTTGACTTTTAGTTTTGTTAATTGTTTCCTTTGTTGTGCAGAAGCTTTTTACTTTGATGGAGTCTCAGTAGTTCATTTTTGCTTTTTTCCCTGGCCTTTAGAGACATGTCTTGCAAGAAGTTGCAGTGCCCAAGGTTGAAGAGGTTGTTGTCTGTGCTCTCCAGGATTTTCATGTGAGTCAGGAATCAATTATCTTTCTTTCCTGATTGTATTTGAATACTCTCTCTTTCTTGGTGAGTCTAGCTAAACATTTGTCAGTTTGGTTAATCTTTCCAAAAAAGGCAGCTCATATTTTCATTGATCTTTTGTCTTTTTAGTGTCTGTTGGATTTATTTCCACTTTCTCTTTTGTTATTCCCTTCTATCTACTGATTTGGGGCTTTGCTCCCCCCCCTTCTTTCCTGTATGTATTAGGTTGGTTATTGGAGAGCTTTTAGATGGATTGATGAGGACCTAAATTTCTATGAACTTCCCCCTTAGAGCTACTTTGGTTACATCCCATAACTTTTCATAGGTTCTCTTTTTCATTTGTCTCAAAATACTTTTTTTTTCAATTTATTTATTTTCAGAAAAACATTATTCATTATTTTTTCACCACATCCAGTGCTCCATGCAAGCCGTGCCCTCTATAGTACCCACCACCTGGTACCCCAACCTCCCACCCCCCCACCACTTCAAAGAGACTATGGACTCTGAAAAACAATCTGAGGGGTTTGAAGTTCAAAATACTTTTATATTTTCTTTTGAATTCTTATTTAACTATTGGTTGTTTACTAGCATGTTGCTGAATTTCCACATATTCGTGAGTGTCCCACTTTCTTCTTCTGACTGATTTCTACTTTCATACTGTTGTGGTTGGACAAGATTTGAACCAGAGCATGAAGGGAGCATTCAGTTTAAAGGTTAGTTTCCCGGGGTATTTTCTGAGGGCAGACCATGACTTCCATGGAGACAGAGGAAGATTTTGTGAGACTGGGGGGGAGGTGTTCAACCCTGTTAGAATTACTGATTACTACCATGCCAGCTATGTACCGCTGTTTACACTGTAGCCCAGATGCACATGTACTTCCTTCT
The DNA here is from genome assembly GCF_020171115.1 of Neogale vison. Lineage (NCBI taxonomy): Eukaryota > Metazoa > Chordata > Mammalia > Carnivora > Mustelidae > Neogale > Neogale vison. Next base: position 123,218,784 of record NC_058096.1, read on the forward strand.
AAATATTTTCCAGGAGGTGCAAGGTGACCTTCTCTAACAGAAAGGTGTCATGTCATTCATGGCATGGCCCCAAGTCATAATCTAAGATGTATGGTAAATTGGGGGATCAGAACCTGACTTTCTGTTGGAATCAACAGGAACAAGGCATGGTGAGTTTTATGACAGTAGCCAAGGTCCTGAGTGACCCACTGGGTGTTAGTTGTGGGTGGGGTAGTGGGGTCTGTGGTCTGTCTCATCAGAACCTGTGGAATTCAGGGACACCCTTCTGTCTGTTGAGTTGTGTGGAGACAAGTAGACATCTGTCTCTGACCAGACATAAGAGTCACAATGGCCCACCACCAGAGGGTCAGTGTGTGGTGGGAGTTAGTGCTCCATTTCCATGAAAACTGATTAGGATCTGGTGACTGTGACTCCTAGCAGCAGCACAGGGAGAGGAGGGCGGTGGTGGTGCACACTTCCTAGGGTTGTGGTCAGCACTAAACTGGAATCCACTGAAGTGAATCATGTCTGGCACAGTAGGCACCCAGTCACTGTAGCTGTGGACACCCTGCCAGGGACACTTTCATGCCATGGGTTCCCATGCTACCACCTCCTATATTTCATCATCTTCATGACCATCTTCATGGTCATGAGCCTCTGCTCTTGCCCCATGGCCCCCAAGGGTATTGCCCTCCCTCCATTTGGCCCTCATCCTCTGCCTTGTGCAAGCCGATGACAGGGTAGCCTTCTCAAGAGGCAGCCTGGTGGAACTGTGGTCCCTGTGAGGTGAGGAAGATGCCCTGCCCTGGAGGGAGGCTTCAGGTTCCCAATCAGGAGAGCTGCAACCTCCTTTTCAGCCTGGCCTGTCCTCCCCCAGCCCCCCTCAGGGAAGCTGTCATACTTCCTCAGGTGACAGCTCTTATCTTAAAAACCAATATTATTTTGTGTTTCTCCATGCCTGAGTTTATCCACAACATGTCTTTAAAAACCTCTCCGTGGGTTTTCAGCAGTCCTGCAGGGCTCTCTGCTCAAAGAGGGGATGACCTCAGAGGGCAGCCTTCCCTGCCACCTTCCTCTGCATGTCCCTGAGCCCTGGAGCCAGCTGCCCCACTGAGTGCTGAGGGACCTGAGCCCACCCATCCTGAGCCCAGGCTGTGTCAGCAGTGTAGACTGATGTGTGCTAGGAGTGGTGGGCAGGTGGCATGGACCAGGGCAGGCAGTTTCTCTTTCTTATTCCTTCCCCACCTCCCTCCCAGAGGTAGCTCAGAGCTGCCTCCACACCCCACATTATGAGATCCCTTGACCTGTGCCTCCAGCATCCAGCTGGTGAGCTTGGCTTCCCGTTGCTTCTATCTCCCATACTCGCACCCATGGTGGTTCTTGGATCAGGGGAGGGATCATACCCTTGTCTGTACTTGACCCTCTTCTTATCCCGCACTGAGCCCACCCACCTTTGTGTCTTCCATGGATGTGCTTGGAAGCAAGCTCTTCTACAGGAAATCTAGTAGCCAAATGCATTCAAGTAATGACCACTGAATTAGTGATCCAGGATAGAGAACAAACCAGCTCTGAAACCTGTCCCACACTCTGTGACCATCTCATACTAAAACAGAAAAAATAATAGCTTTCTGGATTATGACATGGCACCTTTCTCTTCTTTCACAGTTTTGAATGCATAGGTGCTGATCCTGGATGAAAAGGGACATGGCTCCTGTGGGCTAGGATTAACAGGTAAAATATAAGAATTTAGTGAGATTTGAATTCGAGGCATAGAATGAATAAATATTTATGAGAACATACTCCCAAGTAGGGCATATAAACATTGTGCATCAAAGCTTTTTCAAGTAGGTTACTGAAAAATCTTTTTTATTGTTTAATTCCATTCGAGTTTAGCATACTGTGTTATATTAATTTCAGGTGTACAATAGCGTAAGTCAGTAATTCTACATATTACTCACTGCTCATCAAGAAAAGTGTACTCTTAGTCCCCTTCATCTATTTCACTCATCCCTCCATTCACCTCCCCTTTGGTAACCATCAGTTTGTTCTCTGTTGTTAAGAATCTGTATTTTGGTTTGTCTCTTTTTTCTCCTTTATTTATGTATATTTGTTTCTTCAATTCTACACAAGAGTGACATCTTGCGGTATTTTCTTTGACTTACTGATTTCACTTAGGATAATCCTCTCTAGATCCATTCGTGTGCCTGCAAATGGCAATATTTCATTCTTTTTATGGCTGAGTAATATTCCACTGTGCGTGCCTGTGTGTCTGTGTGTGTATACACATCTCTCAGCTCATTTAGCACTTTATCAATGGACACTTGTGTTGCTTCCATATTGTGATCTTGTAAATAATGCTGCAAGAAACATAGGGGTGCATGTATCCTTTTGAGTTATTGTTTTTTCATACGATTTGGGTAAATACCCAGTAGTGTGGTTGCTGGATCTTAAGATAGCTCTATTTGTAACGTCTTGAGGACCCTCCATACTGTTTTCCAGAGTGGCTGCAGCAGGTTGCTTTTCTATCAACAGTGCATGAGAGTTCCCCTTTTCCCACACTCTCCCAGCACCTGCTGTTCCTTGTGCTGTCGATGGAAGCCATTCTGACAGTATATGCTAATATCTTATTATACTTCTGATTTGCATTTTCCTGAGCTTGGGTGATGGTGAACATCTTTTCATGGGACCATTGGCCATCTGTATTTCTTCTTTGGAGAAATGTCTGTTCATGTCTTTGGACTATTTTTTAACTGGACTTTTTGGGTTTTGGTGTTGAGTTGTATTCATTCCACATATTTTGGACACTATCCCTTTACTGCATGGATATTTACAAATATCTTCTCCCTTTTAGTAGGTTGTCTTATTATTATTACTTATTTCTTCCTAGTTCTTCTGCTGGGGGAAAACTTTTTACTTTGGTATAGTCCCAGTTGTTTATTTTTGCTTTTATTTCCTTTGCCTCAGGAGACAGTCTAGAAAAATGCTGCTTTGGTCCATGTCAAGAATTACTGTCTGTGCCCTCTTGTAGGATTTCTATGGTTTCAGGTCTTCCACTGAGGTCTTGTAACTGTTTTGAGTTTATGTGTCTGTATGGTGTAAGGAATTGGAGTAATTGCATTCTTCTGTTAGTAGATGTCCAGTTTTCCCATCACCATTTGTTGTAGAGATGGTCCTTTCTCTTTTCAATATTCTTGCCAGCTTTGTGAAAGACTAATTGGCCACACAATTGCAGGTTTATATCTGAGCTTCTCTCCTGTTCCCTAGGTCGCTGTGTGTATTTTTGTGCCAGTGCCATACTGTTAGGATGACTACAGTTTTGTAATATAACTTGAAATCTGGAATTGTGACTCCTCCAGCTTTGTTTTTCTTTCTCAACATTGCATTGGCTGTTCAGTATCTTTGGTGGCTCCATACAGACTTTTAGGAGTGTTTGCTTGAGTTCTTTTTGTTTAACTGAATGTCAATGAGCCAGCTTATAGTATATCATTAGTTTCAGATGTAGTGTTCAATAATAGATCAGGTGTGTGTTAGGTCCCCCCAAAAATGGGTCCATGATTAAAGGAGCAAGACTGAAACAAATAGCATGGAGGACATGGGGAGATAGAGAGGAGAAGGTAGTTGGGGGAAATTGGAAGGGAAGGTGAATCATGAGAGACTATGGACTCTGAAAAACAATCTGAGGGGTTTGAAGTAGCGGGGGGTGGGTGGGAGGTTGGGGTACCGGGTGGTGGGTATTATAGAGGGCACGGATTGCATGGAGCACTGGGTGTGGTGAAAAAAATAATGAATACTGTTATGCTGAAAATAAATAAATTTATTTTTTTTAAAAAAAGGAGCAAGACTGATATAAAGCCAAGGTCAAGCAAAGCCTTATTCTGCACCAAGCATCAAGAATCAGACCGAACGTTTGGGGACACACCTCTTACAAGAGAGGGTGACCCTTCTCTGTTTCACAGACTAGCTTTTTTTTTTTTTAATTTTTTCAATTTATTTATTTTCAGAAAAACAATATTAATTATTTTTTCACCACACCCAGTGCTCCATGCAATCCATGCCCTCTATAATACAGACTAGCTTTTAAAGGCAAAGGCCATGCAGTTGCGCCTGGCCATGCACAGGTGGCCAATGAAATAATAACACACAGAAAAAGCTGCACAGGGATGCTAGGTGACCAACTGAATTACAATTTACCCTATGGTAGACATTTGACCTAACCTATCATCTGAGTTAGAATTGGTGCCCAAAAGGCTCCCAAAGGGCGGGGCCCATACTCCTTGGTAGCTAGGGAGACAGTATGCAACTCCCCACTGATCAGATGTCTTCACCTGGCCTGACCCACCCTTGTATCTGGGCTTTGTTACCTGGGGCTGGTTTCTGGGACTTGTTTTTAAGTAAGTCCCCTAGGAGAAGGGGAGCAGGGATAGTTTAAGGGTTAAACAACATTATTGTTTTAACCTTGATGGAAGCTTCTAGCTAAATAGGTCCTTACAGTGTGTATAATCCCCAGTGCTCATTGCATCACATGCCCTCCTTAATGCACGAGTTACCTCATCCCCCATCCACCTCCCCTCCAGCACCCCTCAGTTTGTTTCTGTAATGAAGAGTCTCTCATGATTTTTCTCCCTCTTTGATGACTTCCCATGTGGTTTTCCCTCCATTCTCCTCTGATCCTCTGTGATGTTTCTCCTATTTCACATATGAGTGAACCCATGTGCTGATTGTCTTTCTCAGATAGACTTACTTTGCTGAGCATAATACCTCTAACCCTCTAGTTCAAGCCAGGTGGATGTGATGGTAAGTCTTCATCCTCTCTGATGGCTGAATAATATTCCATTGTAGATATGAACTGCATCTTCTTTTTCCATTCATCTGTCCATGGACATCTGAGCTCTTTCCATAGTTTGGCTAGAGTGGATAATTCTGCAATGAACATGGGGGTGGGCAGGTGCCACTACTTCTCACTCAATCTGTATCTTTGGAGTAAATACCTAGGAGTGCGAATGTTGGGTCATAGTGATGAGGGAGCACGAGGATGGCTGAAGACAAAGCAAAAGCTGGCGCCTTGCACCCCCCTCTCCATCGTTCCCCCTCAGTCATATGTATAGCATTCCTCAGGCAGCCCTGACTGCCATGAACAATAAGCAAATAACTTGCAGGGATCACAATCCTGCAGGACAGGAGTCTCCCTTGGTTACAAATGTCCTAAATCTCACTAGCAAAGATGATTGATAGCAGGATTATGACATTCCACCAAAAAGTCTCCCAACTATCTTAATGTTAATGGCTGGTCTAAAGACAACATTGATCAAGCCTCAAGGGCAAGGCTTCATCCTGGCACCTTGTAGGCCCTCTTTAGCATATGAAAACTCCATTGAAACCTTCCTTCCCCTCACCTTCTCCCAACTGCAGGGTACATAACCTGCCATCCCTCACAACCCGGGGCAGCAGCTTTTCCTGCCCATGGGTCCTGTCCCCGTGCTTTAATAAACAACCATTTTGCACCAAAGATGTCTCAAGAATTCTTTCTTGGTCATCGGCTCTGGACCTCAGCCCACCAAACCTCACCTCGGTTCTAAAACTTCATCAATAGGGTAGCTCTATTTTTAAATGTTTTTAAGTTCTGGGTAGTCTCCATGATGGATCCTGTCTCAGGAGGTCTTACTTCATCTCCCTGCTCCTATGGAGTTCCCCCAGTGGACACAATGGCTGTTGAATGGAGATCCCCCAGGGCAACAGTGGACTAGCCAGTATCTTCAGGGTATGACCTCATGCCATCTGATGTGACTTAGGAGCCATGAGCAATTCTGAATCTAAGGCAAGGTTTTGGCTGTGCTGCCATACTTGCACACAAATAGCAGTGCCTGGCTCAGGCCTTCACTGCAACAGCTGAGCCAGCTTAGGACCTTGCCCAGGACACTAGCCCCATGATGCTGTGAGGGCATTTGGAGTCCACAGTGAAGCCATGCAATCCAACGGGATTCTACACCAGGGTAGATGATGCAAAGTAACCTTTCCCACCAAACAATGCAGAAAACATTTAAGTGACAGAATAGTAAGTGGTTCAATGTGCTCTATACAATGGCAGTGATGGGAAAAGTGAATGATGTGGTCAAAAAGTGGAATGGGAGTTCCAAGAAGCAGGCTGGAGTCGTCAAGGGGTAGGGAATGTCTTGTGGAGGAAGGGACCTTTCTCTGACAGGGCAGCATCAGGGTGTGTGCTCTGCCTGAGCCATGACCCCCGGGGGCCCTGGGGGCATTCTAGCTCCAGAGGATCTACAGAAATGCAAATTGGCCTAAGCAGAGCCTTCCTGGTCTGTCTTCTTGGTTCCTTCTCTACTTCCAGAGACTGTTGATTCTCCTTTGTTTTCCTCTGAGCTGCACTGTTTTGTGTGGATTCAGTGATGTTAGTTGACACAACTTCTTCCTTCAAAGAAGTGGAGTAGAAGCGATCCTTGTTTCCTAAGTAGACCTGATACATTCCATAGTCATAGCCCTTTCCCAAGCCCCTGGTCCTTCACTTGCTCTCCAAGCCCAAGATTTTAGAAAACGTCTTCTATTCTTAACAGGTTGAAAGAATTAGTTTGGTTTTTAAAAAATTCAACAAAGTCACACTTTCATCATCTCTACCATGATCTGTAAACGTTGAATGAACAAGGTTTGACAGGATGAAGGAAGAACGGACTTTCCCTTGGGGTTTGGGGCACTGCTTCCTCACTGCTGCCCCCGTGTGGTCACTCTCCAGATAGCACGTGGCCGAACGTGTTCCCATTTACTGGATTCAAGGGAGGATAAGACTGAAGAAGGTTGGTTCCTGACATCCTTAGCTCCTAAAAACCATCCTCTAATTTATGAGCAATATTCTAAATCGAGAACATCCTCACTAGATATTAGGGTCAGGGTCAAGGTCAACTTACATACATTAGCTATGGACAGCTTTTTGTTGGGCAATCTTATTTGCCTCAGGTTTTTAAAAAATACGGTGGGAGAAGATATTATCACCAAGGCACTGAGCACATGACCTGTCCCCGGAAATACATCACTACACATAATGATTGTTTCATCTTAGCTGAAGACCAGGAGCTGGCCTTCTAGGGACTTGGTAGGTAGCCTCTATGGTCAGCTGGCCATCTCCCCCCGACAGCCACATTCAGCTCAGCCCATTATCTGCTCTGCTCAAGGGCAGCAAACAGACACACCAGGTGCAGGTGGGACTACCTCCTGTCAGGCATGGCTTGCTTCTGACAGGTAGAGAAGTTGGCCAGCTCACATGTGCATGATGCATTCCCTTGGTTCGTTGGTTTTGGCCTCCCCTTTCTGCCACCCTGGTCCTGAACCTTTATCTCCTGGGAGAACTTGGGTTTGCAGATTTCTGTTGACCATTTGAAGTGTAGATCTGTGTTGCCTTTGTTCCCTGTCCTGGGGTCAAGATGAAGGCATGGCGGGGGGGAGTCATCCTATTCTGAAAGTAGCAAAAAGAAATACCAAGTATGCTCTGCCCCTGGCACCTCAGATTTGAAAGCAATGGCCAACTACCTACTTCTTGTTATAGCAATCAGCTTTAGGGATCCACAGACACATGTGACATGAAATCACATCGAAAGAAATCTTGTTACTGAGCTTTGGCTTGCAGAAGACAGTTTAGGGACACTTCCCCTTGCCCTTGCTGTCATTTCTGCTTGGTGAATGCCCACACTGACACATCTAGCCACACAAGACCACAGCTGTGACATCCTTCTGGAGCACCTCCGGTCCCCCTGCCCCCCTGTCTGTCTAAACCTGCACGGCCCAAATCCTCCCGAGCATCCCCCATAGTGACACATCTATGATCACCCTCCAGGAGCATTCTCTGTCCCCCTACCCACAGGTCTGGCCAACCCTGCACACCCCCAGCCCTCCTGAGTGTCCCCTGTCATGGCACTTGTCATACAAGGCTGTCATTTGTTGTCTCTCGGGCTGTCCTTTCTGTTTGGAGTAGATCTCTCCCACAGATGCCTGGCTGGATGACAGGCAGATGAATGGTTTTGGGATCTTTTGTCCTGGAACAGTAGGCATCCTTCAAAACCCCAAAGGGCAGGGGAGTATCTATCCCTCTGTGTGCCCCCAGCCACAGTGGAACCTAGTGTCCAGGGCAAGGGACATGGGAGTCCTCCCAGATGAAGGTTGTTCTATAAAGGTGTCTTCTTTCTGAGATCACTATGCAACTACATTGTGTGGACGTTCCTGTGGGACAGAAAGCATGCTGCTGTCTTGTATTCTCCTTGCACACTGTGGCTACCAAAGAGGAAACCCATCCTCACCCTCACAAGCTCACACTTACACTGAAAGGGTCCGTAGACAAAAGGACTAGACTGATACAAAGTGAAGGTCAAGCAAAGCTTTATTGCGCGCCAAGCATCGAGAATCAAATTGACCGGCTAGGGCCGTCTCTTGCAAAGAGGCGACCCCTCCTAGCCTCACAGACTAACTTTTATAGAGTAAAGGCCATGTGGTTGAGCCTGGCCAATTGAATTACATTCTATCCCATGATAGTCATCTAATTCAGCCCATGACCTTGGCTAGAATTGGCGCCTTTGTCTGGTGCCCAAAAGGCGGGGGCTCACACTCCCTGGTGGGTAATATGTGTGCTTTTACTTGATTGGATGTCTCCACCTGGCTGAACAAGTCCTTGGTGGGTAGGGAGGTAATACGTGCGCTTTCACTGATTGGACGTTTCCACCTGGCCGGACATGTCCCTGTATCTGGGCTCCATTATTTTTGCCCAGCCTGACATGTCCTGGTATCTGTGCTCTGCTATTGGGGCTATTTGGCCGTATTTCACCAGTTCTGTTTCTAAGTGTTTTCCTCTTGGGGGGAAGGGGCAGGTTCAATCTCAGTTTACTGCATAAACAACAAAATGGCTCGCTCTGGCTAAGTAGGCCCTTACAACACCTCCGTTTCTGAGCATCACTATCCTGGAAATGACAATGAATTCCCATTGGGCAGGAGACCTGTAGATGTGCCATTTAAAGTGTCAGTAGAGGAAGATGGAGATGGTGTTCTGGCTAAAAGGATGGAGGTCCTTGCTGCTGGGGGTGAAGAAACTAGATTTGATCCAGAAGGTGCTATATTCTACTCAAAGAAGGGACATGATCCTAGGATCTTTGAGATAGGGATAGGCATAGATTTTTCTAGAAAGTCTTCTGTAAAGACCTTCTGTTTGTTGTTGCAGTCCATGTGGTGTCTCTGACAATGACTCAACACTTGCATTGTGGTTACAGACTCATCAGATCAAGGACACATCTCGCATCAGACCGTCCATAACTAATGTTACACAATCAATTGAGAGAATATGGGGGGAGGTCCATTTGCGCCATGGGTGGTAGTTTCCCACATCCCAGATCAGTAACATGACGAATGATGGAGGAGAGGGCTCTTCTTTTCCAGTGGCAGAGAGGGAAGACACTGGCATCTAGCCTGCCTGACCCCAGCCCCACTACTTGAAAGGAAAAAAAAGATGATAGTGAAGTTGGCCAACAATGAAGGCCTCAGGAATTCCCTCCCTCCACTCATGTTTCTGGAGGTCTTGAGCTTCCCACAACACGTTTGTCTGTGGTTGAAATCCATGTAGATATTGTTTGGTTGAGTCAGTCCCCATTACCTGGTGGGCATATCTTGCAGGTTATATACCACATGGATGGTCATCTTGTTCAGGCCAAGACCATGAGCACACTTAGGGTTCTCCTGAGTTAGTGGATGATCTAGCATGTGTGGGCTTCAGGATGAGTCTGACTGAGCCCTCAGCAATGTTATGGAGCACCTGGCTTCCTGGGCCCTCTGTGGCACTGGCATGGGTCTGGTCTAGGCCACAGGTGCAGTCACAATGGAAAAGCCTAGCTTTTCCCATCTTCCTCTACTCTCTGTCAGCATCTGGGTTTCCCACCAACCGTCTCTTTGTGGATAAACTCTGAGTTGGCCTATGGCTTGGGACTCCATTGACATCCCAGAGTCTCATTATAACCAGTTCCAGAAATTTCTGTGGCTCTGACATGACATTTGCTCCCAGAATATGCCCCATGAAGAGTCCCATGAAGTTGGGAGTATAGGAACGATCTGCAGTTACTGAGGCTGGATCGCCAGGGAGGGTAATGAAGGGCTACTGTCAGAAAGGGCATCAGGTTCCGGGTTTGTGGTCAGGGTCCACTGACATTGTTAGTGGCCTCAGGGGGGCATGCTGTTTCTTCCATTCTGAGGGTTCTGCACAGCTCCAAAGGGCATGGTTTCCTCCTTGGGGGCAGGTGGAGTCCTGCCTTATGGCTCAGGGGCCCCCATTCTGGAGGGCTTGAAGGACAGACCTCTGGGGAAGGAAGCCTGAGATCCCAACCCAGGATTAGGGCTCAGGCCTGGGGGCATCTGCTGGTGTGGAGGCGGGCTCCCAGGAGTGCCGAGTAGTGGGCGGGTATGGCTGACATTCCAAGGCAACCCAGGCCACGTGTGCACCCGGTGTTTAGATGCTTTCTCACAGGCCTCAGGCGATATCCTGTGGGACTCCAGACCTGGCCCAGGCAGCTCCTGCAAAGGCCCCCACCATGGAAGGGAGTTTGGTGGGGATTTCTGGCTAGTTCTCATGAGCTTTCTGCCCAAATCGACATTGATTTGGGCAGAAAACTCCTGAGAATTGGCCACCATTGGGGGGCGATTTGGGCCCCACTGTCACCTGTAGTCTAGAGTCCTCTCTCACTCGGTGTGTTTTGAGGCCTCCTGGGAAACAGGCCATGACCACTTGGCTCCCCTGAGGGCTGCAGGGCAGGGGAGCTTTCCCAGGGGAGAGTTGGAGAAGGAGTACTGGCTTATCATTAGCCTCCGAGATATCGGCCCAGTCTCCCACCGATGGTGGTGGATGGCCTGGGGGGGGCAGGCATGCAGGTGTCTCCTGCTCTGAGGATTTTCTGCAGCTCTGAATGGCATGGTTCCCACTTAGGTGGCAGGAGGACTCCTGGGGTGTGTTGCAGGGTTCCTACAGTTGAGGGCTTGAGGGACAGGACCCTTGGTAAGGAAGACTGAAAAACCAGGCAAGGGTTAGTGCCAGGACCTAGGGCTATGTCAGGCCCCATCTGCCAGGGCCTAGGTCAGTACCCCAGGAGGCTGAGTAGCAGGAGGTGTTGGCTGTGCACCCACCTGACTCATTGAGGGCTTTTTCGCCAAGTTGGGGCCATGACAACTCGGGATCCTGGGACAGGCCCAGGCAGAGGCCTTGCAGACCTGCATGGCAGGAGCGAGTTCGCTGGGGATATCCCAGTGAATTCTCATGAGCTTTGTGCCCAAATTGACATTGATGGCCTCCGTTGGGCAGCCATTCAGACCGCACTGTCCCCATGGCCTCGAGCGATTTCTCGCTCAGTGCACGTCGAGACCATATGGGAAAACACACTGAGACGATGCTGCACACCTGAGGGCCCCCTGTGCAGGGGAGCTCTCCTGGAGTAAAGTTGAGGGAGGGGTCATGACTGGGCTTCAGCCTTGGACTTTTTGGCCCGGCATGGCGCCAAAGTTTGGGGATGGCCTCAGAGGGGCATGAAGGTATCTCTCCCTCTGAGGGTTTTCTGCAGATCCGAAAGACACTGTTTCTTCCTGGGTGGCAGATGTACTCATGGGGTGAGACTCAGCGTTCCCCAGTGGGAGGGCTCAGGGACAGGCCCCTGGAGAAGGAACACTGAAAACACATCCGAGAGTTAGGTCCAGCACCTGAAGCCATAGCACAGCCAAACTGCCAGCATTGGGGTGGGAACCACAGAGGGTGAGAAGCAAGGGGACTTGTCCTCCCATGTGTGTGACTCTTTGAGGGCGTTGTCACAGGATTCCGGCCGCGATCATTCTGGTCCCTGGGCCAGGCCCAGGTGGAGGCCCTACAGACATGTGCCACAGGAAGCGAGTTCGCCAGGGGTTTTTGGCAATTCTCGCTAGCTTTCTGCCCAAATCAAAATCCAATTTGGATCGGGATTGATTTGGGCAGAATGCTTTTGAGAATTGGCCAGCATTGGGTGGCCCTGTGGACCACCCTGTCCCCCGTGGCTGAGGGCCCTTTCTCGCTTGGGACATGTCCTGGCCACCTGGAAAATGCACCGAGACAACGTAGCCCACTGGAGGCCCTGGCACATGCGCAGGGGAGCTTTCCCAGAGCAGAGTTGAGGGAGGGGTTGTGGCTGGGCGTCTTTCTCCAACTTTTTGGGTGGCTGGGACACTGAAGGTTGGGGCTGGCCTCAGTGGGGGCATGAAGTTTCTCTCTCTCGGTGTGTGCTTATCCGCAGCTCTGAAAGGCACCATTTCTGCCTGGGGGGAAGGTGGACTCTTGGCACAGGACTCAGGGTTCCCCAACTGAAGGGCCCAAGGGACAGGACCATGGAAACAGAAGGCTGAAAAAGCAGGTGAGGGTGAGGGTCTGGTCGTAGGTTCAGGGCAGGACCCATCTTCCAGCTCCAGGGAGGGGACCCCCAGAGGCTGAGGAGCAGGAGGCTACAACCTCGCCTGCGCCTGACTCACGGAGGGCTTTCTGGGACCTTTCGAGCCATGACCACTTGGGATCCCGGGCCAGGCGCAGGGGGTGGCCCTGCAGACCTGCAGTGCCCAAAGCAAGTTTGCCGGGCGTTTTCCAGCCAATTCTCACCAGATTTCCTCCTGAAGTGATATCGATTTCGCCGAATGCTTGTGAGATATGGCTGGCATTGCACAGTGATTTGCACCGCACTGACTGCTGTGGACTGAAGAGTGTTCTCCTGGGTCCTTGTCGTTGCCATCCAGAATACAGGCTGTGACTATGCTGACCAACCAATGGCCCCTCCACAGTTGTGCTTTTCTGAAGAAGAGTTGAGGTAGGGCTTGTGGCTTGGTGTCAGCCTCCGACTGTTTGGTCCAGTGTAGCGCCAGATGTTGGGGAGGCCTGTTTTGGCATGAATGTTTTTCTCCCTCTGAGGGTTTTACACAGTTCTGAAAGGCTCCGTTGGTTTAGGGTTAGGGCCCAGGGACATGGCAGACCTAATCTGCCGGTGCGCAGGTAGGTTCCCTTATGGCTGAGTTGAGAATGGGGGTCAAGAGGCACTTCAAGCTCTGAGTTTTTTTGTTGCGTGGACCATCTGTGGAGAGGGTGGCCTCAGGAATGCATGCAGGTCTCTCACGGATGGCAGGCGGAGTCCTTAGGTGTGGCCAAGCTGTTCCCAATCTGGAGGGGTCATTGGCCAGATCTCTGGACATGGAAGCCTTGAAAATATAAACTAGGGTTTGGGCTAGGGCTTAGGGGTATCCTGGCCTGTACTGCTGGGGCTGAGACGAGAACCCTGGGGGCCGAGTCGAGGACAGTGGTCAGGAAGCATGTCAGGCTGTGAGTTTGTGACTGGGGTGGGGGGGGGCGTTGAGGTTGGGAGTGTCCTCAAGTGGCATGAGGGTTGTTCCATTCCTAGGCTTCTACATAGCTTCAAATGGCAGTTTCCTTCTGGGTGCGGACTTGTTGGGTGTGGCCCAGAGGTCCCAATCTGGAGGGACAGTGCCAGTGTGGATTTAGACCTGTGGAGGGTTTGAGAGCTGCATTAGGAGTCTATGGAATCCTTGGCAGTGTCGATTCACGCCACTGGAGGGCGTGGTGAGCTGTGGTGTCAGAGAGCATGGTAGGGGTGCAATGCTGCTTGTCACCACTGGAGGCAGCGCCGAGCTGCCATGGGAAACACACCAGAAGAGGAGTCCATGCAGCCCGCTGGCTCTGAGGGCAGTGGGGAGGTGCTGGGTGAGAGACCCTGAAACGTGAGACATTGCAGCTTGTTTTGACAGGATGGTGTTGAGCTGAAGACTCTCTGTTTCCCCAGGCTCAAGAGTGATGGTAAGAACTGCTGGAGCCAGGCCCCCACTCAGTCAACACTGTGCCCCATTTCCCTAGGTTGGATGGGAATGTGCTGTCAGGATGGTTCAGGAGGGTCCTTCCAGTGGGGGTCTGGAGTCGGGAGAACCAAACTCGACCCATGGTGCCTTTGGAACCGAGGAGTTGAGTGTCTGTTTGGAAGAGTCTATTTGCTTCTCCAAAAAGGACAAGGGGATTGGCCGGCTTGAGAAGGAAGTGAATGACCACTTAAGAAACAAGCATGTGTCTCTCCTTTTCCAAGGAATCAGAGCAGGTGTGTAGGTTTTAGGTGGGAGGCACCTATTTATCCGCACCTGACAACCCTTCTTTACTCTGGATCCACAGGACCTGACATTTGGAAATCAGCGTCTGAGTCCGTCATGCAGCTTGTCTCAGGACGTCAGTGTTCAGAGAAAACAGCAGGCCCATGGGGCACAGTGGCACATCCATGCCAGCATGTGAAGTAAAACTTCTCTTTCACTCCAAGCATCCTGGGTTTTCTCTTGTCCCCAGTGGAGACAAGAAGTCACACGACTGCAGCCATCAGCAATGGAGAAGGGGTGCTAGGGTTCCTGAGTTTCCCTGCAGGGAGCACCTGGCAGGGGATCTCATTTTCTCTGCTTATTTCTGGCTCACAAAGTTATTTGGAACATCTCTTTCTGAAGCAATCCCTTGGATTCTAAAGGGAAGATGAGATGGACTCAGTGTGTGTTTGGAACCCAGAATGTGTTCCTTCATCTAACAGTGTGTATTCCATTGGTCCTAGGCTATGGTGGAATGGCTGGCATCTAGAGTGAAGTGGCTCTTTGTGGTCAGAGAGAGGCTTGGATGATGGCTTCTCCTTTGCCCAAGGTGATGTATCCTAATGGATTAGTCTTTTTTATCAAAAGAGTTCCAATGAGGTCAGAGGGAACATTCAAAAGGATCCAAGGAGCCTTGGACGATTGAAAAAGGAAGCTTGACTTTCTAGTTTCACTCAGTAGACCATCTAGAGAGTTGGACATGGCATCCTTTCTCCGAAGTTTCATAGGTGGTGGAGTCAGAGGAGAGTCTTTGGGAATTCCACTGGATAGAGGCATTATGATGGCATCCCAGGGCATAGCGTCAGGAACCCTGGGATGAATTTCTGGGGCTGCTTGTCAGATGCTGTCTGGGTCATGTTATCCCCCAGGTTTTCTGTTTCCTCCTTAGGAAATTGCTGGCAGGGAAGGTTCTTCTTCCAGCAGACCCCTCCTGCACTGTTGGTGGGCATGCGGGTTGTTGTAGCCACTCTGGAAAAGAGCATGGTGGTTACTCTGAAAGCGAAGAACTGAACAACCCTAGGATCCAGCAGTTGCCCTCCTAGGTATTTCCCTAAAGGACACAAAAATGCACATTGAATGGGGTACAAGCACCGATAAGGACACCAGCATTATCAACCATAGCGAAACGATGGAGGGAGTCCCAATGTCCATTCGCTGATGAGTGATGTGTGTGTGTGTGTGTGTTGTATATATATATATATATATATATATATATATATATATATATGAATAGATATCTAATCACCCACATATTCTCAATGGAATAGGAGCCAGGTTCAAAAAGAATGAAATCTTACCATTTGCGAGGATGTGGATGGATCTAGAGTGCATTTAGCTAAGCCATATCAGTAAGAAATGACCAATAGCCTATCATTTGACGTCTATGGAACTTCAGAAAGAAAACATGAACATAGTGAGAGGAGAAAGAGAGGTCAGTGAGGAAAGAGACTCAAACACAGAGCACCAACAGAGAGCAGCTAGAGAGCAGGGGTGTGGAGGGGAAGGGCTCAATGGATGACGGCTCTTAGGGAGGGCACTCGCTGTGATGAGTTCTGGGTGTTCTGTGCAGGCAAGGAATTACGAAATCCTACCCCTGAAGCAAAGGAACGAACACTCCATGGAAAAGAATTGGAATTGAAGTGAAGGAAGGAAAGAAGAAGACCATCTTCTACTTCAGGAAGAGTGAGGTGAAAATGAAGTGATTTTTACTCTCTTGTTCTCTTGGTCATTTGCAAACACACTGTGTTACGATACACTAGATTCCGTTTGCATAAGGAGCCCTCAGAAAGCTGCCAGGAAGATTCAGATGTCAGAGCATGTCCATGTTCCATGGATATGTTCCTTCCAGTTTGCCCAGGTACAAAGGTAAGTGGAGAGAAATAAGGAAGAAGAGGAAAGGAGGTGTTAAGCATTCAGGAGGTAACCTTCCCCCTTTGTCAAGGAAGCCTTGGGCCGATGTCAATCGAGAAGAAGGAGGGGGGATCCCAGAGCTTTTTGGCAGGCAGGGGAGTTCCAGGTCTGTCTAGAGCTGACAGGGGTCCCTGAAGAGAGCTGAGATAGGGGTGTGGCATGCCGGAACTGCTGATCTGGAGGTTGGATCCCCGAGGAACCGAGCTGAGGATGGTGGTCAGGTGGCACTTCATGCGCCGGGGGGAAGCAGAACATGGGGGCTACTCATGGGGACATGCAATTTTTCACAGGCTCTGATGGCCCCATGCAGCTCCAAACAGACTGGTAACCTTCTAGGTGGCAGGTGGACTTCTACGGTGTGACTTCAGGGTTCCCAAGCCAGAGAGATAGCGGGACAGGCCCCTGTAGAAGGAATCCTAAAAGTGGAACTTAGGGTTAGGGTTATGGCCTTTGGGAATGGCTGCTCCGATCTGCCAGCACCAAGAGGGCTCTCCTCGGGGTTGACTTCAGGAAATGGTTCCTGCAGTGTGGGAGAATCTGGGTTTCTGGCCAGGGAGACCAACGAGGTTGGGAGTGGTTTACAAGAAAGACCACATTACTTCCGCTCCAAAATCGGGATCAACATGGAGAGAATGCTCGTGAGAATTGGCTGGAGTTGGGTGGCCCTGAGGACCGCCCATTCCCCCGTGGCCGAGGTCCATTTCAAACTCGGGGCATGTGGCGTCCACCCAGAAAATGAGCCAAGATGATGGAGCAGGGGAGCTTTCCAGGAGCACAGTAGAGGGAGGGGTTGAGGCCAAGTGTCCACTAGGACTTTCCGGGGCAATGGGGCACCCAAGGATGGGGCTGATCTCAGTAAGGTCACGAAAGTTCCTCTCTCTCCGAGACTTTTCCACAGCTCTGAAAGGCACCATTTCCGCTGGGTTGGAAGCGGAAATCATGGCGCAGGACCCAGGGTCCCTTAGTTGGAGGCCCTGAGGGACAGGACCCTGGAAATGGAAGGCTGGTGAGGCAGGTAAGGGTTCGTGCCCGGGCCTCAGGGCCAGCCCAGCCCCAGGGCCAGCGCCAGGGAGGGGACTCCCAGAGGCTGAGGAGCAGGAGGCATCGGCCTCGCCAGAGGCTGCCTCCCAGAGGGCTTTCTGGCGGAGTTCGGACTTGAGCACTCACGATGCTGGGCCAGGCCCAGGGGGTGGCCCTACAGACCTGCGGCGCCCGAATTGAGTTGCTGGGTGTTTTCCGGCCAATTCTCACAAGCGTTCTGCCCAAACCGGGACTGGGGTTTGGGCAGAACGCTAGTGAGAATTGGCCGGCGTTGGGCAGCCCTGCGGACCGCCCTGCTCCCGGTGGCCCAGGTCCCTTTCTCGCTCAGGGCATGTCATGGCCATGCAGAAAATGTGCCGAGATGAAGCGGCCCACCCGGGGTCCCCGGGGCAGGGTAGCTTTTCCAGAGCAGAGTTGAGGCAGGGATTGCGGCTGGGTGTCCGCCTCCGACTTTTCGGGCGGCTGGTGTGCCCAAGGATGTGGCTGACCTCAGTGGGGGCATGAAGGTTTCTCTCGCTCCGAGGATTGTCCGAAGCACTGAAAGGCAATATTTGCATTGGAGTGGTAGGGGGCGTCATGGCACGGGGGTTGGGTTCCCCAGTTGGAGGCTCCGAGGGACAGGACCCTGGAAACGGAAGGCTGAGGAAGCAGGCCAAGGTTCCCGCCAAGGCCTTGGGGCAGGCCAGGGCCCATCGGCCAGTGCCAGGAGGGGACCCCCGGAGGCCAAGGATCAGGAGGCGTCGGCCTCACCTGTGCTGGACTCCCGGATGGCTTTCTGGTGGGGTGTTGGACTCGACCCCTTGCGATCCCAGGCCAGGCCCAGAGGGCGGCCCCGTAGACGTGCAGCGCCCGAAGTGTGTATGCCGGGTGTTTTCCGGCCAATTCTCACCAGCATTCTGCCCAAACTGGGATCAGTTTGGGCAGAATGCTCGTGAGAATTGGCCTGCGTTTGGAAGCCCTGCGGACCGCCCTCCACCATGGCTGAGTGCCCCTTTAGTGGGGCATGCAGATTTCTCCGGCTCTCTGGGTTTTGTGCAGCTCCTAATAGCAGTTTCTTCCTGGGTGGTAGCGATAGTCCTGGGGTGTATCTCCGGTCTCCCTTATCTGGAGGGCTTGCAGGCCAGGTCTCTGGGGACAGAAGCCTGAATACCCAAGGTAGGATTAGTGTTAGGGCCTAGGGGCATGGCAGGCCCAATCTGCCATTGCTTAGGTGGGATCATCCATGGGCTGAGTCAAGGATGGGGGTCAAGCGGTATGTCAATCTATGGCTTTTGTTGCCATGTGGGCCATCAGAGGTGAGGTTGGCCTCTGGAATGCATGTGGGTTTCCCCTGGTCTGAGGGCTCTGGGTAGCTCCGAAGGGCATGGTTTTCTCCTGGATGGTAGGCGGAGTCCTTGGTTGTGGCTCAGGGGTTCCCAATCTGGAGGGATTGTTGGCCATGTCTCTGGGCACAGAAGCCTGGAAAGACAACCTAGGGTTTCGGTTAGGGTTGAGGGGTATCCAGGCCCTACCTCCTGGTGCTGAGGCTGGATCCCCAGGGGCTGAGTTGAACATGGGGGTCAGGAAGCACATCAGATTGTGAGTTTGTGATTGTGGGGACCATCGAAGTTGGGGGTGTCCTCAGGGAGTCGTGTGGGTTTGTTCCATTCTGAGGGTTCTTCTCAGCTTCGAATGGTACAGTTTTCTCCTGGGTGGCAGGTGGACTCCTGGGGTGTGGCCCAGAGGTCACCAATCTGGAGGGGCAGTGCCAAGTGAGGCTTTAGACCTGTGGAGGATTTGAGAGCTGCATTAGGAGTCTGTGGAAGGCCCGGCAGTGCCAGTTCATGCCACTGGAGGGAGTGGTGAACCATGGTGCGAGAGACCCTGGAAGGCATGGCAATGCTGCTTGCCACCACTGGAGGCAGTGGCAAGCAGCCATGGGAAACACACTGGAAGAGGAGTCCATGCAGCCTGCTGGCTCTGAGGGCAGTGGGGAGGTGCTGGGTAGAGACCCTGAAACGTGAGGCACTACAGCTTGTTTTTACAGGACGGAGTGGTGAGTTGTATAGTCTCTGTTTCTCCAAGGTCTAGAGTGGTCATAAGAACCCCTGGAACTGGGCCCCCACTCAGCACTGTGCCCTGTTTCCCCAGGTTTGGCTGGTAATCTGCTGTCAGGATGGTTCAGGAGGGTCCTCCCAGTTGGGCTCTGGAGCCGGGGAAACCAAACCCAACTCATGGTGCATTTGGAACCGAGGGGTTGAGTGTTTGTTTGGAAGGGTATGTTTGTTTCTCCAAAAAGGACGAGGTCATTGGTCAGCTTTAGAAGGAAGTGAATGACCACTTAAGAGACAAGCATGTGTCTCTCCTTTTCCCAGGAATTGGAACAGATGTGCAGACTTTAGGTGGGAGACGCCTGCTTATCTGCACCTGACAACCCTTCTTCACTCTGGCTCCACAAAACCTGAACTTTGAAAACCAGCATCTGAGTCAGTCATGCACCTTGTCCCACCCAGGACGTCAGCATTCAGAGAAAACTGCAGGCCCATGGGACACAATGTCACATCCATGCCAGGATGGGAGGTAAAACTTCTCCTTCACCCCAAACCTCCTGGGCTTTTCTCTTGTCTCCAGTGGAGCTCACAATTGGCACACTGAACCAGCTGTAAGCAGTCTAGTGTGGGTGCCAGAGTTCCTTAGTTTCTCTGCAGGGAGCACCTGGCAAGGATCTCATTTTCTCTGTTTATTTCTGGCTTACAAAGGTATTTGGACCATCTCTTTCCTAGGCAATCCCTTGGATTTGAAAGGGAAGATGAGATGGACTTGGTGTGCGTTTTGAACATAGAAAATATTCCTTTATCTGACAGTGTTTATGCCACTGGGCCTAGGCTGTGGCCGGCATCTAGAGTTAGGTGGCTATTTGTGTTCAGATAGAGACTTGGATGATGGCTTCTCCTTTGTCCAAAGTGATGTATCCTAATGGATTCGTCTTTGCATCCAAAAAGTTCCAATGAGGACAGAGGGAATATTCAAAATTATTCCAAGGAGCCTTGGATGATTTAAAAGGGATGCATGTCTTCCTAGTTTCACTCAAATGGCTATATATGGTTGGACACGCTGTATTTTCTCTGCAGTTTCATGGGTGGTGAAGTCAGAAGGAGAGTCCTTGGGAATTTCCTTGGATAAATGCATTCTGGTGGCTTCAAGGGACTTGGCATCAGGAACAGTGGGGTGACTCTGTGGCTGCTTGCCTGATGCTTGGTGAGTCAGGTTATCCCACAGGTTTTACATTTCCTCCTTTGGAAATTGCTTTCAGGGAATGTTCTGCTTGAAGTGAAACTCTCAGGGGGCACCTGGGTGGCTCAGTGGGTTAAGCAACTCCTTTCAGCTCAAGTCATGATCCCAGGGTCCTGGGATTGAGCCCCGCATTGGACTCTCTGCTCACTGAGGAGACTGCTTCTCTGTTTCTCTCTGCCTGCCTCTCTGCCTACTTCTTATCTCTGTCTGTCAAATAAAAAAATAAAATCTTAAAAAAAAAAAACCTGAACCCTCCTACACTGTTGGTGGGCATGCAGGTCATTGCAGCCACTCTGGAAAAGAATATGGTGTGTCCTCCAAAAGCTAGGAACTGAACAGCACTAGGATCCAGCAATTGCCAAGTCAGCCAGCCAGGTGAAGCGGGGGCCACAGGCCCAGAGGCAGCTGTAGTCTTGGTCTTCGTCCCCCAGTTTTTTTTTTTTTTTTGTCAGGGAGAGAGAGGGAGAGAGAGCAAGCACAGGCAGACAGAGTGGCAGGCAGAGTCAGAGGGAGAAGCAGGCTCCCTGCAGAGCAAGGAGCCCGATGTGGGACTTGATCCCAGGACGCTGGGATCATGACCTGAGCCGAAGGCAGCTGCTTAATACATGTTAATATATGCTTAATATATGTATATATACACACATATATGTATATATATAATATATATGTATATACATATATATTATATATATATATAATTACTCATCAGTGAATGGACATTTGGACTCCCTCCACTGTTTTACTATGGTTGATAATTCTGTTGTAAATATCACAGTGCTTGTACCCCATTAATGTGTACTTATGCCCTTTTGGGAAATACCTAGGAGGGCAATATATATATATATATATATATATATATATATATATATATATAGTGTGTGTGTGTGTATGTATGTATGTATGTGTGTGTGTATTCATTCTCCCATATCTTCATAATGGAATAGGAGCCAGTTTCAAAAAGGATGAAATCTTACCATCTGCAAGGATGTGGATGGATCTACAGTGGATTTAGCTAAGTAAAATCAGTAAGAAAAGAGCAATAGCCTATAACTTGACTTCTCCGGAATTTCAGAAACAAAAGAGATGAATATAGTGAGGGGAGAAAGGCCAATGAGGAAACAGACTCAAACTTAGAGCACAAACTGGGGGTTGCTAGAGGGCAGGGGTGTGGGGGGAAGGGTTAAATGGGTGGCAGCTCTTAGGGAGAGTACTTGCTGTGATGAGCTCTGGGTGTTCTATGCAGGTGAGGAATCACAAAATCCTACCCCTGAAGGAGAGGAATGAACACTGCATGGAAATGAATTGGAACTGAAGTCAATGAAGAAAAGAAGAAGACCATGTTCTACTTCATCAAGACTGAGGTAAAACTGGAATGACTTTTGATCTCCTGCTCTGTAGATGATCATTTTTGAAACACTCTGTGGCAGGATACTATACTTATATACTTATACTATATACTTATACAATACTTATCATATTGCATAAGGAGCCCTCAGAAAGTTTCCATGAAAGATTGAGATCTCAGAGCATGTACATGTTCCATTGACATGTTACTTTCAGTCTGCCCAGGTACAAAGGTAAGTGGAGAGAAATAGGGCAGAAGAGGAAGGGAGGTATTAGCATTCAGAAGGTAGCCTTCCCCTTTCTCATGAATGCCTGGGCCAGTGTAAATTGAGAAGAAGAAGGGGGGTTCCCAGAGCTTTGCCACAAACAGGGGGGTTCTAGTTCTGCCTAGAGCTGACGGGTCCCTGGGGAGAGCTGAGCTAATGGGGTGGCAGGCCCAAACTGTTGGTGCTGAGGTGAGTTCCCCAAGGAGCTGAGTTGAAGATGGGAGTCAGGTGGTGCATCAGGCTCTGGCTTTGTAGCTGGGGGGCTGCAGAACATGGGGGAGTCCTCATGGTGGCATGCACGTTTCTCTGGCTCTGAGGGTTCTGCATAGCTCCAAAGGTGGTGCTGGGTGGCAGGCGGATTCCTACAGTGTGGCTCCAATGTTACCAATCTTGAGGGCTTGGAGGACAGGCCCCTGGGGAAGGAAGCCTGAAAACGCAACATAAGGTTAGAGTAATGGCGTTGGGGCATGGCAGGCCTGATCTGCCAACACTGAGGTGGGATACCCTTGGGATTGAGTTGAGGGAATGTGCCCTGCAATGCAGAAGAGTCAGGGTTTCTGGCCAGAGGGACGGCTGATGGTGGGGGTAGCTTTAGAGGGGCATGCTGGTTTCTCCCTCTCTGAGGGAATTGTGGAGCTCCAAATGACATGGCTTCCACCTGCATGGCAGTCAGGTTTCTGACTTGATACAGAGGGGTCCTGAATCTGAGTTTGTGTCCAGGGGTGCCACAGAAGCTGGGGGTGACCTCAGGGTTGCATGCAGTTTTCTCCCACCCTGAGGGTTCTGCAGTGCTCCACATGGCATGGTCTCCTCCCTGTGGTGGATACAGTCCTTGGGTGTCACTGAGTGTCTTAATCTATACCAGCATGAGTCTCAGAGGTGCCCAGTCTGGTGGGGTTGGGGGACAGGCCTCTGGGCATGAAAGCTTGTACATCCCACCTAGGATTAGGGTTAGGGCCTAAGGGCATGGCGGGCTCCCCTAAGGGCAGAGTTGCAGGCATAGATCTGGCATCACAGCAGAATCTGGTTTTATGGCCATGGGGATGACTCATGGTGGGGGTGTCGTTAGGGGGGCTTGCAGGTTTCTCCCCATCTGAGGGTTTGGCGCAGCTCCAAACCACAAGGTTTCCTCCCATGTGGCAGGTGGAGTCCTGTGGTGTCACTCAGTAGTCCTTAATCTGGGGGACGTGGGGGCCAGGCCCCCTGGGACAGAAGCCTGAAAACCTAAACAGGGGTTATGTTAATAGCCTAGGGGCATGGTGGCCTGATCTGCTGATGTTGAGGTGGGGTCCCCTCAGGGCTGAGTTGAGGGCATGCGTCTGGCAGCTCAGCACAATCTGGTTTTATGGCCGGGGGGGCCGCAGATGGTGGGGGTACCTTTAGAGGGGCAGCTTTCTCCCCCTCTGAGCGTTCAGCACAACTCCAAATAGCACAGATTCCTACTGTGTGGTGAGTGGAGTCCTGGGGTGTATGTCAATGTTCCTTAATCCAGAGGGTTTTGTTGCCTAGACCCTCAGAATGGAAGCCTGAAAAGACAAATTAGGGTTAGGGTTAGGGCCTAATGGCATGGCAGACCCGATCTGCCAGTGCTGAGGCAGGATCCCCTATGGGCTGAGTTGAGGGTATGCATTTGGTGGCGGGATGGAATCCAACTCTATGGCCAGAGGGGCCACTGATGGTTGGGATGGCTTTAGCGTGACATGCAGGTTTCTCCCTCTCTGAGGGTTCATTTCAGCTCCGAACCAGAAGGTTTCCACTTGTGTGACAGGCTGTGTCCTGTAGTATTGCTCGGAAGTCCTTAATCTGGGCAGTGTGGGGGCAGGCCTCTTAGGATGGAAGCCTGAAAATCCAAACTAGGGTTAGGGTTAATGCCTAGGGACATAGCAGGCATGATCTGCTGGAATTGAGCTGGTCTCCTGGGTAGGTTGAATAGAGGGCGGGAATCAGGCAGGAATTGGGGTCTGGGTTTGTGTCTGGGGGAGCAAAGAAACTGGTGGTGACCTCGGGGGGCATTCAGCTTTCTCCAGCTCTGAGGTTCTTGCACAGTTCCAAATGGTACCATTTTGCCCTAGGGGGCCAACAGAGTGCTGGTGAGAGTCTCAGACATCCCAGTCTGATGGGCTTGGGGTACAGGCCTCTGGGCATGGAAAGCTGTACACTCCACCTAGGGTTAGGGTCTAGGGTCATGGCAGGCCCAAATCTGCCAGTGCTGAGATGGGCACCCCTCAGGGCTGAGTTAAGGGCATGTGTCCAGTATCTTGGCAGAAACTGGCTTTATGGCCTGGGGTGCCACCAATGGTGGGGGTAGCTTTACGGAGACTTGAAGGTTTCTTCCCTTCTGAGGGTCAGCAACTCCAAACTGCAAGGTTTCATCACACGTGGCAGAATGACATGAGTCCTGCAATGTCGCTCAAGGGTCCTTAATCTGGGGTGTTGGAGGCTAGGCCTCTTGGGATGGAAACCTGAAAACTCAAACTAGGGTTCAGGTCTTGGGGCACAGCAGGCCCGATCTGCCAGTGCTGAGGCGGGCTCCCTGGTGGGCTGAGTTGAGGGTGGGTGATAAGTGGCTCGTGTGAATTTGGGTTTGTGCTCAGGAGGGGCTCAGATGCTGGGGCTTGCCTTGGCGGGCATGAAGTTATCTCCTGCTCTGAGGTCTGAGTAGCTCCAAATGGCACAGAACACCATAGGCAGCTGGCAGACTGCCAGAGTGAGTCTCAGGTGTACCCAATCTGGTGGGTTTGTGGGTTAGGCCTCTGGGTACAGAAGCCTGTACACCCAACCTAGGGTTAGGGTTAAGGCCTAGGGGCATGGCAGCTCTGATATGCTGGTGTTGAGGCGGGCTCCCTAAGGGCTGAGGTGGACATGTATCTGGTGTTGTGGCAGAATCCGGCATAATGTCTGGGGCACTGCCGATGGTGAGAGTGTGTTGAGGTGCTCATGCACCTTTCTTTCTGGAGGGCAGGCAGAGTCTTGTGGTGTGGCTTTGGAATCCCCAGTCTGGCAGGTTAGGGTTAGGGATAGGGGTTAGGGTAAGGGATAGGTTTATGGTTAGCGAATAGGGGTTAGGGTTAGGGTTATGTCTTAGGGACAAGGGTTAGGGTCAGGGTTAGGGTTATGGTTGGGGTAAGGGATTAGGGTTAGGGGTTAGGGTTAGGGTTATGTGTTAGAGACAAGGCATGTCGGATCTGCAAGCACAGATATCGGCTCTCCTAAGCCTGAGTTGAGGGTGGGACTCAGGATGCTCCTCAGGCCCTGGGGAGGGGCAATGGTGGCAGGAAGGGCCTCGGGGTAGCTTGCTGGTTTCAAAGGTTCTGAGGGTGTCAGAGACCACCAAATGAAAGGGTGTCCTCCTGGCTGAGAGCATGAGTCCTGCTGTCAGTCTGATGCTTCCGTCCGTGAGAGGAATTGGGTGTCAGGCCTCTGGGGTCTAGAGCCTAAACACCCAAGGTAAGGGTTTGGTCCTGGGAGAATGGCAAGCCTGATGTGCCAGTGCAGACTCAGACTCTCCGGAGGTCTGATATGAGGGCATTGCTCTGGCGGCTTGCCAGGCTACGGGATTGTGATGTGGGGGTCCGCAGAAGGTTTGGGTGGCTTTAGGGGGCATGGAGTTTTCTCCCGCCAGGCCAGTTCTGCACAGGACTATGTGGTCCAGTTTCCTTGTGGGTGAAGCAAGAGTCCTGCTTTGTGAATATGGGTTGCCCAGTCTGGAGGTCTAGGGAGCCCGGCCTCTATGGACGGAATCCTGAACACCCAACCTAGGGTTAGGGTTGGGTCATAGTGGCATGGAAGCCCCGATCTGCTGGCGCTGTGGTGACCCATCCCAATCCCTAGGTTGAGGGCACATGTCTGCAGGACCGTGAGACTCCTGGTTTCTGGTCCTTGGGGGCGCCAGAAGTGGGGTGGCCTCCGGGAGGCATGTCTGTTTCTCCTGCTCTGCGGGTTCAGCACATTGCTAAACAGCATGGTTTCCTCCTGGGACCTGGTACAATTATGGGGTGCAGCTAAGGGGTCCCCCATCTGGGGAGTTTGGAGACGCGTCGAAGACCGATGCTTGAAGACACAACATGGGCTACAATTAGTATTAGGGTTAGTATTAGGCTTACAGTTAGGGTTATGTGTTAGGAACAAGGCATGTCGGATCTGTCAGCACAGATATGGGCTCACCCAAGGGCTGAGTTCAGGGCGGTACTCAGGAGGCTCCTCAGGCCCTGGGTTTTTGGCCTGCAGGGCAAAGATGGCGGGAATGGCCTTAGGAAAGCCTGCCGGTTTCGATGGCTCTGAGGGTGTTAGATAGTACCAAATGAAATGGTCTCCTCCTGGATGAGAGGCTAAGTCCTGCCATCAGTCTGATGCTCCCATCCATGGGAGGAGTTGGGTGTCAGGTCTCTGGGGTCAAAAGCCTGAACACTCAACCTAGGGTTTGGTTGAGGTAATAGAGGCATGGCAGCCCTCTCTGCCTGCATTGTAGTTACCCATCCCAATGCCTGAGTTGAGGGCGCGTGTCTGCAGGACTGTGAGACTTCTCATTCATGGTCCTTGGTGTGCTGGAAGTTGGGGGGGGCCTCAGGAAGGCATGCAGGTTTCTCCCGTTCTGGGGGTTCAGCACATTTCTAAATGACAGGGTTTCCTCCTGGGACCAGGGGCAATTATGGGATGCAGCTCAGAGGTTCCCCGTCTGGGATGTTTGGGGACCAGGCTTCGGAGGATGGATGCCTGAACATACAACCTGGTCTAGCTTTAGTATTAGGGTGAGTGTTAGGCTAACTGTTATGGTTATGTGTTAGGGACAAGGCATGTCGGTTCTGCCAGCATGGATATCAGCTCACTCAAGGGCTGAGTTGATGGCGGCACTCAGGAGGCTCCTCAGGCCCTGGGATTTGGCCTGGAGGGGCAAAGATGGCAGAAATGGCCTTGGGGGGGCATTCTGGTTTCTACCACTCTGAGGGTGTTAGGGCTAGGGTTTCGGTTAGGGTTAGGGCTAGGGGTTAGGGTTAGGGTTATGTCTTAGGGTCGAGTCATTTGGATCTGGCAGCAGATATGGGCTCACTCAAGGTCCAAGTTGAAGGCGGGACTCAGGAGACTCCTCAGGCCCTGGATTTGGGGCTGGAGGGACAAAGATGCTAAGAATGGCCTCAGAGGAGCTTGCTAGTTTCTACAGCTCTGAGGGTGTTAGATAGCACCAAATGAAATGGTCTTCTTCTGGCTGAGAGGCTGAGTCCTGCCATCAGTCTGATGCTCCCATCCATGGGAGGAATTGTGTGTCACACCTCTTGGGTCCAGTGCCTGAACACCCACCCTCAGGTTACTGTTTGTTCCTGGGAGAATGTGAGGTGTTGTGTGCCAGTGCGGACTCAGGCTCTGTGGAGGGGTAAGTTGAGGGCATTGCTCTGGCAGCCCGTCAGGTTCTGGGATTGTGGTGTGGGTGTCTTTGCAATATGTGGGTAGCTTTAGGGGGCATGGAGGTTTCTGCCACCATGAGGGTTCTGCACTGGGCCATGTGGACCAGTTTCCTCATGGGTGGCAGCCAGCATCCTGCATTGTGAATATGGGGTCCCCAGTCTGGAGGGCGAGGGAGCCAGACCTCTGGGGACAGAATCCTGAACACACAACCTAGTGTTACGGTTAGGGTTAGGGGTTAGGGTTAGGGTTAGGGTTATGACTTAGGGACAAGTCATTCAGATCTGGCAACAGATATGGGCTCACCCAAGGGTTAGGGTTAGTGTTATTTTTAGGGGTCTATCTTAGAAACAAGTCATTCAGATCCAGCAAGAGATATGGGCTCACCCAAATGCCGAGTTGAGGGCGGGACTCAGGAAGCTCCCCATAACCTTGGTTTTTGGCCTGGAGGGGCAATGATGTGGGGATGGCCTCAGGGGAACCTGCTGATTTCTACAGATCTGAGGGTGTTATATAGCACCAAAAGAAGTGGTCTGATTCTGGCTGAAAGGCTGAGTCCTGCCATCAGTCTGATGTTCCCTTCCATAGGAAGAATTGGTTGTCAGGCCTCTGGGGTCCAGAGTCTGAACACCCAACCTAGGGTTAGGTTTTGGTCCAGGGAGAATGGCAGGCCTGATGTGCCACTGCAGACTCAGGCTCTCCAGAGGGGTAAGTTGAGGGCATTGCTCTGGCGGACCATCAGGCTGCGGGATTGTGGTGTAGGGGTCCTTGAAAGGTGTGGGTGGCTTTATGGGGAATGGAGGTTTCTCCTGCCTATCGGGTTCTGCCCAGGGCCATGTGGTCCAGTTTTCTCATGGGAGGCAGTCAGATTCCTGCAATGTGAATTTGGGGTCCCTGTCTGGAGGGCTACGGAGCCTGGCCTCTAGGGACGGAAGTCTGAACATCCAACCTAGAGTGAGGGTCAGGTCATAGGGTCATGGCAGCCCTCATCTGCCGGCGCTGTGGAGACCCATTCCGACACCTGAATTGAGGCCCTGTGTCTGCATGACCGTGAGACACCTGGCTCCTGGTCCTTGAGGGCGCCAGAAGTGGGGTGGCCTCAGGGAGGCATGCAGGTTTTTCCACTACTCGTTTAGCACATTTCTTGACGGGATGGTTTCCACCTGGGATAGGCTGCAATGATGCGGCTGCACTCTGGGGTCCCCATTCTGAGGGTGTGGGAACCCCGGCCTCAGAGGACGGATGCCTGAACACAACCTGGGCGAGGGTTATATGAGGTTTAGTGTTAGGCTGAGGTTTAGGGTTATGTCATGGAACAAGTAATGTCGGATTTGACAGCACAGATATAGGCCTATCCGAGGGCTGAGTTTAGGGTGGGACTCAGCAGGCTCAAGAATAAAGACCCCATGAATTGGCGAACATTGGGTGAACCTGCGAACCGCCCTATCCCCCATGGCTGAGGGCACTTTCTCACTTGGGGTATGACACGGCCACCTGGAAAATGTGCCAAGAAGATGCGGACCACCCGGGGGCCCTGGCGCAGGGGAGTGTTCCCAGAGCAGAGTTGAGGGATGGATGGCGGCTGGGCGTGCGCCTCTGACTTTTTGGGCGGCTGGGCGCCTCAGGATGGGGCTGACCTCAGTGGGGGCACGCAGGTTTCTCTTGCTCCGAGGCTTGTCTGAACCGCCGAAAGGCACTGTTGGCGCCGGGGTGGGAGGGGGAGGTGTGGTGCGGGACTCAGGGTTCCCCAGATGGAGGCCCCGAGGAACAGGACCCCAGAAGCAGAAGGCTGGGGAAGCAGGCGAGGATTCGAGCCCAGGCCTCGGGGCGGGCCTGGCCCCATGGGACAGCACCAGGGAGGGGACACCTGCAGGCCGAGGAGCAGGAGGCATCGGCTTCGCTGCAGCCTGCATCGCGGAGGGCTTCCTGATGGGGTTAGGGTGCGAGAGCTCGCGATGCCGGGTCAGGCCCGGGGTACGGCCCTACAGACCTGTGGTGCCCAAAGCGAGTTCGCCGGGCGTTTTCCGGCCAATTCTCACGAGCCTTAACCCAAACTGGGATCGGTTTCGGCAAAACACTTGTGAGAATTGGCCGGCGTTGGGCAGCCCTGCGGACCGCCCTGCTCCCCATGGCCCAGGGCCCTTTCTCTCCTGTGGCATGGGGCGGCTTCCCGGAAAATGCGCCAGAGGACCTGGCCCACCAGGGGGCCCCAGCTCAGGGGAGCGTTCCCAGAGCAGAGTTGAGGGACGGGTCACGGCTGGGCGTGGGCATCCGACTTTTTGGGCCGATGGGGTGCGCCCAATGATGGGGCTGACCTCAGTTGGGGCATGCAGATTTCTCTCACTCTGAGGCTTGTCCGAAGCGCTGAAAGGCACTGTTGGCACTGGGGTGGGAGGGGGAGGCGTGGCCGCGGGAGTCAGGGTTCCCCGGATGGAGGCCACGAGGGACAGGACCCTGGAAGCTGAAGGCTGGTGAAGCAGGCGAGGGTTCGAGCCCAGGCATTGGGGCGGGCCCAGCCCCATGGGACAGCGTCGGGGAGAGGACCCCCACAGGCCGAGGTGTAAGAGGCGTCGGCCTTGCCCCAGCCTGCCTCGCGGAGGTCTTCATGGCTGGGTTCAGGCGCGATTGCTCCTAATGCCCGGCCAGGCCCGGGGGCGCGGCCCTGCAACGCGCAACGCGCGAAGCGAGGTCGCCGGCTGTTTTCCGGCAATTCTCACGAGCGTTCTGCCCAAATCGGTTTGGGCAGAACGCTCGTGAGAATTGGCTGGCAATGGGCAGCCCTGTGGACCACCCTGCTCTCCGTGGCCCAGGGTTCCCAATATGGCGGCCAAGAGGGACAGGACCCCGGAAGCGGACGGCTGGGGAAGCAGCCGTGGGTTCGTGCCTGGGCTTTGTGGTGCACCGGGCCCCATGGGACAGCGCCAGGGAGGGGACCCCTGCAGGCCAAGGTTCAGCAGGTGTCCGCCTCGCCGCAGCCTGCCTCGTGGAGGGCTTCCTGGCGGGGTTCGGGCGCGAGCACTCGCAATGCCAGGCCAGGCCCGGGGGGCGGTCCTGCAGACGTGTGGCGCCCGAAGCGAGTTCACCGGGTGTTTTCCGGCCAATTCTCACGAGCGTTCTGCCCAAACCCAGATCGGTTTGGGCAGAACGCTCGTGAGAATTGGCTGGTGTTGGGCAGCCCTGCGTACCAATCTGTTCCCCTTGGCCCAGGGCCCTTTCTTGCCAGGGGCATGGGCGGCCACCCGGAAAACGCGCTGAGACAACGCACCCCACCCAGGGTCACCGGCGCAGGGGAGCGTACCTGGAATAGAGTTGAGGGACGCGTGGCAGCCAGGAGTGCGCCTCCGACTTTTCGGGCGGCTTGGGCGCCCAAGGATGGGGCTGACATTAGTAGGGGCATGCTGTTTTCTCTCACTCGGAGGCTTGTCGAAGCGCCGAAAGGCACCGTTGGCGCCGGGGTGGGAGGGGGAGGCGTGGCCGCGGGCCTCAGGGTTCCCCAGATGGAAGCCCTGACGTACAGACAAGACCGCGGAAGCAGAAGGCTGGGGAAGCAGGCGAGGGTTCGAACCCAGGCCTCGGGTCAAGCCCGGCCCCATGGGACAGCGCCAGGGAGAGGACCCCCACAGGCCGAGGTGCAAGAGGCGTCGGCCTTGCCGCAGCCTGCCTCGCGGAGGGCTTCATGGGGGGGTTCAGGGGCGATTGCTCGTAATGCCCGGCCAGGCCCGGGGGGGCGGCCCTGCGGTGCGCGACGCCCGAAGCGAGGTCGCCGGGCGTTTTCCGGCAATGGGCAGCCCTATGGACCACCCTGCTCTCCATGGCCCAGGGCCCTCTATCGCCCGGCGCATGGGGCGGCCGCCCGGAAAACGCGCGGAATCGGCGCTGCCCATGCGGGGACACCAGCGCTGAGGAGCTTTCCCAGGGCAGAGTTGAAGGACGGGTGGCGGCAGGGCGTGTGTCTCCGTCTTTTGGGGGGATGGGGCGCCCAAGGATGGGGCTGTCCTCAGTTGGGGCATGCAGGTTTCTCTCACTCAGAAGCTTGTGCGAAGCGCTGAAAGGCAACGTTGGCTCCGTCATGGTAGGGAGATGTGTGGCCATGGACTCAGAGTTCCCGATATGGAGGCCACGAGGGACAGGACCCCGGAAGCAGAAGGCTGGGGAAGCAGGTGAGGGTTCGAGCCTGGGCTTTGTGGCGGGCCTGGCCCCATGGTACAGCGCCAGGGATGGGACCCCGCAGGCCGAGGATGAGCAGGCATCGGACTTCCCGCAGCCTGCCTCCAGAGGGCTCCTTGGCAGGGTTCGGGCGCAAGCACTTGCAATGCTGGGTCAGGCTTGGGGGGGGCGGTCCTGCAGACGTGCGACGCCGGACACAAGTTCGCCGGGCATTTTCCGGCCAATTCTCAGG
This sequence comes from Neogale vison, assembly GCF_020171115.1. Taxonomy (NCBI): domain Eukaryota; kingdom Metazoa; phylum Chordata; class Mammalia; order Carnivora; family Mustelidae; genus Neogale; species Neogale vison. The sequence goes on from NC_058096.1 coordinate 123,250,557, forward strand.
CGCGTTCTCCCAAACTGGTATCGCCTTTGTCTCCTTGGCCCAGGGCCCTTTCTCGCCCAGGGTATGGGGCGGCCGCCCGGAAAATGCGCGGAAACTACGCGGGCAACCCGGGGGCCCAGGCATAGGGGAGCGTTCCTGGAGCAGAGTTGAAGGACGGGTGGCGGCTGGGCGCGCGCCTCCTTCTTTTTGGTCGGATGGGGTGCCCAAGGATGGGGCTGACCTCTTTTGGGGCATGTAGATTTTTCTCGCTCCGAGGTTTGTCCGAATTTCCGAAAGGCTCCGTTGGCGCCGGGGTGAGAGGGGGAGGCGTGGCCGCGGGACTCAGGGTTCCCCAGTTGGAAGCCTTGAGGGACAGGCCCCTTGAGGGAGGAAGTTGGGGAAAAAGAATTGAGGACCCATTACCAGGTCCTGAGTTGAGGAAGAAGGTGAGGGCTCGTGCCCAGGACTCAAGGCAGGCCCCGCTCCATGGGATAGTGCCAGGGAAGGGACCACCAGAAGCTGAGGAGCAGAAGGCCTTGGAATCTCCAGGGCCTGACAGCTTTGTATTAACACTTGTACATACTGGTTGGGTTCGGACATGATCGCTGATGATGCCGGGCCATGCCCAGGAGACAGTCATGCAGATGTGTGGTACCAGAAGCGAGTTCACTGGGTGTTGTCCGGCCAATTCTCAGGAGTGTTCTTCTCAAACTGGGATCGGTTTGGACAGAATGCTCCTGAGAATTGGCCCGCGTTGGGCAGCCCTGCAGAACGTCCTGCTCCCCATGGCCATGTGGTGGACACCTGGAAAATGTGAGAGATGACGCGACCCACCTGGGGGCACCAGTGCAGAGGAAAGTTCCTGGAGCAGAGTTGAGAGATGGGTTCCCCTTTCTCCACATCCTCTTCAACACATGTTGATTCCTTTCTTGCTGATTTGGGCCATTCTAACTGGTGTCAGGTGCTATCTCAATGTGTTTTAATTTGAGTCTCCATGAGGGCTAATGATGACGAACATTTTTTCATGTGTCTGATAGCCATTTGTATGTCTTCATTGGAGAAATGTCTGTTCCTATATTCTGCTCATTTTTTATATGATTGTCTGCTTTGTGTGTGTTGAGTTTGAGGAGTTCTTTATAGATCCTGGATATCAACATTTTGTCTGTACTATCATTTGCAAATATCTTCTCCCATTCCATGGGTTGCCTCTGTGTTTTGTTGACTGTTTCCTTTGCTGTGCAGAAGTTTTTGATTTTGATGAAGTCCCGAAAGTTCATCTTTGCTTTTGTTTGCTTTGTCTTTGGAGACGTATCTTGAAAGAAGTTGCTGTGGCCAGTGTTGAAGAGGTTACTGCCTATGTTCCCCTCTACGATTCTCATGGATTCCTACCTCAAGTTTAGGTCTTTTATCCATTTCGAGTTCTCTTTGTGTTTGGTGTAAGGGAATGGTCCAGTTTCATTCATCTACACATAGCTGTCCCAATTTTCCCAGCACCATTTATTGAAGAGACTGCCTTTTTTCCACTGTATGTTTTTTCCTACTTTGTTGAAGATTATTTGACCGTAGAGTTTATTGCCCATATCTGAGCTTTCTACTCGGTTCCACTGGTCTATGGTTCTGTTTTTATGTGAGTCCCATGCTGTATTGGTGATCACAGCTTTGTATAACATTGGAAATCAGACAACGTGATGCTCCCAGTTTTGTTTTTCTTTTTGGCATTTCCTTAGCAATACAGGGTCTCTCTGATTCTACACAAGTTTTAGGCTTGTTTTTGGCTCCAGCGCTTTAAAACATACTGGTGGAATTTTCATCGGAAAGGCATTAAAAGGATCGATTGCTCTAGGCAGTCACTTAACATTAAATGTCTAGACATTTTAGCAATGTTTATTCTTCTGATCCGTAAGCATGCAATGGGCTTCTGTCACTTTTGTTTTCTTCAATTTCTTTCATGAGTGTTGTGTAGTTCCTCGCTTACAGATTCTTTACCTCTTTGGTTTGGTTTATTCCCAGGTATCTTATCGTTTGGGTGTTGTAGTAAATGGGATGAATTCTCTAATTTCCCTTTCTGTATTTTCATTGGTAATGTATAAGAAAGCCAATGATTCCTGTACAATGATTTTGTATCCTGCCACATTATTGAATTGCTGAATGAGTTCTAGTAGTTTGGGGGTGGAGACTTTTGGGTATTCCATATAAATATGTCAACCGTGAAGAGAGAGATTGACTTTATTGCCAATTTGGATACATTTTATTTCTCTTTATTGTCTGTTTGCTGATGCTAGGACTTCAAATACTATGTTGAACAAGAGTGGTGAGAGTGGGCATCCTTGTCATGTTCCTGATCTCAAAGGGAAGACTGTCAGCTTTTACCCATTGAGGAGGATATTTATTGTGAATTTTTCATATAAACATTTTATGAAGTTGACAAATATTCCCTCTATCCCTATACTTTGAAGCATTTTAATCAGGAATGGATGCTGTCAAATGCTTTTTCTTCATCATTTGAGAGGACCATGTGGTTCCCTCGCCTCTCTTCTTAATTTGTTCTATGACATTGATTTGCGAATATTGATTGCGACCTAGGGATAGACCTCACCCGGTCATGGCAGATAATATTTTTAATGTACTGTTGGATCCTATTAGCGAGGATCTTGTTGAGAATCTTAGCATCCATATTCATCAGTGATATTGGTCTGAAATTCTCCTTTTTGATGAGGTCTTTGGCTGGTTTGTGGATCAGGGTAATGCTGCCTTCATAAAAAGTGTCTGGAAGTTTTCTTTCTGCTTCAATTTTTGGAAAGAGCTTCAGAAGAAGAGGTGTTATTTCTTCTCTGAAGGTTTGGTAGAATTCCCCCAGCAAACCTGTCAGGTCCTGGGCTCTTGTTTTTCTGGGAGGTTTTTGATCACTGCTTCAATCGCATTACTGGATAACAGTCTATGCAGGTTGTGAATTTCTTCCTGGTTCGATGTTGGGATTATATAGCTTTCTAGGAATGCCTCCATTTTACATAGATGGCTTAGATTATTGGCATACAACTGTTCATTTTTAAAATTTCTTTTCAGTGTTACCCTATTCATTGTTTTAGAAGCACACCAGTGCTCCATGCAATCCATGCCCTCTCTAATACCCAAGTATTGATTCCCACAACCCCCAAACCCCCGCCCCTTAAAGTCCTCCCATTCATTTTCAGAGTCCATTGTCTCTCATGGTTCGCCTCCCCTTCCAATTTCCCTCCACTCCCTTCTCCACTCCATCTCCCCTTTTCCGCCATGCTATTTGTTATACTCCACACAGAAGTGAAACCATATGATAATTGACTCTCTCTGCTTGATTTATTTCACACAGCAGAATCTCTTCCAGTCCCGTCCATGTTGCTACCAAAGTTGGGTATTCATCCATTCTGAATGGAGGTATAACACTCCATAGTGTATATGGACCACATCTTCCTTGTCCATTCTTCCATTGAAGGGCATCTTGGTTCTTTCCACAATTTGGCAACCGTGGCCATTTTGCTGCTATAAATTTGGGTTACAGACGGCCCTTCTTTTCACACCAGCTGTATCTTGGTGTAAATACCTAGAAGTGCAATTGCAGGGTTATAAGGAAGTTCTATTTTTAATTTCTTGAGGAATCTCCACACTGTTCTCCAAAGAGGCTGCACCAACTTGCATTCCCACCCACAGTGTAAGAGGATTCCCCTTTCTCCACATCCTCTCCAACACATGCTGTTTCCCGTCTTGCTAATTTAGGCCATCCTAACTGGTGTAAAGTGACATCTTAATATGGTCTTCATTTGAATCTCCCTGATGCTTAGTGATGATGAACATTTTTTTCAGGTGTCTGATAGCCATTTGTATGTCTTCATTGGAGAAGTCTCTGTTCATATCTTCTGCCTATTTTTTGATATAATTATCTGTTTTGTGTGTGTTGAGTTTGAGGAGTTCATTATAGATCCTGGATATCAACCTTTTGTCTGTCCTGTCATTTGCTAATATCTTATCACATTCCGTGGGTTGAACCATTTCTTTCTTTACTGTTACCTATGCAGTGCAGAAGCTTTTGATTTTGATGAGTTCCCAAAGTTATTTTGGCTTTTGTTTCCTTTGGTTTGGAGGCATATCTTGAAAGAAGTCGCTCTGGCTGATATCGAAGAGATTACTGCCTATGTTCCCCTCTAGGATTCTGATGGATTCCTGTCTCACGTTGAGGTCTTTTATCCATTATGAGTTTATCTTTGTGTCTGTTGTAAGAGGATGGTCGATTTTCATTCTTCTATATAGAGCTGTCCAGTTTTCCCTGCACCATTTATTGAAGAGACAGTCTTTTTTCCACTGTATATTTTTTCCTGCTTTCTTGAAGATTAGTTGGCCATAGAGTTGATGGTCCATATCTGAGCTCTCTACTGTGTTCCACTGGTCTATGGGTCTGTTTTTATGCCAGTCCCATGGTGTCTTGGTGATCACAGCTTCATAGTAACCCTTGAAAATGGGCAACGTGTTGCTCTGTGTTTTGTTTCTCTTTTCAGCAATTCTTAGCAATACGGGGTCACTTCTGATTCCACACAAATTTGAGGCGTGTGTTTGTTCCAACTCTTTGAAAGATACCGGTGGAATTTTGATTGCATTGGCATTAAATGGATCGATTTCTCTTGCCAGTATAGACATTTTACAAATGTTTATTCTTCTGATCCATGAGAATGCAATGGTTTTCCATCTATTCAGTTCTTCCATTTCATTCAAGAGTGTGCTCTAGTTCCTTGAGTACAAATCCTTTACCTCTTTGGTTTGGTTTATTCCCAGGTTTCTTATGGTTTGGGGTGCTGTAGTAAATTGAATTGATTCTCTAATTTCCCTTTCTGTATTTTCATTGATAATGTAGGAGATAGTCACTGATTTCAGTACTATGATTTTATATCCTGCCACATTATTGAATTGCAGTATGATAGTTTGAGGGCAGAGTCTTTTGGGTTTTCCATATCAAGTATGTCATCTGTGAGGAGAGAGAGTTTGATTTCTTGGTTGCCAACTTGGATACCTTTTATTTCTCTTTGTTGTTGATTGCTGTTGCTAGGACTTCACATGCTATGTCAAACAAGAGTGGTGAGAGTGGGCATCCATGTCATGTTCCTGATTTCAAAGCAAAGGCTGTCAGCTTTTACCCTTTGAGGATGGTATTCACTGTGGGTTTTTCATAGAAACATTTTATGAAGTTGACGAATATTCCCTCTATCCCTATACTTTGCAGCGTTTTAGTCAGGGCGGTTGCTGGATATTGTCCAATGCTTTTTCTTCACCAATTGAGAGGACCATGTGGTTCTTCTCTCTTCACTTCTTAATTGGTTCTATGACATTGATTGATTTGCGAATGTCGAACCAACCTTGCAACCCAGGGATAGATCCTACTCAGTCTTGGTGGAATGACTGTTTAATGTACTGTAGGTTCCTAGGAGCTAGAATCTTGTTGAGAATCTTAGCATCCATATTCATCAGTGATATTGGTTGGAAATTCTCCTTTTTGCTGAGGTCTTTGCCTGGTTTGTGGATCAGGGTAATGCTGGCTTCATAAAAAGTGTCTGGACGTTTTCCTTCTGCTTCAATTTTTGGAAAGAGCTTCAGGAGAAGAGGTGTTAGTTCTTTTCTTAAAGATTGGTAGAATTCGCTAGGGCATCCTTCTTGTCCTGGGCTTTTGTTTTTTTGGGAGGTTTTTGATCACTGCTTCAATTGCTTTACTGGATAACAGTCTATGCAGGTTGTGAATTTCTTCCTGGTTCAATGTTGGGATTGTATAGTTTTCTAGGAATGCATCCATTTTACATAGGTGGCTTAGATTATTGGCATACAACTGTCATTTTTAAAATTTCTTTTCAGTGTTACCCTATTCATTGTTTTAGAAGCACACCAGTGCTCCATGAAATCCGTGCCCTCTCTAATACCCAAGTATTGGTTCCCACAACCCCCGAACCCCTGCCCCTTAAAGTCCTCCAATTCATTTTCAGAGTCCATTGTCTCTCATGGTTCGCCTCCCCTTCCAATTTCCCTCCACTCCCTTCTCCACTCCATCTCCCCTTGTCCTCCATGCTATTTGTTATACTCCACACAGAAGTGAAACCATATGATAATTGACTCTCTCTGCTTGATTTATTTCACTCAGCAGAATCTCTTCCAGTCCTGTCCATGTTGCTACCAAAGTTGGGTATTCATCCATTCTGAATGGAGGCATAACACTCCATAGTGTATATGGACCACATATTCTTTATCCATTCTTCCACTGAAGGGCATCTTGGTTCTTTCCACAGTTTGGCAACCGTGGCCATTGCTACTCTAAACATTGGGTTACAAATGGCCCTTTTTTTCACTCCTTCTGTATCTTTGGGTTAAATACATATGAGTGCAATTGCAGGGTTTTAGGGAAGTTCTATTTTTAATTTCTTGAGGAATCTCCACACTGTTCTCCAAAGAGGCTGCACCAACTTGCATTCCCACCCACAGTGTAAGAGGATTCCCCTTTCTCCACATCCTCTCCAACACATGCTGTTTCCTGTCTTGCTAATTTAGGCCACCCTAACTGGTGTAAGGTGACATCTTAATGTCATTTTCATTTGAATCTCCCTGATGCCTCGTGATGATGAACATTTTTTCAGGTGTCTGATAGCCCTTTCTATGTCTTCATTGGAGAAGTGTCTGTTCATGTCTTCTTCCCATTTTTTGATATGATTATCTGTTCTGAGTGTGTTGAGTTTGAGGAGTTCTTCATAGATCCTGGATATCGGCCTTTTGTCTGTCCTGTCATTTGCTAATATCTTATCGCATTCCATGGGTTGACTCTTTTCTGTCTTTACTGTTACCTATGCAGTGCAGAAGGGTTTGATTTTGATGAGTTCCCAAAGTTATTTTGGCTTTTGTTTCCTTTGGTTTGGAGGCATATCTTGAAAGAAGTCGCTCTGGCTGATATCGAAGAGATTACTGCCTATGTTCCCCTCTAGGATTCTGATGGATTCCTGTCTCACGTTGAGGTCTTTTATCCATTATGAGTTTATCTTTGTGTCTGTTGTAAGCGGATGGTCGATTTTCATTCTTCTATATAGAGCTGTCCAGTTTTCCCTGCACCATTTATTGAAGAGACAGTCTTTTTTCCACTGTATATTTTTTCCTGCTTTCTTGAAGATTAGTTGGCCATAGAGTTGATGGTCCATTTCTGAGCTCTCTACTGTGTTTCACTGGTCTATGGGTCTGTTTTTATGCCAGTCCCATGCTGTCTTGGTGATCACGGCTTCATAGTGACCCTTGAAATCAGGCAACGTGTTGCTCTGTGTTTTGTTTCTCTTTTCAGCAATTCTTAGCAATACGGGGTCACTTCTGATTCCACACAAATTTGAGGCGTGTATTTGTTCCAACTCTTTGAAAGATACCGGTGGAATTTTGATTGCATTGGCATTAAATGGATCGATTTCTTTAGGCAGTATGGGCATTTTAACAATGTTTATTCTTCTCATCCATGAGAATGCAATGGTTTTCCATCTTTTCAGTTATCTTCCATTTCTTTCATGAGTGTTCTCTAGTTCCTTGAGTACAAATCCTTTAACTCCTTGGTTTGGTTTATTCCCAGGTTTCTTATGGTTTGGGTGCTGTAGTAAGTGGAATTGATTCTCTAATTTCCCTTTCTGTATTTTCATTGATAATGTCGGAGATAGCCAATGATTTTGGTACGATGATTTTATATCCTGCCACATTATTGAATTGCTCTATGAGTTCTGATAGTTTGGGGGCAGAGTCTTTGGGTTTTCCGTATCAAGTATGTCATCTGTGAGGAGAGAGTTTGACTTCTTGGTTGCCAACTTGGATACCTTTTATTTCTCTTTGTTGTCTGATTGCTGTTGCTAGGACTTCACATCCTATGTTGAACAAGAGTGGTGAGAGTGGGCATCCGTGTCATGTTCCTGATTTCAAAGCGAAGGCTGTCAGCTTTTACCCTTTGAGGATGGTATTCACTGTGGGTTTTTCATAGAAACATTTTATGAAGTTGACGAATATTCCCTCTATCCCTATACTTTGCAGCGTTTTAGTCAGGAGTGGATGCTGGATTTTGTCAAATGCTTTTTCTTCACCAGTTGAGAGGACCATGTGGTTCTTCTCTTTCACTTTTTAATTTGTTCAATGACATTGATTGATTTGCGAATATCGAACCAATCTTCCAACCCAGGGATAGATCCTACTCGGTCATGGTGGATAAATGTTTTAATGTACTGTAGTTTCCTAGGAGCTAGAATCCTGTTGAGAATCTTAGCATCCATATTCATCAGTGATATTGGTTTGAAATTCTCCTTTTCGGTGAGGTCTTTGCCTGGTTTGTGGATCAGGTAATGGTGGCTTCATAAAAAGTGTCTGGACATTTTCCTTCTGCTACAAATTTTGGAAAGAGCTTCAGGAGAAGAGGTGTTAATTCTTTTCTTAACGTTTGGTAGAATTTGCTAGGGCATCCTTCAGGTCGCAGGGTCTTGTCTTTTGGGAGGTTTTTGATCACTGTTTTAATCTTGTAACTAAATAACGGTCTATTCAGGTTGTACATTTCTTCCGGGTTCAATTTTGGAATTTTACAGTTTTCTAGGAATGCATCCATTTCACCTAGGTTTTTTAGCTTATTCACATTTAATTTTTTTCCAATTTCTTTTCAGTGAACCGTATTCATTGTTTTAGCACCACACCTAGTGCTCCATGCAATCCGTGCCCTCTCTATTACCCACCACATGTTTCCCCAACCTCCCACCCCTGCTCTTTCAAAGCCCTCAGATTCTTTTTCAGAGTCCATAGTCTCTCATGGTTTCCCTCCCTTCCAATTTCTCTCCACTCCCTTCTCTTCTCCATCTCCCCTTGTCCTCCTTGCTATTTGTTATACTCCACACAGAAGTGAAAACATATGATAATTGACTCTCTCTGCTTGATTTATTTCACTCAGCAGAATCTCTTCCAGTCCTGTCCATGTTGCTACCAAAGTTGGGCATTCATCCTTTCTGAATGGAGGCATAATACTCCATAGTGTATATGGACCTTCCTTATCCATTCTTCCGTTGAAAAGCATCTTGGTTCTTTCCACAGTTTGGCAACCATGTCCAATGCTGCTCTAAACATTGGGTTACAGATGGCCCTTCTTTTCACTCCATCTGTATATTTGGGATAAATACCTAGGAGTGCAATTGCAGGGTTATAGGGAAGTTCTATTTTTAATTTCTTGAGGAATCTCCACACTGTTCTCCAAAGAGGCTGCACCAACTTGCATTCCCACCCACAGTGTAAGAGGATTCCCCTTTCTCCACATCCTCTCCAACACATGCTGTTTCCTGTCTTGCTAATTTAGGCCACCCTAACTGGTGTAAGGTGACATCTTAATGTCATTTTCATTTGAATCTCCCTGATGCCTAGTGATGATGAACATTTCTTCAGGTGTCTGATGTATGTCTTCATTGGAGAAGTGTCTGTTCATGTCTTCTTCCCAATTTTTGATATGATTATCTGTTTTGTGCATGTTGAGTTTGAGGAGTTCTTCCTAGGTCCTGGATATCAACCTTTTGTCTGTCCTGTCTTTTCTAATATCTTATCGCATTCCGTGGGTTGCCTCTTTGCTTTCTTGACTGTTTCCTATGCAGTGCAGAAGCTTTTGATTTTGATGAGTTCCCCAAATTTATTTTGGCTTTTGTTTCCTTTGCCTTTGGAGACATATCTTGAAAGAAGTCGCTGTGGCTGATATTGAAGAGATTACTGTCTATGTTCTCCTCTAGGATTCTGATGGATTCCTGTCTCACATTGAGGTCTTTTATCCATTATGAGTTTATCTTTGTGTATGGTGTAAGAGGATGGTCGAGTTTCATTCTTCTACATAGAGCTTCCCAGTTTTCACTGCACCATTTATTGAAGAAACTGTCTTTTTTCCACTGTATTATTTTTCCTGCTTTCTTGAAAATTATTTGGCCATAGAGTTGATGGTCCATTTCTGAGCTCTCTACTGTGTTCCACTGGTCTATGGGTCTGTTTTTATGCCAGTCCTATGCGGTCTTGGTGATCACAGCTTCATAGTAACCCTTGAAATCAGGCAACGTGGTCCTCCCAGTTTTGTTTCTCTTTTCAGCAATTCTTAGCAATCCGGGGTCGCTTCTGATTCCACAAAAATTTTAGGCATGTGTTTATTCCAGCTCTTTGAGAGATACCAGTGGAATTTTGATTGGAATGGCATTAAATGAATCAATTGCTCTAGGCAGTATAAACATTTTAACAATGTTTATTCTTCTGATCCATGAGAATGCCATGGTTTTCTGTCTTTTCAGTTTTCTTCCATTTCTCTCATGAGTGTTCTCTAGTTCCTCGAGTACAAATCCTTTACCTCTTTGGTTTGGTTTATTCCCAGGTCTCTTATGGTTTAGGTGCTGTAGTAAATGGAATTGATTCTCTAATTTCCCTTTCTGTATTTTCATTGATAATGTAGAATAAAGCCACTGATTTCTGTACCGTGATTTTGTATCCTGCCACATTATTGAATTGCTCTATGAGTTCTGGTAGATTGGGGGTGGAGTCTTTTGGGTTTTCCATATCAAGTATGTCATCTGTGAGGAGAGAGAGTTTGACTTCTTGGTTGCCAATTTGGATACCTTTTATTTCTTTGTTATCTGATTGCTGTTGCTAGGACTTCGCATCCTATGTTGAACAAGAGTGGTGAGAGTGGGCATCCATGTCATGTTCCTGATTTCAAAGCGAAGTCGGTCATCTTTTACCACTTGAGGTTGGTATTCACTGTGGGTTTTTCATAGAAACATTTTATGAAGTTGGCGAATATTCCCTCTATCCCTATACTTTGCAGCGTTTTAGTTAGGAGCGGATGCTGGATTTTGTCAAATGCTTTTTCTCACCAATTGAGAGGACCATGTGGTTCTTCTCTCTTCACTTCTTAATTGGTTCTATGACATTGATTGATTTGTGAATGTCGAACCAACCTTGAAACCCAGGGATAGATCCTACTTGGTCTTGGTGGAATGACTGTTTAATGACTGTAGCTTCCTAGGAGCTAGAATCTTGTTGAGAATCTTAGCATCCATATTCGTCAGTGATATTGGTTGAAATTTTCCTTTTTGGTGAGGTCTTTGCCTGGTTTGTGGATCAGGGTAATGCTGGCTTCATAAAAAGTGTCTGGACATTTTCCTTCTGCTACAAATTTTGGGAAGAGCTTCAGGAGAAGAGGTGTTAGTTCTTTTCTTAAAGATTGGTAGAATTCGCTAGGGCATCTTTCAGGTCACAGGGTCTTGTCTTTTGGGAGGTTTTTGATCATTGCTTTAATCTCATTACTGGATAACGATCCATTCAGGTTGTACATTTCTTCCGGGTTCAATTTTGGAATTGTACAGTGTTCTATGAATGCATCCATTTCACCTAGGTTACTTAGCTTATTGGCATATATTGTTTTTTTTCCCAATTTCTTTTCAGTGTAATCGTATTCATTGTTTTAGAACCACAACCAGTCCTCCATGCAATCCGAGCCCTCTCTATTACCCACCATGTGTTTCCCCAAACTCCCTCCCCCGCTCTTTCAAAGCCCTCAGGTTCTTTTTTAGAGTCCATTGTCTCTCATGGTTTCCCTCCCTTCCAATTTCCCTCCACTCCCTTCTCCTCTCCATCTCCCCTTGTCCTCCATGCTATTTGTTATACTCCACACATAAATGAAACCATATGTTGATTGCTGCTCTCTGCTTGATTTATTTCACTCAGCAGAATCTCTTCCAGTCCCTTCCATGTTGCTACCAAAGTTGGGTATTCATCCTTTCTAAATGGAGGCACAATACTCCATAGTGTATATGGACCACATCTTCCTCATGCATTCTTCCGTCGAAGGCCATCTTGGTTCTTTCCACAGTTTGGCAACCGTGGCCATTGCTCTCTAAACACTGGGTTACAGATGGCCCTTCTTTTCACTCCATCTGTATATTTGGGATAAATACCTGGGAGTGCAATTGCAGTGTTATAGGGAAGTTCTATTTTTAATTTCTTGAGGAATCTCCACACTGTTCTCCAAAGAGGCTGCACCAACTTGCATTCCCACCCACAGTGTAAGAGGATTCCCCTTTCTCCACATCCTCTCCAACACATGCTGTTTCCTGTCTTGCTAATTTAGGCCATTCTAACTGGTGTAAGATGACATCTTAATGTGGTTTTCATTTGAATCTCCCTGATGCCTAGTGATGATAAACATTTCTTCAGGTGTCTGATAGCCATTTGTATGTCTTCATTGGAGAAGTGTCTGTTCACAACTTCTGCCCATTTTTTGATATGATTATGTATTTTGTGTGTGTTGAGTTTGAGGAGTTCTTCCTAGATCCTGGATATCAACCTTTTGTCTGTCCTGTCATTTGGAAATATCTTATCTCATTCTGTGGGTTGCCTCTTTGCTTTCTTGACTGTTTTCTATGCAGTGCAAAAGCTTTTGAATTTGATGAAGTCCCCGAAGTTTATTTTGGCTTTTGTTTCCTTTTCTTTTGGAGACATATCTTGAAAGAAGTCGCTGTGGCTGATATTGAAGAGATTACTGCCTATGTTCTCCACTAGGATTCTGATCAATTCCTGTCTCACATTGAGGTCTTTTACCCATTATGTGTTTATCTTTGTGTATGGTGTAAGAGGATGGTCGAATTTCATTCTTCTAAATATAGCTGCCCAGTTTTCCCTGCAACATTTATTGAAGAGACTGTCTTTTTTCCACTGTATATTTTTTCCTGCTTTCTTTTTTTTTTTGTGTGTGTGTGTGTGTTATTTTTTTATTTTTTTTCCAATTTATTTATTTTCAGAAAAACAGTATTCATTATTTTTTCACCACACCTAGTGCTCCATGCAAGCCGTGCCCTCTATAATACCCACCACCTGGTACCCCAACCTCCCACACCCCCGCCACTTCAAACCGCTCAGACTGTTTTTCAGAGTCCATAGTCTCTCATGGTTCACCTCCCCTTCCAATTTACCCAAATTCCCTACTCCTCTCTAACGCCCCTTGTCCTCCATGCTATTGGTTATGCTCCACAGATAAGTGAAACCATATGATAATTGACTCTCTCTGCTTGACTTATTTCACTCAGCATAATCTCTTCCAGACCCATCCATGTTGCTACAAAAGTTGGGTATTCATCCTTTCTGATGGAGGCATAATACTCCATAGTGTATATGGACCACATCTTCCTTATCCATTCATCCCTTGAAGGGCATCTTGGTTCTTTCCATAGTTTGGCGACTGTGGCCATTGCTGCTATAAACATTGGGGTACAGATGGCCCTTCTTTTCATGACATCTGTATCTTTGGGGTAAATACCCAGGAGTGCAATTGCAGGGTCGTAGGGAAGCTCTATTTTTAATTTCTTGAGGAATCTCCACACTGTTCTCCAAAGAGGCTGCACCAACTTGCATTCCCACCAACAGTGTAAGAGGGTTCCCCTTTCTCCACATCCTCTCCAACACATGTTGTTTCCTGTTTTGTTAATTTTGGCCATTCTAACTGGTGTAAGGTGATATCTCAATGTGGTTTTAATTTGAATCTCCCTGAGGGCTAATGATGATGAGCATTTTTTCATGTGTCTGATAGCCATTTGTATGTCTTGATTGGAGAAGTGTCTGTTCATATCTTCTGCCCATTTTTTGATGTGTTTGTCTGTTTCGTGTGGGTTGAGTTTGAGGAGTTCATTATAGATCCTGGATATCAACCTTTTGTCTGTACTGTCATTTGCAAATATCTTCTCCCATTCCGTGGGTTGCCTCTTTGTTTTTTTGACTGTTTCCTTTGCTGTGCAGAAGCTTTTGATTTTGATGAAGTCCCAGAAGCTTATTTTGGCTTTTGTTTCCTTTGCCTTTGGAGATGTATCTTGAAAGAAGTTGCTGTGGCTGATATCAAAGAGATTACTGCCTATGTTCTCCTCTAAGATTCTGATAGATTCCTGTCTCATGTTGAGGTCTTTTATCCATTTTGAGTTGATCTTTGTGTACGGTGTAAGAGAATGGTCGAGTTTCATTCTTCTACATATAGCTGTCCAGTTTTCCCAGCACCATTTATTGAAGAGACTGTCTTTTTTCCAATGTATATTTTTTCCTGTTTTGTTGAAGATTATTTGACCATAGAGTTGAGGGTCCATATCTGGGCTCTCTACTCTGTTCCACTGGTCTATGTGTCTATTTTTATGCCAGTACCATGCTGTCTTGGTGATCACAGCTTTGTAATAAAGCTTGAAATCAGGTAAGGTGATGCCGCCAGCTTTATTTTTGTTTTTCAACATTTCCTTAGTGATTCGGGGTCTCTTCTGATTCCATACAAATTTTAGGATTATTTGCTCCAGCTCTTTGAAGAATGCCAGTGGAATTTTGATTGGAATGGCATTAAAAGTATAGATTGCTCTAGGCAGTATAGACATTTTAACAATGTTTATTCTTCCGATCCAAGAGCATGGAATGGTCTTCCATCTTTTTGTGTCTTCTTCAATTTCTTTCATGAGTGTTCTGTAGTTCCTCAAGTATAGATCCTTTACCTCTTTAGTTAGGTTTATTCCCAGGTATCTTATGGTTCTTGGTGCTATAGTAAATGGAATCGATTCTCTAATTTCCCTTTCTGTATTTTCATTGTTAGTGTATAAGAAAGCCACTGATTTCTGCACATTGACTTTGTATCCTGCCACGCTGCTGAATTGCTGTATGAGTTCTAGTAGTTTGGGGGTGGAGTCTTTTGGGTTTTCCATATAAAGAATCATGTCATCTGCGAAGAGAGAGAGTTTGACTTCTTCATTACCAATATGGATACCTTTTATTTCTCTCTGTTGTCTGATTGCTGTTGCTAGGACTTCTAATACTATGTTGAACAAGAGTGGTGAAAGTGGGCATCCTTGTCTTGTTCCTGATCTCAGTGGGAAGGCTGCAAGCTTTTTCCCATTGAGGATGATATTTGCTGTGGGTCTTTCATAGATAGATTTGATGAGGTTCAGGAATGTCCCCTCTATCCCTATACTTTGAAGCGTTTTAATCAGGAACGGATGTTGGATTTTGTCAAATGCTTTTTCTGCATCAATTGAGAGGACCATGTGGTTCTTCTCTCTTCTCATATTAATTTGTTGTATCACATTGATTGATTTGCAAATGTTGAACCATCCTTGTAGCCCAGGGATGAATCCCACCTGATCATGGTGGATAATCTTTTTAATGTGCTGTTGGATCCTGTTGGCTAGGATCTTGTTCATAATCTTAGCATCCATGTTCATCAGTGATATTGGTCTGAAATTCTCCTTTTTGGTAGGGTCCTTGCCTGGTTTGGGGATCAGGGTAATGCTGGCTTCATAGAAAGAGTCTGGAAGTTTTCCTTCTGCTTCAATTTTTTGAAACAGCTTCAGGAGAATAGGTGTTATTTCTTCTTTGAAGGTTTGGTAGAATTCCCCAGGGAATCCGTCAGGTCCTGGGCTCTTGTTTTTTGGGAGGTTTTTGATCACTGCTTCAATCTCCTTATTAGATATCGGTCTATTCAGGTTGTCGATTTCTTCCTGGTTCAATTTTGGTAGTTATATTTTTCCAGGAATGCATCCATTTCATCTAGGTTGCTAAGCTTATTGGCATATAACTGTTCGTAATAACTTCTGATGATTGTTTCTACTTCCTTGGCGTTAGTTGTGATCTCTCCCTTTTCATTCATAATTTTATGAATTTGGGATTTCTCTCTTTTCTTTCGGATTAGTGTAGCCAGTGGCTTATCGATCTTATTGGTTCTTTAAAAAAACCAGCTTCTAGTTTCATTGATACGTTCTACTGTATCTCTGGTTTCTCCCTCATTGATCTCAGCTCTAATCTTGATGATTCCCCTTTTTATGGGTGGAGTTGGTTTGATTTGTTGTTGATCCTCCAGTTCTTTAAGGTGTAGAGACAGCTGGTGTGTTCTGGATTTTTCAATTTTTTTGAGCAAGGCTTGGATGGCTATATATTTTCCCCTTAGGACCGCCTTTGCTGTATCCCATAGGTTTTGGACTGAAGTATCTTCATTCTCATTGGTTTCCATGAATTGTTTCAGTTCTTCTTTGATCTCCTGGTTGATCCAAGCATTCTTAAGCAAGGTGGTCTTTAGCTTCCAGGTGTTTGAGTTCCTTCGGAACTTTTCCTTGTGATTGAGCTCCAGTTTCAAAGCATTGTGATCTGAGAATATGCAGGGAATAATCTCAGTCTTTTGGTATCAGTTGAGTCCTGATTTGTGACCCAGTATGTGGTCTATTCTGGAGAAGGTTCCGTGTGCACTTGAGAAGAATGAGTATTCTGCTGTTTTAGGGTGGAATGTTCTGTATATATCTATGAGGTCCATCTGGTCCAATGTGTCATTCAATGCTCTTGTTTCTTTATTGATTTTCTGCTTCGATGATCTAATTCTGAAAGAGGCGTGTTAAGATCTCCTACGATTAGTGTATTCATATCAATATGACTCTTTATCTTGATTAACAGTTTTCTTAAGTAATTGGCTGCTCCCATATTGGGAGCATAGATATTTACAATTGTTAGATCATCTTGGTGGATAGTCCCTTTAAGGATTATGTAGTGTCCTTCTGTATCTCTGACTACAGTCTTTAGTTTGAAGTCTAATTTATCTGATATGAGAATCGCTACCCCAGCCTTCTTTTGAGTCCCATTGGCATGAAAGATGCTTCTCCACCCCTTCACTTTCAGTCTGCGTGTATCTTTAGGTTCAAGATGGGTCTCTTGTAGACAGCATATGGATGGGTCCTGTTGTTTTATCCAATCTGCAACCTTGTGCCGTTTTATGGGTGCATTTAGGCCATTCACATTGAGAGTGATTATTGATAGATACGTTTTTATTGACATCGAGTTACCTTTGATGTCTTTCTTTCTGTAGACTGTCTCTATATTTCTGTTCAATGCTATTCTTGGGATTTTTCCTCTTTTATAGAACCCCCCCTTAATATTTCCTGCAGTATCGGCTTGGTGGTTGCATAGTCTTTTAAGCCTTGCCGGTCTTGGAAACTCTTTATCTCTCCATCCATTTTGAATGTCAGTCTTGCTGGATAAAGTATTCTTGGCTGCATGTTCTTCTCATTTAGTGCCCTGAATATATCTTGCCAGCGTCTTCTGGCTTGCCAGGTCTCTGTGGACAGGTCTGATGTTATTCTGATGGGCTTCCCTCTGTAAGTAAGGAGCCTCTTTGCCCTGGCGGCTTTCAAGAGATTATACCTACAATTATAATTTCTCAATTTGACTATCAGGTGTCGTGATGTTTTTTTGGAGTGTATAATCTTGGGTGGAGACCGTTCAGCCTCTAGTACATGAATGCTGGTTTCATTCGCGAGATTCGGAAAATTTTCATGAAGGACTTGTTCCTCGATATCTTCTAGACTTCTTTCTTTCTCCTCCCCTTCAGGAATTCCAATAATTCTGACGTTGGAACGCTTCATGGCATCATTTATTTCCCTGATTCTGCTTTCGTGGGATCTAAGCTGTTTGTTCCAGGCTTCCTCCTGATCCTTTCTCTCTATCTGTTTGTCTTCCAGATCACTAATTCTATCTTCTGTCTCAGTTACCCTAGCTTTGAGAGAGTTTAGATTGGATTGGAACTCATTGAGAGCATTGTGGACCTCCTCCCTGGTAGCTTTAAGCTCCACTCTAACATTGTGAACATCCTGTCTGGTCGCTTTCAGTTCGGCCCTAATCAATTCTGTTTGGTCATCCATGGCTTTCTCCAACCTAGATATTGCCTGGATAATTGTTAGCCTGAATTCTCTTTCCGACATATTGTCTATGTTGATAGCCATTAGCTCTGTTGCAGAAGGTCCATCCTCTGTATTTTTCTTCTGTTGGGCATTACTCCTCCTAGTCATTTTGGTGGGAGAAGACTGAACAGATGTAGCTGGATGTATCAACTCTGGTGCAGTCAAGGTGCACCCTGGAACACTTCCTGATCTCCGTCTCAGAGAGAAGCCTCAGTCTGGGTGCAGAAGCTGAATAAATTCCCCCTTGGACGCTGGCAGTGCAGGTTCCACGTTGCAGACCCTGGGGGCGCAGGATCTTTTGCTCGTCCCCAAAGCCAAGGCAGTGGCGGCTGTCTGGGAGCTCCTGACCGCCAGAGAGGTTCCAAGCAGCGATCGCACACTGAGATTTTGCCGCCGGCCCGGGCTGGGAGTGCCCGGCTTGCGCACACCTCTTTTCAGAGGCGGCTGTGTGTGGGGCGCGCATCTGGGGCACTGAGAACGGGGCGCTGGTCCGTAAGCCGCAGGCTGGGCTTTTGCGCGCCTCTGTCCGTGGAAGAGTTTCGCGTGCGCGGCTTAGACTTTGAAACAATGGCGAAGGTCAAGAAGCGCCCTCGGGCCTTAGAAACCCAGGAGAGCTGGAGGGACGTGCGCGCATCTCAAGCTTTGTGGTAGGGCTAGCGCGTGTTCTGCAGACCGGCCCAGCTCCCATCCCCTCACAGGAGCCAGAACCCGCGCGCTCTGGGGCGCGCTGGCGGCTTAGGGACCAGGAGGTGGTTTCTCCGCCGCACTCTCTCTGCCTCCACGCCGGGGAGGCCGTCTGGGACCGGGGACTTAAGCCCCTGTCCTTAGCCGCCCCGATTCCCACAATTCCCCCCCCCCCCCGCAATCCTTTGCTCTTTTGGAGTGCTTTCAACCAGTCTCCAAGTTAATGCTGGTCCCCAGACGCAGGGCACTCTCGCTCGTATCGGGGTATTACTTTCGCACTGGTCGCCTCTGGTGGCTCCCTCCCCCTTTTGTTTATCTTCCGATATCAGTCCGCTGTTCCCATTCCGCTTTACCTGCTCACTGGTGTCTTCTGCCCCTGTAGAGATCCAGACGTGTATAATTCTGATCTCAGGCTGATTTCATGGGTGATCGGAGTTCTTTGGTAGGTAATCAGCTCACTTTGGGGTACCAGCTGAAAAGACGCCTCTTCCTAGTACCCCGCCATCTTGTCCCCCCCTTTTTCCTGCTTTCTTGAAGATTATTTGGCCATAGAGTTGATGGTCCATTTCTGAGCTCTCTACTGTGTTCCACTGGTCTATGGGTCTGTTTTTATGCCAGTCCCATGGTGTCTTGGTGATCACAGCTTCATAGTAACCCTTGAAATAAGGCAACATGGTGCTCCCAGTTCTGTTTCTCTTTTCAGCAATTCTTCGCAATCCGGAGTCGCTTCTGATTCCACACAAATTTTAGGTGTGTATTTGTTCCAGCTCTTTGAAAGATACCAGTGAAATTTTGATTGGAATGGCCTTAAATGGATTGATTGCTCTAAACAGTATAGACATTTTCACAATGTTTATTCTTCTCATCCATGAGAATGCAATGGCTTTCCGTGTTTTTCATTTTCTTGCATTTTTTAATGAGTGTTCTCTAGTTCCTCGAGTACAAATCCTTTACCTCTTTGGTTTGGTTTATTCCCAGGTCTCTTATGGTTTGGATGCTGTAGTAAATGAAATTGATTCTCTAATTTCCCTTTTTGTATTTTCATTGATAATGTAGAAGAAAGCCACTGATTTCTCTACCATGATCTTGTATCCTGCCACATTATTGAATTGCTGTATGAATTCTGGTAGTTTGGAGGAGGAGTCTTTTGCGTTTTCCATATCAAGTATGTCATCTGTGAGGAGAGAGGGTTTTACTTCTTCGTTGCCAATTTGGATAACTTTTATTTCTCTTTGTTGTCTGATTGCTGTTGCTAGGAATTCACATGCTATGTTGAACTAGAGTGCTTTAGTGTGCATCCTTTTCATGTTCCTGATTTCAAAGTGAAGGCTGTAAGCTTTTACCTTTTGAGGATATTATGCACTGTGGGTTTTTCATAGAAACATTTTATGAATTTGATGAATATTCCCTCTATCCCTGTACTTTGCAGTTTTTAGTCATTAGCGGATGCTGGATTTTGTCCAAATCTTTTTCTTCACCAATTGAGAGGACCATGTGGTTCTTCTCTCTTCACTTCTTAATTGGTTCTATGACATTGATTATTTTGCAAATGTCGAACCAAACTTCAACCCAGGGATAGATCCTACTCGATCATGGTGGAATGACTGTTTAATGTACTGTAGGTTCCTAGGAGCTAGAATCTTGTTGAGAATCTTAGCATCGATATTCATCAGTGATATTGGTTGGAAATTCTCCTTTTTGGTGAGGTCTTTGCCTGGTTTGTGGATCAGGGTAATGCTGGCTTCATACAAAGTGTCTGGAAGTTTTCCTTATGCTTCATATTTTGGAAAGAGCTTCAGGAGAAGAGGTGTTAGTTCTTCTATTAATGTTAGGTAGAATTCGCTAGGGCATCCTTCAGGTCACGGGATCTTGTCTTTTGGGAGGTTTCTGATCACTGCTTTAATCTCGTTACTAAATAACCGTCTATTGAGGTCGAACATTTCTTCTGGTTCAATTTTGGGATTTTACAGTTTTCTAGGAATGCATCCATTTCACCTAGTTTCTTAGCTTATTGGCATATATTTTTTTTTCCAATTTCTTTTCAGTGTAACCGTATTCATTTTTTAGCACCACACCTAGTGCTCCATGCAATCCTTGCCCTCTCTATTACCCACCACTTGTTTCCCTAACCTCCCACCCCCGCTCTTTCAAAGCCCTCAGATTCTTTTTCAGAGTCCATAGTCTCTCATGGTTTCCCTCCCTTCCAATTTCTCTCCACTCCCTTCTCCTCTCCATCTCCCCTTGTCCTCCATGCTATTTGTTATACTCCACACAGAAGTGAAACCATATGATAATTGACTCTCTCTGCTTGATTTATTTCACTCAGCAGAATCTCTTCCAGTCCCATCCATGTTGCTACCAAAGTTGGGTATTTATCCTTTCTGAATGGAGGCATAATACTCCATAGTGTATATGGACCTTCCTTATCCATTTTTCCGTTGAAAAGCATCTTGGTTCTTTCCACAGTTTGGCAACTGTGGCCATTGCTGCTCTAAACATTAGGTTACAGATGGCCCTTCTTTTCACTCCAACTGAATCTCTGGTGTAAATAACTAGGAGTGTAATTACACGGTTATAGGGAAGTTCTATTTTTAATTTCTTGAGGAATCTCCACACTGTTCTCCAAAGAGGCTGTACCAACTTGCATTCCCACCAATAGTGTAACAGGATTCTCCTTTCTCCACATCCTTTCCAACACATGTTGTTTCCTGTCTTGCAGATTTTGGCTGTTCTAACTGGTGTCTGGTGCTATCTCAAGGTCGTTTTAGTTTGCATCTCCCTAATGGCTAGTGATGGTGAGCATATTTTCATGTGTCTGATAGCCATTTGTATGTCTTGGTTGGAGAAGTGTATTTTCATATCTTCTGCCCATTTTTTGATATGATTATCTGTTTTGTGTGTGTTGAGTTTGAGGTGTTCTTTCTAGATCCTGGATATCAACCTTTGTCCTGTCATTTGCAAATATCTACTCGAATTCCGTGGGTTGCCCCTTTGTTTTGTTGGCTGTTTCCTTTGCTGTTCAGAAGCTTTGGATCTTGAGGAAGTCCCAAAAGTTCATCTTCGCTTTTGTTTCCTTTGCCTTTGGAGACATATCTCGAAAGAAGTTGTTTTGGGCAATGTTGAAGAGGTTACTGAGTATGTTCTCCAAGATTCGGATGGATTCCTGCCTCATGTTGAGGTCTTTTATCCATTATGAGTTTCTCTTTGTGTATCGTGTCAGAGAATGGTCAAGTTTCGTTCATCTACACATAGCTGTCCCAATTTTTGTACCACCATTTATTGAAGAGACTATTTTCCTATGTATACTTTTTTCCTGCTTTGTTGGAAAATTATTTGACTGTAGAGTTGTTGGTCCATATCTGAGCTCTCTACTCTGTTCCACTGGCCTTTGGGTCTGTTTTTATGCCAGTCCCATGCTGTCTTGGTGATCACAGTTTTGTAGTAACCCTTGAAACCAGGCAACGTGATGCTCCCAGTTATGTTTTTCTTTTCGGCATTTCCTTAGCAATACGGGGTCTCTTCTATTCCACACCAATTTTTGGCTTGTGTTTGCTCCAGCTCTTTGAAAGATACCAGTGGAATTTTGATCAGAATGGCATTAAAAGGATAGATTGCTCTAGGCTGGACCGGATCCATGGGACAGGGCCAAGGAGGGGAACACCGCAGGCCTAGGAGATGGAGGCGTCGGCCTTGCCAGTTCCGCCTTTGGTGGCCTACGGATTCGTCGGGTTGCCTAGAAGTCCCAATGTGCAGGAACAGAGTCAATGTGGCTTTAGACCTACAGAGGCTTTTTGGAGCTGCCTTAGGGGTCTGTGGTATGCTCGGCAGTACCGATTCATGCCACTGGACGGCGTGGTGAGTTGTAGTTCCCAGAGCTCATTAGGTTGCAAAGCTGCTTGCCCCCAGCGGGGGCAGCGGCGAGCTGCCGTGGCCAACACACCAGAAGAGCTTACTGTGCAGCCTGCTGGTTCTGAGAGCAGTGGTGAGGGGCTGCAGGAAACATGAGGTACGGCTGCTTGTTGTTCCTGGACAGAGTGTTGAGCTGAAGCCTCTGTTTCCCCATACTCAGGAATGGTGGTAAGAATTGCTGGAGTCAGGCCCCCACTCAGTCAGCACTGTGACCCGTTGCCCCATGTTGATGGGAATGTGCTGTCAGGATGGTTCAGGAGGGCCCTCCCGGTGGGGGACTGGAGACGGGGGATCCCAATTCAACCCATGGTGCCTTTGGAACCGAGGGGTGGAGTGTCTGTTTGGAAGAGTCTATTTGCTTCTCCAAAAAGGACAAGGGCATTGGCCGGCTTGAGAAGGAAGTGGATGGGCACTTAAGAAACAAGCATGTGTCTCTCCTTCTCCCAGGAATCAGAGCAGGTGTGTAGGCTTTAGGTGGGAGGGGCCTCCATATCCGCACCTGACAACCCTTCTTCGCTCTGGCTCCACGAGACCTAAAATCTGGAAATCAGCATCTGAATCCATCCTGCAGCTTGTCCCAGGACGTCGGCATTCAGAGAAAACAGCAGGCCAGTGGGGCACAGTGGCACATCCATGCCAATATGGGAGGTCAAAGTTCTCTTTCACCCCAAACATCCTGGGTCTTCTCTCACCTCCAGTGGAGCCAAAAAGTCCCACGAACGTAGCTGTCATCCATGGAGGTGGGTGCTAGGGTTCCTGAGTTTCCTTGCAGGGAGCACCTGGTAGGGGATCTCATTTTCTCTGCTTCTTTCTGGCTCCCAGAGGTATTTGGAACATCTCTTTCCTAGGCAATCCCTTGGATTCAAAAAGGAAGATGAGATGGACTCGGTGTGTGTTTGGGACGTAGAATGCGTTCCTTTTTCAAACATGGTTGATTCCATGGGTCCATGGGATTCCATGGCTGTGGTGGAATGGCCAGCATCTAGAGGGAGGTGGCTTCTTGTGGTCAGATAGAGGCTTGGAGGATGGCTTCTCCTTTGTCCAATGGGATGGATCCTAATGGATTTTTCTTTTTTATCCAAAGAGTTCCGATGAGGGCAGACAGAACATTCCAAAGGATTCCAAGGAGCCTTGGAGGATTGAAAAGGGCAGCTTGACTTTCTACTTTCACTCAGTGGACCCTCTAGAGAGTTGGCCATGGCATCCTTTCTCTGTAACATGGGTGGTGAAGTCAGAAGGAGAGTCTTTGGGAATTCCCCTGGATAGAGGCATTCTGATGGCTTCCCAGGGCATGGTGTCAGGAACCCTGGGGTGATTTTCTGGGGCTGCTTGCCGGACGCTGTCTGAGTCACGTTATCCCCCAAGTTTTCTGTTTCCTCCTTAGAAAATTGCTGGCAGGGAAGGTTCTGCATCAGGAGGAACGCTCCTGCACTGTCGGTGGGCATGCGGGTTCTTGCAGCTTCTCTGGAAAAGAGCACAGTGGTTCCTCTGAATGCTAAAAACAGAACAACCCTAGGAAACAGCAGGTGCCCTCCTAAGAATTTCCCTCAAGGGCACAAAAATGCACAACCAATGGGGTACAAGCACCGTGATATGGACACCAGCATTATCAACCATAGCAAAACGATGGAGGGCATCCCAATATCCATTCGCTGGTGAGCAATACATATATATATATATATATATATATATATATATGAATGTAGATATCTAATCTCCCACATATTCTCACTGGAATAGGACCAGGTTCAGAAAGAATGTAATCTTACCATTTGCGAGGATGTGGATGGATCTAGATATAGATATACTGATATAGCTAAGCCATATCAGTAAGAAATGACCAATAGCCTATCATTTGCCATCTATGGAATTTCAGAAAGAAAAGATGAACATAGTGGGGGGAGAAAGAGAGGTCAGTGAGGAAAGAGACTCCAACATAGAGCACCAACTGAAGGTAGCTAGAGAGCAGGGGTGTGGAGGGGAAGGATTCAATGGGTGATGGCTCTTAGGGAGGGCAGTCGTTGTGATGAGCTCTGGGTGTTCTGTGCAGGCGAGGAATCCTGAACTCCTACCCCTGAAGCCTTGGAACGAACACTGCATGGAAAGGAATTGGAATGGAAGTGAAGGAAGGAAAGAAGAAGACCATGTTCTACTTCATGAAGACGGAGGTAAAAATGGAGTGATTTTCGCTCTCTTGTTGTCTTGATGATCATTAGCAAACCTACTGTGTTATGATCCACTAGATTCTGTTTGCATAAGGCACCCTCAGAAAGCTTCCAGGAAGTTTCAGATGTCAGAGCATGTCCATGTTCCATGGATATGTTCCTTGCAGTTCGCCCAGGTACAAAGGTAAGTGGAGAGAAATAAGGAAGAAGAGGAAAGGAGGTGTTAAGCAGTCAAGAGATAGCCTTCCCCCTTTGTCAAGGAAGCCTTGGGCTGATGTCCATCGAGAAGAAGGAGAGGGGAACCCAGAGTTTTTGGCAGGCAGGGGAGTTCCAGGTCTGCCTAGAGCTGACAGGGTTCCCTGAAGAGAGCTGAAGTAGGTGTGTTGCATATCCGAACTGCTGATCTGGAGGTTGGATCCACGAGGAGCCGAGATGAGGATGGTAGTCAAGTGGAGCATCATGCTCCGGAGGGCAGCAGAACGTGGGTGTGGACTCATGGGGACACGGCATTTTTCACTGGCTCTAACGGCCCCGTGCAGCTCCAAACAGACTGGTGACCTGTTAGGTGGCTGGCGGACTCCTACGGTGTGACTTCAGGTCTCCCAAGCCAAAGAGTTTGCGAGAGAGGCCCCAGCCAAAGGAAGCTTGAAAACACGACTTAGGGTTAGGGTGATGGACATGGGGAATGGCTACACCGATATGCCAGTGCCGAGAGGGCTCCCTTCGGGGTTGACTTCAGGAAATAGATCCTGCAGTGCGGCAGAATCTGGGTTTGTGGGCACGGAAAACAACGAGGGTAGAGGTGGTTTACAAGAGAGACCAGACTGGTTCTGCTCCAACTCGGGATTAACATGGAGAGGACGCTCGTGGGAATTGCCCGGAATTGAAAGACCTTGAGGACCAACGTGACCACAGTGGCCAAGGTCGCTTAAAAATCAGGACAGTTGGCGTCCAAAAGAAAAAAGAGCCAATACACAAGGGCAGGAGAGCGTTCCTGGAGCAGAGTTGAGGGACGGGTGGCAGCAGGCCATGCGACTCAGTCTATTCAGGCGACAGGGGTACCCAAGTATGGGGCTGACCTCAGTGGGGGCACGCAGGTTTCTCTTGCTCCGAGGCTTGTCTGAAGCCCTGAAAGGCACCGTTGGCGCTCAAGATGCCGGGCCATGCCCGGGGGTGCGGCCCTTCAGACGTGCGGCGCCTGAAGCGAGTTTGCCGGGCGTTTTCCAGTCAAATCTCATGAGCGTTCTGCCCAAATCAGGATCGGTTTGGGCAGAACGCTTGTGAGAATTGGCTGGCGTTGGGCAGCCCTGTGGACCGCCCTGCTCCCCGTGGCCCAGGGCCATTTTTCGCCCGGGGCATGGGGCCGCCGCCCGGAAAATGCGTGGAAATGACACAGCCCACCTGGGGGGCCCGGCGCAGGGGAGCATTCCCAGAGCAGAGTTGGACGGGTGGTGACAGGGCGTGCGCCTCTGTCTTTTCAGGCGGATGGGGCACCCAAGGATGGGACTGATCTCAGTGTGGGCACGCAGGTTTATCTCGCTCCGAGGGTAGTCCGAGGCGCCGAAAGGTATCGTTGGCGCCAGGGTGGTAGGGAGATGAGTGGCCGCGGGACTCAGGGTTCCTGATATGGAGGCCACGAGGGACAGGTCCCGGAAGTGGAAGGCTGGGGATGCAGGCAAGGGTTCGAGCCCGGGCTTCGGGGCATGCCCGGCCCCATGGGACAGCGTCAGGGATCGGGCCCCGCAGGCTGAGGATCAGCAGGTGGCAGCCTTGCCGCAGCCTGCCTCGAGGAGGGCTTCCTGGCGGGGTTCGGGCGCGAGCACTCGCAATGCCGGGCCAGGCCGGGGGGGCGGACTTTAGACGTTAGATGCACGAAGCGAGTTTGCCGGGTGTTTTCCGGCCAATTCTCACGAGCGTTCTGCCCAAACTGGGATCGGTTTGGGCAGAACGCTCGTGAGAATTGGCCGTCGTTGGGCAGCCCTGCGGACCGCCCTGCTCTCCGTGGCCCAGGGCCCTTTCTCGCCCGGGGCATGGGGCGGCCACCCAGAAAACATGCAGAAACGATGAGGCCCACCCTGGGGCCCCAGGGCCGGGGAGCGTTTTTGGAGCAGAGTTGAAGTACGGGTGGCTGCCGGGCGTGCACCTCCGTCTTTCGGGCGGATGGGGCGCCCAAGGATGGGGCTGACTTCAATGTGGGCACTCAGGTTTATCTCGCTCCGAGGGTTGTCCGAAGCATCGTAAGTCACCGCTGGCACCAGGGTGGGAGGGGGAGGCGTGCCGTGGTACTCAGGGTTCTCCAGATATATGCCCCGAGGGACAGGGTCCTGTCCCAGGTCCGAAAGCGGAAGGCTGGTGAAGCAGGTGAGGGTTCGAGTCCGGGCCTTGGGGCGGGCCTGGCCCCATGGGACAGCGCTGAGGAAAAAACCCCCGCAAGCCGAGAATCAGCAGCCATCGGCCTCGACACAGCCTGCCTCATGGAAGGCTTCTTGGCGGGGTTCGTGCGCGAGCGCTCACAATGCTGGGCTAGGCCTGGGGGGCGGACGTGCAGATGTGCGACGCACGAAGGGAGTTAGCCGGGCGTTTTGCGGGCAATTCTCACGAGCGTTCTGCACAAACCGGGATCAGTTTGGGCAGAACGCTCGTGAGAATTGGCCGGCGTTGGGCAGCCGTGCGGACTGACCTGCTCTCTGTGGCCTAGGGCCTTTTATCGCCCAGGGCATGGGGCAGCCGCCCAAAAAACGGAAATGACGCGGTCCACCTGGGGCCCCGGCGCAGGGGAGCGTTCCTGGAGCAGAGTTGAAGGATGAGTTGAGGCAGGGCGTGCGCCTCCAGTTATTCGGGTGGATGGGGCGCTCAAGGATGGGGCTGTCCTCAGTTGGGGCATGCATGTTTCTTTCGCACTGAGGCTTGTCCGAAGCACCGAAGGCACCATTGGCGCTGGGTTGGGAGGGACAGGCGTGGCGCGGGACTCAAGGATCCCCAGATGGAGGCACCGAGGGACAGGTCCCCGGAAGCGGAAGGCTGGGAAGCAGGCAAAATTTCGAGCCCGGGTCTCGGGGCAGCCCGGCCCCATCAACCAGTGCCAAGGAGGGGACCCCCGCAGGCCGAGGAGCAGGAGGCGTCGGCCTCGCCGCAGCCTGTCTCGTGTAGGACTTCCTGGCGAGGTTCCGGCACGATTGCTCACGATGCCGGGCCAGGCCCGGGGGTGGGGGGTGGCCCTGCAGACGTGCAACACCCGAAGCGAGCTCGCCGGGTGTTTTCCGGCCAATTCTCACGAGCGTTCTGCCCAAACCGGGATCGGTTTGGGCAGAACGCTCGTGAGAATTGGCCGGCGTTGGGCAGCTCTGGGGACCACCCTGCTCTCCATGGCCCAGGGCCCTTTCTTGCCTGGAGCATGGGGCGGCCACCCGAAAAAAGTGCTGTAACGAAGCGGCACACCCGGGGGCCCTGGCGAAGTGGAGCGTTCCCGGAGCAGAGTAGAAGGATGGGTGGCTGCCGGGCGTGCTCCTCGGTCTTTCGTGCGGATGGGGCGCTGAAGGATGGGGCTGACCTCAGTGTGGGCACACAGGTTTATCTCGCTCCGTGGGTTGTCTGAAGCGACAAAAGGGACCGTTGGTGCCGGTGTGGTAGGGAGATGCGTGGTGCGGGACTCAGGGTTCCCGATATAGAGGCCACGAGGGCCTCAGGTAGGGAGATGCGTGGTGCGGGACTCAGGGTTCCCAGTATAGAGGCCACGAGGGACAGGACACTGGAAGCGGAAGGCTGGGGAAGCAGGCGAGGGTTCGAGCCCGGGATTCATGGAGGGCCCGGCCTCATGGGACAGCGCTAGGGATGGGACACCTGCAGGCCGAGGATCAGCAAGCGTCAGCCTTGCTGCAGCCTTCCTCCCGGAGGGCTCCTTGGAGGGGTTCAGGCTCGAGCGCTGCAATGCTGGGCCAGGCCCGGGGTGGGGGGGGGCGGCCCTGCAGACGTGCAATACCCGAAGCGAGTTCGCCAGGCGTTTTCCGGCCAATTCTCACGAGCGTTCTGCCCAAACCGGGTTCAGTTTTGGGCAGAATGCTCGTGAGAATTGGCCGGCGCTGGGCAGCCCTGCGGGCCGCCCTGCTCTCCGTGGCCCAGGGCCCTTTCGCCCTCGGGGGATGGGGCGGATGCCCAGAAAAGGCACAGAAACGACACAGCCCACACGGGTCCCCAGCGAAGGGGAGCGTTCCCGGAGCAGAGTTGAGGGACTTGTGGTGGCCGGGCGTGCGCCTCCGACTTTTGGGGCAGCTGGGGCAGCCAAGGATGGGATTGACCTCAGTTGGGGCATGCAGGTTTCTCTCGCTCCAAGGCTTGTCCGAAGCGCCAAAAGTCATCTTTGGTGCCGTGGTAGGAGTGGGAGCCTTGGCCGTGGGACTCAGGGTTCCCCAGATGGTGGCCCTGAGGGATAGGACCCCGGAAGTGGATGGCTGGGAAGCAGGCGATATTTCGAGCCCGAGTCTTGGGGAAGGCCGGGCCCCATGGGACAGCGCCAAGGTGGGGACCCCCATAGGCCAAGGATTACCAGGAGGCGTTGGCCTCGCCACAGCCAGCCTCGCGTAGGGCTTCCTGGCGGGGTTCGGGCTTGATTGCTCGCGATGCCGGGCCAGGCCAGGGGGGTGGCCCTGCTGACGTGCGGCTCCCGATGCGAGTTCGACGGGCGTTTTCCGGCCAATTCTCAGGAGCGTTCTGCCCAAACCGGGATCGGTTTCCGCAGAACGCTCGTGAGAATTGCCCGGCGTTGGGCAGCCCTGTGGACCACCTCTGCTCTCCGTGGCCCAGGGCCCTTTGTCGCCCGGGGCATGGGGCAGCCGCCCGCAAAAGGTGCGGAAATGATGCGGCCCACGCGGGGGCCCCGGCGCAGGGGAGCGTTCCCAGAGGAGAGTTGAAGGACGGGTGGCAGCAGGGCGTGCACCTTTGTCTTTTTGGACGAATGGGGCGCCCAAGGATGGGGCTGTCCTCAGTAGGGGCATGCAGGTTTCTCTCGCTCCGAGGCTTGTCCGAAGCGCCGAAAGGCACCATTGGCATTGGGGTGGGAGTGGGAGGCCTGGCCACGGGACTCAGGTTTCCCCCGATCAAAGCACTGAGGGAAAGGACACTGGAAGCGGAAGGTTGGGAAGCAGGCGAAATTTTGAGCCCGAGTCTCGGGGCAGCCCCAGCCCCATGGGACAGCGCAAAGGAGGGGTGCCCACAGGCCGAGGAGCAGGAGGCATCGGCCTCGCCGCAGACTGCCTTGCTGAGCGCTTCCTGGTGAGGTTCATGCGCGAGCGCTCGCGATGCTGGGCCAGGACGGCGGGGGGGTGGGGGGGGCTGCAGATGTGCGGCACCTGAAGCGAGTTCCCCGGGCTTTTTCCGGCCAATTCTCACGAGCGTTCAGCCCAAACTGGGATTGGTTTTGGCAGAACGCTCGTGAGAATGGGCCGGCGTTGGGCAGCCCTGCGGACCACCCTGCTCTCCGTGGCCCAGGGCCCTTTGTCACCTGGTGTATGGGGCAGCCGCCTGGAAAACGCGCGGAAACGACGCGGCCCACCCAGGGGCCCCGGCGCAGGGGAGCGTTCCTGGAGCAGAGTTGAAGGACAGGTGGCGGCCAGGCGTACACCTCCGTCTTTTGGGCGGATGGGGCGCCCAAGGATGGGGATGACCTCAGTTGGGGCGTGCACGTTTCTCTCGCTCCAAGGCTTGTCCGAAGCTTCGAAAGGCACCATTGGTGCCGGGATAGGAGGGGGAGGTGTGGCCTTGGAACTCAGGGTTCCCTAGATGGAGGCACTGAGGGACAGGACCCCGGAAGCGGAAGGCTGGGAAGCAGGTGAAATTTTGAACCCAGGTTTGTGACGGGCCAGACCCCATGGTACAGCGCCAGGGAGGGGACCCCCACAGGCCGAGGATTAGCAGGAGGCGTCGGCCTCACCGCAGCCTGCCTCACGTAGGGCTTCCTGGCGGGCTTCAGGCGCGATTGCTCGCGATGCCGGGCCAGGCCTGGGGGGCGGCCATGCAGACATGCAGCTCCCGAAGCGAGTTCGCCGGGCGTTTTCCGGCCAATTCTCATGAGCGTTCTGTCCAAACCGGGATTGGTTTGGGCATAACGCTTGTGAGAATTGCCCGGCATTGGGCAGCCCTGCGGACCACCCTGCTCTCTGGGGCCCAGGGCCTTTCTCGATGGAGCATGGGGTGCCCGGCTGGAAAACGCGTGGGAACGATGCGGCCCACCTGGGGGCCCCGGGGCAGGGGAGCATTCCCGGAGCAGAGTTGAAGGACGGGTGGCAGACGGGCATGCGCCACCGTCATTCGGGAAGATGGGGCGCCCAAGGGTGGGGCTGACCTCATTGTGGTCACACAGGTTTATCTCGCTCCGAGAGTTGTCCGAAGCGCCGAAATGCACTGTTGGCGACGGCCTGGTAGGGTGATGCGTGGCCGTGGGACTTGGGGTTCCCAGTATGGAGGCCATGAGGGACAGGACCCCAGAAGCAGAAGGCTGGGGAAGCTGGCAAGGATTCAAGCCCGGGCTTCGTGACGTGCCCGGCCCCATGGGACACCACCAGGGATGGGACCCCCGCCGGCCGTGGAACAGCAGGCGTCGACCTCGCCGCAGCCTGCTTCGTGGAGGGCTCCTTGGTGGGTTTCTGGCGTGAGCGCTCGCGATGCCGGGCCAGGACCGGACGGGCGGCCGTGCAGATGTGTGGCGCCTGAAGCGAGTTCACCGGGCGTTTTCTGTCCAATTCTCATGAGCGTTCTGCCCAAACCGATCCCGGTTTTGGCAGAACGCTCATGAGAATTGGCCGGCATTGGGCAGCCCTGTGGACCGCCCTGCTCTCTGTGGCCCAGCGCTTTTTCTCACCGGGGCATGTGGCGGCTGGCCAGAAAATGCGCGGAAACAACTTGGCCCAACCGGGGGGCCCCGGCGCAGGGGAGTGTTCCCGGAGCAGAGTCGAAGGACACGTGGCGACCGGGCGTGCCCCTATGTCTTTTCAGGCGTATGGGGAGCCCAAGGATGGGGCTGACCTCAGTTGGGGCACGCAGGTTTCTTTCCCTCCAAGGCTTGTCCGAAGCGCCGAAAGTCACCGTTGGCGCCGGGGTGGGAGGGGGAGGCATGGCTGTGGGACCCAGGGTTCCCGATATGGTGGTCACGAGGGACAGGACCCCGGAAGTGGACGGCTGGGGAAGCAAGCGAGCGTTCGAGCCCGGACTTCGTGGCAGGCCCGGCCCGATGGGACAGTGCCAGGGATGGGATCCCCGCAGGCCGAGGATCAGCAAGAGTCGGCCTCGCCGCAGCCTTCCTCCCGGAGGGATCCTTGGCAGGGTTCGGGCGCGATGGATCACAATGCTGGGCCAGGCGCGGGGGGACGGCCGTGCAGACGTGCGACGCCCAAAGCAAGTTCACCAGGCGGTTTCCGGCCAATTCTCACGAGCGTTGTGCCCAAACTGGGATCAGTTTGGGTAGAACGCTCGTGAGAATTGCTGGCGTTGGGCAGCCCTGCGGACCGCCCTGATCTCCGTGGCCCAGGGCCCTTTTTCGCCCGGGGCATGGGGTGGCTGCCCGGAAAAGGCTTGGAAACGACGCGGCCCATGCGGGTGCCCCGCGCAGGGGAGCGTTTCCGGAGCAGAGTTGAAGGACGGGTGCTGCAGGGCGTGCGCCTTCGTCTTTTCCGGTGGATGGGGCGCCCAAGGATGGGGGGGCTGTCCTCAGTTGGGGCATGCAGGTTTCTCTCACTCCGAGGATTGTCCGAAGCACCGAAAGGCACCATTGTCGCCAGGGTGGAAGGGGGAGGCATGGCCGTGGGACTCTGCTTTCCCCAGATGGAGGCACCGAGGGACAGGACACCGGAAGCAGAAGGCTGGGAAGCAGGCGAAATTTCGAGCCCGAGTCTCGGGCAGCTCCGGACCCATGGGACAGCTCCAAGGAGGGGACCCCCGCAGGCCGAGGAGCAGGAGGCGTTGGCCTCGCCACAGCCTGCCTTGCGGAGGGCTTCCTGGCGAGGTTTGAGCGAGAGCGCTCGCGATGTCGGGTCAAAACCAGGTTGGCGGCCCTGCAGACATGCAGCGCCCGAAGCGAGTTCGCCGGCCTTTACCGGCCAGTTCTCACGAAAGTTCTGCCCAAACCAGGATCTGTTTTGGCAGAACGCTCATGAGAATTGGCCGGCGTTGGGCAGCCCTGCAGACCGCCCTGCTCTCCGTGGCCCAGGGCCCTTTCTCACCCGGGGTATGCTGCGGCCAGCCGAAAAATGCGTGGAAACGATGCAGCCCACCTTGGAGCCCTGGCGCAGGGGATCATTCCCAGAGCAGAGTTGAAGGACGGGTGGCGGCCGGGCGTGCGCCTCCATCTTTCGGGCACATGGGGTGCCCAAGGATGAGGCTGACCTCATTGTGGGCACGCAGGTTTATCTTGCTCCGAGGGTTCTCCGAAGCGCCAAAAGGCACCATTGGTGCCGGCGTGGTAGGGAAATGCGTGGCCGCAAGACTCGGGGTTCCGTGTATGGAGGCCTCGAGGGACAGGACCCTGTAAGCAGAAGGCTGGGGAAGCAGGCGTGGTTTCCACCCCGGGCTTCCTGGTGGGCCCAGCCCCACGGTACAGTGCCAGGGATGGGACCCCCGCAGTCCGAGGATCAGCAGGCGTTGGCCTCTCCACAGCCTGCCTCGTGGAGAGCTTCTTGGTGGGTTTCGAGTGTGAGTGCTCGCCCAGTGGGGGCGGCCCTGCGGACGTGCAGCACCTGAAGCGAGTTCGCTGGGCGTTTTCTGGCCAATTCTCACGAGCGTCCTGCCCAAACCGGGATCGATTTTGGCAGAACGCTCGTGATAATTGGCCGGTGTTGGGCAGCCCCGCGGACCGCCCTGCTCCTGTGGCCCAGGGCCCTTTGTCGCCCAGGGCATGCTGCGGCTGACTGGAAAGTGTGCGGAAACGACACGGCCTACCCGGGGCCCCAGCGCAGGGGAGCGTTCCCGGAACAGAGTTGAAGGACGGGTGGCGGCCGGGCGAGCGCCTCCATCTTTCGGGCGGATGGGGCAACCAAGGATGGGGTGACCTCATTGTGGGCACGCAGGTTCATCTTGCTCCCAGGGTTGTCAAAGCACCGAAAGACACCGTTGGCACTGGCGTGGTAGGGAGATGCTTGGCCGTGGGACTCAGGGTTCCCGATATGGAGGCCACGAGGGACAGGACCCTGGAAGCAGAAGGCTGAGTAAGCAGGCGAGGGTTCGAGCCCAGGCTTCGTGGTGGGCCCGGCCCCATGGTGCAGCGCCAGGGATGGGACCCCGCAGGCTGAGGATCACCAGGCTTCAGCCTCGCCGCAGCCTGCCTCTGGAGGGCTCCTTGGCAGGGTTAGGGCGTAAGCGCTCGCAATGCCAGGCCAGGCCCGGGGGGGCAGCTGGGCATTGGTTTGTCGCCCGAAGTGAGTTCGCTGGGCGTTTTCCGGCCACTTCTCACAAGCGTTCTCCCCAAATCGGCATCGGTTTGGGCAGAACGCGCGTGAGAATTGGTCAGCGTTGGGCAGCCCTGTGGACCACACAGCTCTCCATGGCCCAGCACCCTTTCTCACCCGGGGCATGGGGCGGCCGCCCGGAAAACACGCGGAAACGACGTGGCCCACCCGGGGGCCCCAGTGGAGGGGAGCGTTCCTGGAGCAGAGTTGAAGGACGGGTGGCGGCAGGGCGTTCGCCTCAGTCTTTTCTGGCGGATAGGGCGCCCAAGGATGGGGCTGTCCTCAGTAGGGGCATGCAGGTTGCTCTCACTCCGAGGCTTTTCCGAAGTGCTGAAAGGCACCATTAGCCCCGGTGTGGGAGGGGGAGGCGTGGCCGTGGGACTCAGGGTTCCCCAGATGGAGGCACAGAGGGACAGGACCCCAGAAGCGGAAGACTCTGAAGCAGGCGAAATTTCGAGCCCGAGTCTCGGGGCAGCCCCGGCCCCATGGGACAGCACCAAGTAGGGGACCCCCGTAGGCCAAGGAGCAGGAGTCTTTGGCCTCTCCACAGCCTGCCTCGCGGAGGGCTTCCTGTCGAGGTTTGTGCACGAGCGCTCGCAATGCCGGGCCAGGCGTGGGGGGCGGCCGTGCAGATGTGCAGGGCCCGAAGTGAGTTGGCTGGGTGTTTTCTGGCCAATTCTCACGAGTGTCCTGCCCAAACCGGGATCGGTTTGGGCAGGATGCTCGTGAGAATTGGCCAGCGTTGGGCAGCCCTGAGGACCGCCCTGCTCTCCGTGGCCCAGGGCCCTTTCTCGCCTGGGGCATACTGCGGCCGACTGGAAAACGCGCGGAAACGATGTGGCCCTCCTGGGAGCCCCGGCACAGGGGAGCGTTCCCGGAACAGAGTTGAAGTACGGGTGGTGGCCGGGCGTGTGCCTCCGTCTTTTGGGCGGATGGGGCAATCAAGGATGGGGTGATCTCCTTGTGGGCACGCATGTTCATCTCGCTCCGAGGGTTGTCGAAGTGCCGAAAGTCACCATTGGGGCCGGCGTGGTAGGGAGATGCGTAGCCGCGGGACTCGGGGTTCCCAATATGGAGGCCACGAAGGACAGGACCCTCGAATCAGAAGGCTGGGGAAGCAGACGAGGGTTCGAGCCCGGGCTTCGTGGCGGGCCGGCCCCATGGTACGGCGCCAGGGATGGGACCCCGCAGGCCAAGGATCAGCAGGCGTCGGGCTCACTGCAGCCTGCCTCCAGAGGGCACCTTGGTGGGGTTCGGGCGTGAGCACTCGCCATGCTTGGCCAGTCCCGGGGGGGCGGCTGTGCATTGGTACGGCGCTTGAAGCGAGTTCGCCGGGGTTTTCCGGCCATTTCTCATGAGCATTCTGCCCAATGCAGGATCGGTTTTGGCAGAACGCGCGTGAGAATTGGCCGATGTTGGGCAGCCCTGCGGACCACCCTTCTATCCGTAGACAAGGGCCCTTTCTCGCCGGGGCATGGGGCGGCCGGCTGGAAAATGCGTGGAAACGATGCAGCCCACCCAGGGGCCCTGGCACAGGGGAGCGTTCCTGAGCTGAGTTGAAGGACAGGTGGCTGCCAGACGTGCGCCTCTGTCTTTCGGGCGGAAAGGGCGCCCAAGAATGGGGCTGACCTCATTGATGGCACACAGGTTTATCTCTCTCCGAGGGTAGTCTGAAGTGCCAAAAGGTATCGTCAGCGCAGCTGTGGTAGGGAGATGCGTGACCGCGGGACTCAGGTTTCCTGATATGGAGGCCACGAGGGCAGGACCCTGGAAGTGGAAGGCTGGGGAAGCAGGTGAGTGTTCGAGCCCGGGCTTCGTGCCGGGCCTGCACCATGGGACAGTGCCAGGGAGGGGACCCCGCAGGCTGAGGATCACCACGCTTCAGCCTCGCCGCAGCCTGCCTCTCAGAGGGCTTCTTGGTGGGGTTCGGGCACGAGCGCTTGCAATGCCGGGCCAGGCCCGGGGGGATGGCCATGCAGACCATTGGGGCCAGTGTGGGAGGGGGAGGCATGGCCAGGTAACTCAGGGATCCCCAGATGGAGGCACCGAGGGACAGGACCCAGGATGCAGAAGGCTGGGAAGCAGGCGAAATTTCGTGCCCGGGTCTCGGGGTAGGCCCAGCCCCTTGGGACAGCGCCAAGGCGGGGACCCCCGCAGGCCGAGGAGCAGGAGGCGTCGACCTCGCCGCAGCTTGCCTCGCAGAGGGCTTCCTGGCGTGGTTCATGCACGAGCGCTTGCGATGCTGGGCCTGGCCCGGGGAGGGGGCGGCCATGCAGATGTGCGGCGCCTGAAGCGAGTTCACCCAGCGTTTTCCGGCCATTTCTCACGAGCATTCTGCCCAATCCAGGTTTGGTTTGGGCAGAACGCTCGTGAGAATTGGCCGGCATTGGGCATCCCTGGGGACCGCCCTGCTCTCCGTGGCCCAGGGCCCTTTCTCGCTGGGGTATGGGGCCGCCGGGTGGAAAACGCACGGAAACGACACGGCCCCCCCGGGGGCCCCTGGCGCAGGGGAGCGTTCCCGGAGCAGAGTTGAAGGACACGTGGCCGCCGGACGTGCGCCTCTGACTTTTTGGGCGGTTCGGGCACCCAGGATGGGGCTGACTTCAGTGTGGGCACACAGGTTTATCTCACTCCGAGGCTTGTACGAAGCGCCGAAAGTGACCGTTGGCACCGGTGTGGGAGGGGGAGGCGTGGCCACAGGACTCAGGGTACCCGATATGGAGGCCACGAGGGACAGGACCTCGAAAGCGGAAGGCTGGGGAAACAGGCAAGTGTTCGAGCCCGGGCTTCATGGCGGGCCCGGCCCTATGGGACAGCGCCACGAATGTGACCCCAGAAAGACGAGTATTAGCAGGCGTCGGCCTCGCCTCAGCCTGCCTCATGGAGGGCTTCCTGGCAGGGTTCAGGCACAAGTGCTTGTAATGCCAGGCCAGGCACGGGGGGGTGGCTGTGCATTGGTGCGGCGCTCTAAGCGAGTTCGCCGGGTGTTGGCCGGCATTGGGCAGCCCTGCAGACCGCCCTGCTCTCCATCGCCCAGGGCCCTTTCTCGCCCGGGGCATGGCGCGGCCGCCCGGAAAACGCGCGGAAACGACGCGGCCCAGCCGGAGGCCCCGGTGCAGGGGAGCGTTCCCGGAGCAGAGTTGAAGGACGGCTGGCGATCTGGCGTATGCCTCCGTCTATTGGGCGGATGGGGTGCCCAAGGATGGGGCTGAACTCAGTTGGGACATGCAGGTTTCTCTTGCTCCGAGGCTTGTCTGAAGGGCCGAAAGGCACTATTGGTGCAGGGGTGGGAGGGGGAGGCGTGGACGCGGGACTCAGGGTTCCCCGGTGGAAGCACCAACCTACAGGACCCCGGAAGCGGATGGCTCGGAATCAGGCGAAATTTTGAGCCTGGGCTTCGTGGCAGGTCTGGCTCCATGGGACAGCACCAGGGAGGGGACCCCCACAGGCCAAGGATTAGCAGGAGGTGTCGGCCTCACTGCAACCTGCCTCGCGTAGGGCTTCCTGGCGGGGTTTGGACGGGATTGCTCGCAATGCCAGGCCAGGCCCGTGGGGGGGCGGCTGTGCATTGGTGGGGCGCCCGAAGCGAGTTCGCCGGGCGTTTTCCGGCCAATTCTCACGAGCGTTCTGCCCAAACCGGGATCGTTTTGGTCAGAATGCTCGTGAGAATTGGCTGGCGTTGGGCAGCCCTCTGGTCTGCCCTGTTCTCCGTGGCCCAGGGCCCTTGCTCGCCCGGGGCATGCAGCGCCTGCCCGGAGAACGCCTGGAAACGACACGGCCCACCCAGGGGCCCCTGTGCAGGGGAGCGTTCCCGGAGCAGAGTTGAAGGACGGGTGGCGGACGGGCGTGCGCCACCGGTTTTCGGGCAGATAGGGCGCCCAAGGATGGGGCTGACCTCATTGTGGTCACGCAGGTTTATCTCGCTCCGAGGGTTCTCCGAAGCACCGAAAGGCACCGTTGGCGCCGGCGTTGTAGGGAGATGCATGGCCGTGGGACTCAGGGCTCCCGATATGGAGGCCACGAGGGACAGGAACGCGGAAGCGGATGGCTGTAGAAGAAGGCGAGTGTTAGAGCCTGGGCTTCATGGTGGGCCCAGCCCGATGGGACAGAGCCAGTTAGGGGACCCCCGCAGGACGAGGATTAGCAGGAGGTGTCGGCCTCGGCACCACCAGCCTCGCGTAGGGCTTCCTGGCGGGGTTTGGGCACGATTGCTTGAAATGCCGGGCCAGGCCCGGGGTGGGGGGGCGGCACTGCGGATGTGCGACGCAACAAGCGAGTTTGCCGGGCGTTTTCCAGCCAATTCTCACGAGCGTTCTGCCCAAACCGGGATCAGTTTGGGCAGAACGCTCATGAGAATTGGCGGGCATTGGGTAGCCCTGCGGACCATCCTGCTCTCCATGGCCCACGGCCCTTTCTCAGCTGGCGCATGGGTGGCCGCCCTGAAAACGTGCCGAGACGATGCGGCCCATCTGGTGGTTCCGACACAGGGAAGCGTTCCCGGAGCCGAGTTAAGGGCTGGGTGGTGGGCGGGCATTCGCCTCCGACTTTTGGGGTGGCTGGGGCAACCAAGGATGGGGCTGACCTCAGTTGGGACATGCAGGTTTCTCTCGCTCCGAGGCTTGTCCGAAGCACCAAAAGTCACCTTTGGTGCCGTGGTGGGAGGGGGAGCCGTGGCTGCGGGACTCAGGGTTCCCCAGATGGAAGGCCTGCGGGACAGGACCCCGGAAGTGGAAGGCTGGGAAACAGGTGAAATTTCGAGCCCGGGTCTCGGGGCAGGACAGACCCCATAGGACAGTGCCAAGATGGGGACCCATGCAGGCCGAGGAGAAGGAGGCGTCGGCCTCGCTGCAGTCTGCCTAGCGGAGGGCTTCCTGACGTGGTTCGTGTGCGAGCACTGGCGATGCCGGGCCAGGCAAAGGGGGGCGGCTGTGCAGTCGTGCAGCGCCTGAAGCGAGTTTGTTGGACGTTTTCCAGCCATATCGGGATCAGTTTGGGCAGAAC
Organism: Neogale vison; assembly: GCF_020171115.1. NCBI lineage: Eukaryota > Metazoa > Chordata > Mammalia > Carnivora > Mustelidae > Neogale > Neogale vison. The sequence goes on from NC_058096.1 coordinate 123,289,488, forward strand.
GCTCGTGAGGATTGGCCGGCGTTGGATAGCCCTTCGGACCGCTCTGCTCCCCATGGCCCAGGGCCGTTTCTCGCCAGGGGCATGGGGCGGCCGCCCAGCAAATGCGCCGAGACTACGCGGCCCACTCGTGGGCCTGGCGCAGGGGAGCGTTCCCTTTCCAGAGTAGAGGGACGGGTGGCGAACGGGCATGCACCTCTGACTTTTCAGGTGGATCGGGTGCCCAAAGATGGGTCTGACATCATTTGGGGCACGCAGGTTTATCTCACTCTGAGGGTTGTCCGAAGCGCCGAAAGGCACCGTTGGTGCCGGGGTGGTAGGGAGATGCGTGGACACGGGACTCAGGGTTCCCACGTTGGAGGCCCCGAGGGACAGGACACCGGAAACGGAAGGGTGGGGAAGCAGACGAGGGTTTGAGTCCGGGCCTCGGGGCGGGTCTGGCCCGATGGGACAGCGCCAGGTAGGGGCCCCTTGCAGGTCGAGGATTGGCAGGAGGCATCGGCCTTGCCACAGCCTGCCTTGCATAGGGCTTCCTGGCAGGGTTCGGGCGCGATGGCTCGCAATGCCGGGCCAGGCCCGGTGGGCGGCCGTGCAGACGTGCGGTGCCCGAAGCGAGTTCGCCGGGCATTTTCCGGCCAATTCTCATGAGCGTTGTGCCCAAACGAGGATTGGTATGGGCAGAATGCTCGTGAGAATTGGCCGGCGTTGGGCAGCCCTGAGGACCGCCCTGCTCTCCGTGGCCCAGGGCCCTTTGTTGCCCGGGGCATGGGGTGGCCACCCGGAAAAGGCGAGGAAACAATGCAGCCCACGCGGGTCCCCCGGCGCAGGGGAGCATTTCTGGAGCAGAGTTGAAGGACGGGTGCCGCAGGGCATGCACCTTCGTCTTTTCGGGCGGATGGGGCGCCCAAGGATGGAGCTGTCCTCAGTTGGGGCATGCAGGTTTCTCTCGCTCCAAGGAGTGTCCAAAGCGCCAAAAGGCACCGTTGGCGCCAGGGTGGGAGGGGGAGGCATGGCCGTGGGACTCATGTTTCCCCCGATGGAGGCACCGAGGGACAGGACCCCGGAAGCGGAAGGCTGGGAAGCAGGCGAAATTTTGAGCCCGGGTCTCGGGGTAGCCCTGGCCCCATGAGACAGCGCCAAGGAGGGGACCCCCAAAGCTTAGGAGCAGAAGGTGTCGGCCTCGCCGAAGCCTGACTTGTGGAGGGCTTCCTGGCGAGGTTCATGCAGGAGTGCTCACAATGCGGGCCAGGCCCCGGGGGGCGGCCCAGCAGACGTGCGGCGCCTGAAGCGAGTTCGCCGGGCATTTTCCGGCCAATTCTCACGAGCGTTCTGCCCAAACCGGGATCGGTTTGGGCAGAACGCTCGTGAGAATTGGCCGGCATTGGGTGGCCCTGCAGACCGCCCTGCTCTCCGTGGCCCAGGGCCCTTTCTTGCCCGGGGCATGCTGCGGCCGACCGGAAAATGCGCGGAAACGACGCGGCCCACCCGGGGGTCCCGGCGCAGGGGAGCATTCCCAGAACAGAGTTGAAGGACGTGTTGTGGCAGGGCGTACACTTCCATCATTTGGGGCAGATGGTGCGCCCAAGGATTGAGCTGACCTCAGTTGGGGCATGCAGGTTTCTCTCACTCTGAAGCTTGTCAGAGCGCCGAATGGCACCATTGGCGCTGGTGTGGGATGGGGAGGCATGGTCGCGGGACTCAGGGATCCCCAGATGGAGGCACCGAAGGACAGGACCCCAGAAGCGGAAGGTTGGGAAGCAGGCGAAATTTCGAGCCCGAGTCTCGGGGCAGCTCCAGCCCCATGGGACAGCGCCAAGGAGGGGTGCCCACAGGCCGAGGAGCAGGAGCCGTTGGCCTCGCCGCAGCCTGCCTTGCTGAGCGCTTCCTGGTGAGGTTCGTGCTTGAGCGCTCGCGATGCCGGGCCAGGCCCGACAGGGTGGCCGTGCAGAGGTGCGGCGCACCAAGCGAGTTCGCCGAGCGTTTTCTGGCCAATTCTCATGAGCATTCTGCCGAAACCGGGATTGGTTTGGGCAGAACGCTCGTGAGAATGGCCGGCGTTGGGCAGCCTTGTGGACGGCCCTGCTCTCCGTGTCCCAGGGCCCTTGCTCGCCCGGGGTATGGGGCGGCCGCCCGGAAAATGAGCGGAAATGATGCAGTCCACCCAGGGGCCCCGGCACAGGGGAGCATTCCCGGAGTAGAGTTGAAGGACGGGTGGCAGACGGGCGTGTGCCTCCGGTTTTCGGGCAGATAGCGTGCCCAAGAATGGGGCTGACCTCATTGTGGTCACGCAGGTTTATCTCGCTCCGATGGTTTTCCGAAGTGCTGAAAGGCACCGTTGGCGCCGGCTTGGTAGGGAGATGCGTGACCGCGGGACTCAGGGTTCCCGATATGGAGGCCACGAGGGACAGGACCCCAGAAACGGAAGGCTGGGGAAGCAGGCGAGGGTTCGAGCCCAGGCTTCGTGGCGTGCCTGGCCCCATGGGACACCACCAGGGATGGGACCCCCACAGGCTGTGAATCAGCAGGCGTCGACCTCGCTGCAGCCTGCCTTGCGGAGGGTTCCTTGGTGGGTTTCTGGCGCAAGCACTCGCGATGCTGGGCCAGGACTGGACGGGCGGCCGTGCAGACATGGGGCGCCCGAAGCGAGTTCACCAGGCGTTTTCCGGCCAATTCTCACGAGCGTTCTGCCCAAACTGTGATCGGTTTGAGCAGAACGCTCATGAGAATTGGCTGGCATTGGGCAGCCCTGCGGACCGCCCTGCTCTCCGTGGCCCACGGCCTTTCTCGTGGGAGCATGGGGGTCCGGCCAGAAAACGTGCGGAAACGACGTGGCCCACTCGGGGGCCCCGGCTCAGGGGAGCGTTCCCGGAGCAGAGTTGAAGGACAGGTGGCAGACGGGCGTGCGCCTCCGGTTTTGGGGCAGATAGGGTGCCCAAGGATGGGGCTGACCTCATTGTGGTCACGCAGGTTTATCTCGCTCCGAGGGTTGTTCGAAGCGCCGAAAGGTATTGTTGGCGCCGGCGTGGTAGCGAGATGCATGGCCGCGGGACTCAGGGTTCCCGATATGGAGGCCACGAGGGACAGGACCCCGGAAGCGGAAGGTTAGGAAGCAGGCGAGGGTTTGAGCCTGGGCTTCGTGGCGTGCCCAGCCCCATGGGACACCACCAGGGATGGGACCCCCGCAGGCTGTTGGTCAGCAGGCGTCGACCTCGCTGCAGCCTGCCTCGCAAAGGGTTCCTTGGCGGGTTTCTGGCATGAGCGCTCGCGATGCTGGGCCAGGACCAGACGGGAGGCTGTGCAGACGTGTGGCGCCCGAAGCGAGTTTGCCGGGCGTTTTCCGGCCATTTCTCACGAGCGTTCTGCCCAAACTGAGATCGGTTTGGGCAGAACGCTCGTGAGAATTGGCTGGCATTGGGTAGCCCTGAGGACCGCCCTGCTAACCGTGGACAAGGGCTCTTTCTCTCCAGGGCATGGGGCGTCTGGCCGGAAAACGCGCGGAAACAACTCGGCCTACCCGGTGGCCCCGGCGCAGGGGAGCATTCCCAGAGCCGAGTTGAAGGATGGGTAGCTGCTGGGTGTGCATCTCCGTCTTTCGGGTGGAAAAGGCGCCCAAGGATGGGGCTGACCTCATTGTGGGCACGCAGTTTATCTCGCTCTGAGGGTAGTCCGAAGCGCCGAAAGGTATTGTTGGCGCCGGGTTGGTAGGGAGATGCATGGCCGCGGGACGCAGGGCTCCCAATATGTAGGCCACGAGGGCAGGACCCCAGAAGCGGAAGGCTGGGGAAGCAGGTGAATGTTTGAGCCCGTGCTTTGTGGTGGGCCTGGCACCATGGGACAGCACCAGGGAGGGGACCCCCTTAGGCCAAGGATCAGCAGGCATCAGCCTTGCCGCAGCCTGCCTCTCGGAGGGCTTCTTGGCGGTGTTCGGGCGTGAGCACTCCCAATGCTGGGCCAGGCCCAGGCGGATGGCCCTGCAGACTGTTGGCGCCAGTGTGGGAGGGGGAGGCGTGGCTGGGTAACTCAGGGATTCCAGATGGAGGCTCCAAGTGACAGGACCCCAGATGCGGAAGGCTGCGAAGCATGCGAAATTTCGTGCCCAGGTCTCAAGGCAGGTCCGGCCCCTTGGGACAGCACCAGGGAGGAGACCCCTGCAGGCCGAAGAGCAGGAGGTGTTGGCCTCACTGCAGCCTGCCTCCCGGAGGGCTTCCTGGCATGGTTCGTGCGGAAGCGCTCGCGATGCCGGGCCAGGCCCGGGGGGACGGCCATGTAGACATGCGGCGCCTGAAGCGAGTTCGCCGGGCGTTTTCCGGCCGTTTCTCATGAGTGTTCTGCCCAATCTGGGTTCGGTTTGGGCAGAACACTCGTGAGAATTGGCCGGCATTGGGCATCCCTGCCGACCGCCCTGTTCTCCTTGGCCCAGGGCCCTTTCTCGCTGGGGCATGGGGTGGCCAGGCGGAAAATGTGTGGAAACGACGTGGCCCACCCAGGGGCCCCGGCGCAGGGGAGCGTTCCTGGAGCAGAGTTGAAGGATGGGTGGTGGCCGGGCAAACGCCTCCGACTTATCGGGCGGATCGAGGGCCCAAGGATGGGGCTGACCTCAGTGTGGGCACACAGGTTTATCTCGCTCCGAGGCTTGTCCAAAGCGCCTAAAGGCACAGTTGGCGCCGATGTGGGAGGGGAGGCGTGGCCTCGGGACTCCAGGTTCCCAATATCATGTCCCTGAGGGACAGGACCCCGGAAGCGAAAGCTGGGGAAACAGGCGAGTGTTCGAACCCAGGCTTCGTGGCGGGCCTGGCCCAATAGGACAGCGCCAGGGAGGGGACCCCCGCTGGCCGAGGATCAACAGACATCAGCCTCGCCGCAGCCTGCCTCGCGGAGGGCTTCCAGGCGGGGTTCGGGCCCGAGCGCTCGCAATGCCTGTCTAGGCCTGGGGGAGCAACCCTGCAGACGTGCGGCACCCTAAGCGACTTCGCTGGGCGTTTGCTGGCCAATTCTCACGAGCGTTCTGCCCAAACTGGGATCGGTTTGGGCAGAACGCTCGTGAGAATTGGCCGTCGTTGGGCAGCCCTGCGAACCGCCCTGATCTCCGTGGCCCAGGGCCCTTTCTTGCCCGGGGCATGGGGCGGCCGCCCGGAAAACATGCGGAAATGACGCGGCCTGCCCAGAAGCCCCGGCGCAGGGGAGCATTCCTGGAGCAGAGTTGAAGTACGGGTGGCTGCCGGGCGTGCACCTCCGTATTTTCGGGCGGATGGGGCGCCCAAGGATGGGGCTGTCCTCAGTTGGGGCATGCAGGTTTGTCTCACTCCGAGGCTTGTCCGAAGGTCCGAAAGGCACTGTGGGCGCCGGGGTGGGAGGGGGAGGCATGGCACGGGACTTAGCGTTCCCCAGTTGGAGGCCCCAAGGGACAGGATCCCCAAAGCTGAAGGAAGGGAAGCAGGCGAGGGTTCGAGCCCGGGGCCTCGGGGGCAGTCCCGGCCCCATGGGACAGTGCTAGGGAGGGGACCCCTGAAGCCTGAGGGGCTGGTGGCGTCGGCCTCGCCGGTTTTGCTTTGGTGGCCTATGCATTCATCGGGTGCCAGAAGTCCCAATCTTCAGGAACAGAGTCAGTGTGGCTTTAGACCTACAGAGGGTTTTCGGAGCTGCCTTAGGCATTGTGGTATGCTCGGCAGTATCGATTTTTGCCCCTCGAATGCGTGGTGAGTTGTGGTTCCCGAGATCATGGTAGGGTGAAATGCTGCTTGCCCCCAGCGGGGGCAGTGGCGAGCTGCCATGGCCAACACACCAGAAGAGTTGTCTGTGCAGCCTGCTGGTTCTGAGAGCAGTGGTGAGGGGCTGCAAGAAACGTGAGGTACTGCTGCTTATTGTTCCTGGACAGAGTGTTGAGCTGAAGCCTCTGTTTCCCCATGCTCAGGAATGGTGGTAAGAATTGCTGGAGTCAGGCCCCCACTCAGCACTGTGACCCATTGCCCCACGTTGATGGGAATGTGCTGTCAGGATGGTTCAGGAGGGCCCTCCCCGTGGGGTTCTGGAGACGGGGGAACCCAATTCAACCCATGGTGCCTTTGGAACTGAGGGGTGGAGTGTCTGTTTGGAAGAGTCTACTTGCTTCTCCAAAAAGGACAAGGGCATTGGCCGGCTTGAGAAGGAAGTGGATGGGCACTTAAGAAACAAGCATGTGTCTCTCCTCCCAGGAATTGGAGCAGGTATGTAGGCTTTAGGTGGGAGGGGCCTCCATATCCACACCTGACAACCCTTCTTCGCTCCGGCTCCATGAGACCTGAAGTCTGGAAATCAGCGTTGAATCCATCCTGCAGCTTATCCCAGGATGTCGGCATTCAGAGAAAACAGCAGGCCAGTGGGGCACAGTGGTACATCCATGCCAACATGGGAGGTCAAAGTTCTCTTCCACCCCAAACATCCTGGGTATTCTCTCATCTCCAGTGGAGCCAAAATGTCCCATGAACCCAGCTGTCAGCAATGGAGCGTGAGTGCTAGGGTTCCTGAGTTTCCTTGCAGGGAGCACCTGGTAGGGGATCTCATTTTCTCTGCTTCTTTCTGGCTCCCAGAAGTATTTGGAACATCTCTTTCCTAGGCAATCCCTTGGATTCAAAAAAGAAGATGAGATGGACTCGGTGTTTGGGACATAGAATGCATTCCTTTTTCGAACATGGTTGGTTCCATGGATCCTAGGCTGTGGTGGAATGGCCGGCATCTAGAGGGAGGTGGCTGTTTGTGGTCAGATAGAGGCTTGGAGGATGGCTTCTCCTTTGTCCAATGGGATGGATCCTAATGGATTTTTCTTTTTTATCCAAAGAGTTCCGATGAGGGCAGACAGAACATTCCAAAGGATTCCAAGGAGCCTTGGAAGATTGAAAAGGGCAGCTTGACTTTCTCCTTTCACTCAGTGGACCCTCTAGAGAGTTGGCCATGGCATCCTTTCTCTGTAGTAACATGGGTGGTGAATCAGAAGGAGAGTCTTTGGGAATTCCCCTGGATAGAGGCATTCTGATGGCTTCCCAGGGCATGGCGTCAGGAACCCTGGGGTGATTTTTCTGGGGCTGCTTGCCAGATGCTGTCTGAGTCACTTTATCCCCCAGGTTTTGTTTCCTCCTTAGAAAATTGCTGGCAGGGAACATTCTGCATCAGGAGGAACCCTCCTGCACTGTCAGTGGGCATGCGGCTTCTTGCAGCCACTCTGGAAAAGAGCACAGTGGTTCCTCCGAATGCTAAAAACAGAACAACCCTAGGAAACAGCAGGTGCCCTCCTATAAATTTCCCTCAAGGGCACAAAAATGCACATTCAGTGGGGTACAAGCACCGTGATATGGACACCAGCATTATCAACCATAGCGAAACAATGGAGGGGGTCCCAATGTCCATTCACTGATGAGCTATATATATATATATATATATATATATATGAATGTAGACATCTAATCTCCCACATATTCTCAATGGAATAGGAGCCATGTTCAGAAAGAATGAAATCTTACCATTTGCGAGGATGTGGATGGATCTAGAGTGGATTTAGCTAAGCCATATCAGTAAGAAATGACCAAAAGCCTATCATTTGATGTCTATGGAATTTCAGAAAGAAAAGATGAACATAGTGGGGGGAGAAAGAGAGGTCAGTGAGGAATGAGACTCCAACAAAGAGCACCAACCGAAGGTAGCTAGAGAGCAGGGGTGTGGAGGGGAAGGATTCAGTGGGTGATGGCTCTTAGAGAGGGCACTCGTTGTGATGAGCACTGGGTGTTCTGTGCAGGTGAGGAATCCTGAACTCCTACCCCTGAAGCCTCGGAACGAGCACTGCATGGAAAGGAATTGGAATGGAAGTGAAGGAAGGAAAGAAGAAGACTGTGTTCTACTTCATGAAGACGGAGGTAAAAATGGAGTGATTTTCGCTCTCTTGTTGTCTTGATGATCATTAGCAAACCTACTGTGTTATGATCCACTAGATTCTGTTTGCATAAGGAGCCCTCAGAAAGCTTCCAGGAAGTTTCAGATGTCAGAGCATGTCCATGTTCCTTGGATATGTTCCTTGCAGTTCGCCCCGGTACAATGGTAAGTGAAGAGAAATAAGGAAGAAGAGGAAAGGAGGTGTGAAGCAGTCAAGAGGTAGCCTTCCCCCTTTGTCAAGGAAGCCTTGGGCTGATGTCCATCGAGAAGAAGGAGAGGGGAACCCAGAGTTTTTGGCAGGCAGGGGAGTTCCAGGTCTGCCTAGAGCTGACAGGGGTCTCTGAAGAGAGCTGAGGTAGGGGTGTTGCATATCTGAACTGCTGATCTGGAGGTTGGATTCCTGAGGAGCCAAGTTGAGGATGGTGGTCAGGTGGCATATCATGCTCTGGGGGGCAGCAGAACGTGGGTGTGGACTCATGGGGTCATGCCATTTTTCACTGGCTCTGTATTCCCCGAGGAGCTCCAAACACAATGGTGACCTGCTAGGGGGATGGCGGACTCCTACAGTGTGACTTCAGGTTTCCCAAGCCAGAGGGTTTGCGAGACAGGCCCCTGTAGAAGGAAGCTTGAAAACACGACTTAGGGCTAGGGTGATGGACATGGGGATTGCCTGCTCCGATCTGCCAGCACTGAGAGGGATCCCCTCGGGGTTGACTTCAGGAAATGCGTACTGCAGTGCGGCAGAATCTGGGTTCCTGGGCAGGGAGATCAACGAGGGTACGGGTGGTTTACAAGAAAGACCAGGCCGGTTCTGCTCCAAAATCAGGATCAACATGGAGAGGACGCTCGTGTGAATTGGCTGGAATTGAGGGGCCCTGAGGACCACCCTGTTCCCCATTGCCAAGGTTGCTTACAAAATCGGGGCAGGTGGCGTCAATGGGGAAATCGCGCCGATATGCAGGGACAGGGGAGCGTTCCCAGAGCAGAGTTGAGGGACCGGTGGCAGCCGGGCGTCCGCCTCCAGCTATTTGGGCGGCTGGGGCGCCCAAGGACGGGGCTGACCTCAGTGAGGGCACAAAGGTGTCTCTCTCTCCGAGGCTCGACCAAAGAGCCGAAAGGCATCTTGGCGCCAGGGTGGGAGGGGGAGGCATGGCGTGGGACTCAGAGTTCCCCAGTAGGAGGCCTCGAGGGACAGGACCCCGGAAGCGGAAGGCTGGGGAAGCAGGTGAGGTTTCTAGCCTGGGCCTTGGCACAAGCCCGGCCCCATGGGACAGCTCCAGGGAGGGGACCCCCGGAGGCTGAGGAGCAGGAGGCATCAGCCTCGCCGGAGTCTACCTACCAGAGGGCATTCTGGTGGAGTTCGGACGCGAGCTCTCGCAATGCCGGGTCAGGCCCAGGGGGCGGCCATGCAGAGGTGTGGCATCCGAAGCGAGTTCGCTGGGCATTTTCTGGCCAATTCTCACGAACATTCAGCCCAAACCAGGATGGGTTTGGGCTGAACGCTCGTGAGAATTGGCTGGCGTTGGGCAGCCCTGCGGACCTCCCTGCTCCCCATGGCCCAGGGCCCTTTCTCGCCTGGGGCACGTCACGGCCACCAGGAAAACTCAATGATACTACACAGCCCAGCGGGAGGCCATGGTGCAGGGGAGTGTTCCTAGAGCAGAGTTGTGGGACAGATGGTGCCGGGTGTCTGCCTCTGATTTTTCGGGCGGCTGGGGCGACAAAGGATGGGGCTGACCTCAGTGGGGGCACGCAGGTTTCTCTTGCTCCGAGGCTTGTCCAAAGCACCGAAAGGCAGCGTTGGCACCGGGGTGGGAGGGGGAGGCGTGGAGCGGGACTTAGTGTTCCCCAGGTGGAGGCCCCAAGGGACAGGACCGGGATAGGTTTGGGTAGAATGCTCGTGAGAATTGGCCGGTGTCGGGCAGCCCTGCTGACCACTCTGTTCCCCGTGTTCCTGGGCCCTTTCTCACCCAGGGCATGTCGCGGCCACCTGGAAAGCGCGTCAAGACGACACAGCCCTCCTGGCGTCCCCGGCGCAGGGGAGCGTTCCCAGAGCATATTTGAGGGACGGGTGTCGGCCGAGCATCTGCCTCCGACTATTCGGGCGGTTGGGCCGCCAGCAGATGAGGCTGACCTCAGTGGGGGCATGAATGTTTCTCTCGCTCTGAGGCTTGTTCGAAGCACTAAAAACACCATTGGTGCAGGGGTGGGAGGGGATGGCATGGCGCGGGACTCAGGGTTCCCCAGTTCGGGGCCCTGAGGGACAGGACCCCAGAAGCGGAAGGCTGGGGAAGCAGGCGAGGGTTTGAGCCCGGGCCTCGGGGCAGGCCCGGCCCCATGGGACAGCACCAGAGAGGGGACTCCCAGAGTCTGAGGAGCAGTAGGCACCTGCCTCGCCAGAGCCCGACTCCCGGTGGTCTTTCTGAGGGGTTTGGATGCAACCTCTCGTAACCCGGGCCAGGACCAGGAGGCAGCCCTGCAGACCTGCAGCACCCAATGCGAGATTGCCAGGCATTTTCCAGCCAATTCTCACAAGCGTTCTGCCCAAAGTGGCATTGGTTTGGGCAGAACGGTCTTGAGAATTGGCTCACATTGGGCAGCCTGTGGACCACCCTGTCCTCCGTAGCCGAGGGACCTTTCTCGCTCGGTGCATGTCACGGCCACCTGGAATACACTCCAAGACGATGCAGCTGACCCCGGGTCCTGGCACAGAGAAGCTTTCCCAGAGCAGAGTTGAGGGAGGGCTTGTGGCCAGGTGTCCGTCTCCAATTTTTTAGACCACTGGGATGCTCATGGCTGGGGCTGGCCTCAGTGTGTCACGAAAGTTTCTCTCGCTGCGATGTTTTTCCCAGCTCTGAAAGGTACCATTTGCGCCAGGGTGGTAGGGGGAGTCTTGGTGAGGGACTCATGTTTCCCCAGTTGGAGGCCCCATGGGACAGCACCCTGGCAACGGAAGGCTCTGTAGGCCGGCGAGAGTTTATGCCCTGACCTTGGGGCAGGCCGGGACCCATCAGCCAGTGCCATTTAGGGAACCCCCAGAGGCTGAAGAGCAGGATGCGTTGGCCTCGCCTGCACCTGACTAAGGGAGGGCGCTCTGGTGGGGTTTGGATTCAACCACTCCTGATCAGGGGCCAGGCCCAGGGGCTGCCCTGCAGATGTGCCACGCCCAAAGTGAGTTCGCTGGGTGTTTTCCTGCCAATTCTCACGAGCATTCTGCCCAAATCAGGATCAATTTGGGCAGTACGATTGTGAGAATTGGCTGGCGTTGGGCAGCCTTGTGGACTGCCCTGTCCCCCGTGGCTGAGGGCCCTCTCTCGCTCGGGGCATATCGCAGCCATTCAGAAAACACACGGAGATGACATGGCCCACCTGGGGGCCTCAGCGCCGGGGAGTTTCCTGGATCAGAGTTGAGTGAGGGCTTGTGGCTGGGCATCCATCTCCAATTTTTTAGACCGTTGGGGTGCTCAAGGCTGGGTCTGGCCTCAATGGGGGCACAAAAGTTTCTCTCGCTCCAAGACTTCCACCGCAGTGAAAGGCACCGCATGTGCCTGGTTGGTAAGGGGAGTCATGACCCGGGACTCAGAGTTCCCCAGCTGGAGGTCCTGAGGGACAGGACCTTGGAAACGGAAGGCTGAGAAAGCAGGCGAGGGTTCGGGCCTGGGCCGAGGGGCAAGGTAGGCCCCATCTGCCAGAGCCAGGGAGGGGAACCTCTGGAGGCCACACAGCAGGAGGCATCGGCCTTGCCTGTGCCTGCCTCATGGAGTGCTTTCCGGCAGCGTTCAAACCGCAACCACTCGGGATTTCAGGCCAGGCCCAAGGGGCGGCCCTGCAGACCTGCAGTGCCTGAAGCGAGTTCGCTGGGCATTTTCCGGCCAATTCCCACGAGTGTTCTGCCCTAATCATCATCTATTTGGACAGAACACTTATGGGAATTGTCCGGATTTGGGTGACCCTTCGGACCACCCTTTCCCCCATGACCATGGGCCCCTGCTCGTTCGGGGCATGTTGCAGCCACCCGCAAATCGCGCTGAGATGACATGTCCACCCGGGTGCGCTGGCGCAGGGGAGCTTTCCCAGAGCAGAATTGAGGGAAGAGTTGTGGCCGGACATCCGCCTCCAACTTTTTGGGCCACTGGGGCGCCCAAAGTTGGGTCTGGCCTCAGAGGGGGCACTAAGGTTTCTCTTCCCTCTAGACTTTTTCAAGGCTCTGAAAGGCATCGTTTCCACCAGGGTTGCAGGTGGAGTCATGGTGCAGGATCAGATTCCCCAATTGAAGGGCTGGAGGGAACAGACCCTGGAAACGGAAGGCTGAGAAGCTGGTGAGTGTTCAGGCCCAGGCCAAGGGGCAGGGCAGGCCCATTCTGCCAGTGCCCATGAGAGGAACCTCTGGAGGCCAAGCAGCAGGAGACCTCTGCCTCGCCTGTGCCTGATTCTCAGAGGGCTTTCTGGCAGAGTTCAAGCCGCGACCACTCACGATCCTGGGCCAGGCCCAGGTGGCGGCCCTGGAGACCTGCAGTTCCCAAAGCGAGTTCGCCAGATGTTTTCCGGCCAATTCTCATGAGCGTTCTGCCCAAGTTGGCATCGATTTGGACAGAACGCTCATGAGAATTGGCTGGCGTTGGGCGGCCCTGTAGACCGTCCTTTTCCCTGTGGCGGCGGGCCCATACTTGTTCGGGGCATGTGTGGCCACCTGGAAAAAGCACTGAGAGGACATGGCCCACCCAGGGGCCCTGGCACAGGGAAGCTTTCCTGCAGCAGAGTTGAGGGAGCGGTTGTGGCCGGGCTTGCCTCTGACTTTTCGGGCCACTGGGGCGCCGACGGTTGAGGCTTTCCTCAGTGGGGGCACAAAGGTTTCTCTCACCCCGAGGCTTTTTTGTGGCTCCGAAAGTCACCATTTCCACCTGAATGGCAGGTGGAGTCATGGCGTGGGACTCAGGGTTCCCCAGTTGGAGGGCCCGAGGGAGGGGACCCTCAAACGGGTGGCTGAGAAAGCAGGCGAGGATTCGGGCCCAAGGGCAGGACAGGCCCCATCTGACAGCACCAGGGATGGGAACCCCTGGAGGCTGAAGAGCAGAAGGCGTTGGCCTCACCTGCACCTGACTCATGGAGGGCTTTCTAGCAACATTCGAGCTGTGCCCACTCACGATCCCGGAAAGGTCCAGGGGGCGGCCCTGCAGACCTGTGGCTCCCAAAGCAAGTTTGCCAGGCATTTTCTGGCCAATTCTCATGAGCATTCTGTCCAAATCAGCATCGATTTGGGCAGAACACTCGTGAGAATTGGCCGGCGTTAGACGTCCCTGCAGACCACCCTGTCCCCTGTGGCCGCGGGTCCTTTCTTGCTTGGAGCATGTTGCAGCCACCTAGAGAATGCTCCGAGATGAAGCAGCCCACTCTGGGGCCCCAGGGCAGGGGAGCTTTCCCAGAGCAGAATTGAGGGAGGGGTTGTGGCTGGGTGTCAGCCTCCAACTTTTTGGGCCACTGGGGCACTGAATATTGGGGATGGCCTCAGTGGGGGCCTGAAGGGTTCTCTTGCTCTGAGGTTTTTCCACAGCTCCGAATTGCACTATTTCCGCTTGGGTGGCAGGTGGACTTGTAATGCAGGACACAAGTTTCTCCAACTGGAGGGCCCTATATATAGGACCCTGACAATGGAAGGCCATAAAAGCAGAAGACGATGAGGGCCCATGCCTAGGGCAGGACAGGCCCCATCTGCCAGCTCCAGGGAGGGCACCTACGGTGGCTGAAAAATAGGAGATGTTGGCCTCACCTTCGCCTGACTCACAGAAGGCTTTTGGTCAGGGTTCAAGCCGCAACACCTCGGGATCCAGGCCAGGTCCAGGGGGCCGAACTGCACAAGGTGTCATTTGAAACAATTTCGCCGGGGTTGTTCTGGCCAATTCTCACGAGGTTTCTGCTCAAAACTGGATTGATTTGGGCAGAAAGCTTGTGAGCATTGGCAGGCATTGGGCGTCCCTTTGGACTGCCCTGTCCCCCATGGCCTAGAGCGTTTTCTCACTTGGGGCATGTGACGGCCATCCAGAAAAGGCGCCAAGACCTCAGGGCCCACCCAGGCGCCCCAGCATAGGGGAGCTTTCCTGGAACGGTGTTGAGGGAGGGGTATGTCCAGGCATCCTCCCCCTTCTTTTGGGGCCACTGTGGTGCCGATGGTTGTGGATGTCAACAGTGGGGGCACAAAGCTTGCTCTGGCTTGGCATTGTTTCCACAACTCCGAAAGGAATCATTTCCACCTGGTTGGCAGGTGGACCCTTGGGGTAGGACTCAGGGGTCCCCAGTTGGAGAGCTCGAGGAACAGGACCCCAGAAAAGAAGACTGAAAAACAGGCTAGGTTTAGGGCCCGGGCCTAGGGGCATGGCAGGCCCCATTTGTCAGCTCCAGTATGTGTATCCCCAGAGGCTGAATAGCAGGAGGCTTTGACCTCGCCTGTGCCTGACAACCGGAGGGCTTCCTTCAGGGTTTGAATCAGGACATCTGGATCCCGGGCCAGGCCCAGGGGGTGGCCGTGCAGAGGCGTGGTGCATGAAGCACATCTGCTGGCGTTTTTCCAGCCATTGTCACGAGCTTTCTTCCCAAATAGGTATGGAGTTTGCAGAAAGCTTGTGAGAATTGACCGGCATTTGACTACGATTCAGACTGCACTTTTTGCCATTTATTAGAGTGATTTCTCCTGGGTTCCTGTCATGGAAATCCTGAAAACTTAATGAAGCTATGCTGACCAACCAAGGGCCCCTGCCCAGTTGAGATTTCCTGAAGCAGAGTTGAGGTAGTACTTGTGGCTGGGCTTCAGCCTCTGATTTTTTGGCCTGGCATAGCACCAAATGTTGGTGAGGCCTCAGTTTGGGCATGAATATTTCTCTCTCTCTCTGAGGGTTTTTCGCAGCTCTGAAAGGCATGGTATGGTTAGGGTTAGGGCTTAGCTGCATGGCATACCCTATCTGCCAGTGCTGAGTTGGGTTCCCTGATGGGCTGAGTGGAGAATAGGGTCAAGCAGCACTTCAAACACTGGGTTTTATTGTCCTGTGGGCCATCTGCAGTGAGGGTGGCCTCAGGAATACATGTGGGTCTCTCACGGTCTGAGGGTTCTGGGCATCTCAGAACTGAAGGGTTTCCTTCTGGATGGCAGATGGATCCTTAGGTGTGGTTCAAGGGTTCCAATCTGGAGGGCTTGTTGTCAAGATCTCTGGGTGCGGAAACCTGAAATCACAAACTAGTGTTTGGGCTAGGGCTTGGGGGTATCCAGGCCCGATCTGCTGGCACTGAGGCAAGAACCCTGGGGGCTGAGTTGAGCACAGGGGTCAGGAAGCAGGTCAGGCTGTGAGTTTGTGACTGGGGGGCCATTGAGGTTGGGGGTGTCCTCAGGGAGGCATGCAGGTTGTTCCATTCCTAGGTTTCTACATAGCTTCAAATGGCACAGTTTCATCCTGGGTGGCAGGTGGACTCATGGGGTGTGGCCTAGAGGTCCCAGTCTGGAGGGACAATGCCAGTGTGGCTTTAGACCGGTGGAGTATTTGTGAACTTCATTAGGAGTCTATGGAAGGCCCGGCAGTGCAGATTCACACCACTGGAGGGAGTGGTGTGCTGTGGTGCAAGAGAACATAGTAGGCATGGCAATGCTGCTTTCCACCACTGGAAGCAGTGAGAGTTGCCATGGGAAACACACCGGAAGACGAGTCCTTGCAGCCTGCTGTCTCTGAGGGCAGTGGTGAGGCGCTGGGTGAGAGACCCTGAAACACGAGGTACTACAGCTTGTTTTTACAGGATGGAGTGTTGAGCTGAAGACTCTCTGTTTCTCCAGGCTCAAGAGTGGTGGTAAGAACCGCTGGAGCCAGGCCCCCACTCAGCACTGTGCCCCGTTGCCCCAGGTTTGATGGTAATGTACTGTCAGAATGGTTCAAAAAGGTCCTCCCAGTGGGGGTCTGGAGCCGGGGGGAACCAAACCTGACACATGGTGCCTTCGGAACCGAGGAGTTTAGTGTTTTGAAGAGTCTACTTGCTTCTCCAAAAAGGACAAGGGTATTGGCCGGCTTTAGAAGGAAGTGAATGACCACTTAAGAAACAAGCATGTGTCTCTCCTTCTCCCAGGAATTGGAGCAGGTGTGCAGGCTTTAGGTGGGAGGTGCCTGCTTATGCCCACCTGACAACCCTTCTTTGCTCTGGCTGCACGAGACCTGAAGTTTTGAAATCTGCATCTGAGTCAGTCATTCAGCTTGTCCCAGGACATCAGCGTTCAGAGAAAACAGCAGGCCAGTGGGGCACAATGGCACATCCATGCCAGCATGGAAGGTAAAGCTTCTCTTTCACCCCAAACATCCTGGGTTTTCTCTTGTCTCCAGTGGAACCAAAAAGTCACACTAACACAGCTGTCAGCAACGGTGAGTGGGTGTTAGAATTCCTGAGTTTTCCTGCAGGGAGCACCTGGCAGGGGATCTCATTTTCTCTGTTTATTTCTGGGCTCACAAAGGTATTTGGAACACCTCTTTCCTAGGCAATTCCTTGGATTCAAAAGGGAAGATGAGATGGACTCGGTGTGTGTTTGGAACCTAAAATGCATTCCTTCATCGAACAGTGTTGATTCCATGGGTCCTAGACTGTGGTGGAATGGCTGGCATCTAGAGTGAGGTAGCTGTTTGTGGTCAGATAGAGGTTTGGATGATAGCTTCTCCTTTGTCCAATGGGATGGATCCTAATGGATTCGTCTTTTTCATCCTAAGAGTTCCAATGAGGGCAGAGGGAAAATTTAAAAGGATTCCAAGGAGCTTGGATGATTGAAAAGGGAAGCTTGACTTTCTAGTTTCACTCACTGGACCATTTAGAGAGTTGGACATGGCATCCTTTCTCTGCAGTTTCATGGGTGGTGAAGTCAGAAGGAGAGTCTTTGGGAATTCTCCTGGATAAAGGCATTCTGGTGGCTTCAAGGGGCTTGGTGTCAGGAACCCTGGGGTGAATTTCTGGGGCTCCTTTCCTACTTGCCGAATGCTGGGTAAGTCATGTTATCCCCCAGGTTTTCACTTTCCTTTGTTAGGGCTGATTTAATGTTAAAACCTGTTTAACTATTAGGGCCTGCTTAGCCAGAGTGACTCCATATTGCCTTGGTAGTCATATTGTTGGTTACATCCATGGACTTCATTCTGGGAATAAATGCCCCAGTAGCTCCTGGCATCAGTTCTGGGTATCGATTCTGGGAGTAAATGCCCTAACAATAGAAACCACCTACCTTGATGTCTGCAGTTATGCTCTATAAAACCATCCTGTGACATTGGGACAGGGTCACTCTCTTCGGAGGCAGTCTCAGCCGGTCAGTCTGACTTCTAATGCTTGGTATAGCATAAAGCTTTGCATAACTTTCACTTTGTCTCAGTCTCATTCCCCTGGCCAGTCAGTCTGACTTCTAATGCTTGGCATAGAATAAAGATTTAAATAACTTTCATTTTATCTCAGTCTTGTTCCTTTGATAACGGACCCCAACATCTTCCTTAGGAAATTGCTGGCAGGGAATGTTCTGTTTCCAGCAGAACCCCCCTGCACTGTCAGTGGGCATGTGGGTTGTTGCAGCCACTCTGGAAAAGAGCATGGTGGTTCCTCCAAATCTAAGAACTGAACAACCCTAGGATCCAGCAGTTGCCCTCCTAGGTATTTCCCTAAAGGGCACAAAAATGCACATTCAGTGGGGTACAAGCACCATGATATGGACACCAGCATGATCAACCATAACGAAGCGATTAGGAAGTCCCAACGTCCATTCACTGATGAGTGGTGTGTGTGTGTGTGTGTGTGTGTGTGTGTAAACGTAGATATATAATCTCCCACATATTCTTAATGGAATAGGAGCCCGGTTCAGAAAGAATGAAATCTTACCATTTGCAAGGATGTGGATGGATCTAGAGTGGAGTTAGTTAAACAAAATCAGTAAGAAAAGACCAATAGCCTATTATTTGACTTCTATGGAATTTCAGAAAGAAAACAGATAAACATCGTGAGGGGCATAGAGGTCAATGAGGAAACAGACTCAAACTTAGAGCACAAACTGAGAGTGGCTAGAGAGCCGGGGTGTGGGTGACGGCTATTAGGGAGGGTAGTTGTTGTGATGAACTCTGGGTGTTCTGTGCAGGTGAGGAATCATGAAATCCTACCCCTCAAGCAAAGGAATGAACACTGCATGGGAACAAATTGGAACTGAAGTCAAGGAAGAAAAGAAGACCATGTTCTACTTCATGAGGAGTAAGGTAAAAATGGAGGGATTTTTACTCTCTTGTTCTGTCGATGATCATTTTCAAACACACTGTGGTAGGACACACTAGTTTCTGTTTGCATAAGGAACCCTCAGAAAGCAGCCAGGAAAGATTCAGATCTCAGAACATGTCCATGTTCCATTGATATGTTCCTTCCAGTTTGCAGAGGTACAAAGGTAAGTGGAGAGAAATGGCAGAAGAGGAAAGGAGGTGTTAAGCATTGAGGAGGTAGCCTTCCCCCTTTCTCATGAAATCCTTGGACTGGTGTAAATTGAGAAGGAGAGGGGATCCCAGAGCTTTGTGGCAGGCAGCAGAGTTCCAGGTCTGCACATTGGGCCTGCCATGCTAGGCCTAGAGCTGACAGGGGTCCCTGAGGAGAGCTGAGCTAAGGGTGTGGCAGGCCCAAACTGCTGGTGCAGAGGTGGGTTCCCCGAGGAGCTGAGTTGAGGATGGGGGTCAGTCAGTGCATCAGGCTCCAGAGGGCTGCAGAACATGGGGGAATATTCATGGGGACATGCAGATTTCTCCGACTCTGAGGATTCCATGCAGCTCCAAATGGACTGGTTTCCTGCTGGGTGGCAGGTGGACTCCTACGGTGTGACTCCCGGGTTCCCAAGACAGAGGGCTTGCGGGACAGGCCCCTGTAGAAGGAAGCCTGAAAACGCAACTTAGGGTTAGGGTTATGGCCTTGGGGAATGGCAGCTCCGATCTGCCGACACTGATGCGGTCTCCCTCTGGGTTAAGTTGAGGGAATGCATCCTGCAGTGCGGCAGAATCAGGGTTTCTGGCCGGGGGACCGTTGATGTTGGCAGTGGTTTAGAAGGGTGTTCAGGGGGGCGTCTGGGTGGCTCAGTGGGTTAAAGCCTCTGCTTTTGGCTCAGGTCATGGTCTCAGGGTCCTGGGATCGAGCCCCGCATTGGGCTCTCTGCTCAGCAGGGAGCCTGCTTCCCTCTCTCTCTGCCTGCCTCTCTGCCTACTTGTGATCTCTGTCTGTCAAATAAATAAATAAAATCTTAATAAAAAAAAAAAAAGAAGGGTGTGCAGGTTTTTTCCTGTCTGAGGGCACTGCAGAGCTCCAAACAGCATGGTTTCCCCTCTGCATGGCAGTCAGATTCTTGGGTTGTCACAGAGGGGTCCTTAATCTGGGGACTTTGGGGACCAGGCCTCTTGGGATGGGAGCCTGGAAACAGAAACTAGAGTTGTGGTAAGGGCCTCCGGGCATGGCAGGCTCAATCTGCTGGTACTGAGGCGGGCTCCCCAGTGGGCTGATGTCAGGATGAGCATCAGGCAGCACATCAGACTCCAAGTTTGTGTCCAGGGAGGCTACAGAACCTGGGGGTGTCCTCAGAGTGGCATGCAGTTTTCTCTCAGTCTGAGGGTTCTGCAGAGCTCCAAAGGCATGGTTTCCTCATGTGTGGGGGGCACAATCCTGGGGTGTCACTGAGGTGTCTTTAATCTATGCTGGCGTGAGTCTTAGAGGTGCCCATCAGCAGGCTTGGGGAACAGCCATCTGGGCAAGGAAGCCTGTACACCTCACCTAGGGTTAGTGTTAGGGCCGAAGGGCATGGCAGGCCCAGTGTGCTGGTGCTGATGTGGGCTCTCCTCAGGGCTGAGTCCAGGACATGTGTCCGGATGCACAGCCGAATCCAGTTTTATGGCCATGGGGGCCTCTCTTGGTGGGGTGGCTTTGGGGGGCTTGCAGATTTCTCCCCGTCTGAGTGTTCAGCGCAGCCCCAAACCACAAAATGTCCTCCCACGTGGTGGGTGGAGTCCTGTGGTAGTTCTCAGTAGTTCCCCCATGGGGGATGTGGGGGCTAGGTCTCTTTGGATGGAAGCCTGAAAACACAAACTAGGGTTATGGTAGGAGCCTAGGGGCATGGCAGGCCTGATCTGCTGGTGCTGAGGTGGGCTCCCTTGTGGGCTGAGTTGAGGGTGGACACCAGGCGGGGAGTCAGATTCTGGGTTTGAGTCCAGGGGGTCAAAGATCCTGGGGGTGGCCTCAGGGGGCATCCAGGTTTCCCTGCTCTGAGGAATCTTCCCAGCTCCCAATGGCACCACTTTGCCCTAAGAGGCCGGGGCATGCCAGCGTGAGTATCAATCTGGTGGGTTTGGGGGCCAGGCCTCAGGGTATGGAAACCAGTATACCCCTAGGGTTAGGGTTAGGGCCTAGGGGCATGGCAGGCCCGATTTGACAGCACTGAAGTCAGCTCCCCTCAGGGCCAAGTTTAAGACATTTATCTGGTCACCCTGAAGAATCAGGGTTTGTCCCCGGGGGCCGCCGATGGTAGGGGTAGCTTAGGGGGACATACAGGTTTCTCCCCCTCTGAGGGATCACTGCAGCTCCAAATGGCACAGTTTCCATCCGTATGGATGGCGGATGCCTGGGGTGTTGCTCAGGGGTCCTTAATCCTGGGAGCCTGGGGGCCAGGCCCCTCGGAATGAAAGCCTGAAAACCCAAAGTAGGGTTAGGGCCTTGGGTCATTGCAGACAATATCTGCTGAATCTGAGGTAGGCTGTCCTCAGGGCTGAATTGGGGGCATATCTCCAGCATCACAAGATATGGTTTTATGGCCAGGGTGGCCGCGATGGTCAGGATAGCTTTATGGGTGCAAGCAGGTTTCACCCCCTTTGAGGGCTCGACAGCTCCAATCAGCACGAATTCCTACCACATGGCATGTGGAGTCCTAGGGTGTCACTCTTATCTCCTTTATCTGTGGGGATTTGGGGCCAGGAGCCTTGGAATGGAAGCCTGTAAACCAAATCTAGGGTTTATTTAAAGCCTAGGGGCATGGTAGGCCAGATCTGCTGGGACTGAGGCAGTCACCCAGGGGCTCAGTAGCAGGAGCTGATGGACTCCTATCACCTGGCTCAAAGAGAGCTTTCTCACAGAGTTCCAGCTGTGACCACTCAGGTCCTGACTCTAGATTAAGGCAGTGTCAATGCAGATATGTGCTGCAGGAAGCCAGTTCACCAGGGGATTTCCCACCAATACTCACCAGCTTTCTGCCCAAATCAATATAATGAGAATTGGCTTGGCATTGGGTGGCGATTTGGACCACTCTGTCCACCATGGGCTACAGCAATTTCCTGATCAGTGCATGTCGCAGCCATCCAGAAAACAGGCCAAGATGATGCTATTCACCCGAGGGCCCCAGCACAGGGGAACTTTCCTGGAGCAGAGTTGAGGGAATTGTTATGGCTGGGCATCAGCCTCCAACTTTTTGGTTTGTTGTTGACACCGAATTTTGGGGATGGCCTCAGCGGGGGCATGAAGGCTTCTCTTGCTCTAAAGCTTTTCCAAAGCTCTGAAAGTCACTGTTTCCTCCTGGATGGCAGATGGACTAATGGCATGGGACTCAGGGTTCCCCAATTGGAGGGCTCAAAGGACAGGACTCTAGAAAGACTGAAAAAGCAGGTGAGGGTTAGGGCCCGGGCCTAGGGTCATGGCAGGCCCCATATTCCAGCACCAGGGAGGGTACACCCAGAGGCTGAGGAGCAGGAGGCTTTGGCTTTGCCTGTGCCTGACTCATGGAGGGATTTTGGCAGGATTTGAGCAGGGACAACTCAGGATCCCAGGCCAGGCCCAGGGGGCAGCTCCACATACATGCAGAGTGCAAAGCAATTTCACTGGGGGTTTTCCCGTCAATTCTCAGAATCTTTCTGCCCAAATCAATATCAATTTGGGCAGAGAGCTGGCTGAGAATTGGCTGGCATTGGGCAGCCATTCAGACCGCACAGTCCTCAGTGGCCTAGAGTGATTTCTCACTCGGGGCATGTTGTGGCCATCTGGAAAACGCGACAAGATGATGCTGCCCACCCAAGGGCCCTGGTGCAGGGGAGCTTTCCTGGAGCAGAGTTGAGGGAGGGGTTGTGGCTGGGCATTAGCCCCCGACTTTTCTGCCCGCTTTGTTGCCAATGGTTGGGGATGGCCTCAGTGGAGGCATCAATGTTTCTCTCACTCTGAGCCTTTTCTGCAGCTCCGAATGGCACCGTTTACACCTGGGTGGCAGATGGACTCATGGCATATGACTCAGGGTTCCCCAATTGGAGGGCTGGAGGGACAGGACCCTGGAAAAGGAAGTCTGAATAACCAGGAGAAGGTTAGGGCCCAGGCCTTGGGGCATGACAGGCCCCATCTGCCAGTGCCAGGGAGGGTAGCCCCAGAGGCTGAGTAGCGGGAAGCATTGGCTTTGCCTGCTCCTGACTCATGGAGGGCTTTCTGGTAGGGTTCAAGCCTGGACAATTCCGGATCCTGGGCCAGGCCCACAGGGTGGCCCTACAGTCATGCAGCTCATTAAGTATGTTCGCCTGGGGTTTCCCAGCCAATTCTCATGAGTTTTCTGCCCAAACTGATATCAGTTTGGGCAGAAAACTCATGAGAATTGGCAGGCATTGGGCAGACAATCAGACTGCACTGTCCCCCGAGTCCTAAGTGCTTTCTTACTCTGGGCATGTTGTGGACATCCAGAAAATGCACCTAGACGATGCTGCCCACCCAAGGGCCCCTGCGCAGGGGAGCATTCCCGGAGCAGAGTTGAGGGAGGGGTCTTGGCTGGGCGTCAGGCTTGGACTTTTTGGCCCAGCATGGTGCCGATGGCTGGGGATGGCCTCAGTGGAGGCATGAAGTTTTCTGTTGCTCAGAGGGTTTTCTGCATCTCTGAAAGGCACCGTTTCTTCCTGGGTGGCAGGTAGACTCATGGGGTGGACTCAGGGTTCCCCAGTGGGAGGGCTCGAGGGACAGGCCCCTGTGGAAGGAACACTGAAGACATATCAGAGGGTTAGGTACAGCTCCTGGGGGCATATTATGGCCGAACTGCCAGCACTAGGGTGGGAAGCCTAGAGGATGAGAAGCAAGAGGCCTTGTCTTCACGCATGCATGACTCATCGAGGGTATTGTCGCAGTATTCCGGCAAGACCACTCTGGTCCCTGGGCCAGGCCCAGGTGGAGGCCCTGCAGACATGTGCTACAGGAAGCGAGTTTGCCAGGGATTAGGCAGCATTGGGAGGTGACTCGGGCTGCCCTGTCAGCTGTGGTCTAGAGCCCTTTTTTGTTCGGTGTGTATCGATGGCCCCTGGGAAATGGGCTGTGACCACGTGGCTTCCCCGAGGGCCCCAGCGCAGGTGAGCTTTCTGAGGGGAGAGTTGAGGGAGGGGTTGTGGCTGGGCATCAGCCTCCGAGTTTTTGGCCCAATGTGGCACTGATTGTGGGGGATGGCTTCGTGGGGAGGGCCAGCAGGTGTCTCTTGCTCTGAGGGTTTTCTGCAGCTCCAAGAGGCAAGGTTTCCACTTAGGTGGCAGGAGGACTCATGGGGTGCATTTTAGGGTTCCCCCAGTTGAGGGCTCGAGGGACAGGACCCTGGGAAAGGAAGACTGAAAAACCAGGCGAGGGTTAGGGCCTGGTCTAGGGGCATGGCAGACCCCATCTGCCAGCACCAGGGAAGGTACCTAGGGGACTGAGTAGCAGGAGGCATTGGCCTCGCCTGTGCTTGACTCACTGAGGGCTTTCTGGCAGGGCTCAAGCCCGGACAACTCAGGATCCCTGGCCAGACCCCAGTGGAAGCCCTGCAGACAAGATGCAAGTTCGCTGGGGTTTTCCAGCCAATTCTCACGAGCTTTCTGCCCAAATCGATATGTCAGGGCACTTTCTCACTAGTTGTGTGTCACAGCCATTTGGGAACACAGCTGGGCCCTTGTGGTCCCCCCACGGGGGGGGGGGGTTCTGTTCCTTTGAGGGTTTTGCGCTGCTCTGAATGGCATGTTTTCCTCCTGGGTGGCAGGCAGGCCCCAGGGGTGTGGCTCAGATGTCCCCAATCTAGAGGGCTTGGGGACCTGGTCTCTGGGGATGGAAGCCTGAAAACCCAGCCTGGAGATACGGTTAGCGCCTATGGGCATGGCAGGCCTGATTTGCCTGGCACTGAAGCAGGATTACGGGTGGACGGGGGTCAGGAGGTGCATCAGGGTGTGAGTTTGTGACCGGGGATCCATCAAAAGTGGGGATGGCCTCAGGGAATCATGCAGGTTTCTTCTGTTCTGAGGGTTCTGCGCATCTCCAAATGGCATCGCCTCCTCTTGGGTAGCAGGCGGAATCCTGGGGTGTGGCTCAGAGGTCCCTGACCTGGAGGGACAGTGTCAGTGTGGCTTTAGACCTGTGGAGGCACTGTTGGCTGTATTAGGAGATGCTAGAAAGCCCGTTAATGCCAGTTCATGCCACTGAAAGGAGTGGTAAGCTGTGGTGCTAGTCCCGGGAAAGCATGGTAATGCTTCTTGTCACCGCTGGAGGCAGTGCTGAGCTGAAGTGGGAAACACACTAGAAGAAGCGTTTATGCAGTCTGTTGGCTCTGAGGGCAGTGGTGAGGAGCTGGGTGAGAGATCCTGAAACATGAGGTACTGCAGCTTGTTTTTACAGGAGGGAGTGGTGAACTAAAGAGTCCCTGTATCCCCAGGCTCAAGAGTGGTGGTAACAAACCCTGGAGCCGACCCCCCACTCAGCATTGTGCCCCATTGCCCCAGGTTTGATGGTAATGTTCTATGAGGATGGTTCAGGAGGGTACTCCCAATAGGGATCTGGAGCCGGGGAGAAATCAAAGCTGACTCATGGTGCATTTGGAACCGATGATTTGAGTTTGTTTGGAAGAGTGTATTCACATCTCCAAAAAGGACAAGGGCATTGGTTGGCTTTAGAAGGAAGTGAATGACCACTTAAGAAACAAGCATGTGTCTCTCCTTCTCCCAGGAATTGGAGCAGGTGTGCAGGCTTTAGGTGGGAGGTGCCTGCTTATGCCCACCTGACAACCCTTCTTCACTCTGGCTCCACAAGACCTGACGTTTTGAAATCAGCATCTGAGTCAGTCATGCAGCTTGTCCCAGGACGTCAGCGTTCAGAGAAAACAGCAGGTCCATTGGGCGCAATGTCACATCCATACCAGGATGGGAGGTAAAAGTTCTTTTTCACCCCAAACCTCCTGGGCTTTTCTCTTGTCTCCAGTGGAGCCACAAAGTCAAACTGAAGCAACTATCAACAATCTAAAGTGGGTGTCAGAGTTCTTGAGTTTCCCTGCAGGGAGCACCTGGCAGGGGATCTCATTTTCTCTGTTTATTTCTGGATTACAATGGTATTTGGAACTTCTCTTTCTTAGGCAATCCCTTGGATTCAAAAGGGAAGATGAGATGGACTTGGTGTGTTTTTTAAACAAGAATGTGCTTCTTCATCTAACAGTGTTTATTCCACTGAGCCTAGGCTGTGGTGGAATGGCCGGCATCTAGAGTGAGGTGGCTGTTTGTGGTCAGAGAGAGGCTTGGGTGATGGCTTCTTCTTTGTCCAAGGTGATGTATCCTAATGGATTCGTCTTTTTATCCAAAGAGTTCAAATGAGGGCAGAGGGAAAATTCAAAATGATTCCAAGGATCTTGGATGATTGAAAAGGGAATCTTGACTTTCTAGTTTCACTCAATGGACCATCTAGAGAGGACATGACATCCTTTCTCTGCAGTTTCATGGGTGGTGAAGTCAGAAGGAGAGTCTTTGGGAATTCCCCTGGATAGAGGCACTCTGGTGGCTTCAGGAACCCTGGTGTGAATTTCTGGGGCTGGAACCAGGAACCCTGGGGTGAATTTCTGGGGCTGCTCACCTGATGCTGTGTGAGTCAGGTTATCCCACAGGTTTTCCATTTCCTCCTTAGGAAATTGCTGGCAGGGAATGTTCTGCTTAAAGTGTAACACTCCTGCCCTGTTGGTGGGCATGCAGGCTGTTGCAGCCACTCTGCAAAAGAGCATGGTGGTTTCTCCAAAAGCTAAAAACTGAACAGTCCTAGGATCCAGCAATTGCTCTCCTAGGTATTTCCCCAAAGGGCACAAAAATGCACATTCAATGGGGTACAAGCACCGTGTTATTTACAACAGCATTATTAACCATAGTGAAACTATGGTGGGAGTCCCAATATCCAATCACTGATGAGTGATTATATGTATGTATCTGTATATATATATATTACATATATATGTATATATATGTATATCTATGTATGTATATATATAATCTCCCACATCTTCTTAATCTCCCACATCTTCTCTCCCACAGCTTCAAGAGGAATGAACTTGTACCATCTGCAAAGATATGGATGGATCTAGAGTACATTTAGCTAAGCAAAATTAGTAAGTAAAGACAAATAGCATATAATTTGACTTCTATGGAATTTCAGAAAGAAATGACTTGACTCCTATGGAATTTCAGAAAGAAAACAGATGAACATAGTGAGGAGAGAAAGATTGGCCAATGAGGAAACAGATTCCACCTTAGAGCACAAACCAAGGGTTGCTAAAGGGAAGGGGTATGGGGGGGAAGGGTTAAATGGGTGATGGCTATTAGGGAGGGCACTTGTTGTGAGGAGCTCTGGGTGTTCTATGCAGGTGAGGAATCACAAAATTTTATCTCTGAAGCAAAGGAATTAACACTACATGGAAATGAATTGAAATTGAAGTCAATGAAGAAAAGAAGACCATGTTCTGCTTCATGAAGAGTGAGGTAAAAATAGAGGGATTTTCACTCTCTTGTTCTGTCAATGATCATTTTCAAACACTGTGGTAGGATACACTAGTTTCTGTTTGCATAAGGAGACCTCAGAAAGCTTCAATGAAAGATTCAGATCTCAGAGCATGTACATGTTCCATTGGATATTTTCCTTCTAGTTTGCCCAGGTACAAAGGTAAGTGGAGAGAAATATAGCAGAAGAGGAAAGGTGTTAAGCATTCGAGGTAGCCTTTTCCCTTTCTCATGAAAGCCTTGGGCCAGTGTTAATTTAGAAGAGGGAGGAGGGATCCCAGAGCTTTGGGGAAGACAGGAGTTCCAGGTTTGCCCAGAGCTGACAGGGGTCCCTGAGGATAGCTGAGCTGGGAACATGGCGGGTCAGAACCGTTGGTGCTGAGGTGGGTTCTCCAAGGGGCTGAGTTGAGGATGGGGGTCAGGTGGTGCATCAGGCTCCAGGTTTGTATCCAGGGGGCTGTAGAATGTGGGGGAGTCTTCGGGGGGAAGGCAGGTTTCTCTGTCTCTGAGGGTTCTGTGCAGCTCCAAATGGACTAGTTTCCCACTGGGTAGCAGGCAGACTCCTATGGTGTGGCTCCAGGGTTCCCAATCTAGAGGGCTTGGGGGATAGGCCCCTGGGGAAGGAAGTCTGAAAACCCAATTTAGGGTTAAGGTTATGGCCTAGGGGCATGGTAAGCCCAACCTGCAATCGCTGGACGGGCTCCCCTTGGGGTTGAGTTGAGGGAATGCATCCGGTGGCATGGTGGAATCGGGGTTTGTGGGCAGGGGGGCCGCTGATGGTGGGGATGGCTTTAGGGGAGCATGCAGGTTTCTTCCTCTCTGGGGGATCTGCAGAGCTCCAAATGGCATGGTTTCCTCCACATGGTGGTCTGATTCCTAGGGTGTCGCTCAGGGGTCCTTAATCTGGGAAGTTTGGGGGCCAGGCCTCTTGAGATAGAAGTCTGAAAACAAACTAGATTTAGGGTTAGGGCCTAGGGGCATGGAAGGCTCGATCTACTGGTGCTGAGGTGGACTCCCCAGTAGGCTGACATGAAGGTGGACGTCAGGTGGCACATTAGACTCCGAGTTTGTGTCCAGGGGTCTGTAGAAACTGAGGGTGGCCTCAGAGTGGCATGGAGATTTCTCCCTCTCTGAGGGCTCTGCACAGCTCCAAATGGCAAGGTTTCCTCCCATGTGGTGGGTGCAGTCCTGGGGTGTCACCCTAAATCTGTGGGGCATGGGGCAAGGCCTTTTGGGATGGAAGTCAGAAAACCCCAGTTAGGGTTAGAGCTAGGGCCTAGGAGCATGGCAGGCCCAATCGGCTGGCGCTGAGGTGGACTTCCCTCAGGGCTGAGTTGAGGGCATGCATACGGCAGTGTTCCAGAATCTGAGTTTGTCACTAGGGGAGCCGCCAATTGTAGTGGTGGCTTTAGGCAGGCATGCAGGTTTCTCCCTTTCTGGGGGTTCTGTGCATTTCCAAATGACACAGTTTCCTCTCACATGGTGGGTAGAGTCCTGGGGTGTCACTCAGGGGTCCTTAATCTGGGGGGCATGGGGACCAGGTCTTTTGGTATAGAATCCTGAAAACCCAAACTAAGGTTAGTGTTAGGGCCTAGGGACATGGCAGATCCAATATGCCAATGCAGAGGCAGGCTCCATGGTGGGCTGAGTTGAGTGCGGGTATCAGGTGGCACAACAGACTCCAGGTTTGTGCCCAGGGAGCTGCAGAACCTGGGGGTGCCTCTGACGATATGCAGATTTCTCCCTCTCTGAGGGTTCTGCCCAACTCCAAATGGCACTGTTTCACTCTGGGCTGCAGATGGAGTCCCAGGGTGAGTCTCAGAGTCCCCAGTCCAGCAGGCTTTGGGGCTAGGTCCCTGGACACAGAAGCCTGTACACCCCACCTAGGGTTAGGGTTAGGGCCTAGGGGCGCTGCAGGGCCTAGGGAACCTCTGCAGGCGCTGAGGTGGGCTGCCCTCAGGGCTGAGCTGTGGGCATGCATCCGGCAGCATACCAGATCCAAATTTGTGGTCGGGGGGCTGCCGATGGTGGCGTTGGCTTTAGGGGAGCATGCAGGTTTCTCCCTCTCTGAGGGTTCTGCGCAGTTACAAATGGCACCGTTTCACCCTAGACAGCTGTCGGAGATCTGCTGTGAGTCTCAGGGTTTCCCTACTTGGTGGGCTTGGGGCCAGGCATCTGGGAATGGAAGCCTGGCCACCCCACCCAGGGTTATGATTAGGGTCTAGTGGCATGGCAGGCCCAATCTTCCAGCGCTACAGTGGGCTCCCCTCAGGGCTGAGTCAAGGACATGGGTCAGGAAGCGCATCATGCTCTGAGTTGGGGGCCAGTGGGGGCCACCAATTGTGGGGGTGGCTTTAGGTTGGCATGCAGGTTTCTCCCCCTCTGAGGGTTTTGCACAGCTCCAAACAGCTTGGTTTCCTGGGTGGCAGATTTCCTCCTCAGTTTCCTCTGTGGCAGGCAGAGTCCTATGATGTGGCTCAGGGGTCCCCAGTCTGGAGGGCTTGAGGGCCAGCCCCCTGGGGACAGAAATCTGAAAACCCAACTAAGGGTTGGGGTAAGGGCCTAGGGCCATGGCAGGTCCAATCCATAGGCGCCAGGCTGGGATCCCCAGGGGTATGAGTAGCAGGAGGTATTGTCCTCACGTGCCCCTGGGTCATAGAGGGCTTTCTTACAGTTTGGGCCACAACTACTTGGGACTCTGGGTCAGGCCCATGTAGCAGCCCTGAGGGTCCCCGCCACCAGAGGCAAGTTTGCAAGGCTTTTCCAGCCAATTCTCAAATAACTTTTTGCTCAAATTGGTATCTATTGGGGCAGAATGCTCTTGAGAATTGGCCTGCATTGGGCGGTGATTCAGGCTGCACTAGCATGCACAGTTTAGAGCACTTTCTCGCAAGGGGCATGTCACAGCCATCCAGGAACACAGGACGAGGCCACATGGCTCCTATGAGGGCCCCCATGCAGGGGAGTTTTCTGGGGGCAGAGTTGAGGGAGGGGTCTGGCTGAGACACAGCCTCTGTGTTTGCATCCCAGTGGGGTGCCGAAGGTGGGGGTGGCCTCAGGGGCTGCATGCAGGTTTCTCCCACTCTGAGGGAGAAACCTCAAATGCCAAAGTTTCCTCTTGGGGGGGCAGGCAGGGTCCAGTTGTGTGGCTCAGTAGTCCCCGTCTGGAGGGCCTGGTAATTCATGTTAGGGCCTAGGGGCATGGCAGGCCCGATCTGCCAGCACTGAGCTGGATCCCCAGGGGTCTGAGTAGAGGACAGGGGTTATGAAGTGCATCCAGCTCCAGGTTGGTGGCTGGGGGAGCTGATGAATTTGGAGGCGGCCTCAGGGAGGCATGCAGTTTTCTGCACAGCTTCAAACCACACAGTTTCTATCTGTGTGGCTGGTGGAATCCTGGAGTGTGTCTCTGGGTCCCCAATCTGGAGGGCTTGAAGGGCAGGACCCTGGGAATGGAAGCCTGAACAACCAAGCTAGGGTTAGGGTTAGGGTTAGGGCCAACGGGCATGGCCTTCCCAATCTGTCATTGCTGAGTCAGACTCTCTGGGTGCAGCATGTCTGCCTTTTGGTTTGTGGCAAGATGTGCCACAGAATTGTGGCTTGTCTCGGGTCCAGACAGATTTCTCTTTTTCAGAGGGTTGTGCACAGCTCCAAATGCCACTGTTTCACTCTGGGTGGCAGGCTGAGTGCTGGGAGGTGCCTCAGGGGTCCCCAATCTGGAGGGTTTAGGAGCCAGACCTCTAGGGACTGAAGCCTGAATAACCAAACTTGGCTTAAGGTTATGGCCTAGGGGTGTGGCAGGCCCAATCTGCCAGTGATGAAGCAGACTCCTGAGGGCCTTAAGTTGAGGGTGGGTGTCAACAGCAAGTCAGGCTCTGGGTTGGAGGCCAAATTGACCACCGAATGTGGGGGCTATCTCGGGGATCAGGGAGATTTCTCCTACTCTGTGGATTGTGCATAACTCCAAATGGCACAGGTTCCTTCTGGGTGGCAGGCTGAGTCCTGGAGTGTGGCTCATGGGTCCCCAATCTGGAGGTCTTGGGGGCCAAGCCTCTGGGACAGAAGCCTGAAAACCCAACCTAGGGTTAGTGTTCAGGCCTAGGGCTGTAATAGGTTGAATCTGCTTTGGCTAGGATGGGCTTTTCCAGGAGCTGAGTTGAGGGTAGGTGTCAGGCAGCACATCAGGATCCGTGTTACCAGCCAAGGGCATCACCGAAAGTCAGGGTGGCCTCAGGGGTATATGCAGGTTTCTCTTGCTCTGAGTGATCTGCTCAGCTCCAAACAGTTAGGGTTAGGGCCTAGGGGCATAGTAGGCCAAATCTGTTGTCACTGGGTCAGGCTCCCAGGGGGGCTGAGTTGAGGGCGTATGTCAGGTGGCATGTCAGGCTTTGGGTTTGTGGCTAGGTGGGCCACTGACAGTCAGGGTGGCCTCAAGGGGACATGCAGGTTTCTTCCTCACTGAGGTTTCTGCACAGCCCCAAACAGCACGGTTTCCTCTGGGGTGGCAGGCAGAGTCCTGGGGTGTGGCTCATGGGTCCCCAGTCTAGAGGTCTTGGGGGCTAGGCCCCTGCAGACAGAAGCCTGAAAACCCAAGTTAGGGTTATGGTAAGGGCCTAGAGGCCATGGTAGGCCCGATCTGCTGTTGCTGGGATGGCTTCCCTGGGGGCTGATTTGAGGGCAGGTGTCCGGTGGTATATCAGGCTCCGTGTTACTGGCCAAGGACATCGCCAACAGACTTGGTGGCCTGAGAGGTACTTGCAGGTTTCTTCTGCCCTGAGGTATCTGCACAACTCCATACAGCACCATTTCCTCCTGGGTGGCAGGCAGTGTCCTGAGTTGTGGCTCAGGGATGCCCAGTCTGGAGGGTTTGGGAGCCAGGCCTCTGGAGACAGAAGGTTAGGGTTAGGGGTTATGAGCATGGCAGCCCTGATCTGTGAGCACTGAGACAGACTCCCTGGGGGCCTGAGTTGAGGGCTGTTGTCAGGCAGCAAGTCAGGCTCTGGGTTTGTGGCCAGGCAGGCCACAAATGGTCAAGGTGCCCTCAGAAACTTCATGTGGGTTTTTCCCCTGCTGAGGGTTCTGAGCAACTCTAAAAGGCACGGTTTCTTTTGGAGTGGCAGGTGGAGTCCTGGGGAGCAGTTCATGGGTCCCTATTCTGGAGGGCTTTGGGGATGACCCCTGGGGATGGAAGCCTGATAACCCAACCTAGGGTTAGTTACGGCCAAGGACTATGGTAGGCCTGGTCTGCCATCACAGGGGTAGGCTCTAAGGGGGGTAAGTTGAGGGCAGTTGTCAGGTGGTGCATCAGGTTCCATGTTTCTGGCCAAGGGGGTCGCCGATGGACTTGGTGGCCTCAGGGGTGCTTGCAGGTTTCTTCTTCTCTGAGGGATCTGCACAGCTTCAAAGGGTACTTTTCCTCCTGGGTGGCAGGCGGTGTCCTGGGTTGTGGTTCAGGGATGCCCAGTCTAGAGGCCTTGGGGACAGGCCTCTGGGGACAGAAGCCTGAACAAGCAAGCTAGGGTTAGGGTTAGGGCCTATGGGCATGGAAGGCCCGATCTGCCAGTGCTGAGGTGGACTTCCCGGGTGCCTGAGTTGAGGGCATGTGTCAAGCAGCATGTCTGTCTCTGGGTTTGTGGCAAGATTGGCCACCGAATGTGGGGCTTATCTCAGAGGTTCAGGCAGATTTCTCCTGCTTGGAGGGTTGTGAGCAGCTCCAAATGGTACAGTTTCCTTCTGGGTGGAAGGCTGAGAGCTGGGAGGTGCCTAGGGGTCCCCAAATGGAGGGTTTGAGGAGCCAGACCTCTGGGAACTGAAGCCTGAACAACTAACCTTGGATTAGGGTTATGGCACAGGGGCGAGGTAGGCCCAATCTGCTGGTAGTGAGGCAAGATCCCCAGGGTTGAGTTGAGGGCATGTGTCAGGCAACTTGTCAGACTCTGGGTTGGAGGCCATATTGGCTACCAAAGGTGAAGGTTGTTTCAGGAGGACAGGGAGATGTCTCCTCTTTGGGTTGTGTGCAGCTCCAAATGACACAGTTTCCTTCTGGGTGGCAGGCTGAGTCTTGGGGTGTGGCTCATGGGTCCCCATTCTGGAGCTCTTGGTGGTCCTGGGGATGGAAGTCTGAAAACCCAACCTAGGGTTAGGGTTGGGGCTTAGGGCCATAGCTGACCCTGATCTGCCTTCGCTGGGGCAGGCTCCCCGGGGGGCTGAGTTGAGGGCATATTTCAGGCATCGCATCAGGCTCCCTGTTACTGACCAAGTGCATCACTGAAAGTCAGCATGGCCTCAGGGGTATATGCAGGTTTCTCTTGCACTGTAGGATATGCTCAGCTCTAAATGGCACAGTTTCCTCCTGGGTGGGAGGCGGTGTCCTGGGTTGTGACTCAGGGATGCCCAATCTGGAAGGTCTTGGGAGCCAGGCCTCTGGGGATGGAAGCCTGAACAACAAACCTAGGGTTAGAGTTAGGGCCTATGGGAATGGCAGGCCCGATGTGCTGACGCTGAGGCAGACTCCCCAGGTACCCGAGTTGAATGCGGGTGTCAGGTGACATGCCAGGTTCTACGTTTGTGGCCAGATGGGCTGCCAAATGTGGGGCCTGTCTCAGGGTCCAGGCAGATTTTTCCTTCTTGGGCTGTTGTGCACAGATCCAAAAGGCACATTTTCCTTATGGGTGGCAGGCTGAATCCTTGGGTATGGATCATGGGTCCCCAATCTGGATGGCTTGGGGACCAGGCCTCTGGGGACAAAAGCCTAATAACCCACTGTAGGTTTAGCATTAGGGCCTATGGCCATGGTAGGCCTGATCTGCAGTTTCTGGGGTGGGCTTTCCGTGTGGCTGCATTGAGGACAGGTGTCAGGTGACACATCAGGGTCCCTGTTTCTAGCCAAGGGCATCACTGGCCATCTGGGTGGCTTCAGGGGTGCATGCAGGTTTCTCTTGCTCTGAGGGATCTGTGCAGCTCCAAATGGCATTATTTCCTCCTGGGTGGCAGACAGTGTCCTGGGTTTTTGCTCAGGGATGCCCAATCTGGAGAGCTTGGGAGCCAGTCCTCTGGGGATGGAAGCCCGAACAAGCAACATATGTCTACGGGAATGGCAGACCCGAACTGCTAGGTCTGAGGTGGACTCCCCTCGAGCCTGAGTTGAGGGTGTGTGTCAGGCAGCATGCCAGGCTCCAGGTTTGTGGCCAGGTGGGCCTCCATTGGTCAGGGTGGCCTCAGGGGGACTTGCAAGTTTCTCCCTCCTGAGGGTTCTGTGCAGCTTCTAATGGCACAGTTTCCTCTGGGGTGGCAGACAGAATCTGGGTGTGGCTCATGGGTCCCCAGTCTGGAGGGCTTGGGGGCCATGCCTCTGGGGACAGAAGCCTGAAAACCCAACCTAGGGTTATG
The DNA here is from genome assembly GCF_020171115.1 of Neogale vison. Classification (NCBI taxonomy): domain Eukaryota; kingdom Metazoa; phylum Chordata; class Mammalia; order Carnivora; family Mustelidae; genus Neogale; species Neogale vison. The sequence goes on from NC_058096.1 coordinate 123,323,555, forward strand.
GTTAGGGCCTAGAGGAATTACAAGCCCAATCTGCTGTCACTGAGGTGGACTCTTCTGGGCCCTGAGTTGAGGGTGAATGTCCGGTGGTGCGTCAGCCTCTGGGATTGAGGTCAAATGGGTTGCTGAATGTGAAAGTTGTCTCAAGGGGACAGGCAGATTTCTCCTGCTCTGTGGGTTCTGCACAGCTCCAAACTCCACAGTTTCCTTATGGGTGGCAGGCTAAGTCCTAGGCTGTGGCTCCTGAGTCCCCAATCTGGAGGGCTTTGGGGCCAGGCCTCTGGGGACAGAGGCCTGAAAACCCAACCTAGGGTTAGGGTTACGTACAACCTTGGGGCATGTTAGGCCCGATCTGCCGTGGCTGGGATGGGTGACCCAGTGGGCAGATTTGAGGGCAGTGTTAGGCAACACATCAGGCTAAAGGTTTGTGGCCAGGCGGGCCACCAACAGTCAGGGTAACCTCAGGAGCCATGCAGGCTTCACCCTTGCTGAGGTTTCTGGGCAGGTCCAAACCACATTGTTTCCTCCGGGGTGGCAGGCAGAGTCCTGGGGTGTGGCTCATGGATTCCCAGTCTAGAGGGTGTTGGGGTGAGTCCTCTGGGGATGAAAGCCTGAATACCCAGCTTTGGGTTAGGGTTAGGGTCTAGAGGCATGGCAAGTCTCCTCTGCTGGCCATGAGGTAGGCTCCCTGGGGTCCTGACTTGAGGGCAGGAGTCAGACAGTGCATCAGGCTCTGGGTTGGAGGCCAAATGGGCTGCCAAAAGTGGAGGTTGTCTCAGAGGGGCAGGGAGCTTTCTCTCAGTGTGTGGGTTGTGCAGAGTTCCAAATAACACGGTTTCCTTCTGTGTGGCAGGCTGAGTCCTGGGGTGTGGCTCATGGGTCCCCAATCAGGAGGTCTTGGGGGCCAGGATTCTGGGAACAGAAGCCTGAAAACCCAACCTCGGGGTAGGGTTATGGCCTAGGGCCACGGTAGGTCCAGTCTCCTGTTGCTGAGATGGACTTCCCAGGAGGCTGAGTTGAAGGTGGGTGTCAGGCATGAATCAAGCTCCGTGTTGCTGGCCAAGGGCATCGCCGAAGGTCAGGTGGCCTGGGAGTGGGGGCATGCAGGTTTCTCCCTCACCGAGGGTTTTGCACAGCTCTAAATGGCATGGTTTCCTTCAGGGTGGCAGGCGGGGTCCTGGGGTGCATCTCAAAATGACAGGGTTTCCTTCTGGGTGGTAGTCTGAGTGCTGGGATATGGCTCAGTGTTCCCCAATTAGGAGGGCTTGGGAACCAGACCTCTGGGAATGGAACAATGAACAAACAACCTAGGGTTAGTCTTAGGGCCTAGGGCTATGGTAGGCCTGATCTGCCATCACTAGGGCAGGCTCCCTGGGGGGTGAGTTGAGGGCTTGTGTCAGCCGGCACATCAGGCTCCATATTTCTGGCCAAGGGAGTCCCTGAAGGTCCCTGTGGTCTCAGGGGTCTTTGAAGCTTTCTCCTACTCTGAGAGATCTGGACAGCTCCAAACAGCACTGTTTCCTCCATGGTGGAGGCACAACCTCCTGGGTTGTGGCTCAGGGTTTCCCAATCTGGAGGTCTTGGTGGCCAGGCCTCTGGGGACAGAAGCCTGAACAATGAACCTTGGGTTAGGGTTAGGGCCTCTGGGCATTGCAGGCCCTATCTACTGGAGCTGAGGCGGCCTCCCCAGGAGCCTGAGTTGAGGGTGGGTATCAGGTGGCAAGTCAGGCTTTGGATTTGTGACCAGGTGGGCCACTGTCAGTCCGGGTGGTCTTAGGGAGCATTCAGGTTTCTCCCTCGTTGAGGGTTCTGGGCAGCTCCACAAGGCACGGTTTCCTCCAGGGTGGCAGGTGGAGTCATGTGGTGTGGCTCTTGAGTCTCTAGTCTGGAAGGCTTGGGATCCAGGCCTCTGGGGATGGGAGCCTGGAAACCCAATCTAGGGTTATAATTAGAGCCCAGAGGCATGGCAGGCCCAATCTACCTTCGCCAGGGTTGGATCCCTGAGGGCCTGAGTTGAGGGTGGATGTCAGGCTGGGTGTCAGGCTCTGGGATTGAGGTCAAATGGGCCACTGAATGTGGGGTTTGTCTCAGGGGGACAGGCAGATTTCTCCCTTTCTGAGAGATCTGCGTAGCTCCAAAGTGTACTGTTTCCTCCTGGGTGGTAGGCAGTGTCCCGTGTTGTGGCTCAGGGATGCCCAATCTGGAGGGCTTGGGAGTCAGGCCTCTGGGGCTGAAAGCCTGAACAACCAACCTTAGGTTAGTTTAGGGCCTACGGGCATGTCGGGCCTGATCTGTCCATGCCGAGGTGGACTCCCCAGGTGCCTGATTTGAGGACAGGTATCAGGCGGCATGTCAGGTTCTGCGTTGTGGCTGGATGCGCCGCTGAATGTGGGAATTGTCTCTGGGTCCCAGGCAGATTTCTCCCACTCAGAGGGTTGTACACAGCTCCAAATGGCTGTTTCCTTCTGGGTGGCAGGCTAAGGGCTGGGCTGTGCTTCAGTGGTCCCCAGTGAGGAGGGCTTGGGAGCTTGGGAGCCAGACCTCTGGGGACAGAAACCTGAAAAACCAACCTATGGTTTTGGCTAGGGCCTAGGGGCCTGGTGGGCCCCATCTGCTCTTCCTGAGGTGAGCTCCCCAGGGTGCTGAGTTGAAGGCATGTGTCAGGCTTATTGGTAGGCTCTGAGATTTGTCCAGGGGTTTGGGTTAGTGTTATGGTTAATGTTTAAGGTTTAGTGTTTATGGTTTGGGGTTACATTTTGGTTTGCGGTTATGATTTAGCATTTAGGGTTAGGGTTAGGTTCTTTGCATTTTTGGTTTGGGTTATGTTTAGGGTAGGTGTTACCCTTAGGGTTAATGTTAGGGTGCTAATTTAACAACACTTTTCCATGAACAAGTCAAGGTCATTCTAATGAGTCTTATATAATTTTATTTGAATAACAACTTACATTTATTGAGACTCTCGTAATTGGCAGATACTTCCTTTAAATGCAATTACTTTTCATATTCCATGAGAGGTTATTGCCACCTTCCTAATCTTGATGAGAGAATGCAGGCTTTAGTAAAACCACCAGTTAGCATCAGAGCTGGAAATGCACTCTCCATTCCCTCACTCCCCTTTTGATACCCCTTAGTACCTTGGTGTTTTCCTTGACTTGGGCCCTTCCAAGGCCACCCACTGTTCCCTGTCTGACTCAGAGGGGGAGGTGCTGGCTCCTTCATCTCCCTTGAACACCTGAGTCCACCATATCTGCCAGTGGAGTGACCCCAAGAGTGGAAACCTGAGGTGAAGGCCTCAGGTTAATAAGATAGGGTTACTAAGAGGGAGCAATTAATTGCATGCTTTATTAATTTGTTAATTTCATGTTCTCCATGAAATATTAGTCATAAACTCTTGCTAATATAAAGTCTGGGGAGCAGTGAACAACTTTGACTTGTGGCAGTCTTGAGAGTTCCAACCCCTCCATTCTGGTTTTCAACTGAGTTGTAGCTCAGGATTTTCTGCTGTGTCCCATAAGAGAACTCCCCAGAGGAGTCTCTGCTCAGCTCCTTTCTTCAGCCCTCCTGAGGAAAGCTGCAAACTTATTTTTATGAAAGAAAAAAAAAAATATCTTCAAAGGGAGGAGGGGGAAGGCCAATACAGGAAAAGCAGTAGCTGGCAGTGATGGGAAAGGAGAGGTAGTGCTAGGGGAGTTGGAGAATGGGAAGTAGAGAGGGCAGGGTGAAGACTTCATTCTTCCTGTAGGGGCCACGAAGCAGGGTGAAGTGTACCTGACCTGAGCCATCTGGCTGTGGGTGGAAGGAGGCCATTCTCCACTTGGAAGTGGTTTCTTGCTGGCCAGGGGAATGTCGACCATGGACACCAAACAGAAGGGGTCTTTATTCTTAATTGGCCACAGAAAACACTGCCATCTTCTCTCCAGGGTGCCCCAGGGCCAGGAGCAGTTTTAAGAAATAGCAAACAAGTAGGAAGGAGTGTGGGTGTGTTGGGCAGGTATCTGGTGATTTTTCAGAGCCTCTGCCCCAGGGCATTCCTGTCTAATAGGATCAAAAAGGCCCTTTCTCCAAGTAGAAGGAGAAACAGCTTACTGTGTCATCTGGCCCACTGATAGAAGAGGTAACTGGGCTGCTGCCCATAGGGAATGAATAGTTTAAGAGACTAAACAAGTTCAAGGAGCTTCCAGGTTAATGATTTATGTTCTTAGGAAGCCCCCAGTGTATCTTTGGGAAAATTCTAGCTCAATGTAGCTTATACAACTACTGTTTGCAATAGATTCTAAGATATGGTGAATCCATACATATACTTTATCCCATTGGAGAAGTGTTAGGAAGTTCATAGGCACCTCTTGTTTTCAGTAACCACCAGATACAGACTTTTTAAAAAGCATTCTGTTTTTTAGAATCAAATATATATAAGAGTTTAGTAGAAAAGTGACATTTCAAACCAACTTCATGTTGGGATTACTAGATTATCACATCTGCAAAAAACAAACAAAACTTGGACTCTCAATGTCATTCTTAGATCTAATTATAGATTATAGATTATAGAGATGCAAATTATCTGTAAGGCAAAAAAATGCCATGTAGAAAGGAAGAAAACAAGTGACAGACTAGGAAACATATTTACAACCTGGTTTCTCTTGTTCTTAAAGTACCTAACCCAAAAAGTGTGCAAATATAAACCTATGTGGTCTCAAAACTAAGACTGTTGAGGGATATTTATAAGGGAATATATGTCCTGAAGGCTGTGGCTGGGGATGGGAGTTGGGCTGGGTTCATCATGGAGGGTTTGGCTTGCTGGAGGAAGTGATTTATATTAATAGGGCATATCCCATTTGTGCATATATGCTGTATCCCACCTGGTTCTAGACTACTGGTGGGCTACTGCTGCCACTGCTGTTGGTGATAATGACCTTACATGCTTGGGGATAGGGTATTGGTGCACAAGAAGGTTAGATAGAGTGGTACTGGGATCTAGGAGGATGTTTATTTCCAGGATGGTCTCCTTCCCTATCCCTGTGTCTTGATCATGATGTAGGAAAAAATCCCTTTCTTATAAGTTTGTTTTCCAAAATTAAATCTTAAAAAGGAAACAAAGGCAAAACTTCTCCCGTATACTGCTCTCCTCCACCACTGCCTTACTATCTAAGCATCTTCTAGAAACCTAGTTCCTGATTAACCAAAGCTAGACGCAGACTAGACTGGCTGACTCTGCTGATCTCACACCAGGGTCCTGGCTCCTTTCCCTCGTGACTGCTCTGGCTGGATCCTAAATAAACACGGTCTGGCTTTTAGGCCAAGGTCAGTGGGGTTGGCATGACATCTGGGTCTGGTTGGATGCTGTGTCCTGACCTAAGCTGGCTTCCCGGTCTCAGACCTTGGGTCCCAAATCACCCACCTCAGCACACTCTGAGTGGTGTTTTCCCTCTGAAGCAGGCAGTCTAGTTGCCCCTGACCTTGCACTGACCTCTGGCTTCTTTGTGAAAAAGTCCCTTTCCTGACAGTTCTCTCCTTTTTCTGCAAGCCAGTCACCATTTGCTTTGCATAGGACTATTTCCCTTTCTGGGAGCTTTCTATAGATCTGAGCTCCCAGATGCCCCTACACCTTCCTAGGTATCTATGAAGTGCCAAGTTCTTAGCTGGATTCTGGGATCAGTCTAAAGTTGTTCGCAGTTTAGTAGAATGGACAGATGAGTAAATAGACATAGCACAGCCTGGTTGTAATAAAGGGAAGCCCAGAGTGGGGAGGAAGAGTGGGATCTTAGAAGGCAAAATGGCTCATTGAGCTGCAACTGGGGGGGGATTCCTGCAAGAGGTGATGTTGGAGCCCAGCCCTGGAAGGCAGACAGGGACACATGGAGGGACTAGCTTGTGTGGAAGCATGGAACAAGGGAGTGAACCTTGGCACCTGGAAGCAGGAGGCTCACTCAGTTCATTTCCTCTGTTGGGCTGTATTGCTCAGGATCATTTTGTTTATCTGATTACTATGGCCCATCCTGTCCTTTATTAGCTTTTGATGATCTAATATAGAATTCAGCAGTTTACCACAAGAAATACATATTATCTCAAAGTCTTTAAACTTTCTTCATCTGTGAAGTGGGTTTCTCTGAGGATTGAATGAGGTAATTCATACAAAGCAAGCATTTGCTGGAAATACATTGTAAAAAAAATCATACTTTATTTACTTAATTTTTTTCCCTTCTTCGTGGTATACTGGTTTGGGTATTATCACTACCATCTTCTTTCAAGATCCAACTTGATTCTTTCCTCTATTTCTAACACAATAATCTAACCAATGTTACCATATCTGTTCTCTAAACTCAAACTGCACTCTGAGACAGAACTTCATCATTTACTACTTATTTACCTATCATCTTCTGTTCCTTTCTACTTACTTTGTGTCAGGCTTGCCTTGACAGTTAGATTTTAGTCTTTTCCTCTAGTAAAGGAGTCACTTCCAGCAGTTACTCTGTAATTGACAATTGTTCAAGATACCAAGTATCCTTAGGGGGTTGGGTTGCAATGTGAATCCCCTGCTATGAACTCCAAAACTTTCAGGAGGAGAAGAAAAGGGAAGGAGGAGGGAGCAAAGTAGCTGAGTACAGATGCTATCAGGAAACATTGCCTATGAAATTTTGTGTTCCTTCACTTGCTGTGATTTTGTTGAGTTTCCAAATGAACTGCTAAAACCCTCAGTTCAGCCTGCAAGCAGCAGGGAAGCCATCAAATCAGATTGGATTTATTTCTTTAAAACTGTGTGAATTAATCTTTCTTCTGAAAAGGAAAACAGGCTCTCTTTGAAACACTGCTTAAAATATATGAATCTAATATTAATCTGATAATATCATATAGATAGCTCTTCCTGAAAGATAGCAGGATTACTACTTAAAACAACAACAATAACAACAACAAATTCCATGTTTCTTTGCCACACTTGACAGCATGTTTATCAATGTGGAGAGTGTTTTATAATAAGGGAAGCATGGTTCCATTAAAGCATCAGTTTTATGGAATCTAGTGGCTGGCTTCAAGTGCTATAGTAGAGCCTTTACGACATGTATAAATGTCAGTGTTGACAGCTCTAGCTTCCTGTTACTAAATGTGAACAAATTTAGTCCTCATTTTAAAAAGTAACTTATTATGTAGAGAAAGTCGAATTACAGGGTTCGTTCATTAATACACTCATTCTCTTTATAGAACCTGCTATTGTAAACAGGAAGGATTTCCAGTGTAGCATGTATTATTGGAGGTTTTGCTGAAGAATAACATTGCAGCAGTGCTCTGGTAATGACCTAAGCAGTGGGTTATTTTGTGGATATCTGGTGAAACCAAGGAAGAGAATGTTCCCCAGAAAAATTCAGTTATCAATAACAAACATGAAAGAGTTTCATTGATTTCTTATAGGAGCCCATGAATCCTAGGTTAAGACACTCTAGGGTGAAGTTGACCAAGGAGTCTGGGGTTTTAGAACAGCCTGGAGAATCAATGATGGCCTGAAGGGAATAGTCAGCCATGTCTTTTTGGCTCCCTAAAATCCAGCATGGAGTGCTTGGGGAATGTTCAAACAAACCTTGGTTAGAGCTGATGTCTTTCCAAGTTTGTGACAGAGTTAGACAAGTCAGTGGCTTTAGTGATAAGCTAAGTGATAACCTCATATGTAATCTCATTTTTGTCCTTCCCTGTGTTTGTCCTTCTGCAAAGCACACTTAGCTTTAGGATTATCAGAGGGTGAATGCAGCTAGAGGGGTTATGCCTGCACCTTACCTCTAATCCTGTTTGTGTGGGAGAGAATCTAGACATAGGCCAGAAGGCAAAACACTGTCCTTTGGGTGGTTCTGGTTCTACTCTAGGAATTCCCACACCCTAAGGTTCTCAGTCCCCCACAGGGGCCCACTTTGCAAGTCTTCCCCTTTCCATATAGCATTTGGCAGGCTACTAGCATCTTCCTTTTCTTCCTGGCTATATGCTCACGTCTTTGGTCCTGTGATCTCAGGAGGTAAATAAATCCATACCAGCCAGCCACATCAGCTCTTCCTTAAAAGGATGATTCTGTTGGTGTGCTACTTTGATTGCTGGACAGGCCAGTGTGGCAGGTGTCTTGTGCATGGAATAGGCCTGCCCAGGGTAGTGACATCCTTCCCTCCAATGAGCATCATATGAGATTTTGGAGCCTAGGTCTGGTTAGACTCACCAGCTGTGGGATCAAAGGCAAGTCATGTTAATTTCCTCTTCTCTAAAGTGGATAAATAACTCTTCCAGCCTTCACAGCATGGTTGGAAAGAATAGGTGAGTGTGTAAATGTAAAAAAGACCATTGGGCATTTGGTAAACATTTTAATGAATATCATGCACGGACTAGCCTTGTTGCAGTCAGGGGATAAATGTTGTGGTGTTTTGGAAATAAATTCAAATAATCCCTGAGATTACTGAAATTCTGGTATCAGGAGGTGAGGTTTAGATATACCTTTTGGAAATTCTTGAACTTTGGGTCTTCCCCACCTCTTAAACCCTGCTGCCACTGCCCCCACATGGGCCTCAGAGCCTGCCCGCTGTACCCAGGAGGCCCCCCAGAGAACCTCTTCAAGCATTCCTCAATGCCTCCTCAGAGCCTGGGCACCACAAAGGCAGGAGTCCACATGGGGAAAAAAAAACAGAAGTGTGGAATGAGACTTGCAATGTGTTCCCTTTCTTGTTTGGAAAGTGGCTAGGAAGAGCATAGGCTCCATGTGTCTTGGACATTTGTGAAGGAGATCTGTGAACAGACAACTTGATGCCAATGCCAGGTCACATTCAGTCATCCCCAGAGAAGTTCCAGCACAGGGCCTTGTCTCTGAGAGGCCCCCAAGTAGGGGCAGCTTGAGGGAGGCCCTTGCTGACTGGCTTTAAAGTCTAGGGAGATGCAACCCAGGCATTCCAGATAGTTCTCTTAGCTGCCTATTACAGAAATGGATCTTGATGAGATCAGAAGCATGGAGGGAGAAGCAAGTGGAGTTCATTTCACACATAGTGGGCTGTTTAAGTGGAAGGGTCCTATGGGCAGCTGACAGTGCTGCCAGAGAGAGAGAGATTTGGAAGCCACCAGCCAGGAGTGAAGTGGAATACACCTATCAAGGAAATATGCTGAGTGAGGAGACAGACTCCTACCTGAGCCAAAGCCAGGGTGGCAGGAGCCAGGGTTCTGTGCACAGGGATGAAGGGGAGAACATAATTCTGTGTAATATGTGTAGATAATTTCAAAACAGTAACAAAACCAGACTCATTTTCAGAGAGCTATTTAGCATGATGATTCAGGTGCAGGTGATTCTAAACAGAATCAGTGATAAAATTATTCTTTCTGCTGGGGCAGATGACTCCCACAACCCCATTCTTAGTACATCACCACCTGTGTCTACTTACACCTGTTCACTCCTTGCTTGGAGAATGGCTTCCCAATGGGCTAATCACTCTCTAGGTGTGCTCTGACCAAGTGCTGGGCCTGGGTTTTCCAGAAAGGCTTGAGCAGAATTACAACATGGCAATCTCAGAAAGAAAGAAGACAACAGCTCCTAGAGATAAAGGTTCCTGCTCCCAGATCCAGTCATGCCTGATGATTTCCCTAAAATCTTCATATAAGAAACCAACAAATTTCCTCTTGTGCCTAGTCCGATTTGAGTTTTTGCCAACAGGATGAATTCCAGTTGTATCACTTTATTAGTAACTATAGACACAGTAAATTGCAAAAGCATTTGGTCGTATGCAGATATTTTGCTTTGCACCTCGTGATAGGGGTTGGAGGCTGTGGTTTCTAGGTTTTTCCTGGATTTGGTGACCCCGATCCATTAAGCAAACAAACACACTGGCAGGTCACAAAGACAACTTTCTGTATATACCAGAACTCAGTAAAAAACTGCTTAGACCCTATCCAGGACAATTATTTACAGAAGCTACCAAAGCACATTATTATAGGGCCACAGTGCTGGGACCTGCACCAGGAAGGCAGCTCCTGAGTGTAACTAGAGTGTAACACACACAAAAAAATCACTGAATTAGTTGAACCTGAATTTAGGGTCTTAAAAAAAGTCCATTGCATAAGCTTAAAGTGCGGAGATCTGAATTAATAGCATTTCACATGAGAAAGCTTGAAAATATAATTTTTAAAAGAAGCATAAGAAGTTGTCTTAGGGTTTTTAATTTATCCAAAGTTCAATACTAACCAGTAGTTGATATGGTGACTAAAAAAATCAAACCTTTTCTCCTTAAATAGAAAAATGGTTCCAGTACCTTCAGGCTTATAGGGTCGTTGGAGCTCATGATCTCTTAAAGTGAGAGATCCTTTTTATGCCAAGCAATTCCCCCAAATGGCCATGACTAGGCCTGCTGAGATCGTATCCCAGAACTGTAAACTGTTCAAGGGGATAGGGAGTAGAGATTGACTTGTTTGGGCCCTTTGCCTAATCCCTGTGGAGTAGGAGGCCACATGTCCCCTGAATGACAGCCCCAAATAATCCCATGGATTAGTAGTGCTAGGCAGATGCATGAAAACTGGAGGTGGGTTGATAGAGGGTAACAAACATCCCTAAGAATCCTGTGAGTTTCAAAATTTCATGTTGTTCCTCCTTTACTTTAAAGATTTTATTTACTTATTTCAGAGAGTGTGCATGAGCAGGAGAGGCAGGGAGGGTCAAAGGGAGAGGGAGAATCACATTCCCTGCTGAAATGGGAGTCAGATTTGGAACTCAATCCCAAGAGCCTGGGATCATGACCCAAGCCAAAGGCAGAGGCTTAACCAACTGAGCTACCCAGGTGCCCTCCCATCTTTTTGATCTCTATAAAGACCTGTGAGTTGGATATAATCTGTCATGCAATCAGGTTGCCCCTCTCTGCTCTCCTAGCCTTGTCCTCTGCAAACTACATTTCCCAAAATCATTTCTTAGCTTGCTTCTATTAGGATCTTCCATCAGGAAGCACTGGCCAGAAGATTGGAATGTGGGAGAAAAGGAGAAGACATTTCTTCCCCAAGTTTCTGGGGAAGTATCTTTGGGCCTAGTAGGGGCAGAAGCTGTGGCCAGCCAGTGGAGGCTCCTGAGTATGGTGGCCTCAGAGGTGCACATTCCTGGGCTCTTGGTGACAACACCATTTTCTCTTTCACTTCTTCAGCCCTGGGGTTAGTAGCTGCTTTCCACAGTTATTAATTTTTGGTGAATTCCCCCTTTTGCTCCTTCTAACACCTTGTAATCAATTCTTGGTTTCAACTTCTCTTTGTTTAAAATATCTATGATAAAACAGAAATATTCTGTTTTCCTAAGTGTACTAAAATGCTTTTCATTTTATTTTATTGTTAGAAATTCTTTATTTTTCTGGGGTGACACAGTCTGTTGAACACCTGACTTTTGGTATCTGCTCATGCCATGACCTCAGGTTTTGTGAGATCCAACCCCTAGTTGGTCCCTTCACTCAGCAGGAAGTCTGCTTGGGATTCTTTCCCTCTTCCTCTCCTTCGCCCTCTGCCCTGTCCCTGCTCATGTGCACATGTGCTCTCTCTCAAATAAATAAACAAATCTTTAAAAATTTCCCATTAAAAAATTTTAGCATTAAACATCATGTTTTTTTACAAAAAAAGTAAACCTTTTAAAAGTGCACAGTTTAGTGACATGAAGTCCATTGACATTGTTGGGCAACCATCACCACCATCCATCTCTAGAACTTTTCCATCATCCCAAACTGAAACTCTGTAACGCCCATTAGACAGTAATTCCCCATTGTTCACAACCCAGCCTCTAGCAATCACATTTTACTTCTTGTCTCTATGATTTGGACTACAAGGGCAATCATATGATATTTGTCCTTTTGAGACTGTCTTATTTCACTTACGTTAATGTCTTCAAGGTTCATCCATGTTGTAGCATATGTCAGAATTTTCTTTTTTTAAAGGCTGAATAATATTCCATTCTATGTGTATACCACATGTGGATTATTCTTTCTTCAATGCACATTTGGTTGTCTGATAGCTTGTTAGGGCTGTCATAACAAAGTACCACAGATGGGGTGGCTTAAACAAGAAAATTTATTTTCTCACAGTTCTGGAGTTAGAATTCCAAGATTAAGTTGTTAGCGGGGTTGATTCCTTCTGACCCCTCTCTCCTTGGCTTGTAGATGCTGTCTTCTGCCTGTATCTTGGTCTTTCTTCTGTGTGTATTTGTCCTAATTTCTTGTTCTTATAAGGACAGCAGTTGTATTAGATTGGGGCCCCACACTAGTGACCTCATTTAACCTTAATCACCTCTTTAAAGGCCCTATCTCCAAATATGGTCACATTCTGAGGTACTGGAGGTGAGGACTTCAGCATATAAATTGGTTGGTTGGGGGGCCCAATTTAGCACAGAACAGGTTTCTTCTTCCATGTGGCTATTCTGAACAATCCTGCTATGAACATATACAGACATTTATTTGAATCTCTTGGGGGTCTATACTAGAGTATATGATAATTTTATGTTTAATATTTTGAGGAATTGCTGTGCTGTTTTTCATAGCAGCTGTGCCATCATGCATTCTCAGCAGCAAAACACAGGTTCCAGTTTTTCCCTATCCTTGTCTCACTTGTTATGTTATATGATGTTTTGTTTATAATAGCCATTTTTCCTTATGGGTGCAGAGTGGTATCTCATTGTGTTTTAAAAAAATATACTTATTTATTAATTTATCTGAGAGAGAAAAAGAGAGAGAGAAAGCCAATGAGCATCAGTGGGATGAGCAGAGGGAGAAGGAGAGAGAATCTCAAGCAGACTCCACACCTAGCACAGAGCCCAATGTGGGGCTCGATCTCCTGACCCTGAGCTGAAATTCAGAATCAGGTGCTTAAATGACTGCACCACCCAGGCACTCCTCTCATTGTTTTTTTTTTTTTTTTTTGTGGGTTTTTTTTTTTTTTTGACACCAGGTGCTACAATTTTTATTATAGGATCATTCAAAAACAATGTGAGCAAGGGAAATTTAGGCCAACCTCAGTTGTGACCATATCCAAAAGTGCAAAGTATTAGCCTCCAAAATTCAGAACTATGATTCACCACACTTATATTCATGAAGAATCATCACACGGTTATCTCAGTTAATGCAGAAGAAATACATATTTGGAAACTTCAAAACCTATCTATGAGTTTTATAAATTTTACCAAACTAGAAATAGAAGCGAACTTAATCTGATAAAGTATGTGTTCTGAAAACTTACAGAGAACTTCATTAACTAAACACCAGGAGTCAGGGGAAGCCCTGAATGATGAAACATTAACAGAACTCTTTTTTTTTCTTTCCAATTTATTTATTTTCAGAAAAAACAGTATTCATTATTTTTTCACCACACCCAGTGCTCCATGCAAGCTGTGCCTTCTATAATACCCACCACCTGGTACCACAACCTCCCACCCCCCCCCACCACTTCAAACCCCTCAGATTGTTTTTCAAAGTCCATAGTCTCTCATGGTTCACCTCCCCTTCCAATTTACCCAAAAGCACATACCCTCCCCAATGTCCATAACCCTACCTCCCTTCTCCCAACCCCCCTCCCCCCAGCAACCCACAGTTTGTTTCGTGAGATTAAGAGTCACTTATGGTTTGTCTCCCTCCCTATCCCATCTTGTTTCATGGATTCTTCTCCTACCCACTTAAGCCCCCATGTTGCATCACCACTTCCTCATATCAGGGAGATCATATGATAGTTGTCTTTCTCCGCTTGACTTATTTTGCTAAGCATGATACGCTCTAGTTCCATCCATGTTGTCGCAAATGGCAAGATTTCGTTTCTTTTGATGGATGCATAGTATTCCATTGTGTATATATACCACATCTTCCTTATCCATTCATCTGTTGATGGACATCTAGGTTCTTTCCATAGTTTGGCTATTGTGGACATTGCTGCTATAAACATTCGGGTGCACATGCCCCTTTGGATCACTACGTTTGTATCTTTAGGGTAAATTCCCAGTAGTGGAATTGCTGGGTCATAGGGCAGTTCTATTTTCAACATTTTGAGGAACCTCCATGCTGTTTTCCAGAGTGGTTGCACCAGCTTGCATTCCCACCAACAGTGTAGGAGGGTTCCCCTTTCTCCACATCCTCGCCAGCATCTGTCATTTCCTGACTTGTTGATTTTAGCCATTCTGACTGGTGTGAGGTGATATCTCATTGTGGTTTTGATTTGTATTTCCCTAATGCCGAGTGATATGGAGCACTTTTTCATGTGTCTGTTGGCCATCTGGATGTCTTCTTTGCAGAAACGTCTGTTCATGTCCTCTGCCCATTTCTTGATTGGATTATTTGTTCTTTGGGTGTTGAGTTTGCTAAGTTCTTTATAGATTTTGGACACTAGTCCTTTATCTGATATGTCGTTTGCAAATATCTTCTCCCATTCTGTCAGTTGTCTTTTGATTTTGTTAACTGTTTCCTTTGCTGTGCAAAAGCTTTTGATCTTGATGAAATCCCAAAAGTTCATTTTTGCCTTTGCTTCCCTTGCCTTTGGCGATGTTCCTAGGAAGATGTTACTGCGGCTGAGGTCGAAGAGGTTGCTGACTGTGTTCTCCTCAAGGATTTTGATGGATTCCTTTCTCACATTGAGGTCCTTAATCTATTTTGAGTCTATTTTTGTGTGTGGTGTAAGGAAATGGTCCAATTTCATTTTTCTGCACGTGGCTGTCCAATTTTCCCAACACCATTTATTGAAGAGGCTGTCTTTTTTCCATTGGACATTCTTTCCTGCTTTGTCGAAGATTAGTTGACCATAGAGTTGAGGGTCTATTTCTGGGCTCTCTATTCTGTTCCATTGGTCTATGTGTCTGTTTTTGTGCCAGTACCATGCTGTCTTGATGATGACAGCTTTGTAATAAAGCTTGAAGTCCGGAATTGTGATGCCACCAACTTTGGCTTTCTTTTTCAATATCCCTTTGGCTATTTGAGGTCTTCTCTGGTCCCATATAAATTTTAAAATTATTTGTTCCATTTCTTTGAAAAAGATGGATGGTACTTTCATAGGAATTGCATTAAATGTGTAAATTGCTTTAGGTAGCATAGACATTTTCACAATATTTATTCTTCCAATCCAGGAGCATGGAACATTTTTCCATTTCTTTGTGTCTTCCTCAATTTCTTTCATGAGTACTTTATAGTTTTCTGAGTATAGATTCTGTGCCTCTTTGGTTAGGTTTATTCCTAGGTATCTTATGGTTTGGGGTGCAATTGTAAATGGGATTGACTCCTTAATTTCTCTTTCTTCTGTCTTGTTGTTGGTGTAGAGAAATGCAACTGATTTCTGTGCATTGATCTTATATCCTGACACTTTACTGAATTCCTGTACAAGTTCTAGCAGTTTTAGAGTGGAGTCTTTTGGGTTTTCCACATAGAGTATCATATCATCTGCGAAGAGGGATAATTTGACTTCTTCTTTGCCGATTTGGATGCCTTTAATTTCCTTTTGTTGTCTGATTGCTGAGGCTAGGACTTCTAGTACTATGTTGAATAGCAGTGGTGATAATGGACATCCCTGCCGTGTTCCTGACCTTAGTGGAAAAGCTTTCAGTTTTTCTCCATTGAGAATGATATTTGCAGTGGGTTTTTCATAGATGGCTTTGATGATATTGAGGTATGTGCCTTCTATCCCTACACTTTGAAGGGTTTTGATCAAGAAGGGATGCTGTACTCTGTCAAATGCTTTTTCAGCATCTATTGAGA
This sequence comes from Neogale vison, assembly GCF_020171115.1. Classification (NCBI taxonomy): domain Eukaryota; kingdom Metazoa; phylum Chordata; class Mammalia; order Carnivora; family Mustelidae; genus Neogale; species Neogale vison. The sequence goes on from NC_058096.1 coordinate 123,339,244, forward strand.
GTATTATATGGTTCTTGTTCTTTCTTTTATTGAAGTGTTGTATCACATTGACTGATTTGTGGATGTTGAACCAACCTTGCAGCCCTGGGATAAATCCCACTGGTCGTGGTGAATAATCCTTTTAATGTACTGTTGAATCCTATTGGCTAGTATTTTGGTGAGAATTTTCGCATCTGTGTTCATCAAGGATATTGGTCTATAGCTCTCTTTTTTGATGGGATCCTTGTCTGGTTTTGGGATCAAGGTGATGCTGGCCTCATAAAATGAGTTTGGGAGTTTTCCTTCCATTTCTATTTTTTTGGAACAGTTTCAGGAGAATAGGAATTAGTTCTTCTTTAAATGTTTGGTAGAATTCCCCCGGGAAGCCATCTGGCCCTGGGCTTTTGTTTGTTTGGAGATTTTTAATGACTGTTTCAATCTCCTTACTGGTTATGGGTCTGTTCAGGCTTTCTATTTCTTCCTGGTTCAATTTTGGTAGTTTATATGTTTCTAGGAATGCATCCATTTCTTCCAGATTGTCAAATTTGTTGGCGTAGAGTTGCTCATAGTATGTTCTTATAACAGTTTGTATTTCTTTGGTGTTAGTTGTGATCTCTCCTCTTTCATTCATGATTTTATTTATTTGGGTCCTTTCTCTTTTCTTTTTGATAAGTCTGGCCAAGGGTTTATCAATTTTATTAATTCTTTCAAAGAACCAGCTCCTAGTTTGGTTGATTTGTTCTATTGTTTTTTTGGTTTCTATTTCATTGATTTCTGCTCTGATCTTTATGATTTCTCTTCTCCTGCTGGGCTTAGGGTTTCTTTCTTGTTCTTTCTCCAGCTCCTTTAGGTGTAGGGTTAGGTTGTGTACCTGAGACATTTCTTGTTTCTTGAGAAAAGCTTGTACCGCTATATATTTTCCTCTCAGGACTGCCTTTGTTGTGTCCCACAGATTTTGAACCGTTGTATTTTCATTATCATTTGTTTCCATGATTTTTTTCAATTCTTCTTTAATTTCCCGGTTGACCCATTCATTCTTTAGAAGGATGCTGTTTAGTCTCCATGTATTTGGGTTCTTTCCAAACTTCCTCTTGTGGTTGAGTTCTAGCTTCAGAGCATTGTGGTCTGAAAATATGCAGGGAATGATCCCAATCTTTTGATAACGGTTGAGTCCTGATTTAGGACCAAGGATGTGATCTATTCTGCAGAATGTTCCATGTGCACTAGGGAAGAATGTGTATTCTGTTGCTTTGGGATGAAATGTTCTTAATATATCTGTGATGTCCATCTGGTCCAGTGTGTCACTTAAGGCCTTTATTTCCCTGTTGATCTTTTGCTTGGATGATCTGTCCATTTCAGTGAGGGGAGTGTTAAAGTCCCCTACTATTATTGTATTATTGTTGATGTGTTTCTTTGATTTTGTTATTAATTGGTTTATATAGTTGGCTTCTCCCACGTTGGGGGCATAGACCTTTAAAATTGTTAGGTCTTCTTGTTGGACAGACCCTTTGAGTATGATATAGTGTCCTTCCTCATCTCTTATTATAGTCTTTGGCTTAAAATCTAATTGATCTGATATAAGGATTGCCACTCCTGCTTTTTTCTGATGTCCATTAGCATGGTAAATTCTTTTCCACCCCCTCACTTTAAGTCTGGAGGTGTCTTCAGGTTTAAAATGAGTTTTTTGGAGGCAACATATAGATGGGTTTTGTTTTTTTATCCATTCTGATACCCTGTGTCTTTTGATTGGGGCATTTAGCCCATTAACATTCAGGGTAACTATTGAGAGATATGATTTTAGTGCCATTGTATTGCCTGTAAGGTGACTGTTACTGTATATTGTCTCTGTTCCTTTCTGATCTACCACTTGTAGGCTCTCTCTTTGCTTAGAGGACCCCTTTCAGTATTTCCTGTAGAGCTGGTTTGGTGTTTGCAAATTCTTTCAGTTTTTGTTTGTCCTGGAAGCTTTTAATCTCTCCTTCTATTTTCAATGATAGCCTAGCTGGATATAGTATTCTTGGCTGCATGTTTTTCTCGTTTAGTGCTCTGAAAATATCATGCCAGCTCTTTCTGGCCTGCCAGGTCTCTGTGGATAAGTCAGCTGCCAATCTAATACTTTTACCATTGTATGTTACAGACTTCTTTTCCCGGGCTGCTTTCAGGATTTTCTCTTTGTCACTAAAGCTTGTAAATTTTACTATCAGGTGACGGGGTGTGGGCCTATTCTTATTGATTTTGAGGGGCGTTCTCTGAACCTCCTGAATTTTGATGCTCATTCCCTTTGCCATATTGGGGAAATTCTCCCCAATAATTCTCTCCAGTATACCTTCTGCTCCCCTCTCTCTCTTTCTTCTTCTTCTGGAATCCCAATTATTCTAATGTTGTTTCGTCTTATGGTGTCACTTATCTCTCGAATTCTCCCCTCATGGTCCAGTAGCTGTTTGTCCCTCTTTTGCTCAGCTTCTTTATTCTCTGTCATTTGGTCTTCTATATCACTAATTCTTTCTTCTGACTCATTTATCCTAGCAGTGAGATCCTCCATTTTTGATTGCACCTCATTAATAGCTTTTTTGATTTCAACTTGGTTAGATTTTAGTTCTTTTATTTCTCCAGAAAGGGCTTTTATATCTCTGGAGAAGGTTTCTTTAATATCTTCCATGCCTTTTTCAAGCCCGGCTAGAACCTTGAGAATTGTCATTTTGAACTCTAGATCTGACATATTACCAATGTCTGTATTGATTAGGTCCCTAGTCTTCGGTACTGCCTCTTGTTCTTTTTTTTGTTGTGAATTTTTCCGCCTTGTCATTTTGTCCAGCTAAGAGGATATGAAGGAGCAAGTAAAATACTAAAAGGGTGGCAGCAATCCCAGGAAAATATGCTTTAACCAAATCAGAAGAGGTCCCAAATCGTGAGGGGGGATTTCTCCCCCAATCGTGAGGGGGGAGAAATCCCCCCTCACGATTGGGTGAGGGATCTCCTGATTGGGATCTCCTCTGATTGGGATCTCCCAGTCTCTTCTGATTGGGATCTCTTCTGATTTGGGGATAAAAAGAGGTTCAAAAAGAAAGAAAGAAAAAAAGAAAAAAAAAGAATTAAAAAAAAGAGATTGAATTAAAAATTCAATCAAGGATTTGAAAAAGAATTTAAAAAAAAAGATTGAAGAGATTGGGATCTCTTCTGATTTGGGGATAAAAAGAGGTTCAAAAATAAAGAAAGAAAAAAAGAATTAAAAAAAGAAAACAAATAAAAGTATAAAAAAGAAAAATATATATATATTAAAAAACGTTTAAAAAACGTTTAAACGTTTTAAAAAACGTTAAAAAAGAAAAGGGTAAAAGTTAAAAAAATTTTAGCAGAAGAAGAGAAAAAAAATGACAAAGAAAAAATTAAATTAACTGCAAGACTAAAAAATCACAGGGAGAAAGCCATGAGTTCCGTGGTTTGTTTTCTCCTCCTCTGGAATTCTGCTGCTCTCTCCTTGGTATTGAAACTGCACTCCTTGGTTAATGAACTTGGTCTTGTGGATTTCTTGTTGATCTTCTGGGGGAGGGGCCTGTTGTAGTGATTCTCAAGTGTCTTTGCCCCAGGCGGAATTGCACCGCCCTTACCAGGGTCCGGGCTGAGTGATCTGCTCGGCTTTGCTTTCAGGAGCTTTTGTTCCCTGAGCGCTTTCCGTAGAGTTCCGGACGACGGGAATACAAATGGCGGCCTACTGGTCTCCGGCCCGCAGGAGCCGAGAGCCCGGGGCCCTGCTCCCCAGTGCGCTCTCAGTGAACAGCTCCCAGTAACTCCCGCTGCCTAACCTCCGGCCGCGCTCCAAGCTCACCGAGCCTGCGACTGGTTCAAGGCAACACCGAGCTGCGAGCTTATTGTCGGCTCTGTCTCTGTAGCCGGCTTTCCCGTTCCAATATCCGCAAGCTCTGCAACACTCAGACACCCCCGATCCTTCTGTGACCCTGCGGGACCTGAGGTCACGCCGACCCCGTGTGGGCTTCGCCCCAGTTTAGCCTCCGGAACGATGTCCCTCAGCGGAACAGACTTTTAAAAGTCCTGATTTTGTGCTCCGTTGCTCCACCGCTTGCCGGGAGCCGGCCCCTCCCCCCGGGGTCTATCTTCCTGTCGCTTTGGATTCACTTCTCCGCCAGTCCTACCTTTCAGAAAGTGGTTGTTTTTCTGTTTCTAGAATTGCTGTTCTTCTTCTCTTTGATCTGCCGATGGATTTGCAGGTGTTTGCAATCTTTAGATAAACTCTCTAGCTGATCTACTGCTAGCTGAGGTAGTCTCAGCCTGCTACTTCTCCGCCATCTTGTCTCCTCCCTCTTTGTGGGTTTTTTTTAAAAAAGATTTTATTTATTTATTGGACAGACAGAGATCACATGTAGGCAGAGAGGCAGGCAGAGAGAGAGGAGGAAGCAGGCTCCCCACAGAGCAGAGAGCCAGATGTGGGGCTTGATCCCAGGACCCTGGGATCATGACCTGAGCTGAAAGCAGAGGCTTTAACCCATTGAGCCACCTAGGCGCCCCCATTGTGGTTTTATTTGCATTGCCCTAATGATTAGTGATGTTGAACATCTTTTATGTGCTTACTGGTCATTTGTATATTTTCTTTGAAGAAATGTTATTTGAGTCCTTTGCCTGCTCTTATTTTTAAAGAAATCTTACTGGGATGCCTGAGTGGCTCAGTTCATTGAGCATCTAACTCTTGATTTCAGCTTGGATCATGATCATGGGGTTGTAAGATCAAGCCCGACATCGGGCTCCACACTCTGCAGATTCCGCTTCTACCTTCCCTTTCTCCATCCCTCTATCTCCCTTCCCCTAAGTCCCTCTCCCTGTGCACATGCACATAGTCTTTAATAAATGAATAAACCTTCTTTTTAAAAATAGCATTTTGGGGGCATCTGGGTGCTCAGTTGGCTGGGCAAAAAACTCCTGGTTTCTGCTCACGTCATGATTTCATGGGTAATGGGGTGGAGACTGGCATGGGGCTCTGGGCTCAATGGGGAGCACATGCTCTCTCTTTCTCTGTCTCTGTCTCTCTAAAATAAATAAATCTTTAAAATAAATACCATTCTTCAGCTTAAATTCAAATATGATGGAGCAGTCTCCCTGCCTGCCCCTCTATTTAAAGCTGCCCCCACCAGCTTTTACTCTCACTGCTATAATTTCTTCCCATACTACAATTCATAATTATTTGCTTCCTTCATGTGTTCCCTTGTTTTACTAGAAGAGAAGCACTGTAACTCATCTCAACACAGTGGTAGAGACTGCTACCACCACTGGGTGAGAGTTGGCACAAAAGATAAGCCAGTTCACCTTTTTTTTTTTTAAGATTTTATTAATTTATTTGACATATTAAAAGTAGGCAGAAAGGCAGGTGGGGGTAGGGGGAGCAGGCCTTCCACTGAGCAGAGAGCCCGATGCTGAGTTCAATCCCAGGACTGTAAAACCATGACCTGAGCCAAAGGCAGAGGTTTAACCACTGAGCCACCCAGGATCCCCTAAGCCTGTTCACCTTTGTAGGTGGAGAGCAAGGTGACTCAGGGAGGGAGGCAGAGCAGGAACTCTGTGGGAGGCTGGAGGGAAGTATGTGGGCTTTCTGGCAAGCCATTTGGTGACTCAGCAGCTGCCAAAGACAGACTCCCTTTAAGTCAGACATCGACACCTTCCAGCTCTTGTGGGTTTCTGGTTAGGATCATCCAAAAGTCTGATTTTTCTTCTTATCAATGTTGCCTGAATTCTGACAGTTGCTGTGTGAAAATTGTCTTAGTCTCAGGGATAACTCTGGGGACTTGGGGGTTTTTGAAGAACTACTAACAATGGTTAGTGTTTTCATAAACAGAAAATGGAATTTAATTAGATTTTCTTCCTTCTGAAGTATGCGTGCCAAGTATTTAGAGATTCAGGCCCAGTGATTTAAAAAAAAAAAAAAAGCCTTACTCCTCAAAGTTGGGAGTAAGAGCTCTAAAAAGGAAAATTGTGATGGAGTTTAAGAAGTCCTACTTTATTATCATTTCCTTAGTTTAAAAAAAAAAAACTTAAATTCTAAGGGAAAAAAATATTGTGTATTAGTCAGAAAACTGGCCCCCTGGAAATAGCTGTGGAAAAGGCTGACTTGAGAAGGGTGAAGAAAGACAGCTTCCTTCCAGATGTGAATCTCTTGACACAAGAAATGGGTAAAATTACTGCAGTAATTTACAAGACATGATAAATTTGTAAAATGTAAAATTACAAGACATGATAGCTTATTTATTTCATTGAGTCAAGAGAATCATTATTTTCTTTAAGTCTCTGAGCAAAATGTAGTGTATTCTAGCACTCAAGAATAATACACAAAGTGGAATACAGTATTGGAATTCAAACAGGGTCCTCAGTTTATTGGGCTGGTGGAGCAGAGGGCTAGGGGAAGGCTGGGGCAGCCTCTGACCATCCTGATTCTCCATCTCTCAGCTCCATTCTCTTCCTGCTTCCAGGTTCCAGTGGCAGGACCTCCCCAGCCTCTTCCATTCTCACTCCCTGTCCTTTGGCATCAGATGGGTCCAGGCAAACAGAAACACTAGAAGAGGCCTGGGATGTGGACAGGGAGAGAGGTCAGGTGTTTATATTGCCCCACCTATCCCCACTGTGGTCATTTCTCCATGGCAATGATTCCTCAAAGAGTGGGGAATTGCTTCAGCAACAGCTGCATGACCAGGACCTAGTTAGAAATGCAAGTTCTTGGCCCTCTGGTTCTGGGGGAACCCAGCAGTCTGTATTTTAACAAGCCCTCCAAGGTGATTTTGATTCTCTCTAATGTTTGAAAGCTGCTGATGTTTGACCACATTTCCAGGTGGGCAAACCTTCCTCTGCAGTCCCTGTATTTACTAGACTCCAGTAATTCTCTTCTCTTCCTCTGTCCTTCAGGTCTGGGGGTAGAAAGGGCTTCTCTGAACAGCTAGTACTTCAGTAGCTCTTGTCAGATAACTTTCCTTTGCCTGTTAGTGCCTTTGTAAAATCTCTTCAGTGAAATCGTTTGAGTGCACTGCCTGTCTCCCACTGAGAATGTGACTGATACCCAGACACAGCAACTGCGGGCAAAGGCTGGAAACCAAAGCATCCACGGATAACAGTAGCATGATTAGATCAGGACAGGAGAGCAGGAAAGCCTGGGGTGAGCCTCTACCTCCTGCCAGGCATTTGCCCATTTGATGTCACAAGTGTCCTAGGGTAGAGATCTTTTGTGTTTGACTGAGTCAACTGAGGCTAATAGGGAGGATGGCTGTGTGCCTGGACAATGCTAATACAGACCAGAAGCCTTCAGTGGCCCAAGAGAGGAGCTGTATTATGGCGAGATCAGAGGAATAAGACGAACTCCTAGTGGAGATCAGGATGCACTCTTTTTGTCTTGCCTGGGAATGTCTTCCTGGCAGTTCCAGCCTCTAATATCACAAGAACTATGGTGAGGCAGAGTGGTCATACACCAGAGCCACACCCTGTGGTTCCTCTGCTCACCTTGTCTCTGGGGCTCAGTCCCACATCACAGCTTCTTAACACTGCTCTTCCCTACCCAATGAAGTGTTGTAGAAGTCTAAAGTAGGTGGGTTCAGAAATCTAAATGTTCTAGAAATCTAAGTCAGATAGGGATCCATATGACTGGCACAGTGTTTGGGAGATCTGTTGGCAAAATCAGGTATGCTAAATATTGTGCAAAGCCTGGGACAATCTGGCTCAGTGAAAAACAGCACGTGACTCTCAGGGGCCCTGCCTGATCTTCAAGTTAGTGAAAAACTTCTTTATAATGCTCTGAGCTGAAAGCCTCATCCTGTTTTATATGTAAACACAAAAGTATTTTCTGCCCAATTTTAGTAAACACTGAATTTTCCGGGGTGCAATTATTGTGTAAATGAAAGAATAATGTAGTTTGTTTTGTTTGGAAATTTGCCAAGGTTGTGGAAGGTGTTGGAAATCATGGCACATTTGGCAACCCTGTTGGACTTGGTGCTCAATTCAGCTTGTCTTAATGATCTATGTTTACAACTGCTGCACTTGTATTTATTTAATCCTGGTTTTTAAATGGCAAAAAAAAAATGTTGACAGTATGTATGTTTTAAAGCAAACACAGCAGAGATTATGCACAGTTGATAAGGAGAGCTGGGAAGTGAGGTGATAATTGGAAGATGAGACCTTGGGAGCTCAAAAAGGGTAGAGAGGTCAAGGAATCCTTTCTGAGGAGATGATGGGTGCTGAAGCTGAAGGTGCACCAAGGCCCAGGTGTGCAAAGGCCCGAAGGTTGAGATAGCTGGGCATATTCTAGACACTGTCAGAACACCATGTACCCAGAGCACAAGTGAGTGATGGGAGAAGTAGCAGGAATTGAGGCTTGAGAAGTGAAAAGGGACCTTGAAACCACAGTAAGCATTTTATTCTCTGAGGACTTATTGAGGGGTATGAACCAGGGGGTGACCTGGCCAAAATGTTCTTTTAAAAAGATGAGGCCTGGGCCTGGGCCAGGGGAAGTACAAGATGAGCCTGGAATATTTTGCAGTGCCAGAAGGCAAAGAAATATTCAGGAAGAGAAGGGAATATTTCAAAAGGCAGGAGCCAACTTGAAAGAGCTCCCAATGACCAAATCCAGGATCATTGATACAACAAAATAAAGAATGATAATTATATCTCATAAAATAAAATAAATACCCATGTATGAAAGATAGATAGATAGATGATAGATAGAATGGACAGCTCTTCCTTACAGGAGATTAATTAATTAACATAGAAGAAATACGGATGTAGAAAATCATTTGACAAACACCATAGTAATAATCTGTGCACACAAGAATCATCAACCAAGACTAAATTTAGTGGGCAAAAGTATGATGAGAAAGACTATTTGTGTCATCTCATAGTATCTCCCATAATATTCTTTTTACAAAGGGAAAACTTGTGAATTTACAGAGGAGACACCTGGAGACACCCCCGTAACCAGGTGATTGTTGGTAATGGAAAAATCTATGCCATATGCTTTCGGATAAGATGACTGAGAAGAGCACAGCACCTCTTCTGCGGTCTTCTTACCAAAATGCATAACTTGAAATTAATCATGAGTAAATATCAGACAAATCCAAATAGAGAGGCATTCTACAAAATAGCCTGTATTCTTGAAAGGTGTCAAAGTTTAAAAAAAAAACAAACACAGAAAGACCGAGGAGCTATCTCTAATTAGTGGAGACTAAGGAGACAGGACTATTAAATGACTAAATGCATATGGGTCCTGCTTTGGGTTCTGAAGCAGAAAAAGGAAAGTGATGGGACACATGGTTAAATTTAAGTGAGGTCTGTAGATTAGCTATTAGGATAGTATAAATTTCTTGGTGCTGATGTCCACAATAGCCAAACTATGGAAAGAACCTAGATGTCCATCAACAGATGAATGGATAAGGAAGATGTGGTATATATACACAATGGAATACTATGCATCCATCAAAAGAAACGAAATCTTGCCATTTGCGACAACATGGATGGAACTAGAGCGTATCATGCTTAGCAAAATAAGTCAAGCGGAGAAAGACAACTATCATATGATCTCCCTGATATGAGGAAGTGGTGATGCAACATGGGGGCTTAAGTGGGTAGGAGAAGAATCCATGAAACAAGATGGGATAGGGAGGGAGACAAACCATAAGTGACTCTTAATCTCACGAAACAAACTGTGGGTTGCTGGGGGGAGGGGGGTTGGGAGAAGGGAGGTAGGGTTATGGACATTGGGGAGGGTATGTGCTTTTGGGTAAATTGGAAGGGGAGGTGAACCATGAGAGACTATGGACTTTGAAAAACAATCTGAGGGGTTTGAAGTGGCGGGGGGGTGGGAGGTTGGGGTACCAGGTGGTGGGTATTATAGAGGGCACAGCTTGCATGGAGCACTGGGTGTGGTGAAAAAATAATGAATACTGTTTTTCTGAAAATAAATAAATTGGAGAAAAAAAAGAATTAGCAAAAAAAAATTTCTTGGTGCTGGTGTTGATTATTCTATGATTACATAAGATGGTTGGAAGCTTGGTGAAGGGTACATGGTAAGTCTTTGTACTAGTTTTGCAACTTTTTAAAAAGCATGAAATTATTATAAAATAAGTCAGGCACATAATAAATAAATACATTTTTAAAATCCCACATGGACATGCATGTGCATGCACACACATACATGCAAATTGGGTTGGCTGTGGTGTGAAGAATGGGTTACGATGGGCAAGATTAAAGGCAGGAAAACCAGTTAAGAGGTTTTTGCAAGTGAATAAAAGGTGATAGTGTGTGTATACACACACACACACACACACAATATAGTATAATAAATAGTATATATAGTATATATACTATATAACATAAATGTATATATACAATTATATGTATTTATTATATATAATTTCCCATGCCAGTTACTACATCTTCTTGATTACTGTACTTTTACAGTAGGTTTTAAAGTTAGAGAGTTTAGGGGTGCCTGGGTGACTCAGTCATTAAATGTCTATCTTCAGCTCAGGTCATGATCCTGGGATCCTGGGATCAAGCCCCACATGGAGCTCTCTGCTCAGTGGAGAGCCTGCTTCTCTCTCTCCCACTCCCTCTGCTTGTGTTCTCTCTCTCTCTCTGCCAAATAAATAAATAAAATCTTTTTAAAAAATGGGAGAGTGTGAGTCCTCCAACTAAATTTATTTTAAGGACAAAGCCAACAAGACTTATTTATGAATTTGATGAGGAATATGGAAATATTACAATCTTTTGGACTTTTTGAAAACTTTGACCTTTGGAAACTGTGTCGGCCAAACATGACCCTATCTTCTTCCTGGTGGCTCTTTGGGAGTCACAGATTAGCCATTTCTTCTAAGTGGATGATCTTCAGGAAGGTCACTTTTGCAGGCAGCCAATATGGAGAAATTACAGATCTTGCTTCCCTGTTGTCTAGAGAGCTTAACAGGAAAGAACAAGTGCTGCATAATATTTTAGTGTTGCCCTGTTGTTGGTAGAAACCAATCCCAGGGAACAATGCATGGCAGTTCTTTTTTTTTTTTTAAGTTTTTATTTAATTATTTGAGAGAGAGAGAGAACATGAGAAGGAGAGGGCAGAGGGAGAAGCAGGCTCCCCACTGAGCAGGGAGCTCCATGTGGGGCTTGATCCCAGGACTCCAGGATCATGATCTGAGCCAAAGGCAGACGCTTAACTGACTGAGCCACCCAGGTGTCCTTGCATGGCAGTTCTGTATTGTGGGTTTAAATGGACCTGTTCTGTTCAGTATTGTAGTCCCTAGACCTATATAATGATTACTGAGCACCTAAAATGTGGTTAGTACAACTGAAGAAGTGTATTCTAATTTCGATTTACCTTTAAAAACCAAAATGTATCTCAATTATTAGAAAATGTTTAAGTATGTTAAAAAGAATTTGAGTATACAATTTACTTTTTCAACTATAGGTTTCATAAAATATACAGATCAAGTATTTATGATAGAAATTCATCATGAGATTTTTCAGGCTGAGAGGTGCCATGTGAAATAGCCACCAGATTTAAAAGACTTAGAAAGAAAAAAGAATACAGAATATCTCCTTGATAAGTTTACATTGCTTGCATATTGAGTTGATGATAATTTGGACATATTGGATTGAATAAGATATTAATATCATTGGTTCTTTTTACTTTTTTTAATGAAGCCACTAAAAAATTTAAAATTATATTCTGGCTTATATTCCATTTCTAGTAAACATCACTGCTCTAGATTTTATTCATTAACAGAGAGAGAGACAAGCAGAGGGAGAAGCAGGCTTCCCACAGAGCAAGGGGCCCGATGTGGGACTCGGTCCCAGGACCCTGAGATCATGATCTCAGCCAAAGGCAGACACTTAACCAACTAAGCCACCCAGGTGCCCCTGCTCTAGATGTTTTAATGATGAGGGCCCATTGCCATCTTCAACTACAGAGATAATCATACAACAAAGGAACTGTAGTGACTTTCACCATTGAGATTTAATATTCCAATTAAGTGGAGACTATAAATGGAATTAATGGGAGAAACAAAGGCAAAGCCTGGCCTGGGCGCTAGAGGGCACCATCCCCACTTCTTCTTCCTCATGTCCTCAAGGGCTCTCTTGGCAGGCCCCATCTGCCCATGTACTGCTTCTCTTTACTTTTTTTTTTTTTTTTTTTTTTTTTAAGATTTTATTTATTTATTTGACTAACAGAGATCACAAATAGGCAGAAAGACAGAGGGGGCAGCAGGCTCCCTGCTGAGCAGAGAGGCCAATGAGGGGTTCAATCCCAGGACCCTGAGATCATGACCTGAGCTGAAGGCAGAGGCTTAACCCACTGAGCCAGCCAAGCTCCCCTGCTTCTCTTTTCTAAGGGAAAGGAGGTAAAGCTCTACAGGATACCTGGTCAACTTCTGGTCTCCATTTTCCTTGTCCCCTCCCTGCCTTTCCTACTCTACATCCACTGGAGAAACATAGGGAAAAAAACTGTATAACTCTAGCACAGGGTTTGGTAAGCTTTTGTAAAGGATCAGAGAATGAATAATTTAGGCTCTGTGGCCATAGTCTGTGATACAACCATCCAATTCTGCTGTTGTAGTGTGAAAATAGACATAGACAACATACAAACAAATGGGTAGGGCTGTGTTCCTATAAAATGTTATTTATGGACACTGAAGTTAGAATTTCATGTAGTTTTCCCAAGTCATAAATTATTCCTCTTCTTTTGTTTTTTGTTCAACTCTTGCAAAATACAAAATCCATTCTAAGCTCATGGGCCATACAAAAACAGCTTGGCAGGATTAGGCCTTCGGGTCTGGCCTTGCTGACCCTTCTCTAAAGTGTAAGTGAAGATATGAATGTAATGAATTACCCTTTGGGGAATATCAGGGCAGAATGATCGTTTCATTCTTTCACCTTACAGCTCAGTCCCAGTCAATATGAAGTGCTCAGTTCTCAGTGCCCGAGTGATTGAAATTTCATGAGTCCTGTCAAGGTGGGAATGTTATACTTGAAAATCATAAGAAGACCTGCCCAGCAGGAAGGACTTTGTGTGGTAATCGCTCTCAGGCCTGGGAGAGAAGTCCCCTTGTCCTGAGTCCTGTTAAAGGGCCTGCTGGGCCCCAGTCTGGCTTTGTCCTCCATAGGAGTTGAAGAATCCATAGGACAATGAGAACCTGCTTTCTTTCCATGCTTCAGGTCTTGGAACCCCATAATTCCCTGCCTGAATGAATTCAAGCCCACTTTTATGCTGGTGTGGCCCTTCCCCAGGCCTGTTCTCCTGTGCCTAGGCCACATTACCAATGTGCTAACACACCTGGAACCAAGGGATGGCCAAGGGACAGCTGCTTGCAAGGTGCAACAGGGTTTGGAAGCCTGGGCTAGGGCTTGTGTGTGCTGGGGTTGAGTGAGAAGGAAAGTGGGTGGGCCTGGGATATGGGTGACTTCTTCATATGAGCCATAGAATTCTAAATTTAAACCTGACTTTCCAGGTAGTTGTGAAGGTGTATTTGTTATGACAGCAGGATAAGACATATTTTAATTAGCAATGTGTTCATTTGATTTACAGCTTAAATATTGATACATAAAATATGTGGACCTTCATTTGTACCCTCACCCTGAACTCTGCAAATATTGAATAAGCCTGTTTCTACAGTGAAGGTTTAACTTAGAAATGGGAGTAGGGGGTGAGTGCAAGTCAGTAATGATGAAGCTGGCTTGCTCTGGCCAATAAGAGGCTATTGTGTATTTTTCCCAATTCTGTTTTCTGTGATGCCATGTGGGTACCTTGAAGTCAGCCAAATTGGAGTAGTTATATGGTGGAAATGGTAAATGTTACAAATCAGAGCTTTTGTTTTTGTTTTGAGAACTGTTAAACATTTTCTAATACACCTCACACTGTAACTGCCTGCTGTCTGGAACAGAGCCTTGTTGTCCCTTCCTTGCTGCATACATAATCTATCCGTATTTCCTATCCTGAGGACAGCAGGCATGGAGAGATTCCCTTCCAGAGAAGTGTTCAGCAAGCAGGGATGATTGTGAGAGAGCACACAGAATCATTCATTCATTTGTAAAGCTTTCTGAAACATGCCAAATTCCTGTTTGTCCTGAAGCACAAGTCTGAGCACAGCCAGGCTCTGCATCTCAGAGCTTCATCTCTGTAGACATTCCACTTCAAACTGTTGCTGCTGATTTTTGATCAGCTCTATTAAGACGTGAACATTCCCACCCGTGTACCTTATGATTGCAGAATACTTCTAAATTCAGATAAATGTATAACATTTTCATGGTTAAAATTGAGATAAACATGGTTTGACAGGTTCATCCTTGCATTCCTTTCCCTGAAAATATCCCTAGTAGCAAAAACTATGTTTTCTTTTATTTTGCATGCCTGCCCTCTGATGGTGAATTGGGAGAAATACAAGCGGATTCTTAATGCCATAGGTTCTGGAAGACCGGTTCACAAACTCAGCCACCTGCTGGCCCAGACAGGAAATGCAGAAAGAAGGTTGGATGTGAGAAGAACAGAGAGGTGTGGGGGTAGCCTGGATGACACAGTCCTCATCTAAAAGGGAACGACCTTATTCGTTCAGAGGCAAAGGCTACTTCTAAGACTTGAAGTCTAGAGCAGAGGTCATAGTCTAGCAGCCTGCAGATAGATGCCTTTCATTTGGTCTTTGTAGTGTTCCAAAGCAGTTGCATATATTTAAAAAAAAAAAAAATCTCCAGCTTTTTTGTAAATATCTGAATGTTGGGCAACCCCAAGTTCACACTGCCACATAGCAATAATCCGGTGATATAATGATTGTTAAGAGAAATTTTGAAGATGGCAAATGACATTCAAGAGCAAGTTTCTGTGATTTTCCCAAAGCAAGAATTATCTCTACAACACCCCCCGCCAAAATTATGGCCAGATAGTTTATGCTTTACAAATTATAGAAATAGGAAATCCATTATTTTTTATTGGCTTTCAATTTTTATTATATAGTATTTCATACAAACAGAATCACACATATGCATATTAGAAGGTATATAGAATAATGAAATAAATGGCTTTTTCTCCACCATCCATCTTAAGAAATAGAATGGTACCAATACTTTTGAAAGTTACCTGTGTCTATCCCAGTTGAATCGTCTCTCTGCACTGAGGGTAGATGCCACTCTGACTGTTGACTTTATAGCTCCCTTGATAAACTCTTATTCTGAGAATTATTTTAATAGTTCATTTATAATCACTTGGGGTTTTTCTACGCACACAAACATTTCATTTGAGAAAATTAATTCCTATTTTTCCTTTCCAATCTTTATATCTTTTATTTTTCTTGAGTTACTGTACAGATTAAGTTACCTTATTCAATGTTGCCAAGAAGTGGTAATAGTAGGGGCATCCTTTTTTTTTTTTTTTTCATGATTCCAAATATTCTTTTATTAACACATGATGTATTATTTGTTTCAGGGGTACATGTCTATAATTCATCAGTCTTATACAACTCAAAGTACTCACCGTAGCACATACCCTCCCCAATGTACATCACCCAGCCACCCCATCCCTCCCACCCCCCCTCCCCTCCAGCAACCCTCAGTTTATTTCCTGAGATTAAGAGTTTCTTGTGATTGGTCTCCCTCTCTGGTTTCATCTTATTTCATTTTTTTTCCCTCCCTTCTCCTATGATCCTCTGTCTTGTTTCTCAAATTCCTCATGTCAGTGAGATCATATAATTGTCTTTCTCCAATTGACTTATTTCACTTAGCATAATACACTCTAGTTCCATCCATGTCTTTGCAAATGACATTATTTCATTTTTTATGGCTGCATAGTATTCCATTGTACCTATATACCACATCTTCTTTATACATTTATCTGTTGATGGACATCTAAATTCTTTCCATAGTTTGGCTATTGTGGACATTGATGCTATAAACATTTGGATGCATATGTCCCTTCAGATCACATATTGTACCTTTAGGGTAAATTACCCAAACGTCCGATTGCTAGGTTGTAGGGTAGCTCTATTTTCAACTTTTTGAGGAACCTGTATATTGTTTTCCAGAGTGGCTGCACCAGCTTGCATTCCCACCAACAATGTAGGAGGGTTCCCTTAATGCGCATCCTCACCAACACTTATTATTTCCTGACTGGTTAATTTTAGCCATTCTGACTGGTGTGAGGTGGTATCTCACTGTGGTTTGGATTTGTATGTCCCTGATACTGAGTGATGTTGAGCACTTTTTCGTGTGTCTGTTGGCCATTTGGATGTCTTCTTTGCAGAAATGTCTGTTCCTGTCTTCTGTCCATTTCTTGATTGGATTATTTGTTCTTTGGGTGTTTAGGTTGATATGTTTTTTTCTAGATTCTGGATACTAGCCCTTTGTCTGATACATCATTTTCAAATATCTTTTCCCATTCTGTCAGTTGTCTTTTGGTTTTGTTGACTGTTTCCTAGGAAGAGCAAAAGCTTTTGATCTTGATGAAGTCCCAATAGTTCAATTTTGCCCTTGCGTCCCTTGCCTTTGGTGATGTTTCTAAGAAGAAGTTGCTGTGGCTGAGGTTGAAGAGGTTGTTGCTCATGTTCTCCTTGTTCTCATCAAGGATTTTGATGGATTCCTGTCTCGCATTGATGTCTTTCATCCATTTTGAGTCTATTTTTGTGTGTGGTGTAAGAAAATGGTTCACTTTCATTCTTCTGCATGTGGCTGTCCAATTTTCCCAATACCATTTGGTGAAGAGACTGTCTATTATTCATTGGACATTCTTCCCTGCTTTGATGAAGATTAGTTGACCATAGAGTTGAGGGTCCAATTCTGGGCTCTCTATTCTGCTCCATTGATCTGTGTGTCTGTTTTTGTGCCAGTACCATACTGTCTTGATGATTACAGCTTTGTAATAGAGCTTGAAGTCTGGAATTGTTAGAACTGCCAACTTCGGTTTTCTTTTTCAACATTCCTCTGGCTATTTGGGATCTTTTCTGGTTCCATATACGTCTTTGGATTATTTGTTCCCTTTCTTTGAAAAAAGTTGATGGTATTTTGATAGAGATTGCATTAAACTTGTAAATTGCTCTAGGTAGCATAGACATTTTCACAATATTTGTTCTTCCAATCCATGAGCATGGAAAGTTTTTCCATTTCTTTGTGTCTTCCTCAATTTCTTTCATGAGTACTTTATAGTTTTCTGAGTAAGATTCTTCTCCTTTTTGGTTAGGTTTATTCCTAGGTATCTTATGGTTTGGGGTGAAATTGTAAATAGGATCAACTCCTTAATTTCTCTTTCTTCTGTCTTGTCATTGGTGTATAGAAATGCAACTGATTTCTGTGCATTGATTTTATATCCTGACACTTTACTGAATTCCTGTATGAGTTCTAGAAGTTTTAGAGTGGAGTCTTTTGGTTTTTCCATATAAAGTATCATATTATCAGCAAAGAGTGAGAGTTTGACTTCTTCTTTTCTGATTCAGATGCCCGTTATTTCTTTTTGTTGTCTGATTGTTGAGACTAGGACTTCTAGTACTATGTTGCATAACAGTGGTGATAGTGGACAGCCCTGCCATATCCCTGACCTTAGGGGAAAATCTCTGTTTTTCCACATGAGAATGATATTTGCTGTGTGTTTTTCATAGATGGCTCTTATGATATTGAGGTATGTACTCTCTATCCCTACACTGTGAAGAGTTTGGATCAAGAAAGGATGCTGTACTTTGTCAAATGCTTTTTCAGCATCTATTGAGAGTATCATATGGTTCTTGTTCTTTCTTTTATTAATGTATTATATCACATTGATTGATTTGTGGATGTTGAACCAAATTGCAGCCCTGGAATAAATCCTACTTGGTCGTGGTGGATAATCCTTTTAATGTACTGTTGGATCCTATTGGCTAGAATTATGGTGAGAATTTTTGCATCTGTGCTTATCAGAACTATTGATCTATAATTCTCCTTTTTGATGGGGTCTTTGTCTGGTTTGGGGATCAAGGTAATGCTGGTCTCATAAATGAGTTTGGAAGTTTTCCTTCCATTTCTGTATTTTGGAACAGTTTCAGGGAATAGGTATTAATTCTTCTGTAAATGATTGGTAGAATTCCCCTGGGAAGCCCTCTGGCCCAGGGCTCTTGTTTGTTGGGAGATTTCTGATGACTGCTTCAATCTCCTTACTGGTTATGAGTCTGTTCACGTTTCCTATTTCTTCCTGGTTCAGTTTTGGTAGTTTATATGTCTCTAGGAATGAATCCATTTCTTCCAGATTGTCAAATTTGCTGGTGTATAGTTTCTCATAATATGTTCTTATAACTGTTTTTATTTCTTTGCTGTTGATTGTGATCTCTCCTCTTTCATTCATGATTTTATTAATTTGGGTCCTTTCTCTTTGATAAGTCTGGCCAGGGGTTAATCAATCTTATTAATTCTTTCAAAGAAACAGCTCCTAGTTTTGTTGATCTATTCTACTATTCTTTTGGTTTCTATTTCATTGATTTCTCCTCTGATCTTTATCATTTCTCTTCTCCTGCTGGGTTTAGGCTTTCTTTGCTATTCTTTCTCCAGCTCCTTTAGGTGCAGGTTTAAGCTGTGTATTTGAGACCTTTCTTGAGAAAGGCTTGCATTGGTCTATACTTCCTTCTTGGGCCCACCTTTGCTGTGTCCCAAAGATTTTGAACAGTTGTGTTTTCATTTTCATTTGTTTCCATGATTTTTAAAAAATTCTTCTTTAATTTCCTGGTTGACCCATTCATTCTTTAGTAGGGTGCTCTTTAGCCTCTCTGTATTTGAGTGCTTTCCACCTTTTCCTCTTGTGGTTAAGTTCTAGTTTCAAAACATTGTGGTCTGAAAATATGCAGGGAATGATCCCAGTCTTTCGGTACCAGTTGAGACCTGATTTGTGACCCAGGATGTGATCTATTCCAGAGAATGTTCCATGCTCACTAGAGAAGAATGTGTGTTCTCTTGCATTGGGATGGAATGTTCTGAATATATCTGTGATGTCCATTTGCTCCAGTGTGTCACTTAAAGCCTGTATTTCCTTGTTGACCTTTTGCTTAGATGGTCTGTCCATTTCAGTGAGGGTGGTGTTAAAGTCCCCTACTATCATTGTATTATTGTTGATGTGTTTCTTTGATTTTTTTATTAATTGGTTTACATAATTGGCTGCTTTCATGTTAGGAGCATAGATATTTAAAACTGTTAGGTCTTCAGGGTGCCTGGGTAGCTCAGTGGGTTAAAAACTCTGCCTTCAGCTCAGGTCATAATCCCAGGCTCCTGGGTTTGAGTCCTGCATTGGGCTCTCTGCTTAGCAGGGAGGCTGCTTCCTCCTCTCTCTGCCTGCTTCTTTGCCTACTTGTGATCTCTGTCTGTCAAATAAGCAAATAAAATCTTTAAAAAGGGGCACCTGCGTGGCTCAGTGGGTTAAAGCCTCTGCCTTCAGCTCAGGTCATGATCTCAGGGTCCTGGGATTGAACCCCACATCCAGCTCTCTGCTCAACAGGGAGCCTGCTTCTCTTCCTCTCTCTCTCTGCCTGCTTCTCTGCCTACCTGTGTTCTCTGTCTGTTAAATAAATAAATAAAATGTTTTTTAAAAATCTTAAAAAAAATTGTTAGGTCTTCTTTTTGGATAAACCCTTTAAGTACGATATAGTGTCCTTCCTCATCTCTTATTATAGTCTTTGGCTTAGAATCTAATTTTTCTGATATAAGGATTGCCACCCCAGCTTCCTTTTGATGTCCATTAGCATGGTAAATTGTTTTCCACCCCTTCATTTTAAATATGGAGGTTTCTGGAGGTTTAAATGAGTTCTTGCAGACAGCATATCCATGGGTTTTGTTTTTTTATCATTCTGATACCCTGTGTCTTTTGATTAGGGCATTTTGCCCATTTGCATTCAGGGTAACTACTGAAAGATATAAATCTAGTGCCATTGTATTGCCTGTAAGGTGACTGTTACTGTATATTGTCTCTGTTCCTTTCTGGTCTGTTACTTTTAGGGTCTCTCTTTGCTTAGAGGACCTCCTTGAATATTTCCTATATGGTTTGTTGTTTGCAAATTTTTTTAGTTTTTGTTTGTACTGGAAGCTTTTTATCTCTCCTTCTATTTTCAATGACACCTTCACTGGATATAGTATTTTTGGCTGCATGTTTTTCTCATTTAGTGCTCTGAATATATTATGCCAGTCCTTTCCAGCCTACCAGGTCTCTGTGGATAGGTCTGCTGCCAATCTAATATTTCTACCATTATATGTTACAGACCTCTTGTCCCACGCTGCTTTCAGGATTTTCTCTTTGTCACTGAGACTTGTAAGTTTTACTATTAAATGATGGGGGTGTTGATCTGTTTTTATTGATTTTGAGGGATCTTCTTTCTGCCTCCTGGAATTTGATGCTTGTTCCCTCCCCCAAATTAGAGAAGTTCTATACTATAATTTATTCCAATAATCCTTCTGTCCCTCTCTTTCTTCTTCTGGGATCCCAATTATTCTAATATTGTTTCATCTTATGGGATTACTTATCTCTTGAATTCTCCCCCCACAGTCCAGTAGTTGTTTGACTTTCTTTTTCACAGCTTCTTTATTCTCCATCATTTGGTCTTCTATCTCACTAATTCTCTCTTCTGCCTCATTTTATAACCTAGAAGTAAGATCCTCCGTTTTTTAAAAATATTTTATTTGTTTATTTGACAGACAGAGATCACAAATAGGCAGAGAAGCAAGCAGAGAGAGAGGAGGAAGCAGGCTCCCCACTGAGCAGAGAGCCTGATGCAAGGCTCAATCCCAGGACCCTGGGATCACAACCCAAGCTGCAGGAAGAGGTTTTAACCCATTGAGCCACCCAGGTGCCCCAAGAGGCTCCATTTTTTATTGCACCTTATTAATACTTTTTTAAAAATTTCAACTTGGTTAGATTTTAGTCCTTTTATTTCTCTAGAAATGGCTTTTATTTCTCCAGAAAGGGATTCTCTAGTATTTCCTATGCTTTTTTCAAGCCCACCTATCATCTTGATAAGTGTCATTCTATACTCTGGTTCTGACATCTTACTAATGCCCATATTGATTAGGTCCCTAGCCATCAGTACTGCCTCTTTTTTTTTTTTTTTTTTTTTGAGGTTTGTTTTTTCACCTTGCCATTTTATCCAGAAAGGAATAAATGGATAAGAGAACCAAATACTAAAAGGGTAGGAATGACCCCCAGAAAAAATATACAAGAACCAAATCAGAAGAGACCTGAAACTAACTAGGGGGAGAAGAAAGCTGAAATAATAGATAGATAGATAGTCACACACTTGATTTTGGGTATATTTTGGTCTGTTAGAAGAAACTATTTCCCAAAGTTTAAAGAAATTACATATATATATATATATATATATATATATATATAAAGGGTAAACACAATGAAGGGATGGACTATGACTGTAAAGATAAAAATTTTAAAAACATTATAAAAAAGGAATTGATAAGATAAGAAGTTGGTTGAAAAAAGAAAAAAAAAGGAAAAAAGGTGAAGAAATGTGATCAGGCTAGAGACTAGAACAAAGCCATATGTTAGATTTAGGGTATATTTTAATCTCTTGGGAGAAACTGTATCCCAAAATTTTAAGGAAAGAAAAACTTATATGTATCCAAAAAAAAAAAAAAGTTAAATACAACAAAGGGATAGAATATGATTATAACAATGAAAATTTAAAAATATTTTTACAAAAGTATTGATAAGATAAAATAGTTAAAAAAGGTTAAAGTAGGAAAGAAGAAAATTTTTTAAAATAGAAGAGGAAAAAAATAAAATAAAAAAAAATTAACTTTGAAAGACTAAAGAATCCTGGGGGGAAAGCCATGAATTCTATGTGTTGCTTTCCCCTAGCCCTGGAGTTCTGCATTCTCATTGATCAGTGAACTTGGTCTTGCCTGGATGTTCTTATTGATCTTCTGGGAGAGGGGCCTGTTGCAGTGAATCTCAAATGTCTTTGTCTGAGACAGAATTGCACCACCCTTGCCAGTGGCTGGGCTAAGTAATCTCCTTTGGTTCACTCTCGGTAGCTTTTGACCCCTGAACTCTTTCCATAGAGCTTTGGAGGATGGGAATGAAGATGGTGGCTTCCCAGTCTCCAGCCCAGAGGAGCCGAGAGCTCAGTGCCCCACTCCTCAGTGTGCTCTTAGAGAAAAGCAGTCAATCACACCTGTCTCCCTGGTCTCTGGCCATGTTCCTAACTCACCTAGCCTGTGACCAAGCATTTCTATCTCTGGTGCATGTCTCCATGTGGAGTCTCCAAACCCCGCAGATTGCTTTTGTGCACTCCCATGCCACTCTTCCCAGGGGAAGAAGGTGAGTATCCCTGGATCTGCCAGTTGTGGGGTCCCTGCTCAAAGACTGGTAGCCAGACTGTGTCTCGAATCATGGTTTAGGGTAACCCTGACCTGAGAGCCCCTCCTTGGCTCCATATCTGTAGCTGGGTTTCCTGTTCCAAAACCTGAGCGCTCTGTCACATTCAGACAAACTTGATCTTTTTGTGACCCTGTGTGTCCTGAGACCACACTGTTCCCACAAGGGTTCCACCCCCACTTAGCCTCTGGAGAAATGTCCCTCGGTGGAGCAGACTTCTAAAAGTTTAGATTTTTTTAAAAGGTTTTTTTTTTTTTAAGATTTTTATTTATTTATTTGACAGAGATCTCAAGTAGGCAGAGAGGCAGGCAGAGGAAGAGGGGGAAGCAGGCTCCCTGCTGAGCAGAGACCACTGATGTGGGACTCGATCCCAGGAGCCTGGGATCATGATCTGAGCTGAAGGCAGCTCACACCTACTGAGCCACCCAGGCACTCCTAAAAGTTCAGATTTTATGCTCTGCTGCTCTATCACTTGCTGGGAGCCAGCCCTTACCCCCCAACCCCACAGTCTATCTTCTCATATGGAACTTCTTCATACATCCTACCTTCCAGAAAGGGGTCGCTTTTCTGTTCACAGAATTGGTGCTATTCTTCCCTTCAATCTTGTGTTGAGTTTTTGGGTATTCAGAATGGTTTGATAACTATCTAGCTGAATTCCTGGGACCAGACAAATTCTCCTACTTCTCTGCCATCTTGCCTCTCTTTACCACCATTCTTACACTGTCCCTTCTCCCTACTTTTTTTTTGTTTGTTTGTTTGAGTGTTTGAAAGTAATTCTCAGAAGTCATTTCATTTAATCTATAAGTACAGTAGTGTGTACTTCTAACAGAGAAGAGCTTTTAGGAACTCATGATTACCCCCAAAATAATACCACAACACCCATGATTAATCTCATAATAGTAATTCCTTAATATCACCTAATATTCAGGCTGAGTTCAATTTTTCCTGATTTTGCAAACTACTGTAATTTTACTATTGGTTCATTTAACTAGGATACAAAAAAGTGCATAATTTCATTTGGTTAATATTTCTTTTCCTTTTGCCTCAGAAGAAGGAATATCCTTCCCTCTTTCAAACACTAGTCCCATAGTTAATGTTTCTTAAATCCCTTTTAGTATCAAAGCTTTCTCTTCTTTTTGAAAAGGCTATTCATTTGATGAAACAATCATTTGTACTATAGAGTGTCTTGTCTTCTGTATTTAGGATTTAATTTTTTAAATTTTTTAAAATATTTTATTTATTTATTTGACAGACAGAGATCACAAGTAGGCAGAGAGGTAGGCAGAGAGAAAAAGGAAGCAGACTCCCTGCTGAGCAGAGAGCCCGACGTGGGGCTCATTCCAGGACCCCGAGACCATGACCTGAGCCGAAGGCAGAGGATTTAAACCACTGAGCCACCCAGGTGCCCTTAGGATTTAATTTTTGAACTGTTATTTTACATGTTTTTCCACACTTTGTGGTTCTGAAAATTAGAACCAGAGACCTCATTACATTTAGGCTTTTCCTCTTAAAAAAAATTGTTAAAAATTTGAAATATTTATTTGGCAAAATTCCTCTATAGGTGGTGCTGTGTACTTTCTATTATATCACATTAGGAGATAAATAGTATCTGATTGTCTCACTTTTAGTGATCATCTGGTTCTGTTGTGTCATCCCAATCCATCTGTTATAAAGCATCCCATCCACCTTTCACCCAGTGCTTTTGACAGTCATTGTTGATCATTATCTGTGTCAGTGATTTCATTAGAGATTGCAAAATAGTAATTTTCTAAGTCATTAACTCTTCCTGCATTTATTAGCTGTGATTCTTTTATAAAGAAGAAATTTCATCAATTATTTGGTTACCCTGAAAAGCAGTCTAAATAGGAAAGAAAAGATAATGCTTCATTTTTTTCTTTTATGTATCAATTTCAGAATGATTTGGCATTCTAGTAATCTTCAAAGACATTAATGATGGCATAAAGTTATCATTATAAATCCATGAATTTTTATATATTTGTTGATTTTTAAAGTATATTTTTACATATTTGGTGTGTCTCAGCCTACTGAAATCACACTTTTGATGCTCAGATTATCTCCTCTTTGACCAGTGGGAATTCATTGAAGTTGGATCCAATGTGCTACTGATGTGCCCCCAGTAGTCTTTAAGTTCCTTGATTTCTGTTTGTTTTTTTTTAGAAGTTCTAGTATTTTCTTTTCTTTTTTAAAGATTTTTATTTCTTTGTCAGAGAGAGAGAGAGCGCGCATGCGCACACAGCAGGGGGAAGTAAGGCAGAGGGAGAAGCATGCTCTTTGCTGAGTAAGCAGAGTAATCAGACAAATGCAGGACTGGATCCCAGGACCCTGGGATCATGATCTCAGCCAAAGGCAGATGCTTAACCAATCAACGGAGTCACCTGGGTGTTCCAAGTTCCTTGATTTATGTTTGACAAGATGTACCAGGCTGTTTTTGTATACTTCCTTCCAAAAATCTGGGATAAGTTATTTGTCCAGAAAGTTTTTATTCTTTTTAAAGGGTAATAATATTTAGAGACCATAGTCTTTGGGTTAGAGGTGTGTTTATTGGTTCTACATCTTTTTAAAATAGTAATACCGAGGGCACCTGGGTGGCTCAGTTGTAAGTCATCACCTATGGTTCAGGTCATAATCCTGGGGTCCTGTGATCAAGCCCAAGTAGGGCTCCCTGCTCTGCAGGAGGCCTGCTTCTCCCTCCCCCACTCTCCCTGCTTATGTTCTCTCTTTCTGTCAAATGAATAAATAAAATCTTTTTTAAAAAATAGCAATACTGATATTACAATTAAAAAAAAAAAGACACCTGAATGCAGTTTTGGTTACTTTTGATTTTTTTTTTAAACTTTATAGTCTATCTTACTAAGGATGTACAGTTCAATTAATATGTTTAAAGTCATTTAGAATAATTCTGTGTGGTTATACTACCAATTTCCTATAGAGTTAGGTTGTTTGTTTTACTTTCTAATTTTTGGGGATTGCTTTTTATTTTTCTATTCAATTTTGTATTTTAATTATGTAAAACATTTACATGATTCCAAAGTCAAACCAATGTTTAAAAAAAAATGACTCAGTAAACTGTAAAGATCTTATTGGCTTTATTCAATGATTCATGAATTAAGTAGCATCCAATCTAGCAGATAGTAAGGAGCTCTGAGGAGCTATACAAAATGAAAGACTTTTGCAAGCAGAAAGGAACAGGAACAACGATGTTATAGTGACTGAAAAGTGGATTAGTTATTGCAAGATTACTTTCCTCTGGGGTTGGCTTGGGTCTATCAGGCAGATGACCTAACTAGTGCTGATGAGGCAGTTCCTGAATGATTGGTTTAAGTTTCCAGTTCTGGCAGAGCAAAAATTCTAACTAAGCCCTATGACCCAGCAATTGCACTACTGGGTATTTACCCTAAAGATACAAACGTAGTGATCCAAAGGGGCACATGCACCCGAATGTTTATAGCAGCAATGTCCACAATAGCCAAACTATGGAAAGAACCTAGATGTCTATCAACAGATGAATGGATCAATAAGATGTGGTATATATACACAATGGAATACTATGCAGCCATCAAAAGAAATGAAATCTTGCCATTTGCGACAACATGGATGGAACTAGAGCATATCATGCTTAGTGAAATAAGTCAAGCGGAGAAAGACAACTATCATATGATCTCCCTGATATGAGGAAGTGGTGATGCAACATGGGGGCTTAAGTGGGTAGGAGAAGTATCCATGAAACAAGATGGGATAGGGAGGGAGACAAACCATAAGTGACTCTTAATCTCACGAAACAAACTGTGGGTTGCTGGGGGGAGGGGTTGGGAGAAGAGGGGTAGGGTTATGGACATTGGGGAGGGTATGTGCTTTGGGGTAAACTGGAAGTGGAGGTGAACCATGAGAGACTATGGACTTTGAAAAACAATCTGAGGGGTTTGAAGTGGCGGGGGGGTGGGAGGTTGGGGTACCAGGTGGTGGGTATTACAGAGGGCACGGCTTGCATGGAACACTGGGTGTGGTGAAAAAATAATGAATACTGTTTTTCTGAAAATAAATAAATTGGAAAAAAATTTTTTAAAAATGATATAAAACCAAAAAAAAAAAAATTCTAAGGTAAGTCTCTGTTTGCTGATATGGGACTTAGCACAAGTGACTCCAATTTCTGGTCTGTTGTCTTCTTTTTAACACTGCAAAACAGGGTACATTCAGAGAAGTCTAGCTGCTAGCTCATTTCAGCCCTTCTGTTCTTTTCATCCCTTTTTATATGCCCATTTATTATTAGTTTTTGTTTATCTGCTCATTGCTATAATGATTTCTGACATTAAGTACCAGAGTTAGGCCAAACTTCATAGATTAAGAATACAGTGCTCTGGGGCACTGGGGTGGCTCAGTGGGTTAAGTCTCTGCCTTCGGTTCAGGTCATGGTCTCAGGGTCCTGGGATCAAGCCCCGCATCGGGCTCTCTGCTCAGCAGGGAACCTGCCTTTCTGCCTACTTGTGATCTCTCTTTGTCAAATAAATAAATAAATAAATAAATAAAAATGAATACAGTGCTTCACAGACTGTCTTTACTTTGGACACCAGCCACAAGTTGGGAGTTTCCAAGGCCAACCCCTCTTCTGAATAACTGGTCAGGACCTGGGGATTTTCATGACCTCCACAGGTTTGATAATTTGATAGAGTGACAGACAGAGCTCAGAAAGTGCTATATTTACAATTACAGTTTTATTATGGCAAAAAGGATGCAAATCAGAATCAGTCACAAGAAGAGATGCGTAGGGTGAGGGCAGGGAGGGTCTCAAATGGCAAGCTTGTGGTATCTTGTCCTTGTGGAGTGAGGAAAAGTCACCCAACCAGCACACTGATGTGTAGCAATATGCAGAGTGTTGTCAACCAGGGAGGATCACTCAAGTTACACATTATTTATTGAGTTTTTATTGGGATTTTATTTCATAGTCATGGTTGATTCAATCATTGGCCATGAGATTGATTTCAGTTTTAAGTGGCATTCCCCCCCTTTATGTCCCCCCCCCCAGATTTGGTTGATATCACCTTGTTCAAAACATTAACCCTCAAATTACTGGGTTGACCTTTCTGAATAACCAGTCCCCATATTATGTCATCATCTTAGCATAAACTATTTAGTGGCCCACCATGAGTCATCTTGTAAGCATAAACTCAGAGGTGGTCTGAGGGGCTAGCATGAGTAACAAAGGCCCTCCTTGGACTTAGGAAACTCTCAGGGTTTACAGGCCACTTTCCAGCAGTGGGAGACAAAAGTCACCCAGATTTTTAATTATATAGACATTACTTACTCCTTTTGAAACTACAAGAAAATATGTATATTTTCCTTTAATATTTTAATTTAATGATATTAATGCCTCTTGAACACTAAATACACTTTGAATTCCTAGAATAGATTCAACTTGGTAATGAATATATTATATTTTTCATGGATTTCTGGATTCAGTTTGCTAATATTTTGTTTGAAATTTTTTTATCTATGCTAACCTTGATTATTTTATTAATGTATGCTTTTGATATCAAGGCTATAATAGCTTCAAAGATGAAATGGGGAGTTTGAAATATCTCTTCCTTTAGAAATCACCTGTAATTCCATCATCTGTTCTAGCATAGTGTTTAATTTTAGGGAATGTTTTAAACTACTGACTTGATTTCTTTAATAATTATAAACCTATTTAAACTTTCTAGTGGTGTCAGTTTTATCAGGATAGATTTGTTGACACAAAATAAATCAACCTTTTGGAATCTTTAAAGGTAAGAAAGACAGTTTTATTTGAGCACACCTTAGGACAGCTGCCTTAGAAATATACTCCTCCAGGGAAGAAAAATCTCTGGAGAATGAACAGTTTTTACAGGGTTATATACTTTTTTTTTTTTTTAACATCTTGTAAAACCCAAAAAGATTATAAATTAACATAAGAATCAAAAGTTTCAACTTCAAGGAATGAAGGGTGTAGGAGCATTAATTGATATCTTAAGGACAAGATGGTTTTCCTTTAGGCTATTCATTTGTGAAGCAGGTATGCAATGTATGTGTGGTAGGCCATAAATCAGGCTTTTGATTTAAACAAAGTTTATGTATAGTCCCAGTGATTTAGAAAGAAATCTAAACTGGCTTACCTTTTATCTCAGGGCTTGAGAGAGTTTTTCTTCCATCAGATTTTTCTGTGAATTCATTTCACTTATATGTTGAAATTTAGTCATATAATATTGTTCACAGCATGTTCTTATTCCTTTATATTTAATTACATAGATCTTTATTTTTTGAAATAATTTCAAACTTACAGAAAAACTTGAGATTAATACTAAAGAACTATAACTTTTTTTTTTTTTAAAGATTTTATTTATTTATTTGACAGACAGAAATCACAAGTAGGCATAGAGGCAGGCAGAGAGAGAGAGGAGGAAGCAGGCTCCCTGCTGAGCAGAAAGCCCGATGCGGGGCTCGATCCCAGGATCCTGAGATCATGACCCGAGCCGAAGGCAGCGGCTTAACCCACTGAGCCACCCAGGCGCCCCAAGAACTATAACTTTTACTTATATTTACCTACTGTTAATATTTTGCCACATTTACTTTATCATTTCTCTTTCTCTCTCTCTTTTTAAATATTTTATTTATTTATTTGTCAGAGAGAGTGCTCATAAGCAGAGGAATAAGCTGACAGAGGGAGAAGTAGGCTTCCCACTGAGCCAGGAGCCTGATGTGGAACTATCCCAGAACCCCAGGATCATGACCTGAGGCAAAGGCAGATGCTTAATCGACTGAGCCACCCAGGCATCCCTTTCTCTCTCTCTTTCTCTCTCTCTCTCTCTCCATATATATATATATTTTTTTTCTTTTTTTCCAATGATTAATTTCAGAATAAGTTGTACATATCATGCCCCTTCAAACCTTAGCACTTAAGTACTTCTATTCCTAAAAAGAAGGGCACTATTTTACATAATTACAGGAAACTTAATGAACTCAGGAAATTTAATATTTATCAAAGAGTTAAACAATTTGGCATTATCTAATATATAGTTCACATTCTACTCTTGTTAGTAGTCCTAATAATGTCTTCTGTAGCGAAAGGGAGCAGAATTTGTCTCCCCAAAATTGACCTCTTTGGTATAAGGATTATTTTATTTTTATTTATATTAAAGATTCTATTTATTTATATGATAGAGAGAGTATGCCCCTGAGTACATGCAGGGGGAGGGAGAGGGAGAAGTATATTCCCTGCTGAGCACTGGCTCCATGCTCCACAAGAGGCTCAAGGCTCAATGGGGTAGGAGGAGGGTTTATCCAGGGGCTCTGGGCTCCATCCCAGGACCCTGAGAAATCATGACCTAAGCCCAAGTCAGACACTTAAACAACTGAGCCACCCATGTTCCCAATATAAGAATTATTTTAGACTGATTATGTTTCTCTTAAGCAGACAAAAGAAAGCTCTGACAACTGAGATGTTATCCTGAGATGTTATTTTGTAAGAGACATTTACAAGGGAAATCTGTATTTGTAAGGGAAGGATGACTGAAAATCTCTAGTTCTTACCAGTGGAGAAAGCAATGACTTTAGTTTGCATAACCACCTTACCCTCTCATCTACTGTACTTTTCCTGGTAACTTCCCATAACTGGATCCCCCTATCTACCCTACCCCAACATCTTTTGTCTTTTTTTTTTTTTTTTAAAGATTTTATTTATTTGACAGACAGAGATCACAAGTAGGCAGAGAGGCAGGCAGAGAGAGAGAGTAGGAAGCAGGCTCCCTGCTGAGCAGAGAGCCCAATGTGGGGCTCGATCCCAGGATCCTGGGATCATGCCCTGAGCTGAAGGCAGAGGCTTTAACCCACTGAGCCACCCAGGTGCCCCCAACATTTTTTGTCTTTAACTGGAGATGGCATTTAATGAGGTGGTGATCTGGACCACTTCTTCAGGGAGTTACTCAGGTCTCTTGGGAGATATACGTGTTATTAAACTTGTTTTTCTCCTGTTAGTCTATCCTATTACAGAGGGTCTCAGGCAAGAATCTTGAAGCGTAGAGGGAAAATTAATTTTCCTCCCACACAATAGCAGGTGTTTTTTTGTTTGTTTGTTTTTGTTTTTTTCTGGTCCATGATGTAATTGAAGGTTATATTTAGTTGTCATCCCTCTTAGATTTCCTTTAACCTGGAATAACCATAGAGATTCCTGGGTCTTTCAGTACATTTCCATTTTGGAGAGTATACGGTGATTGTTTTGTAGATGTCTCATACTGAATGTCTATGTTTCCTTAGGGTAAAATCTGAGTTATGCATGTTGTTATAGGAGTACTACATAATGTTGTTTGCTTCTTAGTGTATAACATCCTAATGAAACCCCAGTTCCCATGCTTGAAGCACCAATCTCACTGAGACATCAAGTGAGCAGCAAGGAAAGAGTTTATTCGAAAAGCTGCCTCCTAAAGGGGGAGAGTCAGGGATTTTTAAAGGAAGCTGAAAAGGGCCTGGGTAAAGGGGAGAGGAGCCACCCGACCCAAGATCAGACAAAGGAAGTTGCTAATTGGGGCCAGGTCAGTTTCATTTTGCTGTGCTCTAAGAGGAGGTAAATCTTGAATTCCTGCAAAACAAATAAATTAACACTGGGTTATTGGGTACCAAGCATGAACATCACCTTACAGAAACAAGGTGGCAGGTGGCATTCCCAGAATAAGCAGATTTGGGAAAAAGACTCACAGCTGTGCTTATCTGCCCTGTTTACCCTTTGGTTACTGGTTTTAATACCACAAGTCAACTGAGGTTGATTTGTGATGTTAACTTTGATCACTTGGTTAAGGTGATGTCCAACAGTTTTCTCCACTGTAAAGTTGTCATTACACTCTCTGTAGTAAATCACTTACTTGCAGGAGGTACTTTGAAGCAGTGGAAATGCCCTATTCCTCATCAAACTTTCACACATGTGTTTTAGCATTCATTATTAATTTGTGCCTGCACCAGTCCTTACTATGATGGTTGCAATATAATGATTTTCTAATACCTTGGTTCCTTCTACTTGGCATTCTCTTGTAAGGAAGAATTTCTCCTTCTCCTCCAATCATTTATCTTGGGGCTTTTATATCTCAACAGCATCCGTAGTATTTCTTCTTCTTCTTCTTTTTTTTTTTTGCAATATTATTTGTTGTTCTTCCAATCTTGCCAGGATACTGTGGATTTTATTAGCCCTTTCAAAGAACCAACTTTTTTGATTTGTTGATGCCTCCAGTTTGGTTCCCCCAGAAGCAGACAATCTGTGGCTTGCAGATATCTGGGCTGGCCAACTATGCATTATGAGCAGAGAAGGCAAACCCATAATTAGAATATGTATTATTTCTAGTAAGGATGAATTCTTTCTCTCCACAGGTAGGAAAGATCCAGGATAATAAACTTGCCATCAAAGAGCTGCTTGTGTCCTTGAGGGATTGTACCATATCAAAGGCTCAGCATTGGTCTATACAACCAATGGTCAGGCATTCAGCAATGCTGATATCTGGATTAGCCTTGGTGAAAGGGAGCTTATAACATCAGACTACCATGACTAATCCATTCATTCATGGGCTCCTTTCTAAGGATTGAGGTGGCTGAGGACAGAGGCTCACTGACCTTCACTGGATAAGTCATTCTGTCTACCTTTCATCTTCCGTGCTTATTCTGCCACACATCCTTTCTGGAGGGCACTGATGTAGGACTCAAAGATCCACAGGCCATGTGCTCATTCCCATAGCTCTGTCCACATGCCTTTTCCTCAGACATCCTTGTTCTCCATCTTCCAATCTTGCTCCTTCCTGATCCTTGACCAAGGAACCAATCCATTTCCATTACTTGGAAGTCTGTGTATAACCTACTTCATATCGTTTCTTCCCCACACAAAGGCCATGGCCAATTGTACTTTAAACTCTGCCCACTGGGAGAATTTCTCTCACCACTCTTTTTCAGGGCACTTCTATGTGGCAGCAGTCCATGTTTGGCTTACACCAACATATTATGAGGACCTAATGATTATCAGGTCTTTTATTTTATTTTTCTCCTCTATCAACTGGTTATAGAGAGATCCCCAAAGGGCCATTGATGTGGACTGATGGTGAGGTAGCAGTGCAAGAGAGGCATAGTACATCAGGTTCCTACACCCTGTTGTATATCCTGTAATGGGTGTGGACCACCTGTTCACCCAACTTGCTTGCTCCCTCCATACCTGCTTGAGTCTGATTCTAAATGTAATATTTTCATTTTGTAACAGGTTGCAATTTTGCCTGTCTCAGCTTATGATTTGGTGGGTCTCATAACTGTGCCAGCTTATGATGTCCTATGGTCACTCAGTTTCTCCCCAGGGTCCAGTATTATGCCAGAAGCTGTTTTTTGAGTGTCACATAGTTCCCTGCTATAGACAGCATAGCCTCTCTCCAGAACTGTAGGAGTCTGGGCTCAACCCTTCTCTAAGGGCTTGTGAAGAACTCACTCCATAGAGGGTCCTTAGCTGCTGCAGAGACCTCTAGCATCCTTGGATCAGCCAGACCATATGACCAAGCAGTAGGGCTGTTTGTACTGAAGCCTGAGTCCACTGCAAAGCTCCCTCTTTCTCTGAGTCCCACTCAAAACTGACAGTCTTCTGTGTCACCTGAGATGGAGTCGGGCAGTATTCCCAAATGTAGAAAATGTTATATCCAAAATCTGAATCAAACATTGTTTTTTTTTTTCTGAGTGGTCAGTAGCACAAAGTTTGTTAGCTTGTCCTTTACTATAGAGAGGATGTTTTGGCATATTTCAGACTATGGACACCTAAAAACTACACCAACAAGGCAGGAGTTTGAACCTTTGTTAGGGTTTATTTCCTACTCTCAGGTATGAAAGTATATTTCTGGGATTTCCAGAATACTTGTCACTTCCTAGTCACCATGTCTAGTTAATGTGATAGCATCAATATAGTGGACCAGCCTCAGAATGCCAAGATTCTTCCAGATTTTATATTGTGACAGAGCAGAAGATTTAACAGAGCCCAAGAGCAAAATTTTGAATGTCTACAGCTAGCCATTCCAAATGAGGAGTCATTTGATCCTCCTTCCCTATGAGACCAGATCAATATATGTATTCCAAGTACCAGAGACTGTGTTCATCTTTGAAAAAGAGCAGGAAAAAATATACAGTGGAAAAAAGACAGTCTCTTCAATAAATGGTGCTGAGAAAATTGGACAGCTATATATAGAAGAATGAAATTTGACCATTCTCTTACACCATACACAAAGATAAACTTGAAATGGATAAAAGACCTCAATGTGAGGCAGGAATCTATCAAAATCCTAGAGGAGAACATAGGCAGTAACCTCTTCAACATCAGCCACAGCAACTTCTTTCAACACATGCCAAAAAAAAGACATGTCTCCAAAAGCAAAGAAAACAAAAGTGAAAATGAACCTTTAGGACTTCATCAACTTTTGGGACTTTGCACAGCAAAGGAAATAGTCAACAAAATAAAGAGACAACCCAAAGAATGGGAGAATGGGAGAAGATATTTGTAAATAACACTACAGACAAAGGGCTGATATCCAAGATCTAAAAAGAACTCCTCAAACTCAACACACACAAAACAGATAACCATGTCAAAAAATGGGCAGAAGACATGAAAAGACACTTCTCCAAAGAGTACATAAATATGGCTAACAGACACATGAAAAAAATGCTCATCATCATTAGCCGTCATGGAGATTCAAATCAAAACCACATTAAGATCCCACCTTACACCAGTTAGAATGGCCAAAATGAATAAGACAGTAAACAACAAGTGTTGGAAAGGAGGTGGAGAAAGGGGAACCCTCTTACACTGTTGGTGCGAATGCAAGTTGGTGTAGCCACTTTGGAAACAGCGTGGATATTCCTTAAGAAATGAAAAATAAAGCTACCCTATGACCCTGAAATTGCACTACTGGGCATTTACCCCAAAGATACAGATGTAGTGAAAAGAAGAGCCACCTGTACCCCAATGTTCATAGCAGCAATGGCCACAGTCACCAGACTCTGGAAAGAACCAAGATGCTCTTCAACAGATGAATGGATAAAGAAGATATGGTCCATATATACAATGGAGTATTATGCCTTCATCAGAAAGGGTGAATACCCAACTTTTGTGTCAACATGGACAGGACTGGAGGAGATTATGCTGAGCGAAATAAGTCAAACAGAGACAGTCAATTATCATATGGTTTCACTTACTTGTGGAGCATAAGGAATAACACAGAAGACATTGGGTGAAGGAGAGGTGAAGTAAGTTGGGGGAAATTGGAGGGGGAGCGGAATCATGAGAGATTGTGGATTCTGAGAAATAAACTGAGAGTTTTGGAGGAGAGCAGGTCGGGGGTTGGGAAGGTCTGGTTGTGGGTATTAAGGAGAGCACATATTGTATGGAGCACTGGGTGTGGTGCATAAACAATGAATTTTGGAATACTGAAAAGATTAAATTAAAAAAAGAAAGATATTTGCAAATGGGGCTGCCTCTAGTTAAGTGTATAGTAGCCTACCATTGTCCTCTACAATCCCTATGGCTTTGCAGAGATTACATAATAAATGAAAAGGGGTGTTACATATCCTTTACATCTTTGAGAGTGTCACTTGATCTCTGTCAATCTACCTGGAACTTTGGGCACCCTGGTATCAGTGTTACCTCACAACTTTTATATGACAGTACTTAATAGGTCTGGTATTACCCCTACACCAGCGTATAGTTACTCTGGTAAATGATGGAGGTCCTTTTAGAGGAAGAATTAGGGAAAATTCTATTGTACTTGTTGTGTACACTTCTATGGCTTCTATGGGATCTGGTTTCCCCTTAAATAGCTGTGCTCTGTGGTTGAGCAGTGTCTGCCTTTTGCTCAGTAGCTCTTAGTCGGATTTAGTTATGTTAGTGAAGCACGTGTCCTTATTATTAGTAGTTTCCTTACTGATATTGTCATTTAATATAACAAAGCCAAAGTTACTCATCCTTCCTCCTTAATCTTAGTTCACTTTAACATTAATCTCCTTTGCTCAGTTTACATCTTTTTTTGTATTCTAAATCTATTTTGTATTATTATGTTAACCCCACAATTAGACATTGTTTATTATTCTTTTATATAATCAATCCTTGTTTAGAGCCACCTACGTTCTCTTCTTCCTTGTTCCAGGAACATTCAGCTGTTTCTCATGGGCCACTGGTTTACTCAAGTTTGTTAATGCCTGTCTCAAGACATGGTTCCACACTCCACATGTGGTCTGACCCAGGGAAGAGTGGGAATATTTTTTGTTAGAAGTTGGACTTCTGCACCTGTTTCTATATGTCATCTGTCCGCATTACACTGCTCTTTGTGTCAAGTTTATAGACAGTCAACCCCTTTCTGGGTATATATATATTTTTTTCTTTTTTTTTTTAAGATTTTATTTATTTGACAGACAGAGAGCACAAGTAGGCAGGGAGGCAGGCAGAGAGAGGGGAGGAAGCAGGCTCCCTGTGGAGGAGAGAGCCCAATGCGGGGCTCGATCCCAGGATGCTGGGATCATGACCTGAGCTGAAGGCAGAGGCTTTAACCCACTGAGCCACCCAGGCACCCCTATATATATATTTTTTTTCCATAAAAACTATTGCCTACTTTATTTTATTTCTATAGACCTGAGTGGATGTCTTTATATTTACTCTTGCAAAAATTCATAGTTTGTAGTGTTCTTGGACCACCCTTTCCTCATAGGGAGAAGCATTGAGCCTTGATTTGAGTTTTAGCCTTGAAGGATGGAGGAGCCAAGAAACAGTGAATTCAGATAGCCTGGGTTCTGATTTCAGTGGTGTTACAGAGAGCAAAGTTACTTAGCTTTATTGAGCCTCAGCCTTCTTTTATCCCCCCACTCAGCCCTCTTGTTTGTAGAATGTAAACTCAGAGGGGTCTGTATTGTTAATTCCAATATTCTCAGTGCCTGGCATAGTGTCTGACACATAGTAGGTGTTCAACAAATGCTTGTTGGTTGATTGAATGAAGGTAATAATATCTACTTTGCAGGGATGTTGTGAGGTTTAGATAATACATGTCAAGTGCCTAATATGGAAGATAGAGTATGGGAGGTGCTCAACCAAAGGCAGATATTCTTATAGAAAAATGGTTTTCTAGGCCAACATGCCTTGTAGTTTTCTATACCTTTCAGGATGAGAAAAAGCACAAACCATAATTCTGGGTTCTGGCAGATTACTAGGCTTACACTGTCACACAGTTCACATTTTCTGTGAAATTCCACTCTACCTGGAGGGCATCTGGACTGCCTAGCAATATGATAGCCACTGGTTACATGTACCTACTTAAACTAAATCAATTTTTTTTTTAAATCACAAGACTCAATCAGAGTAGTCATGTTTTAAATGCTCAGAAACCATATGTAGCTAGTGACTAACACATTAGACAATGCTCCTCTAGAACATTTTCATCATTGCAGGAAGTTCTGTTGGACAGAGATGGTCTAGAGTCCGCAGTGGCAGAAAGGAATGTGATAGAGTAAGGGGGCAAGACCATAAATTAGGAGGTTGAATACAACAATAATATCACAAGCTTCTGAACTTCAGAAAATGCAGAGGAAGGGCAAGCCATTGGGACATTTTGAAGAAAGCATAGGCAGAACCTCGTTGTTGGGTTGGCGGGCTCTGGGAGTTCAGGAGGAACAATAGAAATGAATGCCGGATCCCTGCCATCTTCCAGCCTCCTCCCCCTCCTTTTCCTTCACCCTTGACTCTCCCGCCAAAAGGATGTATGCCCAGGTCACATCTCCATAGGTAACCTGATACCTATGCAGGAAACAGATAAAAGACCCTCGCCAACTCCCTCCCAGTGGACCTCCCCCACTCTGCTTTCCAGAGTCACGCAATCTCGCCCGCCCAAGGGTGCCCACCTCCTCCCGGCACAACTTTCCTGGCTCCCCTTCTCCTGAGCCCTGAAACTTTGCCGGAGAGTGCCTTTAATAAATCTTGCCTTGTGCCTACCTCGCCTGGTGTCATGTTTATCTCGCCTATAAAACCTTACACTAGTGACAGAGTGAAGGCAGATGGTACAAAGGTTCTGGTGTTCAGCAGGGTTGAAATCCTAGCCTCATAGCTCACCAGCTGTAGTGACTAACCACTTTTCCAAGCCCACTTTCTCATTTGTGAAATGAGAGGAATAGCATTTGCCTCACAAGGTGGTTGAGAACTTTAGGATGACTTGATTACACAGAAAAGGTTAGCCCAGGGAGACATAAGGAAGGCACAGTGGGTGGTAGTCAGACCACTGTTATTGTTCTGGTTTGGACATCTGGGTGAAGTGGTGTTGATTGATAGAATCATCTCTTACTGCACAATTCCTTTTTTCCTCCCCCCAGAAACTCCAGTGCTCTTTCTGCAGATGCCACAACATTATAGATTTCTATATGAATCTCCCTGGCAAGGTCCTAGATATTGGGAATTTTTCCTATCAGTATAAAACATGACTTATGTTCCATTCCCAAATCTACAAGATGAGTTAAAATCTTGGAGTCAAGTTCAGGTGGGGAAAGACCAAAATGGTTAGTATCTCTCTGTCTCCCCTCAATCTGATGTTTGAAGCTCTTCTACAATAAGATTATCTACCACAATGCCACAATCCTAATAATAATTTCTGTAGCTGAAAGTTCAGTGGGCTAGCACTGTGCCAGACACTTTGCAGGAGTTGTCCCATGGCTGTGTGTTGTTCCCTTTTCCTGAGGAGGAAATTGGGCTTCAGTGAGATGCATAGAGTCTGTTGTTACCATTTCAGAGGGTAAGGGTTGGAAGATTTCTTCACCTTGGTCATTCCTCTGTCTGTCCTTTCTGCTGCTCCCTGTTTCCTTGTGGTTCTTGGTTATTCAGATTTCAGTACATTTCACTGGAAGTGTGAGAAGGGGGATGATGGGGAAACCCTTGCCTATGAGGTAGCCAGGCTGAAGGTGGAGGTCATGGGGCAGAGAGGGGGTAGCTAACTCTCTGTAGGGGAGAAAAAGAGAGGAGGGAGTGGTCCTGCTTGGGGTGCAGTTGTGGCGCTCTCTGCATTCCCTCCCACACCAAGCCTTAAAGAGGAAGCAAATCTTTCCAGCATAGGCAGCAGCTGTAGGTCACATGCTGGCTTTCCACCACTCCAACTCCAACTTTTATTGTATTTCTCTCTATACACTGATATCTTTTTTCCCCCTCAGCAACTGTAAGTTCAATATTACCTCTACTCTATGGATGTTAAAAACAAAGCCCAAAGAAGTGAAGTGATTTTTTCCACATAATAAATGACAGAGCTGGGATTTGAACCCCTGACTCTCTAAGGATGTGCTCCTCTCTTGTTTTTAAATGAAACTAATAACATTCTTTCTATAATGTGTTACTCTAATTTGGTCTTTTGTAAAGTCAAGAAAGTTCCCTGTAACTGTTACCACATTTCTTTTTCTTTTCTTTTTTTCTTTTTTAAGATTTTCTTTCTTTGAACATTATGTTGAATCAGCTGCATTGAAGAAATCTTACCAGCAGGTAGCAACATGAAACCAAGAACTCAGGACACTAGTTCATGATGTCTGAGGGGAGAACGGTATTTGCTGCTGTGTCCCTGACAAGGTGGGTGTCTGGCTTCCTTTTGTGATTTCTTGGCTACTGGATTCACCTCCTGGGGCTCGGCCTGGTTTCCTAAGGCTGTCAGGACAAAGTCCTCACCTTCAGCCTTGCCCAGACCCTCCTGGACTGCTGAGTGAGTCCCTGCTTCTTTTGCTCCTCCTCTACTCCCTGTCTCCTAATCTCCAATGACTTAATGCTCCTTGATCTACCCATAATGTTCTTGCACATTCCATGCCTCTGTCTCTGCTGGTCACTCTGCATAGAGGGCCCTTTCTCCCCTCCCCCACTGGCTAATCCCTTTTCATCCTTGGGGCCCACTCTGCTCCACTTCCCCCATGTCCAGGCTGCATGGGGTCCCTTCTTCATGCATCTGGCTGTCACAGCACTGATGACCCTAAGTCCTATTCTTTTTTGCTTGGCTGCCTTTCACCTACAGTCCCCTAGGAGGGTAGGAACTCTGTACCATCCTTCTAGGGTTATTTATACTGCCAGGCATGGAAGAGGTGCAGAAAAAAATATTGTTGATGAGTGAATGAACAAATGAGTGTTTACAGAGAGCCAGTGACCTGTCAGGGACAACTCTATGCAAGGGCCTTTGTGGAACCCCAAATTGATGAGTGTCTTGTGGATATGACAGTCATCACCAGGGAGGATGGCTCTTGTTGGCCTGCAGGGTAGATGGTATTTGTGTTTTCTGTAGGGGGCATTTCTGGCTTCATGGCAGCAGCCTCTTTGAATCTCCTTAAATACCTCCAAGGAAGTATGCATTTTCTCAAGATGTAAAGAGGAGTAATTTAAATAAATGGAAGGAAAATGCATTTTAATTGCATTATTATACTAATTTATGTTTCCTGCTCCCCTTGAAAAGGTGCTTTTTCACAGTGTGGAAGCACATTAGGATTGGGAGTTGAGACTAATTGTTTCAGATGGCTGCTGAGAGACAATGGGCTTTGTTTTTACAGCTCTCAAAGTAGGTGGGTAAACAGGCCCATTTATTCCTCTGTAAGACCAGATCAGGCCTCAGGACTCAGGGACCACAGGGTAGTGTCTGCACTCCCGGCCCAGCCACAGGCACATAGTAGGTGTTCAGGAAGAATTTGCTCAGTGAATAAATGAACAAATAATAGAGAAATGAGGCTAGATACACAAATGAGAAGGATTTGTGGTTGGTCCTCTTCCACAGTATGGTTCTGTGAAATCTGGTTGTAGGGAGGAAGAGGTGACTGAACATCTGGGGTCCTACATGCTCTTAGATGCAGGGCAACCAGTGGATGCCTTTTCTCTCTTCATCTTCAAAACTACCCTGTGAGGTAAGCCCAGTTTACAGGTGAGGCCCAGACCAGTTAAGTCACTTGCCCCAGGTCTGGGTGTCAGAGAGGGGCCAGTATGAGGAGCAGCTGTGCTGAATTCCAGCATTCATGCTCTCCCCTCTTCCCAAGTCAGGCCCTTTCAAATGATGACTATGACATATTGAACACCTAATATGTGTGTGTAAGGTTTTATAGGAGAGATAAACACAACACCAGGTGAGGTAGGTACAAGGCAAGATTTATTAAAGGCACTCTCTGGCGAAGTTTGGTGAGTTGTTCCTTGAGGAGGCCATTGGCCCTCTCGACCTTACCCAAGGATTGGGGGGTGATAGGGGATATGGAGTTTCCAGGTGATGCTGAGGCTCTCGGAGATTTGTTGTGTGATGCTGGAGATGAAGGCCAGTACATTGTCTGATTATAGGGTTCGAGGGAGTCCAAACCTCCAAACCTCAATGAGAATGGTGGTGACCACGTCTGCTGTTTCCCTAGTGGTGGGGAATGCCTCGACCCAGCCTGTGGAGGTGCCCACAAGAGTTACTAAGTATCTAAAGGTTTTATGTCGAGGCATGTGAGTGAAGTCAAGTTGCCGGTCCTCGCCTGGCTGATGCCCACAGAGTTGGTTGGTGGGTCCCCGTCTGCGGAGGCCACCCTGGGCGTTGACACAGAACAGGTTCTGCAGGCCTGGTGTACCTCCTTAATGGTCTTTTGGAGGAGGGAGTGGTGAAAGAGAGGTTGGAGAAATTGGTATAGGGCTTTTGGACCAATGCGGAGAGACTGGTGGATGTCAGTAATGAGGGTGTGGATTAGGCTGTTTGGGAGGGCAATTTTGTCCTCGACAAAATACCATCCCTTGTCACCCAACCTGCCACCTAATGTTTTAAGGGCCTGAGTCACCTCATCAGTGTACAAGGAACTGTGAGAAGTGTTGAGAAACAGAAGAGTGGCTGGGGAGGAGTTTAAGGCCATCTGTTGGGCAATAGAGTCAGTCTTGTTGTTCCCCAAAGAGATGGTCCTTGGAGGTCTGATGGCCATGGCAGTGGACAATAGCCACCTCAGTAGCGTACTTGAGAGCCTCAAGGAGTTTGGCAATAAGAAGCCCATTGACTCTGGGGGTTCCCTTGGTTGTGAGAAATCCCCTTTCTTGCCAGAGGATTGCGTGTGGGTAATAAGGAAAGCATATTTGGAGTCAGTATAAATAGTGACCCGTTGGCCCTCAGATAAGTTAAGGGCCCTGGTGAGAATCACAGGTTCTGCCTTTTGAGAAGTAGTCCCAATGGGAAGGGGGGGCCACTTCTATGACTGCATCCAGGGTGACCACTGCATCGGCCACATGTCGCCATCCATCTGGAGCTATGAGGGAGCTCCCATCCACAAACAGAGTGCAATCGGGGTTAGGCAGCGGCCGGTCCGAAAGTCCTGGATGGGAGGGAGAGAGTTGTTCCAGGAGTTGAGAGCAGGAGTGGAGAGGAGTGGGGGTAGATGAAGGTGTTGGCAAGAGAGTGATGGGATTTAGGTGAGGGGAGACAGAAAGTGTGACCTGGGGTTTTCTATGAATAGCAGGTGGTAGAGTTGGAGACGGGAAGGAGTGAGTTGCACCAAGGATTTGTGGCTGACTAAGTCCATCAGTCGATGAGGGGAGAAGACCATGATGGGCTATCCCTAAGGTAAGTTTTAGGGCCTCTTTTTTTTTTTTTTTTTTTTTTATGTAATCCACTGATTATAATTTCTCTATTTTTTTTCCAATTTATTTATTTTCAGAAAAACATTATTCATTATTTTTTCACCACACCCAGTGCTCCATGCAAGCCGTGCCCTCTATAATACCCACCACCTGGTACCCCAACCTCCCACCCCCCCCGCCACTTCAAACCCCTCAGATTGTTTTTCAGAGTCCATAGTCTCTCATGGTTCACCTCCCCTTCCAATTTACCCAAA
Source organism: Neogale vison (assembly GCF_020171115.1). Lineage (NCBI taxonomy): Eukaryota > Metazoa > Chordata > Mammalia > Carnivora > Mustelidae > Neogale > Neogale vison. Next base: position 123,381,425 of record NC_058096.1, read on the forward strand.
TTCCCTTCTCCTCTCTAACGCCCCTTGTCCTCCATGCTATTTGTTATGCTCCACAAATAAGTGAAACCATATGATAATTGACTCTCTCTGCTTGACTTATTTCACTCAGCATAATCTCTTCCAGTCCCATCCATGTTGCTACAAAAGTTGGGTATTCATCCTTTCTGATGGAGGCATAATACTCCATAGTGTATATGGACCACATCTTCCTTATCCATTCATCCGTTGAAGGGCATCTTGGTTCTTTCCATAGTTTGGAGACCGTGGCCATTGCTGCTATAAACATTGGGGTAGAGATGGCCCTTCTTTTCACGACATCTGTGTCTTTGGGGTAAATATTAGGGCCTCTTTTGTCAGAGAAGCGGCTGCTGCTAGGGCCCCGAGGCAGGGCTGAGATCCCTGGGTGGCGACACTAGTTGCTTGGAGAGTTAATGGGGATAAGGAGACCCTGCTGCGGGAGGCAGTCGATGATGGGCTTAAGTCCTCATCAGTGGGTTGCTACTATAGATCTGCAAATGTCCCATACCTGCAGGTCTATGGAGGGGAGACAGTCTGGGATAGAGGATGAGTCAGAGGGGAGTAGAGGGAGGATGAGGTGAGCAGAAGTTGAGGGAGAGGGAGAGAGATGAATGGTGGCCTGAAGTTTGTTGAGGATATCCCTGCCTAGTAGGGGAACAGGGCAGGAAGGGATAATGAGGAAGGAGTGTGAGAAGGGGAACCCATCCAGGCTTCAGGTAAGGGGTGGGCTGGCCTTTGGAGTAGAGGAAGTACCATCAATTCCCATAACTGCTGCTGGGGAGGGACGAGTAGGGCCCAAGTAGGAAGGCAGGACAGAATGTCCTGTGCCCAACAGAAAAGAAATGGACTTACCTGCTACCTGGACCGTGACCCTGGGCTCAGTATGGATGAGAGGGGTGTCCAAGTCTGGGCTCCATCAGTCATCCTCCAATCCAAGAAGTTGGAAGGCAGGACTTACCATCTCAGGGTCTCCCCTACGTGGAGGCACTGGAAATACCCCGAGGCTGGGGCAGTCCAATTTCCAGGGACCCACTGTGGGACATTGAGGGCACGGCCTAGTAGACACTTTTGGATTGGGGCACTGACGGGCCCAGTGTCCCTGGGCTCCACACTTGAAACAGGCCCCTGGAGGGACGCAGTTAGGTGCTCCCTTCTGTTGACCCCCAGAACCTGCCGGCCTCAGGGCTGCTACCAGGGCTTAGGTCTCCAGTTGGACCTTCTGTTGGAGTCTGGCTTGACGCTTAAGTTCTGCTGCCTCCTCTTGGGAGTTAAAGACTTTAAATGCCATTTTCACCAGATCAGAAATGGGAGTTTGAGGGCCCTCCTCCACTTTCTTTCATTTTTTCCGAATGTCAGCGGCTGACTGAGAAATAAAGTGAATAGCTAAAACAGTCACCCCTGCCAGAGAGGCCAGGTCTAGGTGAGTGTGTTGAGTCAGTGCCTCAGTAAGTTGGTTAAGAAACATGGCCAGGTTTTCGTTGGGTTCCTGAATGATTTCCCTTCACAAACCTTCTACAACTTTCCTTTGCATTCAGGTTTTGTCCCAAACAACCATCTCATTTAGGACAAAATTATCTCCTTTTACTTTCAATAAAGTGTACTCCCATTCCTTAAATCTTTCTTATATATCTTCTACTTTCCTACATACAGAATTGCTTCCTTTATTTCCATCAGTCTTACAATTAGCAGAATTTTGTACTCTTAGAAACATCTTTAGTTATTAATCTCTAGTCAGTTATTAATCAATTGTGAATGGTTATAACAGAATTCTTTAGATGCCAATTTATGAATTAGTTAAGCACAAACCATGCTTACTAACAGATTTAAATATTTTTATTTTCTTTGCTGTAAGAAGCCAAAAGCATAAACCTATGTTCAGTAATCAATGACTTGGCATTTTATCCTCTTTGGAAAAGACCTAAATGTCCAACAAATTTAATTCCATTTGTCATCCAAGCAAAACTTTAAACTTTCAGGTTACCAAAGACTTTGAAAGCTATCTCAGCAATTACCCATTAAAACTTTGAGACAGACAATTAACCACCAGTTTAGTCATTTCTTTGCTAACAAATTTTAACAAATAACAAGAGCTTATTTGACCTTCAGTGAACTTTGATTGAAGTTTCATGTTTACTGTGGATAACTTTGTCAGGAGTTCTGATAGGAGTGGGGAGGGGGAAGAGGAGGGGTAGACAAGGGCACTAGTTCAGAAATCCTGAACATAAGGGACCTTGGCCCATCTGCCTTGGTGTCTGCTGAGGTTATTTAGGTCCATGAAAATCTGATAATTAAACATGCCTTCCAGAGGCCATTGGGACTGATTTAAGATTGGCCAACAGGCCTAAAACACCCCAGGGATGTTTTAAGGTTGAATTTGGATTGGGAGTCCCCATGATTTGTTGCTGGGCAACCTGAGGGCTGGAGAAAGGCGTCCCCTCATCCACCACTGGGTTGCAAAAAAACTGTGTTGACTGCTGTAGAGGTTAGGACATCTCCCAGCCTCTCAGAGTCACAGAGGTCACCTGGTGACTGGCGGGATTTGCCCTGACGTGGCGGCGATTAGGGCAGGGCTTTCCAGATGGAAGCGCAGAATCGGGGGAAACTCACCATGGCTTCAGAAGTGGCAATGGGAAAGGCAGGTCCAGGTCCGGCTAGGGAGAGGAGAGAGCCTCCTCACCGGGGTGGGGTGGGGGGCTCAATCTCCTCCCAGGTTTCAGGCCCCAAATGTAAGGTTTTATAGGAGAGATAAACACAACACCAGGTGAGGTAGGCGCAAGGCAAGATTATTAAAGGCACTCTGGAGAAGTTTCAGGGCTCAGGAGAAGGGGAGCCAAGAAAGTTGCACCGGGAGGAGGTGGGCACCCTCTGGTGAGGTTCCGCAATGCTGGAAAGCAGAGTAGGGGAAGTCGCACTGGGAGGGAGTTGGCGAGGGTCTTTTATCTGTTTCCTGCATAGGTATTGGGTTACTTATGGAGACAAGACCTGGGCATACATCCTTTTGGCGAGTCAAGGGGGGAGATTGGAAGACAGCGGTACCCGGTGACGGTCATTTCCATTGTTCCTCCTGCACTCCGGGAGCCTCTGGAGCTGCTGGTCATTTCTATTGTTCCTCCTGCACTCCTGGAGTCCCTTGACCCAACAGTGTGCAGACACTGAATTAGGTACCTCTCCATTTTATCCCAGTGTGTAGCACAGAAAGAATGTCAGGTCAATGGCGGTAATTACTGTTAGTAAGGACCCCCACAAAATCCTCTGGAAGGAGGTATTGTTTTATTTTATTTTATTTTTTTTAAAGATTTTATTTAATGACAGAGAGAGATCACAGGTAGGTAGAGAGACAGGCAGAGAGAGAGAGAGAGGGAAGCAGGCTCCCTGCTGAGCAGAGAGCCCGATGCGGGACTCGATCCCAGGACCCTGGGATCATGACCTGAGCCGAAGGCAGCAGCTTAACCCACTGAGCCACCCAGGCACCCCTGGAAGGAGGTATTGTTATTTCCCTGGTGAATTAGGATGCAGATTCTGGTTCAGTATTTCTGGAACATGGCCTGATATTCTGCAGGCTGATCATGCCTGCTCCTGCAGGCACACTGAGCAGCAGGACACATATAACACTGCTGAGGTGCAGAGAGAGGCACTAAGGTACAAGGACACCCAGCTGTCAAAAGATTGGCTGTCTTTTCATTCTCCTGCTTCTTAGTCCCCTGAGTCAGGCCTCCTGCCCTGAAGGTAGATCCTGGGGCTATGCTTTCCACAGTTGTTGGGGTACTCTGCAGGGTACCACCAGAGGCCAGCTCCTAGGGGAGTGGACTAGGAGCCAGACCCACTGGAGTGGACTCCAGGCCCCTCAGTGCTCCAGGCCAGATCCCCCAATCCACCAAAGCCACTTCTCTGTTTTTGTCTGCTTGTTGCTTTCCATTAAGCTACCATTGCCTGTTTGTTTTTTAAAAGATTTTTTAAAAATGTTTTTTGTTTCTTATTTATTTATGGGGGAGAGAGAGAGATAAAGAGGAAGAGAAGAAGAGGGAGAAGGGTAAGCAGATTCCCTGCTGAGAAGAGTCTAATGCTTAAAAGATTGAGTCACTGATGAAGTTCTAGAACCTAGGTGAGGTTCAGTGGGCTGAGGTCTGGAGCCGATGACCAAGAAAGAATTCTTGAGACATCTTTGGTGCAAAATGGTGGTTTATTAAAGCACAGGGACAGGACCCATGGGCACAAAGAGCTGCAGTTCTGGGTTGTGAGGCATGGCAGGCTATGTACCCTGTGGTTGGGGGAGGGTGAGGGAAAGGGAGGTTTCAACGGAGCTTTTGTATGCTAAAGAGGGCCTACAAGGTGCTGGGATAAGGATACACCAGGTGTGATCAATGTTGTCTTTTGGCAAGCCATTAACATCAAGATAGTTGGGAGATTCCTGGTGGAATGTCACATTTCTGCTATCAAGCATCTTTGTTAGTGAGGTTTAGGTTTGGAAGAGATTTAACTATATTTACATTTCCTTCTACCTCAGCCTACTTCAGTTTTGTTTATGGAGGGGAGGGTGACATTAGGGATTGAGGAACTGAGTTATTTGCCTCTGGAAATTGTGCTATTGATAAGGTAACTTCTTTGTTTGTAGATCTCTAGGACATTTGTAAACCAAGGGAGACTCCTGTCTTGCAGGATTGTGATCTCTGCAAGTTAACTATTTGTTTCTCCTTTATGGCAGTCAGGGGTGCCTGAGGAATGTCCCACACATTACCAAGGGGAGGGATGGAGAGGGGGTGCAAGGTGCCAGCTTTTGATTTGTCCTCAGCCAGCCTCCTGCTCCCTCATCACCTTCACCTATTGCAAATGAAAAACTATTTCCTGTTATAGAGGAAACCAGTCAGTAAGGCGGGGGTGGGGGAGAGGCTATATGGAGAGGTGTGGCAGTGACCCTCAGAAGCTTCTTGCCCCGGCAACCAGTCTGCCCCTCCCACCATCTCACCAGGGCTGCTCTCCACCCATGATCTCATGGACACAAGACAGAAATAGAGATGCAAGAAGAGGTCTCATGCTTGAAGATGCCACCTAGTCTGGAGATGTATTACAGAATTCAAATCCAGCCTGACTCAAGTTGTAGAACAACAAGAAGGAAATATTAAAAAAACAAAATAAAACAAAACAACAAAACAACTCTGCATTATATTTGGATCTAGAAAATAATGGAAACCCTTTTAATTTTGCTTAAATTTATTATAAACTTCTTCAGAAGGGAAATCAAATTTTAATTGCCCATGACAAAAAGGAATACCTCTGGGATCATGTTAGGCAGGAAAACAATTTTAAAATGTTTATTTTGAGTTAACATCTCAATTTATGATATCATAAATACCATTAATGAACTATGAGTATCTCCTACTCTTACCAACTTTTATGACCTTCTATAGTTTTCTTAAACAACTTTCACACTTATACATCTATACAAATAATGGGGTATCATTTAGATGAGTAAAAATGAGCTCTGTAACAAGAAAGTAACATACAAAAGGGAAAATGACACCTAAATACAAAACCAAGTGTGGTTATTGTTAGGGTAAAGAGTCAACCACCCCTCAATTAGACAAAGAGCACCCTCAATAATGCAAGTCACACAACAAGGTTTATTTCCAGCTAGCTAGGGTCCAAGTATCCCACACAGCGGGTTTCAACAAGAACCCCAAGCACTCAAAGCCAAGGGTTTATATAGCACTTTCAAGGCACTTCTTCATGGCTACATTCATATCTTGCACCCCACTTTGACATTTTAACTTTGTTTAACCTTTTGCCACCCTGGCATCACCCTGGAGCCATCCTGGCAGTTAAGTGAGATTTAGGTTTAGAAGAAATATAACTTTATTTACATTTCCTTCTGCCTCAGCCTCCTTCAGTTTTATGGTGCAACCTTAGGCCTTGAGGAACTGAGCCATTTGTCTCTGGAAATTGGGCCATTGAAGAGTTAGCCCTTTTTGTTGTAAATCACCAGGACATTTGCAAACCAAGGGAGATTCCTGTCTTGCAGGATTGTGATCTCTGCAAGTTAACTATTTGTTTTTCTTTAACATTTGGTCCCTATGGCACCATCACCTAACCGCCCTGGTGGTATATGATTAAGTTGTTTTCTTAGGTTTTAGCAACTTTCTCTTATCTCAAGTTACATGCGTGTGCGGGCTGGTTAGGGACACTCAGTAAAAAATGGCTTCCCGGCCTTCAGGATGGCCATTCTTATACTAACTCACTCTTAACAGTTATGTCCCATCTTCCTTAGGACCTTCACCTCTGTTAATCATCAAGCTAACTTTGCTTAGCTCAAAAACTTGAACATTTAGTTTTCTTATCATTTTACATCTTTATTTGAAAAGTGCTTCTGGTTCCAAAGAAATGGTTCCTATAGTTTCCTCTTAGATAGGGTTTTTGTATCAGAGGAAGAGGTAAGTTCTCATTTATTTGATCTGCCTTGTCCTGCTTCATCCCAGCAGGCCATAGTAAGCCCTCAACCACTGGCATGTGGCTTTACCTCCCTGGAGTCTGGGAGAGGGCATCAGGTCAGGCTATCAAAAATTCTGCCTGCTTTTTATGTAAGGGCTGGAGTCAGTCTTTGATGCCTCAGTGACTACATAAACATTGTCTCCTGCTTTCACACCCCTTTGTGGTATATGCAGATGCCCACCTGTCTATCTTGCTTGGTAGAGCATTCTCCTTTGTCATTTTTATTCCCTCAGAGCAGGGGGATTCATTAATTATGCTCCAGTTATTAATTATGTTGCCTAGGGCCTGTCGCTTCCTTGATACTGCATCCTACCAGCTTCTACTTAGACAATGCCTACCTCTGTCCCTATGTTGACTTACTTCTCTTTCTTGGCAGTGTGAAATGATTTAACCTCCCCAAACCCCACTCACATATCTGTTTATAGTCTCTGAAGCCATACCACATTACCATGATATGTTTAATTATCAGTGTCTGGCCTGGAAGGGGACAGGTTGTCTACATGGATGATATTAATAATTGATAAGAAATAAATAATATTTCTTATGCTCTTTCTTTCTTTCTTTCTTATGCTCTTTCTTTCTCTACACACACACACACACAATTTAATCTTAAGTATACAACATTATAAATGAATGGGAAAAATAGAATTAGTAATTGTATTTTCTTTCTGTGTTTAATTTCCTTCATCTTTAGTAGGTTTTCCTGTTTTGTTTTGTTTTTTCCAAGTTGGGTCTGAAGTGGTATACTCAGTCCTTATTTGTGTGGAATGATCTCTCTGAAATACCAGTTTAACTGAGCACAGTGTTGAAAAGAGTATTCTCTCAGCATTTGAAGCTATTTCCCATAATCTTCTGACCTTTGTTGACAGTATTGTTGATGATGTACTAACTTAATTATCATTCTTTTGAAGGAAATCTGTTTTTGTGAAGTCTGTATCAGTCTAATTGTTATTATTTTGTTGGAAATTTGCTTTCTTATCTGTCGTTGCTTATAAGATTTTCTCTATGTCTTGGGTATTCTTTAGTTTTGTTATGCATATAAGTTTACATTTGTTTAGATTTTCTTTCCTTCATACTGACTATGGTTCTTAAATCTGAGAATCCATGTCTTCATCAATTCTGGAAAATCCTCAGGTGTTATATCTTATCATTTCTTCAAGTATTACTTCCCTCATTCATATCTTTTCCTTCTGGAAATCTTAGTAGTTGTAAGTGGACATTGTCATTCTATCCTCAGCTCTCTTAAATGCTCTTTTATATCTTTATCTCTCTATCTCTTTGTCCTGAGTCTTTGAAATTTCCTCAGGTTCATATTTTAGTTCACTGCTTCTCCACTCAGCTTTGCCTAGTACTATTTTGCTAAACCTGTCTCGAGTTTTTTAAAACCTTATTTCGATGGTTGAATTTTTTTAAAAAGCTGTATTGTAGTTCATATACCACACAGTTTAAATGGTTAAACTATACAATCCAATGGTTTTTAGTATAAATGACTGAAATTTTTAAAAATTTATTTATTTATTTATTTATTCGACAGATGGAGATTACAAGTAGGCAGAGAGGCCAGCAGAGAGAGAGGAGGAAACGGGCTCCCCACTGAGCAGAGAGTCCAATGTGGGACTCAATCCCAGGACCCTGGGATCATGACCGAAGACATAGACTTTAACCCACTGAGCCACCCAGGCACCCCTGAATGACTGAATTTTTAATGTCCATAAATTCCATTTGTTTATTTTAAAAACTTGCCTGCTTTAAAAAAAGAATGTCCTGTTCTCTTATAAACCCAGTTTTTTAAAAGAATTTATTTATTTGTTTGACAGAGAGAGATCACAAGTAGGCAGAGAGCCAGGCACAGAGAGAAGGGAAGCAGTCTCCCTGCTGAGCAGAGAGCCCGATGTGGGGCTTGATTCTAGGACCCCAAGACCATGACCTGAGCTGAAGGCAGAGGCTTAACCCAGGCATCCCCTAAGCCCAATTCTTAAATTTTGGGTTATTATTTTAAACACATTTATAATCTTGAGGTGCCTAGGTGGCTCAGTCTGTTAAGTGTTCTTAACACTTAATAGTTCTTAAGTGCTTCTCCCTTTCCCTTTGCCCCTCCCTGCCCCTGCTTGTACTCTGTCTCTCTCAAATAAAAAACAAAATCTTATAAAAACTTTTATAATCTTTATTATGTTGCCTTATTGTCTAAAGTTCTTATGAGTGTAAGCATTATTATTATTTTTTCCTTTAAGTTGTGTTTGTTGGGGCTCCTGGGTGGTTCAGTCAGTTAAGCGTCTGCCTTTGGCTCAGGATATGATCCTGTCATTCGGCTCCCCACACAGGGGGGGTCAGCTCCTCTCTCTGCATTTGCCCCTCCCCTGCTCATCACTTATCTCTCCAATTTTCCCCTCATGGTCCAGTAGTTGTTTATCTCTCCTTTTCTCAGCTTCTTTATTGTCCAACATTTGATCTTTTATGTCACTAATTCTCTCTTCTGCCTCATATATCCTAGCAGTAAGAGCCTCCATTTTTTTTATTGCATCTCATTAATAGCTTTTTTTAATTTCAACTTAGTTAGATTTTAGTTCTTTTGTTTCTCCAGAAAGGGATTCTCTAGTATCTTCTATGATTTTTCAAGCCCAGCTAGCATCTTTATAATCATCATTCTGAACTCTAGTTCTGACATCTTACTAATGTCCATATTGATTAGGTCCCTAGTTGTTGGTACTGACTCTAGTTCTTTTAGTTCTTTTTTTATGAGGTGAGTTTTTCTGCCCTGTTATTTTATCCAGAAAAGAATCGATGAATGGGAGAACCAAATACTAAAAGGGTAGCAATGACTCCCAGAAAAATATATACTAACCAAATCAGAAGAGACCTGAAACTGGGAGGAGAGGCAAAGGGGGAAAATATATATGTAATAGAACAGGGCCACACACTTGATTTTGGGTATATTTTGGTCTGTTAGAAGAAAATGCCTCTCAAATTTTTAAAGAAAGAAAAAAATATATATATATACACATATAGATATGTGTATATATATATATGTACACAAAAATAAGGGTAAACATGATGAGGGATTATGACTATAATGAAAGATGAAAGTTAAAAAAGATTCGAAAAAAAAAGAACTGATAAGATAAGAACTTGGTTGCAAAAAGAAAAAAAAGAAGGAGAAAATGTGAGCAGGTTGGAGACTAGAACAAAGCCATACACTAGATTTAAGTACATTTTGATATGTCAGAAGAAAATGTATCCCAAATTTTAAAGAAAGAAAAACTTGTATGTGTTGGGCCAGCAGGCTCTGGGAGTACAGGAGGAACAATAGAAATGACCACTGCAGGGACCAGGGACCCGCCATCTTCCAGCCTCCTCTCCTCCCTTTTTTTAACCCTTGACTCTCCTGCCAAAAGTGTGTATGCTCAGGTCACATCTCCATAGATAACCCGATACCTGTGCAGGAAACAGAAGTATCAGGACATCCCACCCCATACCCTCCAATCACCAAATACCCTAACATATATGGATGTGAGTCCATGCCCTACCTTGGCCCGAAAAAACACCCCCACCAACTCCCTCCCAGTGCGACTTCCCCGACTCTGCTTTCCAGAGTCGCAGGACCTCGCCCGAGGATGCCCACTCAGGGCACCTCGAGGAGGTGGCTCCTCCCGGTGCGACTTTCCTGGCTCCCCTTCTCCTGAGCCCTGATACTTCACTGGAGATGCCTTTAATAACTCTTGCCTTGCACCCACCTAGCCTGGTGTTCTTTACCTCGCCTGCGAAACTTTACAATATGTATACAAAAAATAAGGTTAAATACAATGAAGGAATAGAATATGACTGTAACAATGAAAATTTTAAAAAAGATTTTTTAAAAGGTATTGATAAAATAGCTTAAAAAGGTTACAATAAGAAAGAGGAAAAATTAAAAAGAATAGAATAAGAAAAAACAAACAAACAAACTTAACTTTGAAAGACTTAGGAATCATGGGGGGAAAGCAATGAATTTTATGAGCTGTATTCCAGTAGCTCTGGAGTTCTGCGGTTCTCATTGATCAGAGAACTTGGTCTTGGTCTGAATGTTCTTGTTGATATTCTCAGGGAGGGGACTGTCAGTACTGATTCTCAAAAGACTTTGCCCAAGGCGGAATTTCACTGCCCTTCCCAGGGACTGGGCTAAGTAATATGCTCTGCCCTTCCCAGGGGCTGGGCTAAGTAATCTGCTCAGGTTGGCTCTCGGGAGCTTTTGTTCCCTGAATGCTTTCCTAGAGCTTTGGAGGATGGGGATGAAGATGGTGGCCTCCAAGTCTCTGACCCTGTAGGAGCTGAGAGCTTGGGGCCCCACTCCTCCATGCACCCTCAGAGAAAAGTGGTCAATCCCACCTATCTCCCTGGTCTCCAGCCACACAGTGTGCTCAGCCAGCCTGAGACCAAGCATTTCTATCTCTGGTGCAGGGCCCCATTTGGGATCTCCAAACCCAGGAGATTCCTGCAGTGTGCTCCCCACCACTCCTCCTGCTGGAGGGGGAGGAGGATCTCCTGGGATCTGTCACCTGTAGGGTCCCTACTTAAAGAGCAGTAACCTAACTGTGCCTCAGATCACAGTGAGAGGTAAGCCTGAGCTGAGCGCTCACTCTTCAGCTCCATCTCTGTAGTCAGCTTCCCTGCTCAAATATCTGGGAACTCTGCCACACTCAGACACCCCTAGTCTTTTTGTGACCTCGTGGGTCCTGAGACCACACTGTCTCCATGAGGGCTTCACCCCTGCTTAGCCTCTGGAACGATGTCCCTTAGTGGAGCCACCTTGTAAAAGTTCTGATTTTGTGCTCCACTGCTCTCTCACTTGCTAGGAGCCGGCCCCTCCCCCAGCCATTGATCTTCCACTATATCGCCTCAGATTCACTTTTCATATGTCTTACCTTCCAGAAAGTGGTCGCTTTTCTGTTCTTAGAATTGCTGCTATTCATTTCTTTGATCTCCTGTTGAATTTGTAGGTTTCAGAATGGTTTGATATGTAGTTGAATTCCTGATACCCCACAAAATTTAGGTCTCCTACTCCTCTGCCATCTCTCTTTGCCCTTTACTCTTGCCCCTTCTTCCCACTAAGAGGTATAACAGCCTTGCTGTGACCACAGGATGAATGACAAACTAAGGATGCTGGGCTAGGAGCTTGGATCCTTGATATCTTCAAGCAGTGGTTCAACCCTGGGCTGCCTAACTCTGGATTTCTTGTAATAGGAGGGAAATATACTCCTTTTGTGTAAGGCAAAAAATTAATTGGGTTTCCTAATGCTTACAGTAGAACCCATTCTTAAGGCCTAAGAGGGCAGACAACATATTGCTTTATAACAAGGGTTTGCAACTGTTTGTGTGAGTAATTGGAAAGATAAAAGAAACATGCTCATGTTCATAATCTCAGCTGGTTATGTGGATCGTGCAGTTTTAGGTATTATCTCCTTATTCCCAAAATAGCACTATGACAGAAGCAAGGCGGGCCCAATCCATACTTGATATCGTTGGACAACAAAGCCCAGAAATACTCAGTGAGGAAGTTTTTAATTATAAAATAATACAGGTTCATTGTATACTCAGTGGAAAACACAGAAAAGTATGGGAAGAAATTACTTGAAATCCCTCTCTGCCTTCCACAGAATATTTCCATGGATTTTATTCTGGTATTTTCCTTTTGTGCAAGCACACATCAATACACACACTTTTAGAGTTCTTTCTTTCTTTCTTTCTTTTTTTTTTTTTTTTTTTTCCTCAGTGCATTCCAAAGGTCACACAGATTGCCATTGTGGAAACCAAAATGGAAGCTGGGATCATGGTGTCAAGTCTAAGAACAATCATTTGGCTTAAGAGATAGACTGGGGTATAGCTTATTGGTGTTCACTCTTCAAAGAATGAGAAAAGAGGATCCAGAGAAAGCCAGGGAAGGCTATCCAAGGACTGTGGAGAGCAAAGTGTTGCCCTGTTTCTAGTCTCCTTTGTTTCTTACTCAGAATTTTCTCTGTGGGGATCTTGCTTTAGTGGAGTGCAGTGACCACTGTATAAAAGTTGTTTTATTCTCCAGGATGAGCCCGTGGTCAAGGTCTTTTTACAGACCTTGGGGGAATGGTCAGCAGTCAGAGTGGGGGCACCTCTGCCCTTTCCTGCCAAATGGAGAGCTGGAGTTCCAGAAGGCTTGGAGAAGAAGGAAGAGGTAGAAGAAAGGGATGGTCAGAGGAGAGAAAAGGAGGGAGGAGAAAATATCATAGAAAAGGCAGAGCTCTGTAGACCCCTAAGAGATGGATTTCTTCTATCGCTATACCCCAGCCATGCTTTCCTGGGCCTGCATTTCTGTCCCAACATGATATTAGCAGAACACACAGAACATAGGCCTGGTTTCAACTTCTCCTTCTGCTTATTACCCCATGTGACTTTGGCCCCTTCTTTAAATTCCTTGAGATTCTCTTCCCTTTTGTGTGTCATGGGATGACAGATGAGGTTACCACAGCAGTTATCGGGAGTGAAATGGTGGTGAGAACCCAACACTTGCCTCTCTCTGGGTAGGGATGCCTGGTGGGAAGCATTAGCATGCCCTAGCCTGCCCTCAGAAGTAAGCCGAGATGGTCTTTGCTTACTGAGTTCTATACTCAGAGTATGCAGATTCTATCTTCTAACCTGATTAGAACAATTCATATAGGGGAGAGAGATAAGTCTCTCTACTGCTCTCATTTACATATGGTGGAGGCTGGTGGAAGAGAGAAGAAGGCTAACATTTCAGATCCTCCCACAGGTCCTGCTGCTGGAAGGCAAGAGCCAGGGAGATGGACTTGAAGACAAGGAATGCGACTTGAATTCAGAAACTCCAAAGCCAGTGTCTCAGACATTTGCCATCACACTCTCTCTCTTTTTTTCCTCTTCATCTCTTCTTATTTCTCCTTTTGGCTCCTCTTTGCAAGTATGCTTCCTTTTCTTCCTGCCAAGTGGCTTTCTTCATCTGCTAAAACATGCCACCTCCAGAGGGTTACATGTTACAGCCTCATGACCAGAGAGGGCCTGACCTGATTTCTTCTCTGGTACCAATTCTAAAAATTCTAGGAAAAGGTCTTAGTGGCTGAACCTGGATTGGATGGCCACACTTTTACCAGTCACCTAGGGTCATGTAAAAACTCTGTAGTTCCTCAGGATCCAAATGGATGGATAAGGAGGTGGAGATTTAGATTAAAAGGTGCTAGGAGGTAGTGCCATATGTGTTCACTAGGGGAATTCACATGTATGGAGTATTTGGGGGGGGAGGGGAGGAGTCTCTAGAAAAAGCTGGACAATGAGATACCCCCAGAGGCATGAAATAAGGATATGTTGAACAGGAAGATCTGATAATCAATCTTAAGGTGTTTTTTATTTGTTGGGATGTAAAACTACTCTGTCCTCAAACATGCCACAAAGCCTGCCCTATGCTTTTGATGCCCATATGAGTGATTTGGGTGAAGTAAGTATATGCATCTTACCTCCTAACTGGTGCCTGGTAGAAGGGAGAGTTAAGTTGTAGGATGTGGGTATGGTGACGTGACTATGCTTGGAACTAGAATTTTCTTCAAGAATGGGAACTCCTTTGAAAATAGCAATGGGGTTTCCATAGAATGATGGCAGCTGCTTGAGCCAACTTTAGTTAAGTACCGGTGGCCTGAGGACACAGTTGACATTTGAGTTAATATGCAAAATGGATGTAGACTCTATATCACAAATAATAAATAATGTAGCATGTACAGAGTTTAGTGTTTAATAAATGTATAGTAAACAGTTGTTCTTGCCTCCCTCAGGCATCCTTCTTCCAAGAAGGATATTTTATTTTTTTAATTTTATTTTTTTAAGATTTCATTTCTTTATTTGAGAGAAAGAGAGCATGAATCATGGGCAGGAGCAGAGGGAGAGAGAGAAGCAGACTTCCCACTGAGCAGGGAGCCCAACAGGGGGCCTGATCCTAGGACCCTGAGATCATGACCTGAGCTGAAGGCAGACACTTAAATGACTGAGCCAACCAGGCACCCTTGGGGACATGATTTTAAATACTTTCTAAGATTTACTTTTATGTGAAAAAAAATTTTTTTTGAAAGGGTGAGGGTTTTGGAAGTAGAGAGACCTAGATTTTCACCCATTTTGCCTCTTGCTGAGCAGTTTCTGCAGTTTACATAACCTCTTAGATATCTGTGTCTGCGTCTACATCATGGGGGTAATGATGCCAACTTCAGGGTATGGATATAGCAGTTAGTTGAGAAAAAGAATGCAAACACTCCAGTGCCTGATGTACACATTGGAGCCCACTAAACAGTAACTCCATCCATGTCCATGTTTCTTTCTCATTTCCTCAATTTTGTTAACAAGCTCCTTTAGGGCAGAAGCCATGTTTAATAAGAACATGGAATAGTTTTGTTTTTAAGCTCATATTTCTCATATAATTTTTCTAATGGTCTTGTGAAGAAGGTAGAACAGTGTCTTATTTCTTCTTCTTTAAGGAAGAGCTGACTGAGGTGTGCTTAGCATACAGCCTAGCACGTGTTAGATGTTTAATGTTTGTTGAGTGAATGTTGAATGAATTCTACACATGAAGGCACTCTGTGACTACTTACTGAATCCATCTACTTCTTTATTCATTCATCAAATATTTATTGAGCACCTGCTATGTACCTATCTGTGAATAACAGCAAAAGCCCTTGCCTCTGTTGTGCCCACTTTGTAAAGAAATAAATTAATAATTTAATGACTAAATGGATTGAGAAGAGAAGGAACTATTGCTGTTGGAGTCCAGCTGGTATAGGCTGCATGTTTGTGTCCTTCAGAATTTGTGTTGAAACCTGATCCCTGATGTGATAGTTTAGGAAGAGGGGACTTGGGGAGATGATCAGGTCATGAAGGTGGACCCTCATGAATGAGATTGGTGCCCATGTAAAAGAGACCCCAGGGATCTCTCTAATCCCTACAACCATATGAGGCACTGTGTGTTTACCAGGAAGACACCCCATACTCAACACCACATTGGTTGGCACCTTGATCTTGGACTTCCAGCCTCCACAACTGTGAGAAATGAATATTTATAGTTTAAGCCACCCAATGTATGATAGTTTGTTATAGCAGCCTGAATGGACTAAGATAACAGTCCCAGGTATTTTATTTCTGACCTTTAAAAAAGGAATATGTGCAGAATTTTAGAATGACAGATATAGAAGGTACTTTGGGGTAACATCTAGTCCTGTCAAATGTATTTTTTTTAAAGCCTGAGAACACTGTGTTCTAATGAGAACTTACTACAGACAGCAATTTCTTTCTTTTTTTTTTTTAAAGATTTTATTTATTTATTTATAGCATGAGCAGGGGAAGGGGAAGAAGGAGAGGCAGAGAGAGAACCTCCAACAGATTGCACACAGAGCCTGTCTCCTGAGATCACGATCTGAGCTGAAACTGAGTTATACATTCAACTGATTACATGATCCAGGTGCCCCTACAGAGAGCCAATTTCTAAAGGAGATACAAGAAGTGCTACTTTGTATCTTCAGTTCCTTAAAAATATTCATTGGCTCCCAGTCTCTTTTTAGCTACCATTCCACTTCTCTACTTCTAAGACTTGAGAGGGTATATTACATACATACCCTGTCTCCCATCTCTATGCTCCCACTCCCTCTCCAACCCACCCCTGAATGGATGGCATACCTATCTTCCATCAGAACTTCTCTGAGCACAGTTTTCCAAGACCTCTGTCTCTATGGCCTTCTTTTGTTCTCATTGTAATTGACCTCTAAGCAGCTGTGACACAATTGCTTCTTCCTAGAAACACAATCCCCTTTGGGTCTATGGGAACATTCTCTCCTGTCTCCTCCCAATTTGTCTGATCTTCCTCCATCTTCTCTGTTGGCTCTCCTCTTCTATGTTTTGAGTTTCCTATGAGTCAGGCTTTGGTCTTTTCATTTACCTCCACAGACACTTCTAAAGTACTCTCATTGATGCCCTCAGTTTTAAATACCATCTGTATTTTGAGATCTTCTAAAATTCTGTCATCAGTCCAAATTTCTGACAAACCTAAGACTTAAATATCTAAATGTCTGCTTACCACTATGATTTCTCATGGTAACTCAGAATTAGTTACCCAGTGTGAGCTCTCCATCTCTACCATATTCAAATTGTTTAGTGTCAGTTTGCCCTCTCAGTAATGAGCCTCCCTGCCCCTAGCAGCCACTGGCTCAGTCCAGGGGAATGCCCCATGATTCATCCTTCTTCCCCAAAACCAACACCCACTCCTACAAGCCCATCTCTCTCATCCTCCTAAATATATTTCCCACTTGTCCAGTTTGTCTATTTCCACAGTCACTTCTTGCTTTCAGCCCCATCAACTTGCTAGATCACTGCAATGAACCCCTTACCCAATTTCTCTGTTTCCAGTCTATTAAAATACAAATAATTTCATAGTATGCTGAGGTTTAAAGATTCTTCAATGCCCTTGCAGAGCCTCAATGTAAAATCTAAACTCCTTACCAGGGTGTGGCAGGCCTTCTCTCTGGGTTAGGATCTCTCAATGTGCCCACTACACCCTAGTCACACTAACTTCTCTTGGGTCTCCCACATGGGACAGTATCTTCCCAGTTTCAGGGCCACTGCATGCAAAGCTTCTGCCCCAAGTCTGGGACCTTCTCCTTACTCGCCCTGCCTCAGTCTTTTTCTGTCTCGGTCATGGCTAAGTGGTGCCTCCTCTGAGAGCCTTCCCTAAACATCCTATCTAAATAGCTGCCTAATTTTCTTTGTTACTTCACCCTGTTGGTTTCCTTCATGGCACTTGTTATAGTTTGTAGTTATTTATCTGTTTACAGGTTTATCATCTGCCTCTCTTACCAGATTGCATGCCCACAAAGATAGGGGCCACATCTGCTTTGGTTATTGAAAAGTACAATATATACTAATGCAATATATACTTGTTGAATCAGTAATAATGGATGATGTCCAAGCCAGAGGGTTGGCCTTCTGGCCTCGATTTGTTGTTGCCTTCCTATTGGTGACTGCAGAGGCTAATGTTTTGGTTGCCCAACACCTGTTCCTCTTATTTAGTTTGAAAACATACCCAGAAGGGAGTAGATGAAATATATTTACCTGGTTTGGCCAGCAATGGTTCTCCATGGTCTAAGAATGGGCCTGTGACCCAAGTCTGGTCAACCAGCATCTGCCTCCAAGGTTCAGCTGATAGGAAAAGATTTTCTTGCTTCGTTAGTTGTGAGGCTGTAAGGATGTTAGTTTGGAGCTGCTGAGACAGCTGTCCTGAGAGAACAAAGCCAGAGATGCAGGGACAAGAAGCAGAGAGTGAGGGAGTCCTGATGGTGTCCCTATTGTGGGCAGCTCCCTGAGTATGTTCGGACCCTGGAATGACCCTGTGCTGCTAGCTCATTATCCCTGACATTTCCTGTCCTTGACACACTCACTCATGAAAACCACGACTATCTAGAAGCAAGTTGCTTCTGGATAAGCATCAAAGCCTTTTATTTTCAATATATTTTTTTTTCCTTGAGCTGCTGGGACATTTTCTTCTTCATTACCAGTGTCACACAGAGAGCTTGTATGCCACAGGCTTTGATCTAAAACTGTTGAAAGTGAAAGCAGCTGCTTTTGCTGAGCACTCTCACCCCAGGTGCCCCCCTTCCCCCAACATGCCTGGATAATGAAATGCAAATGGTTTGGCCGGGGCTTTGCTGGTGGAGGATGCCCTGCCTGCCTCAGCAAATACTGGGCTGTCTGTCCAAGTCTGTCTCTCACCACCTCTCCAAATGGTCTTTCCTACCTCTAGCCACCCCTTCCCTGCTGTTCCAAACCCCTGAGACCTTGAGTGTCCACATGAACTTGAATTTTTCCCCTTGTTATTACATGCATTTAAACCTTCACTGTCATTTCACTTCTTTACTATGTTCACTTCCTTCCCAGGGGCTCAGTGCCTGGTGCCTCTTGGTCACCTGGTGATTGCTGCCTGAGTAACTTATACTTTCCAAGCTCCAGATCCTCATTCTTCCTGTCTAGTCCCTTAGTCCCAGCAGCCTTCTGTTGAAGGCTACCAGGTATAAGGTGAGTGTCCTTTTGCCACCTCTACAGTTCCTTGTCCAGACTCTATTTCCTGCAGTGCCCCAAACTTGTCTTGATCCCTAGATGTGACCTTCAGAGTCATCTTGACTTTTCTCTTTAACTTGCTCTATAGATCCAGGCAGCAGCCCTGTCCTGGCAGTTGTTGATTGATTGTTTCATTCAGTCCAATTACCAAGGACTCTCTGTCAGGTCTTGTGTAGGTGCCAGGGAGACAGAAAATAAAGCTGCTGTCTCTTGGTCTATGGCTTGGGCCATTGAGGCAGAACAGCTGTGCCCCTAGCCCAAGGCTATATTAAAGCTCCCTAAACTGCCTTTTTTTTTTTTTTTGGTATATTTCACTTTTCTGGCAAAAATTCATCATGGCTCTCTATTGTCTGTAGAATGAAGTCCAACTTTAGTCTAGGGCTGTGCTGTTCATTATGGTATCCACTGGCTGCAGGTAACTGCTGAGCACCTGAAATGTGTCCACTCTGAATTGAAATGTATGGTTAGTGTACAATACATAGAAAATTTCAAAGACCTAGTAAAAAAGAAAAAAAAAAGAGAATGTAAAATGCCTCATTAGGTTTTTAATTAATTATACACTGAAAGATATTTTGGATACATAGGGTAAAAGTATTATTAAAATTAATAACTTTTACTTAAACATTTTAATGGGGCTATTAGACAACATAAAATTAACATGTGGCTTGATTTTCATATTTTTGTTGTCAGTACAGTTCCAGAATATGAGACTTCCCATACTCTGACTCCTAGTGACTTAATATTATCTTATATTATCCTTTGTTTGTATTTTTATATTATTTTACTGATGAATTAATTAATTATGTTCAGTTAGCCAGCATATAGTACATCACTAGTTTTTGATATAGTGCCCTCCTTGTTTTAGAAGCTGGTGGGTGAGCAATTGAGTTGATCAAGAGTGGCCCCAGGTCAATGGGAAGCAGGGCCATGTAGTTTAAGAGGACCTCCTAATGAGCAAAAGACTTGGGGTAGCCAACCAGCTGTTAGGAGGTGGAGTCAGGTACTCACCACCACACTGCACTGCCTTCCAGAGAACAATTCTAACCTTCTATAAACCTTTAGTACCAAGGACACTTCCATGCATATAGTGGGGCTCTGTATGACACATCAGGGAGTTGCAATTTAACCTCAAGATATGGGGAACCATTGGAGAGTTCTGAGTAAGGGAGTCAGGTAGGGAGTTTTAAAGCCAGAATCTAAGTAAGAAATTAAACATGCCTAGAATGTGAATTGAACAGGACTGCCCAGAGCCCATTGGCATGATGCTTTTTAGAGATTCTTGAACAAATTTATTTGAGGAGAAAAAGAAGCCAGGCAGGATGACCTGGACTCTTGGTTTCTGGAAGCATGGAGAAATTCCCATGCATTATGGTCTCTTTCGTTCATACCAAAGGACGTGCAATGCCTGGCACTCTTGCTTTTGTTGAATTAGCTGGCCGATGCCCAATGATGATAGCTGGCAGGTAGCTGTCTGGTGGATATGGGTGGGGCAGGAGTGGTGTCAGCCAGTAGTCAACTACCTCTGCTGTTGAGGAGCACATGTGATACAGCACCTGGAAGAACCAGACCTGGCCAATGGTAACTTTGCAGGGGGTTGGAGTTCCTGCATGAGAAGGCTGGGAATGGCAGGAGCCAGTGAAGCTTGAGGCATTTTTGTTTATGTGGCTCCATCTGCCCCCATAAGCTCAGGATATTTGGAGATTCTGAGTTTCTTAGTGGTTAGAGGGTGCTTAATTGTATTTTGATATCCAAGGTTGTGGTGGGAGGAGGAAGGGAGCTGTTATAATGCTCAGTATTGGTTGCTAATCTCCTCAAGAACCCATGGAGGAATTCCTGATTCTAGGAGTCTTTCAGGGCCTTTTCCTCTTTCTCTGATCACAAGACAGCTTCTCAGTTTTGACAGATAAGAGTATTCAAAGAACAGCCTATTCAGCATTCATCTTCCAGTTGCCCTTACCCTGCTTCGATGGCTGGCATAAGCTCTTCTGTGGCATGCCACCAAGGACTGAATAAACGGATGGTCAGGGGCAAATAGCTTCATAGTTAACTGAGTGTAACTTGAATTTTTTTTCTTTTTGCGTTTGAGACAAAAATGGAATTGCACTGGCCAGTGCTAACTTAGTGACATTTACTTTTTTTTAATTTTTATTTTTTGCATTTGCGACAAAATTGGAGTAGCCCTGGGCAGTGATAACTCAGTGCCATTTTTCCATTCTATTTGTTCAGGAGGCTCCCTTTCAATTTCTCACCCAGGCAATCACTCAGGCTTATCTATACGGATCAGTAAAAAGGTAACAATATTGATTACTCTTCTGTAATCAGTCTTTGAATTGGAAAATTTAGAGCAGGCAGAGATATCTGAGATCCCCTGATCCTATACCCAGATGGGGAAACAGAGGCTCAGGGAAGGATTTGATTTAAATAATCGAGAGCTTCTAGCAAATAGTGCTTATTGGCTCCCTACCTAGGCATTTGGCTCATGAAAAGATACCTTAGCTATTTTGGATATCATGGAGGGATATCTTGTAACCTGCTGTAGGGAGTCCAGTTCCTGGATTTCATTTAACCCTTGTCATCCAGGTGAGCAACATGGTGGCATGGAAAATGGCTCTTCAGGGGACATCAGGAGCACTGAGTTCCAGACCTCTCTCCATCTTATCAGGCTCGGTGGCCTAGAGTATACTATCTGAATACGAGCTCTGTAATTTCTTATCATTTCACTGAGTTCACATAAGATGTCTCTTGAGCATGAAACACAAAAATTCCCGAGTGATCCAAAGCTTGCATGCATTAACTAATACAAACTGTCAGTTGGGGCTGCTACAACAAAGTATCATAGACTGGGCGGCTTAAACAATTTACTTCTCAGGACTCTGGTAAATCCAAGATCAAGGTGCCAAAAGATTTGGTTCCTGGTGAGAGCCTTCTTTCTGGCTTGCTGTGTCCTTGCATGATGGAGAGAGCAAATTCAAGTCTCTCTTCTCCTTTTAATTAAGTCAATTAATTAATTTGTTAAACATGGGGCTTGAACTCATGACTCTGAGATCAAGACCTGAGCTGAGGTCAAGAGTTAGACCCTTAATGGACAGAACCACCTAGGCCACCCTTTCCTTACAAAGATATTAATCCCATTTGGGGACTTCATCTTCATGACCTCATTTAAACTTAATTACCTTCCAAAGTCCCCACCTCTGAATACCATCACAAAGGAGATTAGATTTCAACATATGAATTCTGGGGGGGGGGTATGAACTTTCAGTCCATATCACATGACTTTATAAGGCCATTTTTAAGACCCCATGTGTATTCAGCACTAGGAATATAGAGATGAAAGATGTGCTCCTTTCCTCAGGGAGTTTCCAGGTGAACAGATGACAGCTATGGAAATAACATCATCTAACTTAGCCAAACAATCTGTGAGTTTCCTGAGCTTAGCCAGGGGTCAAGGAAGAAAGCAGGTGCCTCTGAGTAAGATCTGAGACGTGAGAGACATAAGCTGAGAAATTCTCTCCTCCTGCCTGCTGGCCAAGAGGTCTGAAACACGGGCTGGGAATTCATTTCTCTGGCTCTCAAAGACACCAGGGAAAATGCGAATGTTGTGGGGAGGAGGCATTTTAGTTTTTTCTAGGCATTGATATTATGGCCATAGATGAACATCCAGAAGCAGCAGGTAGAAGGGAGTGTTGAAGAGAGGCTGGGGTTGGATGTGCCACAGAGAGGAGGGGAGAGACAGGGAAATTACCATTATGATGCTGCCTTGCTGGGAGACGGAGTATGTCTTCATGCACTTCTTTGGGTAAGATGGTTTTCTCCACACTTCTCTCTTTCCTTTCTCTCCCCTCTCTCATTTACAGACCTTTTCCATGGAAGCAGGTGATTTGTTGAAAAGAACCAATGGTGTGGGCTCACTCCTCCTGACTGGTGCATAAACACCACCATTTTTATCCTCATAGGATTTTAAGTTTTCTGTTCAGTGAAAATTACAGTTCCTCTCCCCTTTGAAGATTATTTCTAGTCAGTATTAAATCTAAGATCATGTGATGGGCCACCTGCTGTGATAGGGTACCAAAATTATTTTAGTATTAGTTTGAGTCATGTAATTGAGAATGTAAGATTTTTTAAAAAATCACATATTCAACATTAGGCTAAAAGTAGGTTGTTCCCTCCCTCTGTGCCCCCACTTACTATATTCCTTTGCTAAACCTCTGTCTTGCTTATCTGCAAGCTAATGTTAGCAATTCCACTATTTTCATAACATTCTGATGATTTGAAACAATTCACAAAACATCTGGAGTGGTCCCATTTAGTTAAATAATACCTCTACCATATCCCCATTTTCAAGCTCCATTTTATTATTTTTAGTAATAGCTTTTTTGAGATACAATTCATATCCCCTATAATTCATTCAAAGTGTACAATTCAATGTTTTTCAGATATTCACAGGTTTGTGCAACCATTACCACACTCAATTTTAGAACATCTTCCTCACCATGAAAAGAAACCCCATTCCATTGGCTGTAACTTTCTATTTCCCCCCAACTTCCTCAGCGCCCAGCAACCACTAAACAATCTACTTTCTATCTTTATGGATTTGTCTATTTGGATATTTCATATAAATGGAACCACACAATAAGTGGTCTTTTGCAACTGGCTTTTTTCACTTAGCATGTTGTCGGAGTTCATCCATATATCAGTATATATCAGTATTTAGTATTTAATTTCTTTGAATTGCCTAATACAATTCCAGTGCATGGTTACACCACATTTTATTTACCCATTCATTGCTTTGGACATTTGTTGTTTCTACTTTTGACTCTTACATATAAAGCTGTTATAAACATTTGTGTACAAATTTTTATATGAACATATATTTTAGCATATGTTGACTTAGGAGTAGACTTGCTGGGTCATATGGCAACTCTGTTTAACCTTTTGAGGAATAGCCGGACTGTTCCCCAAAGCAACTGAACCATTTTGCATTCTCTCAGTGTGAGGGTTCTGCTTCTCCACATCATTATCAACACTTAGTATTTATATTTTTGATTTTAGCTATATTAGGGAGTATCAAGAGGTATCTTGTGGTGGGCTAGATCTGAATTTTCCTCATGGCTAATGATGTGAGCATATTTGCTTGTGTTTGTTGGCTGCTAGTATATCTCCTTTGGAAAAATGTCTATTGGGATTCTTTGCTTATTTAGAAATTTTTTCGGTCTTTTTGTTGTTGAATTTTAAGGTATATATGAGAGTGTGTGTGTATAGCTACAAGTCTCTTTCCAGATATATGGTTTGCTAACTTTTCCTCCCACTCTGTGGGTTATCTTTTCACTTTATTGGTAGCATTCTTTGAAGTACAAAGGTTTTAAATTTTGATGATGTCCAACTTAAGCTATCTTTTCTTTGTTGCCCATGCTTTTATTATTTTCTAAGAAACCGCTCTTCAATCCAGGTCACAAAGATGTGTGCCTTTGTTTTCTTCCAAGACTTTGATAGTCTTAGTTCTTACATTTAGGTTCTTTGATATATTTCTTGTTAGTTTTTGTATGTGATGTGAGGTAGGGGTCACAGGAACTGACTTTCAAATTCATCTCTTGGTCTGTTTTCTTCTTTTCAAAGTCAATTTCAGCTTTTTATCTTTAATCACTTCGCTTTTTTTGCTTTCTTTACATTAATTTTTTTAAGATTTTATTTATTTATTTATTTGAGACAGAGTGAGATATAGTGAGAAAGAGAGCAGAAGTGGTGAGGAGAGGGAGAAGCAGATTCCTAGAGAGCAAGGATCCTGACCTGGGACTCCAGCCCAGGATCCTAGGATCATGACCTGAGCCAAAGGCAGATGCTTAACTATCTGAGCCACCCAGGCACCCCTTACTTTTTTTTTTTTAATTTTAAAATTATTTAAGTGAGATGCTTGATGCATTTATTTTGATTTTTATGTTCTATTTGTAGAATAATTTAAATATTTGAATTGCTCCAAATTAATTGATTAAATTAATTTTATCCCACAGGTGCCAGTGTGTAAAGATTTTATACATTTTGTTTTCTAGAAATTCTGAAAATTTTCATGCTATCTTTAAACTAGTAATTTGGAATTAATTTTTTTAAATCCACTATTTTCTAATCTTGCCTTATAGTTCTATCATATTGTGATCAGAGAGTATTTTTTTCATTATTATGTGCTAGAATATAGCTCAGTTTTTTCTGTGACTTAAATTGTGACTGGTTTTCATGTGTATTCTTAGAGCATTTCAGGGTATAGTGTCCAATATATATTAATCAAGTCTACTGCATATTTATGACATTTAGGTCATCTACATAGTGATTTAATGTTCTTATTTACTGGACCTGTTATAGATTGAGAGAAATTAGAATCTTCCTACAACCAATCTGTTTTATTTAAGCTATTTCTTCTTGTAAGAGTTATAAGTACTATTTTTTGTTGCTTCTATGTTCCTTACTGCATAAGTATTCATAAGTGTTATATATTCATTGCAGGTTATACCTGTTAGCCTTGTAAACAGTGTCTTTCATTGTGCTGTTCAATGCCTTATCCTCTGAACTTTATCTTGTGTGATATTTAGGTTATGTTCTCTGCTTTTTTGTTGTTTGTTTGCATTTTCCTGTTACACCTTTGCGTATCCTTCTTTTTAAAATCTTTCTGAAGTACTTTGTTTATAATGTATCTTTTTTTATATAACTAGGGCTTAGCTTTGCTTTGTGATCATATCTTATACATATATACATATATATAATTATTATTTATTTAACAGCAAGAGAGAGAGAGAGATCACAAGTAGGCAGAGAGGCAGGCAGAGAGAGAGAGAGCGGGAAGCAGGCTCCCCACTGAGCAGAGAGCCCAGTGTGGGGCTCAATCTAAAATATATTTTTAAATAAATAAGTTAATTCCATTTTTCACATGTTTTAATATGACAGCTATATTTGATCTTAGTATGGTATATTATTTTATATTATGTTTCTATTTAACTGTTTATTAGCAAGTTTTTACATAATGAAATTTCTTTGCCCCTTAAAACAATGGCAGTTTCAGGAGGATATGTAGTTTTGTTCTCAAAGCTATCTTCATAATTTTAACTATATTTGTTAGTGGTTTATTTCTCTAGACAGTACTGATTAGTCCCTTTGTGTCAACAATGACAAAATTAATAGACTTGATTTTCCTACCTTCTCTCTTCTGTTACATCACTCAATTTTCATGATCTTTGTGTCTACCATTGTCATGTTAAAAATGTTTGCAGGTACTTGGCTTGGTCTATTAGCCTTGAATCATATATATATATATGGCTTCCTCTATGACAAATGCAATGATCTGCAAAACTACTCTACTTTTCATCTTTTCTACCCCTCCCCTTTTCCTTTTTTTCGTTAGTTGTATCATTATGTATTTAGGACATACAGCATTTACATTCTGTCACCTCAATCTCCAGGCTGTTTAATCTTGATTTTGTGGTTGTGGTATATAATGCACATCACCTGTCTTTTTACTATCGTTTGTCTCCTCTATTATCTCTTGGTTGGGTGATATTTGATCTCTTGAAGGTTCCTCAAGAAGAGTTCATGGGACAATATTACATAAGTTTAAAATTTCAAAATTGTTAGTAGTTTTGTTTGCTTTTACAAGGACATTCTTTGCTGGATATAGAATCCAAGTTCACAAGTCTTTCTTTGGCTGTCTTGTAGATATTAACCACATCATCTTCTTGTTTGGAATGTTGCTTTGGAGAAATCAGAAGCATGTCGGAATTTCCTCCTATTTAATGTCTTATCTCTTTGCCTGGATATGCAAAAGATTCTTTGCCTCTTTCCCTTTATCCCTCCCTCCCCTACTTTACCCCTGTGTTTTTTTCTGCCTTCCTTTCCCCTCTTTCTCTTTCTATTTCACTATCTCGAACCTTACAGGATATGTCTCATAGTTGAATGGTTTGTTTCAATTTTCCCTGGTCTATGCTGTGCCCTTTTAATATGTAAAGTCAATTAAAAATATATATATATTTATTTATTATTAATTGATTAATTACTTTATCAGAGAGAGAAAGAGAGAGAGAGAGAGCAAGAGAGAGTGCATCAGCAGGGGGAGGTGCAGACAGAGGGAGAAGCAGGCTCCCAGCTGAGCAAGTAGCCTGTTGTGGGACTTGATCCCAGGACCCAGGGATCATGACTTGAGCAGAAGGCAGACACTTAACTGATTGAGCCACCCAGGCATCCCAAATTTTGTTTAATATATTCAGTTTCACAGTTTCTATTTTCTTCCTTATGGACTCTAAATAATTGTGTGTATATTGAATTGTCTATGCCTGTTGTGGTTATATTGTTTTCTCTCTAAACCCCTTTAATTCCATCTGTGTTTCATTTAACCGTGCATGCTTTGCTTACATCTGTCCTTTATATTCTTCAACATCTCTTCTATAACATATATTCTGTCTTATAAATGTTCCAATTTTATCTTCATTTCTCCAGTGGCTTTTTTTTTTCCTTTTTGTCAGTTGCTTTCTAAGATTCTGCAAGCTCACAATTCATTTCCTTCTATTTTCTTGTTACAAGTTCCCTGAATGCTGGCATTTTTACTTTGTGGTATTCTTTTAGAGGGATGGTTGGTTTATTAATTTTTAAAAAATAACGGTGAAATATTTATGCACTTCTTCTCTTGTTTCATGGCAACTTTTTTTTTTGACGAATGTAGTTCATCTTTTTAGCACATTTTGCTACTCTTTTTAAATTTTTACCTTACAGTAACTTGGTATCGATGCTATGCCAGTTTATTTTTTTTTAATCACTTATCATTAAATGTGTTGAATTTTTCAGTTTCAGTTATTACCACAAGGCTTCTGGTGCAATGCTTTACAACTCAAAGTGTTCTCTTTCTTTGTTGTTCTCAAAGAAAGAGTGATTTCTGGAAATATGGTTTGAATGTTATTCTGTGTATGGATGTGCCTCCTCTGTTTTTCTAAATTCCAAGGGGGCTCCCTCTGTGGTTTCTGCTTTCCTCAGTCCCTGCACTTTGCTGCAAATAGGGTCAGTAGATTACACAGTTCATGGTGAGCTCTTGCCTTCAGGAGTTTTATCTCTCTGCTGGACTTTTGAGATCTGCCATCATTAAGTTTTCTCACAACTCAATTTTCTTATTTTCTCTTTCTTCCCATGTAGTTTCTGTCTGATTTCAGTTGCTTTTGTCAACCCTTAAGCATATTTTGGAGTTTGCAGATTATATTTACCTTCTAGTTTCACTGAAAATGGAATTTGGGATTTTTTTTCCATTCTCTTTGCTCCTTTCACATGATTTTAAGGAGAGGGTGGACAAACAAGCTCATACATGCAGCTATATTACTATAGGAGTCCCTACAATGATCTTAAGGTTATCTATCATCACGGACTCTTCTTGTCTTGAAAAGCTGAAGGACTGATATTTTAAAGCCTTAGAAGACTTTCCTTTCCACTCTCCCAACTTAGTAATATATGAAATTATAGATTTGAACAACCTGCATGATCTTTGCTATCCAGAAAGTTAAGTTTGCTAAATCTGAGTTAAAACTTCAGGTACTAAACTTTTCCAAGTGAACCATTTTGGAAGGAAGTCTTTCTAAGCACTAGTATATTTTTTGCTTTCTTGGAGCTTACAAAAAATATTCTGTGTGGGTAATTGCATACTAAGGGTTATTATAACTACATTGTACTAAAACATGATATTTCATTGAAGGAGGTGTTCATTTTTATAAAAAGAGGCTCCAAAATGTATCTTTGGCTTTTTAATTTTTTTGGACATATATAGTTCCCCCCCTTTTTTCCTGTGAGTATATTTCTTTAAGTGCCTTTTCTTATAGCTGTTAATGTGTCTGCCTATCATAACCCTTCTTCTCTGAATTTGATGAAGGCTCATAATTCAATCAACAAAGTGGCTGGAATTATATAAAGTATATATTTTATATATATATATAAATATTATAAATATAAATAAATTATGTATTATATATTATAATATATATTTATACACACACATTGCTGGAATTGTATAAAGTGTATAAAGTAAAAGTAAATATATTTTGGTATGACATGAGGGACTGTCCCATGAGTAAAGTGATAGGGCACAGACCTTGTAGTACCTGCTTTAGTTGCTGGGAATCCCTTGTTTCTTGGATCTTAGTAGCCCCACTCCTAGAAGAAGAGAATTCTCTGGGAACAGTTCATCAAAATGGCAGATGGAAAAGTAAATAATACAATACAGATGGATAGGCAAGTGCTTTAGGCTACAGAGAGAAGATCAGTTGACCAGATTTTGCCAGCTAGGTTGTGTTGTGTAAATACTGGTATGATCAGTTTGCTGACATTTGGTAGGGACATAAAACAAAAGGAAAACATTGTTGACACATCAGGTCTTTTTGTAGTTTTGATTTTATATATGCTTAATGATATTATTATAATTGGACATTGTAACTCTAATTTAAAAGGCTAACATCATATAAACGCTTTTGTTTGGAAATATCATGAGAAGTCTAAGGAAAACATTTCCCATAGCATTCCATTGCCTTACAGAGAAGGGTGTTTTTGTGTTCTCAAAGCCCAGTTGTCCTAGCATCTGGGGGAGGCGCAGATGTTTGTTATGCAGTCCAAGTACACAGGGAAGGTTCTAAAGTTGTTAAGTGCAAGCTGCAAGATTCTAAGATTAATTGTGCTTCACTCTCCAGTGAGATTAGTGTATTATAAATCATAGAGGCATATCCCATCAATCTGGCGCCTGGATGCAGGGAACATGATAACCCTTAACTCAGCAGAAACGTACCTTCCATCCATTATGGCTTCTCTCCTAGAATAAACCATGCACTCTTCAGATAGGGCCAGGGCAACAGACAGCATCTTAAAGACTTCTTTGAGATAGCATCCTTTTACTTACAACAGGGAAACCATTTCTATGACTCCTTGGTTTTATTTTATAATAACTTTAAACAAGACAGGTTTAAAGAAGTATTTTCTGGGTACTTAGTTTTGTCCAGCCCTGGAGTAAGTTCTCTGAAGGTTCAAAAGAAGGAAAATATATGATACAACCCTTGATGAACCTACTGTTTAATTGACGAGAAAAGCCATATTAACTTTAATTATGTGATTTTTTACTAATTGCTGTTGTTTATCTAACACTATATGCATTCCAATCGGATGTACTAAGAAATTATTCATAAAACATATTTTGAATATGTTCTCTGACAAGGTCAGAGAAAGGAGAGATATGTATAGCTGGATTAGCCTGGAAGGTCTCCACAGAGGGTAGGCCTGTGCCAGGTCTTGTTGGTGGGAAAGCTTTAGTGAGATGAGACAGGCTGCATTTCCCCAGTTTGGGGGTATTGGTCGTGGGAGAGAAATGAAGTTAGATAGGCAGTGAATAAGTACAAGAGGATACATGCAGATGGCCTGCAGAACTATAGAATGTGCAAGAGTCTTGCTGTGCATCTCCTTACCCTTCCACATTTCCTCTGTCATCAGCCAATCCCATTCCTCTTTGGGATACCCTGCTGAGAGAAAGTGAATTCTCATAGGAACACCTCATCAGAATGGCACATGGAAAAGTGAATTTGATAGGTTAGATATATAGGTGCTGGAGACTACTTGGAGAAGGTCATTTGATCAGATTATGCCAGCTAGTTTGTACATGCAGACACCGCTAGGCCAAATTTAGTTTGCTTACTCTTGGCAAGGACACTAAACAGAATTCTTTCCTCCCTCCCTCTTTCCTGTCTCTTTTCCTCCCTCTTCCCCTCCTCTCACCCTCCTTCCCTTTTCTCTTCTCTTATTATGAAACACTCTGAGATTATCAATCCATCCCTGCTCCTTTCAATTCTTCCACTTCCTTGATTCTAAGCTCAGTTCTCTTCACTACAATTTCACTCAACTTCATTCATCTATTCATTCAACAGGTTTTTACTGGAGAATTCCATGTGCATCTTCAGAAAATATAACCTTATAAGGAAGACAAAAGCACAATATGATGTGACAAGTATCTTGAAATGAGAAATCTAGGATACTATGGGAACAGATAGCCCAGGTACTTCATCTATCGAGGAGACAAGTGAAAAGAAATGTCAGAGAAGAAATGACACATAAGCTGAGACCTAAAAGTGTGAGTGGAGATGTTCTAAAGCCTCTATAAGGTTCTTGAGGGCTACCCTATCTGACCTTGGGAGCTGTCAGGAACTTAAGGTTCTTGGTTGCTGTCGGTTGCTGTCATATCACACACAGGATATCAATTTATTTTTCAATTGGTAAATATTTCTTGAGCAGTTCTGTAGTTTAAATAGTGTTCCAGGCTCTGTAAAGCAAACAACTCTAAACCAAATGAACAAAGCACCTGATCTCATAGAGCTTACATTCTAGTCAGAATGAGCAGAAGATGAATAAATAAATAAAAATATATAGTATATTGGCCATTATGGAAAAAAGAGAAAGAGTAAGATGATAGAATGTATGTTTTTGTATGTGTGTGTGAATGTTGACTATTTTAAATAGAGTGCTCTGGGCTTCTCTGCTAAGGTGACATTTGAGCAAAAACTGATGAACTGAAGGATTGAGTCATGTGGCTATCTGGGTGGCTGGGTGCAGGGGCAACATTGTAGGCAGAGGGAACTACTAGAGCAATGGGTTCCATGGACGATGTGTGTGAGGGCTGTTTGGGGGAACTGTAGAAAGTCCAGGTGGCTAGAGCACTAGGAAGAGAGCAGAGGTGGATGAGGCTGTGAGGGTACTTGTGGGCTACATGAAGTAGAGTCTTGTCCCATGCAGAATTTACATTTAAGCAGATCCTTTTTGTTGCAGTGTAGAGATCTGATAGTAGAAGAGCAGGAGTGGAAGGGAGATCAATTAGAAGACTATTGCAGTTGTGCACACAGGAGATGATGGTAGCTTGCGAGGTGGAAGAGGGAGAAGTCTTTGGGGCAGGAAGGGGTGGTGCACATGGCAGAGAAATGAGGCTACAGTTGGTGGGGGAATTGGGGTCAAGGGAGGATATTTCCAAGTGGAAGAAAAGCAGCATGTGTGTGTGCTCATGGGAATGATCCAGTAGAGAGGGAAAACGATGATGTGGCACAGGAGAGTGACAGTTGCAAAAGCTGTGTGGAGCAGGTGAGAGGACATGGGATCCAGGGAGCAAGTGGCTAGGAGCAGGGGCAGCTCTCTTCTGCAACAACAGGGCAGGTGGGAGGGACTGCAAGAGGTTTCATGGGAAGTCCCTTCTGACAGCTTTCATTCTCTCAGTGCAGTGAGAAGCTGGGCTCTTACATGTAACTGGGAATAGGGAGATGCTGGTGTAGGGAAAGAAGAGAGGAGAGGTGGCTGTCCAGGAGAATGGGAGCACATGGACCAGGTTGTGAGACATGATTGTCAGGCAGTGCTAAAGGCTTTGGTGGACAGGTCATGAATTTAAAAGTGGCCCAGTCAGAATGGTTCTGGACAGCCTTTAACTGCCTAACTTAGATATTGGGCTTATTAAACCCTTGCAGTATACATTTTTGAAGAAGGATTCTCAAGATGGTATTGAAGCCCTTTGCTGTCAGCTTCATGTGTGGAGATCAGGATTATATCAGACTCAGGAGACTTCATATGTACAGTTTGGACCCAAATCATGGCCTCACATGGTCATCACACAATTCCCCCTCCATTTCCTTTAACTACTGGTGGAGGCATGCTGGAAGATTGAAGGAAAATCATGCAAGCATTGAGTGGTTTGTTAAAATGAACACAAGTGTTTAGAGCAGAGATGAGTTAGCTGACATAACAGAGCTTTTTAGTGCATAAGGAGGTGGCAAGCAGACAGGAGGGGAAGGAATTCTAGGCAGAGGGACTGCACCATCAAAGGCTTGATGGTGGGTGGAGCGTGGAGGAATATGAGCATTGGAGGAATGGAAGTTGTTTGGAAATGTTGGAGTTTATGTGTTCCAGGAGCTTTCCTCCTCACTGTCCTCCATCCTGCCATGCTCATTTCAGTCTCTCAGACTTTAATTATGCAGGTTTCTGTGCCAGAAATGCCTTCCATCTCTCAGGGTCACTGGGTTGCACAACTCCAGGGGGTACCATTAACAGTGTACTTTATGCTTGCTTCCAGCAACAGCTCAACTTCTATCTCTTCCATGACCACACCTTCCTGGGGTCCAAGCCACATTCACTCTTTTTTACCTGAATTCTTCTTACATCTAGGGTAGAGTTACAGACTTAGCTAACAAAATTAGAGCCTGTCAGTTAAATATTATATGGGACATACTTACATTAAACAATGATTATTTGTTTATCTGAAATTCAAGTTTAATGAGACACCCTGCATTTTACTTAGCAACACAGTTAGAGCCTAAAACATAGTTAAACATCCATTCAGTAAACCCTTCTGGAGAAGGAACATGTGAGGTCCTCAACTGGGCACTGAGGAAATAGCAGTGGTGGGCCTGGAATTTACTTTTTTTTTTTTTAATTTTATCTTTTCAGTGTTCCAAGATTCACTGTTTATGTATCACACCCAGTGCTCCATGCAATAGGTGCTGTCAGAGCTGGGAGGCACCAAACCAGACAAGTCATGTGGTAGAAAAAATGTTGCAAAAGGTTCAGCTAGAATTAACTCCTCCAGAATTTCGCAATCATCATTTCTAAAGAAAAGCTATTTTAATTTTCAGCATACATGAACATTTTATGATTTTCACTAAGTACAATAATTTTAATTTTAATGATGTATAGGATGGAGGCATAGTTATCTTTTCATGCTAAAGACATCTAAAAGTCATCCATAAGACCTGTCTGCTTATGAAGAATTTGTCATCTGTCATTTTCATCTTCATCATCATCACCATTAATGTTGATCAGAAGTGGCAGCTGCTAGGTGGAGGCAGGATGACCGAGGGCTGAAAGCATGTATCCCGGCTGTGCCATTTATTAACTGAGATCTTGGGAAGTGACTTGGCCTCTCTATCCCACTGTTTTCCCACCTGTAAAATGAAATATAATAATAATACCTATGTCTGAGGGTTGATGAGAAGTTTAAAGAGTTAAAAGCTGTGAATTGCTCAGAACAGTGATATGCTAAGTATACGCTAAGTGCTAGATAAATGTTGGTTGATATAATTTAAAAATTATTTTTAAACATACACTATAATTAATGTATGTACTCTTCCTATGGGAACCTAGAAGAGGCAGTGGCTGAGTGTTCCTGAAATGTGAATGGACTCTATTGGCACTGATTTTGTATTCCCAACCTCCTTGAAGTTGAGCATTACACTGCCTGCATCTTTGTATCCATCCTTCTCCTCCTCTCAGCTCCCCCGAATGGTGTGATAGAGACTTTGAAAATGTTTGCCGGTGGGTGTATTAATGCTATTGCCAGCCTAAAGAAATGTTAATGACATTTTCCCAAGGTTGCTGAGTTCCAAAATAATCTAACTATATTTTCACTATTCCTGATTTATTTGTAAAGATTAGGCAAATATATTTAAGATACTTGAGGTGAACTTTATAAATGCTCTAGGAATGAAAGCAAATTGAGAACTCATTTACCATTCATATATAAATGCACATTAGTACACCAGGTATGAATAATAGTTTCAATTGATGAAGCATTTAATAGATGATCAACATTGTTTTAACCATTTAACATATACCATATAACTGAATTCCCTGAACATTTTGAGACTTAAGTGTTATTGACTGTAACATTACATATGAAAAAGTGGAAGTATGGAGAAGTTAAGAAATTTGCCCAACTTGGGTTCAAGTTCAGGACTGTCAGATTTCACAGCGCATATTCAAAATGAATATGTATGTTTTTTAACATAAAAAGTTAGTGGAGTGCAGAGAGGAGAACTGAGACCATTTTTCATTCATTCATTCAAGTGTGGCACCTGCAGAGGTGGGAAAGACAAGGCTCTGCTCTCAGAAGGTCATGGTCATAAAGGACTGGGTATAGAGAATGTGGGTAAGTGCTTTAGTAGAGGTCCACATAAAGTGCCAAGGTAACACAGAAAAGGAAGAGCTCATGGTACCTAAGAAAGGTGCCATGGCTGGAGAAGGCATCAGAGAGGAGGTGACATTCTGTTGCTTCATGCAGACCAAGTAAGAGAAAAGTGCTTCTTTAGGTCTCACTTGGCATTTAATGAACACTACATAAGGTTTGCAACTGATATTACTTTACCAACATTACATAAGTAATAGGGAAAAAAATATTTTTGAAAGTCTATTTGGTTCAAAGTCCAGCACTAGGCATTTTTATAGATAGGGGTTAGCTTCCTGACAACAATCTCAGTTAGATACTTTTATCTCCATTATAAAGAAACAGAGACCAAGGCTCAGAGTGGTTGTGATTTGTGGAAAGTGGGAAGTTATTATTTATTCAACAAATTCAGTTTTCTGTTTATTCATTCAGTAAGCATTCTTTGAGCACCTATCCTGTGTCAGGCAATGGGGTTGGTCGCTGAATAACAATGGTATACCTTCCCCCAAATATACAAATATACATATTAAAATATACACATTAAATTACATTAAAAAATAAAGTTTTGAATGGGAGTGATTGGGGAACACCTAGGATCTACAGTTGGGATTGTTCTCTGGCCTCTCCCCTGCAGGCCTGTGCCTGGACTACAGGGAGAGGTACCTTCAGTGAAAACTAATATGACATTGCATATCAATTGTACATGAATTAAAAAACATGAAAGCCCTCTGGTACAGCTCCACTGAGCACATTGCTATGGACTGCTGTGCTCTGTGTCTACAGGGAGCACTGCAGGGAACCAGACCAGAGAAAAGCAACGTGGCAGACTCCAAAGGGTGACTGAGGAGGACCATTCATGCACATGAGTGAGACACCCTGGGTGGTGCTGTGAAGGAATTTGGAGTGTTAGCAGCTCCGTATGGGAGAGAAATCTGAGCTGAGAAATGCAATTTTGTGGTCTAATTCTTTTTTTTTATATTTATTTATTTTTTAAATTTCTTTTCAGTGTTCCAGAATTAATTATTTATGCACCACACCCAGGGCTCCATGCAATATGCCCTCTATAATACCCACCACCATGCTCACCCAACCTCCCACCCCCGGCAAAACCCTCAGATTGTTTTACAGAGTCCACAGTCTCTCATGGTTTATCTTCCCCTCCAATTTCCCCCAACTCCCTTCTCCCCTCCATCTCCCCATGTCTTCTGTGTTACTCCTTATGCTCCACAAATAAGCAAAACCATATGATAATTGACTCTACCTGCTTGACTTATTTCACTCAGCCTAATCTCTTCTAGTCCCGTTCATGTTGATACAAAAGTTGGGTATTCGTCCTTTCTGATGGAGGCATAATACTCCATTGTATATGTGGACCACATCTTCCTTATCCATTCATCCATTGAAGGGCATCTTGGTTCTTTCTATAGTTTGGCGACTGTGGCCATTGCTCCTATGAACATTGGGGGAAAGATGGCCCTTCTTTTCACTACATCTATATCTTTGGGGTAAATACCCTGTAGTGCAATTGCAGGGTCATAGGGAAGCTCTATTTTTCATTTCTTAAGGAATCTCCACACTGTTTTCCAAAGTGGCTATATCAACTTGCATTCCCACCAACAGTGTAAGGGGTTCCCCTTTCTCCACATCCTCTCAACACATGTTGTTTACTGTCTTGTTCATTTTGGCCATTCTAACTGGTGTAAGGTGGTATCTCAATGTGGTTTTGATTTGAATCTCCCTGATGGCCAGTAGTGATGAACATTTTTTCATGTGTCTGATAGCCATTTGTATGTCTCATTGGAGAAGTGTCTGTTCATGTCTTCTGCCCATTTTTTGACATGATTATTTGTTTTGTGTGTGTTGAGTTGAAGAATTCTTTATAGAACCTGGATATCAGCCCTTTGTCTGTATTGTCATTTGCAAATATCTTCTCCCATTCCATGGGTTGCCTCTTTGTTTTGTTGACTGTTTGCTTTGCTGTGCAGAAGCTTTTGATTTTGATGAAGTCCCAAAAATTCATTTTTGCTTTTGTTTCCTTTGCCTTTGAAGACATATCTTGAAAGAAGTTGCTGTGGCCAATGTCAAAGAGGTTATTGCCTTTGTTCTCCTCTAGGAGTTTGTAGAAACAAAGACTTCACAGGTAACACAATGTCAATAAAAACGTATCTCTTGATAATCACTATCAATGTGAATGGCCTAAATGCGCCCATAAAATGGCACAGGATTGCAGATTGGGTAAAATGACAGGACCCATCCATATGTTGTCTACAAGAGACCCATTTTGAACCTAAGGATACATCCAGACAGAAAGTGAAGAGATGGGGAAGCATCTTTCATGCCATTGGGCCTCAAAAGAAGGCTGGGGCAGTGATTCTTAGACCAGATAAATTAGATTTTAAACTAAAGACTATAGTCAGAGATACTGAAGGACACTACATCATTCCTAAAGGGTCTATCCACCAAGAAGATCTAACAATTGTGAATATTTATGACCCAAGTATGGGAGCAGTTAACTACATAAGACAACTGTTAATCAAGATAAAGAGTCATATTGATATGAATACATTAAGAGTAGGGGATCTTAACACACCAGTCTCAGTAATAGGCAGATCATCCAAGCAGAAAATCAATTAAAAAAAAAAAAGAGCATTGAATGCCACATTGTCATCTAGTTCTGATACAGATCTTATTCTTTGGTTTTTACAAAGGTTAGTGTTAGGGCGAGTAGGTTTCCAGGAGGGTGAAGAGGGCTGCCATGTTGATTCAGACCATGGCCCTCCAGAGTTGTACAATTACAATCCTTGTGGCCCTGAGGTGACCCTGGGGAGGAGGAGGGAGGTGTGGAATGTGCTCTGACCTGGGGAGCAATAGGATGAAAGCACAGGGCATCATGAAGGCTCAAAGATAGCTTCAGTATTCTCCAAAACCAACTTCTTTCTCTTATTACTTTGAGAAGACCTGATCCTGGGAGCACGTTATTTATAGTAATGAGTGATGATTTCTTTTTCAGCTTAAGGTTTTTGATCCCAAGCATCAGAAACAGATATTGTCTAGTGTAATCAATTCATTTAGGAATTTTACCTCACTGAGATATAAACATCCAATGTCTTATTTCATCCAGTTGTACCTGAGTCTCCCACTTTCATGTGGTTATGAATCACCATGTTAAAATACAGATTCCGGCTCAGCTGGTTTGGGCTAGGGGCAGGAATTATGCTTTTCTAACAAGCCAGGATTGCTGGAATTATTATTATTATTATCAAGGAAGTCTTCTTCTTCAAGTGCTCCTTGTCCCTTTTTGAATCTGTAAACTTGGTCTTTGTCCTGTTCTAACACTTTCTAACACTTGCAGGTTCTATTCATTCTAGAAGTCAAAGCTATTCCTATACATTATTTTAAAAACTTTGATCTCAATGTTTTTGGACAGATTCTTTTCTTTCTCCAGTGAAGGTTAGAGCTGTGGCCCTGCCTTTTTAGACTGAGGGGGGGTATGTTATTTGGTCCTACAGTTACTTCCTTTTCCTCCAGTGCCTTTCATCAGGGCTTTGGGGACTGGGGAAGGTTTTGGAAAGCTGAAGTCTCCCTCCTTATCTTCCTTCATGTC
Source organism: Neogale vison (assembly GCF_020171115.1). NCBI lineage: Eukaryota > Metazoa > Chordata > Mammalia > Carnivora > Mustelidae > Neogale > Neogale vison. The sequence continues at coordinate 123,419,590 of NC_058096.1, forward strand.
TGCCATGGTTAGTGTCACAGACGTGAGTCTGCTTCAAGCTGACTCCAGCCATTGCTCAGGCCTTTACTGGTTGTCTTTGTGACAGTGCTGTGTGCACTTTCAGGGAAGTGCTCATTGTAGCCCCTCCATCTCTTGGGAGCCTGTCAGGGAGGCATGCTTCTTCCCCTTGGCTCCTGAAGGTATCCCAAGGATCCTTTCACTAGGCTGGGCATCCTCATGACTTTGGAACCAACAGTCCTATTTCTATGAAACTAGCCTCTCTGTCTGGTGCTGGGTCTTGGCTTCAGGGATGGTTTAGGAGAGTGGTCATTCCTACTTCTTCCATTCATGCAGGAACCCTTCTGGTGATATACAGGCATGGGTCCTGGCCCCACGCCACCAAGTATCCCTCCACAGTCTTCCAGGAACAGGTGGGACATGGGCTAAGGCTCCACATAAAGCCACCGGCAACTGTCCCACTCCATCCCTGCAAGCCAGTCTCTTCTGTTCTGCTTCTGGGAGCTACCACCCTCAGAACTCAGTCAACACATCTGGCTTAATGTTCACATTTCCCTTTGATCCTTTCACTATCAGGTGAACAAACCTCAGTGAGAAAAGAAGAAGGAAGAGCTAAGCGTCACAACACAATCTTTATGATGTTGGTGCTGATAGCTTCCTCTCGCTGGTGTCCTACTTCTTTTTGGCCCATGGTGGACTGAGTATTTGAGAATTCATTGCATGGCACCTAGTAGCCATGTTCATGGCAACCATGGAAAAAGGCCTGTAGGCAGAACTGCTCACGGAGGGAAGTGTTTTTAGGCTGTCAGCTGTACTCCTTCTACAGGATCTGGCATCATACTTGTCACCATTGTCCCTCAATAGGAAACTCTCAGAGAGTCATCTGGAGATACTGCAAACCTAAGCCATTAAAAAGCAGACAGATCTTTGTATTTGCAAAAGCTCACAATTAATATTTCATGGAGAAAAGTTTAATAAAACATCATGCAATTAGCTGCTTCCCTTCAGCAATCACATCTCATTAAGGGTAGAAGGAGGCAACCGACAGGACTCCAGAGCAAGCAGCTGGCCTGAGCCCTGACTTGCAGAACAGGCTTACTTCTTTAGGGGGTGACAACCCCGTTCCATTTTGTCTGGAGAAGAATATTCTCGGGTAAGTGCTGTGATAAATGGGGTCGGCACTCAGCAGGATATCTTTCAGCAACTACATCTTTATCTATATCCCCAGAATTCTCCCTTCATTTACTCATTTACTGTCTTGTATATGCCAGGTGCTGTGCTTGGTGATGGGAAAGGAATGGTGGCCAGTATCTTCCCTTCTGGAAGTCCTGCCAGCCCCCATCAAAGACTTGTGATTTTCCCTCCATGCTCCTTCCTGTCTGACAGTGCTTCACATGCCTTCTTCTACCCTGCTTGTCTGCTGTCCTCTCCTCCAGCTTCTGCTCTGTGAATACACTGAGGCTCATCCCATACTTTGTGCCCTTTTTCCCCTCCTGTAGCAGGCCCCTCAGCCTTCCTTCCCTGCACCCCAAACCTATACAAAGACACCCTCTCTTCTTCCCACTTGATGAAGAATGACATGGAAAGGTTGTGATGGGGGCTATTAAAACTTCTTTTCATTACCTCTTTCTTGCCTGGTCTAAGAAGAATCACATGGACCTGGTTCTTCTCTCTTGAGTCTTTCTGTTTCCTCTTTTGTTGTGTTTTCTTTTCTTAGCCATATAATGGTGAGAAGAAAAAAAATAGGTTTGAATGTGAATCTCCATTCCTAGGGGACCTAGCAGGTGGCTTCATCTCCCCCAAGCCTCAGGTTTCCACCCTGTAAAAAGGGAACAGCACCGACCACATGATATGGCACAAGGATTAAGAAGATACAGTTTACAAAAGGGAAGTAAATGTTAAAATTTGGGCAGTGCTATGTAAGCATTTGACACCAGAGTTGCTGGGCTGAGTGGCCAGCTCTGTCAGCCCCCAGCAGACAGGTCTGTCTCCCTCATGCAGGGTACTGGCACCTTTCTGTATGACATGTCAACACCTCTAAATGATGGTTCTGTATGGCCAAAACTGCCTTCAGCCTGATGCCCTGTGCAAGGCTGTGGCCTTTGTCTAGGATCAACATGTTGACATGGTCCGGAGGCCCCCAAAACGGGAGCTGAGACTACCTTCTGATTTCCATCAGACTTGATTAGTTCCCATCCTCCTGAGAAGGCTGTGATCATGATGAAGCCCAATTAGACATGTGGGATAAAATAATATCGGACTGAGATGTCACACCCGGTAGCCTGATGGATCTATTCATATGTGAGGCCACCTTCTCTAAGTCCATCAGGCTAGATGCAAGAAAACAGGTCCTCGGTGACACAGGAGGGGATGCTCTCATCAGCTTTGTTTGATCAAGTCCAAACAAGGTGGTATCGATCACTCTAAAATGAATGGCTTAGGAAATGGAATTATCTAGATGATTGCTTCCACTCACTAGCTACCTTACCTCTGTCAATGTGAGAGACAGAAAGAGAGGAGACAGAGACAGAGATATTAGGAGGTTGATTTGAGTTGGCTAAGACTATGGTGGTCTTACAGGAAGATGGAGAGTTAGGGCCATATGTCCCCACCCTAGCCCAATGCAGCTGGAGTCATATGACAGTTTTAATCAAGGACATGATGAAGTCAAGTAGGTTTGTTGGGAGGGTCATTTTAGTGGATGCCACTGGTGCCCTGCACAAATCTTTTCTCATGTTGTGGCCCTTGATCTTAGGGCTCAGTATCTAGCTTAGACCATATCCTTGTTTAGTTCCTTCCTTTGCCCCATCCTGCAGTCCTCATCTCCCTTCTTTGAGAGTATCCCCCCATAAATCACTTGAACAAGAATCCCTGAATTAGGCTCTAGGAAACTGACTCAAGACAGTCATTATGCACAGGAATATGAGGACCTAGTGCTAGGGATATGGCACAGCAGGTTCTACAGAGGTTCAGACCTAAGTTGATATGGTTGTGACCAGGGGAAGTAGTAAGGAGATAGCAAGAAGACAGAGGTGCCAGAGATACCAGGATAGAAGTTCCATCAGGACTCCATATCTGCCTGGGTAAGGGTGTGAAGTAGGAAGATTTCAAGTCAAGGAGAGTGAAGGCATGTGTGATGATGTCACTGGTTAATGGGAGGGAAGAATTTTCACTCTGTGCTTTTCTATCTCTGGCTCACTCCTCCTGTCCTCCCTGCACCTGCCTCTGCGGATGCTAGGGATGTGCACTGACACATCCCTATCATCCAAAGTCTATATTTTATATTGGGGTTCACTCTCAGTGTTATATATTCTCTGAGTTTGGACAAATGTATAAAGACATGTATCCGTCATGACACAGTATCATAAAGAGTAGTTTTACTCCCTTAAAAATCCTTTGTCCTCCTCCTATTCATCTCTCCCACCCCGAACTCTTGGCAGCCACTAATCTTTTTATCATCTCCACAGATTTTTCTTTTCCAGAATGTCATATAGTTGTAATCATATCTTATGTAGCCTTTTAAGAGAGGCTTTTTCTACTTACTAAGATGTATTTATGGTTCCTCCATGTCTTATCATGGCTTGATAGCTCATTTCTTATAGCACCAAATAGTATTCCATTGTCTGGATGTACCAGTTTATATATCCCTCCACCTGCTAAGGACATCTTAGTTGCCTTAAAGTTTTGGCAAATATGAATATAGCTGTCATAAACATCTATGTGCAGGTTGTGTGGATATGTTTTCAGTTCCTCTGAGTAAATACCAAGAAGTGCAATTGCTGAATCATCTGGTAAAAATATGTTTCCTTTTCTAAAAAACTGAAAAATTGGCAGAAGCACCACACTTAGAGAAGACAAATTCATATCCAAAATATATACCTAGTCTAGTGAGGACATACAGCTCCCACTCAATGATGAAATAGGTGCAATGTAATCAGCTTGCCACTGGGTGGCTGGCTAGTTCCCTTAGGGAATTGTGCCATACCAGGGGCAGAGTTGGGCTCCACCGTGGGCAGGTTAGACCTTTGGTAGCTAAATCAGCCTTTGTGAGGGGGAGCTGATGTTGTCGATCCTATTTAGAGCTGCCATCTCTGCCAACATGCCCAGTTCATACATCTATTGAGCTAACACTGGGGTGCTTCATATCCACAGAATATTTCATCTTGTCTATGTGATGAAGAGTCTCCTTTGTAGAGAATATTCTTTGGTGAACATTCCCATGGACCATAAATATCTTTCCATCCTGTGCCCATTCATAGAGTGAGGTTTGTTTCCATATCTTTCACAAAATTTAGTAAGTTTTTAGTCATTAATTCTTCAAATATATATATATATATTTTTTTTTTTTTTTTCTGCACTAATCTCTTTCTCTTCTAATTCTGGCACTCCGATGTCACAAATGTTAGACCTTCTATGACTGTCTCATAGGTTCCTGAGGCCATATTCATTTTTTAAGGTATTTTATTTTTTGGTTGTTTAGATCAGGTAATCTCAATTCATCTATTTTTAAGTTTGTTGACTCTATTTTCTGTCATCTTCACTCTGCTTCCGAGCTCATTCAGGAACTTTTAAATTTCACATAATCATATTATCTTTTTTAGTTCTGAAATTTCCATTTTAAAAATAGCTTTTATTTTTCTGCTAAGAATGTCTACCTTTCCATTTCTTTTCAAGAGTGTTTACCTTGGTGGGCGCCTGGGTGGCTCAGTGGGTTAAGCCTCTGCCTTTGGCTCAGGTCATGATCTCAGGGTTCTGGGATCGGGCCCCAAATCAGGCTCTCTGCTCAACAGGGAGCCTACTCTTCCCCTCCCCGCACCTGCCTACTTGTGATCTCTCTCTGTCAAATGAATAAATAAAATCTTTTTTTAAAAAGTGTTTATCTTTATGTCATAGAGCACGTTTATAATGGTTCTCTTAAAATATTTGTCTGATGATTCCAATTCTGGATCATTTCAGAACTGGCATCTGTTGATTGCATTTTCTCTTGAGAAGTGGTCATGTTGTCCCAATTCTTTGTATATTGAGTACTTTTTAATTGTATTTTGGACATCTGAAACACTACATTGTGAATATTTGGGTCCTTTTAAATACTCTGGAGAATATTGATTTCATTGTTTCAGCAGGCAATCAGTCTAGGTGGAAAGTGCAAGTTCTTGTCATCTAGGGGCAGTGGTTTCAATGTTAATCTGGTTTTCAAAGCTTTTGTTAAGCTGCTTTGGATCTGTTCCAAGCATGTGTCTCTCTGGAACATGGGCAGTGAGTGATCCTGAAGTTCAGATTTCAGTCTTTGTTATGTGCTTTGGTTTGATCTTTGTGCATACATAGCTTAGAGGTGACCCTGGGACTTGCAACGGAATAAAGTGATCCCCTTCTCCAGCACTCTTTTCTCTTAAGTTTTCCTCCGTACTGTTTTAGCTCCCAGGGACCCTTTTCTGGGTCCTCTGCTCTGGTTTTCCTTTCTGTTTTAGGATTCCTGTCTTCTGCACAGTTCTGCTCTGGGACCACCCTTTGGTCAAAGTCAGAAGAAAAACGAGGGAAGATGCTAAGGAGCTAGCTCATCCTCTGATGTGGATCACTCTTTCAGTGTTGACTCCCTTCTTTAATCTACTTAGTTTTGTCAACTTTTCAGTCTGCAAGTGGTTGCTTTTTTTATTTCATCTGAATTTTTAGCTGTAACCAGTGGGAGAGAGGTTTAAGGTAAACCTAACTCATTTTGGTTGGCGCTGGAATTTTCAGACAATTGTGATTTTAGAGACCTTGTTAGGGCCTGAGAGTTAAGTACCTTGATTTGTGTTTCTGCTGGTGAAGAGAACATGCCCATGAGTGGGACCCTGAGTAGAGTGTGCCATACAGAAGTCCTGATTTCCACAAAAAGAACTAGAAGTGATTTCCTTGGTCATTTATAAGCAAATTTAGACTTGTTTTTGGAACATGATATGTATGTCATTTGTTACCAAATGCTTTAGAAAGATGAGATTTTTGCTTAAATCAAGACATCTTCTGAGGTGTAAATGGCAACTTGTGCTAGTAGTAGCCAAAGGCTATTGCTAGTATTATGTGAGCTCTTTAGTTGACTCCCAGAATGGGGCCTGAAACTCCTGGTAAGGCTGTCTATGATTTTTCCTTCTTTTAAGAACATATATTACTCATAATTTTATTTTACTTTAAAAATTTATTTTAGAGAGAGAGTTGGAAGGGGGCAGAGTGAGAGGGGAGAGAGAGTCTCAAGCTGATTTCCTGCTGAGTGTGGAGACATAAGTGGGGCTTGATCCCACAACATGGAGATCATGGCCTGAGCTGCAATCAACAGTTGGATCCTCAATAGACTGGGCCACTCTGGTGCTCCTGGTATTAATAATTTTAAACTCTTGTCCTTAGATAAGGTAGGCCAATGGTATTGGTAGGTTTGCTGCATGTCCACATTAGGGGAGGAAGACTATCCTTCTCATTCTTCTGTTTAAAGCGCCTTTGTTTAGAAATTCTACCTATTTAACCTTTTGATACATATGTTTATATCAAAGTTTACAGCAAAAGGAATTTGTATTTGACTTTTATTCCTCCACAGAAAGTAATAAATAAATTAAAGAGAAATGTGTTCTTTTGACTCCCAAGTAAAGCAAAAGAAAGTTGCAACTGGAGTTTTTCTTGAACCCACAGTTTTTGCCCAGAAAAAGTAATACAAAAGATCATGACATTCAAGCCCATCTTTTCCTAAAGCAATCTGATTGGGCTTATGGGCCTGTAGCTGTAGATTGTAGGTAACCCTTTTGTTCCTGGCTTCTGTCACTGAGAGAGAAATGTCAGATCTGGGGTCAAGGACTTTCAGATCAGGGAGTATTCTGCTATTTAAAGAAACAGTTAGGCAGGATGCAGGTTATAGCAAGATATTGCTTGGGTTTTGCATTTGGCAGAATTAAAAAGCGTGTGAAACCCTTTGGCCAGTCTCTGTTGCCTAGAGTTTTGAAAACTTTCATATTATCCTAATTAAAAATAATTGAAATATCATTTAGTCCAGAGAGAGGGGTAGCTCCAGGGGTGGTGGACCCTAAAGCAATAGGCATGTCTAATCCTCACGAACTTTTCAGTCTCTCCCTGTAGTTTCTCCTGAGGCAGCACTTTTTTGTGGTAGTCTTCCTCACTGAGGCCTCAAGTTTGAAGAAGAGTCAGAGTGAGTGTTTGGAGGAAGAAGTTAAGAAAACCTGCCATTTATACCTTTTTTTCTGACTAAGAAATTCACTAATTAGGGTCTCCAGACAGCATGACTCAAGCCATTTGCCAAAATCTCACCTATAAAAGCCAGAATGCCAACCAAGGGGGCTAGTATTAGAAGGGGCTTCTTGTAGTGGTCTCAAGTAGAAAGAACCAGAGACTAGTGTCTGAGTCAAAGCCAAAATCGACACTGAGACTGCAGTATAGGGGAAGGAATATAAAAGAGGGTATGAACTGACCATCAGGAGTCAGGCTGGATATGAAAGAAGCAGAAGTGGTTCTAGAACAGTGAAATGGTTACGAGTGGTTGCTGGTCAGCATTGGTCACGTGAAGTTAGTATCGTATTGTTGAATAGGGTGGAGGGGAAGAGTGATGAAGATAGGCTTGTTAGCTGACCCCAAAGTTACAAGATCAAATCAGACACTATTTAAGGGATCGCTTGGTATTTATTTCCCTTTCCCTTTGTCATGGTTGTGACTACATAGTCAGTTGTAAATAAACATTTTCAATTTGTTCATTTTTCCCTTTTATAGCTATAAGTATTATTTTAAAATATTTTATTATAAAGATAAAATGTGCCAAGTGGTGAAAAAAAGACCCAACAACTTGGGAAACACAAAAAAGAATTAGGAGGAAAATAAAAATGCACCAGTAATTAGACCACCCAGATATAACTACAGTTACTAAAATTTTGGTGAATTTTGGTCCTGGCATTTTTGTTGTAGATAAACAGTTGTTGATTTTGTATTTTCAACCAGGTGAGCCAGCCAGGCAAGCCATACCAGATAGGTGAATCACATCAGCCAGGTGAACCACCATCTATAGCAGGGACCTCCATTTGGGGTGTTGACTGGAGAAAAACTTCAGACACATTTGCCCTCTGTAGGTGTGTCCTGTTAGCGGTCTAGCATTGTTTTTTCAGTATCTTTGGCATGTTTCATCATGTGGAGCATCTGGTACCACTCAGATACAACACCTGGCAAAGTGGCAAAGTAAAGCTCAGAATGATCTAGTTACAGTAATAGCTCTGCTTCTTGTGCAAGTTTAAGGAGGCCCATTTTCAAGTCAATGTCATTACAGTCACTCAGTGGGGGAGCATAATATTCTAAGCGTCTTCTGCACTAAGACCTTATTATGGTGATGGGTGTAAAGAAATATCCATGAGACGTGCACATCAGAGGGTAACGAGAATCCCAAACCATGACATGTCCAATGAACTGTTTAATTGGAAAGGATTTTATCGGAGACAGCAGCCGCCCTCCTGACTCTCCAACTATGATGGGAAGTTATGGAGTGTTGATCATCATCAACGCTGCCCACAAAATGGCAGAATGAAATCATATAAATGCAAATTATGCTGTAATTAAAGAGGAAAGAGGCAAGAAGCAAGAGTATTTAGCTGAGCATGGCCTTCAGTGTCCTCTTTTGCCTTTGAGAGTCCAGCAAGCTCTGAGGTTCGCCTTGAAATCATCCTCTTACACTGTTGACAGGACAGGAGGTTAATGAGGAAGGAGCTGTGAGGATGGTTTTGAGGGAGCTGGCACACCATTGGTTTCAGACTGACCATCATTCCAGGGCAGGGGGGGTCAGATTGATGGAAATCTGACCTCTCATACAGGGAGTAGGGCAAGCTCCCTGTTCACCATTTCTCCTCACTGCTGTTTATGATCAGCTTTCAGGGACCCAGCACTGGGATGTGATGAGAAAAGAAGAAAGAACAGGGACATTCCTCATGAGGGACGCAGTGCTAAGACCTTCTGTTGGGTTTAATGCCATCTATTTTTTTAATTCAGTTTTTGAATAGTTATAAATTTCAGTTATAAAACAAAATAAATGAAAATAAACAAGTGAAACTCTCCACCATTAGCCCCTGCCCAGTCTCCCCATGTTCTGACTCCCCCAGGTTCCAACCATAGGAACAAACCTCCCACTCTTATCAGATTTCTGGGTATCCTTCTGGAGTGTCTTTATGCTTATATAAGCAAACATTAACATACACTCTAATTTCTCTCCATTTTTATGTGAAAGGTAACATGCAGTATTCTGTACCTTGCTTTTTTCATTTAATATATCATGGATCCCTTCCCATACCACAACATCAAAAGCATTTTCTATAGCAGTTTAGGACTCCATGGAGGCACCATACTTTATTGATCCCCTGTTCATGGGCATTTATTTTATTTCCAATATTTTTTTACTATAAACAAGTGCCATTGATTGCTATGTCTGTTTTCCCTCCTGGGTCCTGAGCTTTAGGAGTACTATGTCCCAGGCCTTATGTGGAATACATAATAAAGTCTCTTATACATAGTGTGTGCTCAGCAAATGTAAATGGAATTCACCATAGAATCCCATAGAAGCTGTGCTGAATGTAGCCATGGTGAGCACAACTGCCAGTCTAACTTCAGTAAGCCTGTGTAGACCTTCATTCTCTCCCACCCTCAACTCCAAATCTTTTCAGACTCTCTGGATCACACCCCAAACCCCTTTATTCCTTTCATCCCTTTAGCTTCCTGTTTTCCCTTGTTAAAGAACAAAAGCTCTGCTCCTGTGTGTGCCAGTCACTCACCTTTCAGTAGGGGCTTCAGACCTCCCTTCTCTCAGCCACATCACATATCCTGACCATTTAGAAAACCAAAGGACAGACTCCTACAGCCAAATCAAGTCATAACTGGCTGTCATTCAGACTGTCAGGTGATCACTTACCTGACTGGTTCAGGGCCTCAGAGTAGAGGCTCTGGGCTTAAATCCCAGCTCTGCCACTTGCTAGTGTGTGGCATTGAGTGAGTCACTTAATCTATTTGTCTCCGTTTACATGTAAAATAGAGATACTTACATGTACACCTACTTCATAGGATTGTGGAAGGGATCAGTGAGCTAATATGTGAAATACTTAGAACAGTGCGTGGTATGGAGTAAGTGCTGTATTAGGGTTTGCTGCTATTGCTGTTGGTCTACAGGTGGACAGCAGAGTGGGTGTCTGCTCTCTGTGAGTCTCTGCCAGCACTCCTACACAATCATATTAAAGCTGGGAGGAGCTGGAACTCTCCTTATTGCTTTTTTGGGGCAGAAGTTTTGTGCAACTGGTAATATTCAATTGGCTCCCACTTCCTTTAGCACTAGACAGAGGGGGATGTTGACACTAGATTGTGTCAACATTATATGCTCCTTTTCTGTGTTGCATTTCCCTTGTCTCCTGGGAATGAGTACACAGATCTTTGATGAGTTTTGTTTAAGAGCCATAAAAAGTAGCCCACCCTGTTAATCCCATTGATTTCAAGTTAGAAGGAAAAACCATGGCATGGTGATGGCATAGGGTCCTATAGTGAGTTTTGATTGAAAGTTTCCTGTAACTGTGGTTTTCTTAGACAAGAAAGGGGGTGAGAGACAGGGCGTGACTTGGGGTGGGGAGATGGGGTACTGAAGCATGGTCCATCATCTTCCCATGAAGCTGACCCTGAGATAGAAAAAGAGATGTAAAAGATGTAGACCTTCTTCCCATGAGAGTTCTGATATTTGCAGTGTGTGAAACAGCAAGAGATAGGCACAGGGTATGTGAAACCAAGGTCAGTGGTCCTGAAGGCCTGGGCCTCATCTACGTCTCTGCCAGATTTCTGGCTACTTAACTACATATGTTCCCTGAACATAGGGTCCCTTGAGCACAAAAGCATTTTTCTATAGCTCTGTACCTTTGCCTGTGCTGTGAGTTTGACCTGGAATGCCTTTGCTGTCTTTTCAGAATAACTTCTGTATTTCTTTTGGGAGTCAGCTCAGGCACTGCTTCTTTTGAGAATTTCTCCCTGTGAGCCGACTGTCCCTCCTCTGTGCTCCCAGAATGCCCACGCTTATCTCTATAAATGGAATGAAAACATTTTGCAGAATTAATTATACATGTACCCGTCTGGTTTTCCATGAACTGTCATGCAGCACCCATTATTTAAACGGAGGAGAGGTCTGTCCTTAGTGGGAGTTGTATAGATACATATGGGTAGAGCTTATGCTATGCTTTCCAGACTTTCTAATAAGAGTCATCTGGGGTCCTTGCTAAAATACAGATTTCTAGGTCCCACCAGAGAGATGATTCAGTGGGTGTGGGTGAGGTATGGAGATCTATATTTTTACCTTGGGTCCCAGGGGATTCTTACACTCTGGCAATCAAGGGAACAGTTGCAGAGTAGTTAAGAGCTTAAGCTCTGGTCAGACCTGGTTTAGAATCTAGACTCTTTCACTTATTTGTTGTGGGACAAAGGGCAAGTTACTTATCTGTGTAAACTGCGTTCTTCTCAACAGCTTAAAAAGGGATTATAACAGCACATACCTCAAAGGATTGTTGTAAGTTTAAATGAGAAAATGGATGAGGAATAATAAACACAGCCCCTAACGTATAGCATATTCTACAAATAACAACCTGTTTAATCTCAGAATGATGCTATGGGGTAGGCATCATTATGTTTATCTTCATTTTGCAGATGAGAAAATTGAAACACAGATGGGCTAAGAAGCTAGCCAAGATCACATGGCCAGTAGGTGGAAGAACAAAGCTTAATATCCAGCAGTTTCTGCTGCAGTGATCCAAGACAGGCTTGGGACCATACCATTGCAAGAGAATGAAGTGAGGTTGGGATACATGCATTGCACATACATGTAATGAGTTTCCTATAATGAGTTAGGAGTCTGAAACTGAATCCTAATAGATTAGAGGGTTTTCCTCAAAGACTGAAAGAGATAAACTTAGATTGGAAGAAATTTGAGGAGTCCATTATTTCAAGCCAGTAATAGAAATAATTGTTTTTTTTTCTTCCACAGTTTTATTTTAATTCTAACTAGTTAACATATAGTGTAATATTGGCTTCAGGAGTAGAATTTGGTGATTCATCACTTACATATTACACCCAGTGCTCATTATAACAAGTGCCCTCCTTAATACCCATCACCCATTCAGCCCTACCCTTCCCCATCAACTCACAGCTTGTTCTCTATCGTTAAGAGTCTCTTATGGCTTGCTTTCCTCTCTCTTTTCTCCCCTTCCCATATGTTCATCTGTTTTGTTTCCTAAATTCCACATATAAGTGAAATCATATGGTATTTGTCTTTCTCTGTCTGACTTACTTCACTTAGCACAATATACTCTAGCTCCATTCATGTTGTTGCAAATGGCAAGATTTTATTCTTTTTGATGGCTGATTAATATTCAATATGTAGGAATATATACACACACACACAAACACACATGCCACATCTTCTTTATCTATTAATCAGGTGAGGGACACTTGGGCTCTTTCCATAGTTTGTTGTTGATAATGCTATTATGAACAATGGGGCATATGTACCCCTTTGAATCTGTATTTTTGTATCCTTTGGGTAAATACCTAGTTGTGCAATTATTGGATTGTAGGGTATTTCTATTTTTAACTTTTTGAGGAAACTCCATAGTGTTTTCCAGAGCGGCTGCACTAGTTTTCATTCTTACCAATAGTGCAAGAAATTTCCCCTTTCTCTGCATCCTGTGTTGTTAATTTTAGCCGTTCTGATAGGTGTGAGGTGATATTTTATCATGGTTTTGATTTGTATTTCCCTGATGATGACTGATACTGAGTATCTTTTCTTTTTCTTTTATTTATTTATGTACCTTTAAAAAATTAATTAATTAATTAGTTTATTTATTTTTTTACTGAGTATCTTTTCTTGTGTCTATTAGTCATCTGGATGTCTTTTTTGGAAAAATGTCTATTCATGTCTTCTGCCCATTTCTTAATTAGATTATTTGGTTTTTGGGTGCTGAGTTTGAGAAGTTCTTTATAGATTTGGGATACTAACCTTTTATCAGATATATCATTTGCAAATATCTTCCCCCATTTTGTGGGCTGCCTTTTAGTTTTGTGTTTCCCTCCACTGTTCACAAGTTTTTATCTTTATGAAATCCCAATAGTTCATTTTTGCTTTTATTTCCCTTGCCTCTGGCAATGTGTCTAGTGAGAAGTTGCTTTCGCTGAGATCAAAGAAGTTGCTGCCTGTGTTCTTCTCTAGAATTTTGATGGTTTCCTATCTCACATTTAGGTGTTTCATCCATTTTGAGCTTGTTTTTGTGAATGGTGTAAGAAAGTAGTCCAGTTTCTCTCTTTTGCATGATGCTGTCCAGTTTTCCCAACACCATTTGTTGATGACTGTTGGATATTCTTTCCTTCTCTGTTGAAGATTAGCTGACCACATAATTGTGGGTCTATTTCTGAGCTTTCTATTCTGTTCAATTGATCTATGTGTCTGTTTTTGTGCCAATACCATACTGTCTTGGTGACTACAGCTTTGTAATTTAGCTTGAAGTCTGGAATTGTGATGCCTCTAGCTTTTCTTTTTCAGGATTGCTTTGGCTCTTCATGATCTTTTGTGGTTCTATACAAATTTTAGGATTGTTTGTTCTAGTTCTGTGAAAAATTCTGGTAGTATTTTGATAGAGATTGCATTAAATGTGTAGATTGATTTTAACAATGTTTTCCATTCCAATCCATGAGCATGGATTTTCTCCCATTTCTTTGTGTCCTTTTCAATTCTTTCATAAGCATTCTATAGTTTTCAGAGTACAGATATTTTACCTCTTTGGTTAGGTTTTTTCTTAGAAATCTCTTGGTTTTTTGTGCAATTATAAATAGAATCAGTTCCTTGATTTGTTTTTCTACTACTTCATTATTGGTATATAGAAAATGCAACAGATTACTGTACATTTATTTTGTATCTTACAAATTTGCTGAATTCATGTATTAATTCTAGCAATTTTTGGTGGAGTATTTAAGTTTTTCTACATAGAGTATCATACTGTCTGCAAATAGTGAAAGTTTGATTTCTTCCGTGCCAAATCTACTTTCTTGACTTTTATTTCTTTTTGTTGTCTGATTGCTGAGGCTAAGACTTCCACTATGTTAAATAGTGATGGTGAGACTGGACATTCCTGTCTTGTTCCTGACAGAAAAGGAAAAGCTTTCAGTCCCCCTCCCCCAGTTGAGGATGATGTTAACTGTGAGTCTTTTGTATTGGCTTTTATTTTTAATCTTACAGTTTTTATTTTTTATAAACATATAATATATTTTTATCCCCAGGGGTACAGGTCTGTGAATCGCCAGGTTTACACACTTCACAGCACTCACCAAAGCACATCCCTCCCCAATGTCCATAACCCCACCCCCCTTCTCCCAACACCCCTCCCCCCAGCAACCCTCAGTTTGTTTTGTGAGATTAAGAGTCACTTATGGTTTGTCTCCCTCCCAATCCCATCTTGTTTCATTTATTCTTCTCCTACCCACTTAAGCCCCCATGTTGCATCACCACTTCCTCATAACAGGGAGATCATATGATAGTTGTCTTTCTCCGCTTGACTTAATTCGCTAAGCGTGATACGCTCTAGTTCCATCCATGTTGTCGCAAATGGCAAGATTTCATTTCTTTTGATGGCTGCATAGTATTCCATGTGTATATATACCACATCTTCTTTAGCCATTCATCTGTTGATGGACATCTAGGTTCTTTCCATAGTTTGGCTATTGTGGACATTGCTGCTATAAACATTTGGGTGCACGTGCCCCTTCAGATCACTACGTTTGTATCTTTTTTTTTTTTTTTCCATTTTACTTGTCTCTTTATTTTATTTTTTTTTCCAATTTATTTATTTGCAGAAAAACAGTATTCATTATTTTTTCACCACACCCAGTGCTCCATGCAAGCTGTGCCCTCTATAATACCCACCACCTGGTACCCCAACCTCCCACCCCCCTGCCACTTCAAACCCCTCAGATTGTTTTTCAGAGTCCATAGTCTCTCATGGTTCATCTCCCCTTCCAATTTACCCAAAAGCACATACCCTCCCCAATGTCCATAACCCTACCCCCCTTCTCCCAACCCCCCTCCCCCCAGCAACCCACAGTTTGTTTCGTGAGATTAAGAGTCACTTATGGTTTGTCTCCCTCCCTATCCCATCTTGTTTCATGGATTCTTCTCCTACCCACTTAAGCCCCCATGTTGCATCACCACTTCCTCATATCAGGGAGATCATATGATAGTTGTCTTTCTCCACTTGACTTATTTCGCTAAGCATGATACGCTCTAGTTCCATCCATGTTGTCGCAAATGGCAAGATTTCGTTTCTTTTGATGGCTGCATAGTATTCCATTGTGTATATATACCACATCTTCTTTAGCCATTCATCTGTTGATGGACATCTAGGTTCTTTCCATAGTTTGGCTATTGTGGACATTGCTGCTATAAACATTTGGGTGCACGTGCCCCTTTGGATCACTACGTTTGTATCTTTAGGGTAAATTCCCAGTAGTGCAATTGCTGGGTCATAGGGCAGTTCTATTTTCAACATTTTGAGGAACCTCCATGCTGTTTTCCAGAGTGGTTGCACCAGCTTGCATTCACACCAACAGTGTAGGAGGGTTCCCCTTTGTCCGCATCCTCGCCAGCATCTGTCATTTCCTGACTTGTTGATTTTAGCCATTCTGACTGGTGTGGGGTGATATCTCATTGTGGTTTTGATTTGTATTTCCCTGATGCCGAGTGATATGGAGCACTTTTTCATGTGTCTGTTGGCCATCTGGATGTCTTCTTTGCAGAAATGTCTGTTCATGTCCTCTACCCATTTCTTGATTGGATTATTTGTTCTTTGGGTGTTGAGTTTGTTAAGTTCTTTATAGATTTTGGACACTAGCCCTTTATCTGATATATCGTTTGCAAATATCTTCTCCCATTCTGTCAGTTGTCTTTTGGTTTTGTTAACTGTTTCCTTTGCTGTGCAAAAGCTTTTGATCTTGATAAAATCCCAATAGTTCATTTTTGCCCTTGCTTTCCTTGCCTTTGGTGATGTTCCTAGGAAGATGTTGCTGCGGCTGAGGTTGAAGAGGTTGCTGCCTGTGTTCCCCTCAAGGATTTGGATGGATTCCTTTCTCACATTGAGGTCCTTCAGCCATTTTGAGTCTATTTTCATGTGCGGTATAAGGAAATGGTCCAATTTCATTTTTCTGCATGTGGCTGTCCAATTTTCCCAACACCATTTATTGAAGAGGCTGTCTTTTTTCCATTGGACATTCTTTCCTGCTTTGTCAAAGATTAGTTGACCATAGAGTTGAGGGTCTATTTCTGGGCTTTCTATTCTGTTCCATTGATCTATGTGTCTGTTTTTGTGCCTACCATGCTGTCTTGATGATTATAGCTTTGTAATAGAGCTTGAAGTCCGGAATTGTGATGCCACCAACTCTGGCTTTCTTTTTCAATATTCCTTTGGCTATTTGAGGTCTTTTCTGGTTCCATATAAATTTAAGGATTATTTGTTCCATTTCTTTGAAAGAGATGGATGGTACTTTGATGGGAATTGCATTAAATATGTAGATTGTTTTAGGTAGCATAGACATTTTCACAATATTTACTCTTCCAATCCAGAAGCATGGAACATTTTTCCATTCTTTGTGTCTTCCTCAATTTCTTTCATGAGTACTTTATAGTTTTCTGAGTATAGATTCTGTGCCTCTTTGGTTAGATTTATTCCTAGGTATCTTAGGGTTTTGGGTGCAATTGTAAATGGGATTGACTCCTTAATTTCTCTTTCTTCTGTCTTGTTGTTGGTGTAGAGAAATGCAACTGATTTCTGTGCATTGATTTTATATCCTGACAATTTACTGAATTCCTGTACAAGTTCTAGCAGTTTTAGAGTGGAGTCTTTTGGGTTTTCCACATATAGTATCATATCATCTGCGAAGAGTGATACTTTGACTTCTTCTTTGCTGATTTGGATGCCTTTAATTTCCTTTTGTTGTCTGATTGCTGAGGCTAGGACTTCTAGTACTATGTTAAGTAGCAGTGGTTATAATGGACATCCCTGCCGTGTTCCTGACCTTAGCAGAAAAGCTTTCAGTTTTTCTCCATTGAGAATGATGTTTGCGGTGGGTTTTTCATAAATGGCTTTGATGATATTGAGGTATGTGCCCTCTATCCCTACACTTTGAAGGGTTTTGATCAGGAAGGGATGCTGTACTTTGTCAAATGCTTTTTCAGCATCTATTGAGAGTATCATATGGTTCTTGTTCTTTCTTTTATTAATGTATTATATCACATTGATTGATTTGCGGATGTTGAACCAAATTGCAGCCCTGGAATAAATCCTACTTGGTCATGGTGGATAATCCTTTTAATGTACTGTTGGATCCTATTGGCTAGAATTATGGTGAGAATTTTCGCATCTGTGTTCATCAAGGATATTGGTCTATAGCTCTCTTTTTTGATGGGATCCTTGTCTGGTTTTGGGATCAAGGTGATGCTGGCCTCATAAAATGAGTTTGGAAGTTTTCCTTCCATTTCTATTTTTTGGAACAGTTTCAGGATAATAGGAATTAGTTCTTCTTTAAATGTTTGGTAGAATTCTCCCAGAAAGCCATCTGGCCCTGGGCTTTTGTTTGTTTAGAGATTTTTAATGACTATTTCAATCTCCTTACTGTTAATTGGTCTGTTCAGGCTTTCTATTTCTTCCTGGTTCAGTTGTGGTAGTTTATATGTCTCTAGGAATGCATCCATTTCTTCCAGATTGTCAAATTTGTTTGCATAGTGTTGCTCATAGTATGTTCTTCTAATAGTTTGTATTTCTTTGGTGTTAGTTGTGATCACTCCTCTTTCATTCATGATTTTATTTATTTGGGTCCTTTCTATTTTCTTTTTGGTAAGTCTGACCAGGGGTTTATCAATTTTATTAATTCTTTCAAAGAACCAGCTCCTAGTTTCATTGATTTGTTCTATTGTTTTTTTTGGGGGGGGTTTCTATTTCATTGATTTCTGCTTTGATCTTTATGATTTCTCTTCTCCTGCTGGGTTTACGGTTTCTTTCTTGTTCTTTATCCAGCTCCTTTAGGTGTAGGGTTAGGTTGTGTACCTGAGACCTTTCTTGTTTCTTTTTTTTTTTTTTTTTTTTAATTTTTTTTTTTTAAGATTTTATTTTATTTATTTGAGAGAGAGAGACAGTGAGAGAGAGCATGAGCGAGGAGAAGGTCAGAGGGAGAAGCAGACTCCCCATGGAGCTGGGAGCCTGATGTGGGACTCGATCCTAGGACTCCAGGATCACGCCCTGAGCCGGAGGCAGTCGTTTAACCAACTGCGCCACCCAGGCGTCCCACCTTTCTTGTTTCTTGAGAAAGGCTTGTACCACTATATATTTTCCTCTCGGGACTGCCTTTGTTGTGTCCCACAGATTTTGAACCGTTGTATTTTCATTATCATTTGTTTCCATGATTTTTTTCAATTCTTCTTTAATTTCCCGGTTGACCCATTCATTCTTTAGAAGGATGCTGTTTAGTCTCCATGTATTTGGGTTCTTTCCAAACTTCCTCTTGTGGTTGAGTTCTAGCTTCAGAGCATTGTGGTCTGAAAATATGCAGGGAATGATCCCAATCTTTTGATAACGGTTGAGTCCTGATTTAGGACCAAGGATGTGATCTATTCTGCAGAATGTTCCATGTGCACTAGGGAAGAATGTGTATTCTGTTGCTTTGGGATGAAATGTTCTTAATATATCTGTGATGTCCATCTGGTCCAGTGTGTCACTTAAGGCCTTTATTTCCTTGTTGATCTTTTGCTTGGATGATCTGTCCATTTCAGTGAGGGGAGTGTTAAAGTCCCCTACTATTATTGTATTATTGTTGATGTGTTTCTTTGATTTTGTTATTAATTGGTTTATATAGTTGGCTTCTCCCATGTTGGGGGCATAGACCTTTAAAATTGTTAGGTCTTCTTGTTGGACAGACCCTTTGAGTATGATATAGTGTCCTTTCTTATCTCTTATTATAGTCTTTGGCTTAAAATCTAATTGATCTGATATAAGGATTGCCACTCCTGCTTTCTTCTGATGTTCATTAGCATGGTAAATTCTTTTCCACCCCCTCACTTTAAATCTGGAGGTGTCTTTGGGCTTAAAATGAGTTTCTTGTAGGCAACATATAGATGAGTTTTGTTTTTTTTATCCATTCTGATACCCTGTGTCTTTTGATTGGGACACTTAGCCCATTAACATTCAGGGTAACTATTGAGAGATATGATTTTAGTGCCATTGTATTGCCTGTAAGGTGACTGTTACTGTATATTGTCTCTGTTCCTTTCTGATCTACCACTTGTGGGCTCTCTCTTTGCTTAGAGGACCCCTTTCAGTATTTCCTGTAGAGCTGGTTTGGTGTTTGCAAATTCTTTCAGTTTTTGTTTGTCCTGGAAGCTTTTAATCTCTCCTTCTATTTTCAATGATAGCTTAGCTGGATATAGTATTCTTGGCTGCATGTTTTTCTCATTTAGTGCTCTGAAAATATCATGCCAGCTCTTTCTGGCCTGCCAGGTCTCTGTGGATAAGTCAGCTGCCAATCTAATACTTTTACCATTGTATGTTACAGACTTCTTTTCCCGGGCTGCTTTCAGGATTTTCTCTTTGTCACTAAGACTTGTAAATTTTACTATTAAGTGACAGGGTGTGGCCCTATTCATATTGATTTTGAGGGGCATTCTCAGCACCTCCTGAATTTTGATGCTTGTTCCCTTTGCCATATTGGGGAAATTCTCCCCAATAATTCTCTCCAGCACACCTTCTGCTCCCCTCTCTCTTTCTTCTTCTTCTGGAATCCCAATTATTCTAATGTTGTTTCGTCTTATGGTATCACTTATCTCTCGAATTCTCCCCTCGTGGTCCAGGAGCTGTTTTTCCCTCTTTTGCTCAACTTCTTTATTCTCTGTCATTTGGTCTTCTATATCACTAATTCTTTCTTCTGCTTCATTTATCCTAGCAGTGAGAGCCTCCATTTATTATTGCACCTCATTAATAGCTTTTTTTATTTCAACTTGGTTAGATTTTAGTTCTTTTATTTCTCCAGAAAGGGCTTTTATATCTCCTGAGAGGGTTTCTCTAATATCTTCCATGCTTTTTTTGAGGTCGGCTAGAACCTTGAGAATTGTCATTCTGAACTCTAGATCTGACATATTACCAATGTCTGTATTGATTAGGTCCCTAGCCTTTGGTACTGTCTCTTGTTCTTTTTTTTTGTGGTGAATTTCCCCGCCGTGTCATTTTGTCCAGATAAAAGTATATGAAGGAGCAAGTAAAATACTAAAAGGGTGGCAATAACCCCAGGAAAATATGCTTTAACCAAATCAGAAGAGATCCCAAATTGTGAGGGGGGAGAAAGGGGATAAAAAGAGGTTCAGAAAGAAAGAAAGAAAAGAAAAGAAAAGAATTTAAAAAAGAAAATGAATAAAGAAAAGTATAAAAAAGAAAAATATATATATCTTAGATAAACTAGTTTAAAAACGTTAATAAAGAAAAGGGTAAAAGTTAAAAAAATTTTAGCAGAAGAAGAGAAAAAAAATGAAAAAGAAAAAAAATTAACTGCAAAACTAAAGAATCATGTGGAGAAAGCCATGAGTTCAGTGCTTCGCTTTCTCCTCCTCTGGAATTCTGCTGCTCTCCTTAGTATTGAAACTGCACTCCTTGCTAGGTGAACTTGGTCTTGGCTGTATTCCTTGTTGATCTTCTGGGGGAGGGGCCTGTTGTAGTGATTCTCAAGTGTCTTTGCCCCAGGCTGAATTGCACCGCCCTTACCAGGGGCTGGGCTGAGTAATCAGCTCGGGTTTGCTTTCAGGAATTTTTGTTCCTTGAGCGCTTTCCTTCGAGTTCTGGAGGATGGGAATACAAATGGCAACCTCCTGGTCTCCGGCCCGAGGAGCCAAGAGCCTGGGGTCCCACTCCTCAGTGCGCCCTCAGAAATCAGCGCCCAGTTACTCCCGTCTGCCTGACCTCCGGCCGTGCTCCGAGCACACCGAGTCTGCGACCGGTTCAAGGTAACCCCGAGCTGTGAGCTCACTGTCAGCTCTGTCTCTGTAGCCGGCTTCCCCGTTCTAATAACTGTAAACTCTGTGACACTCAGACACCCCCGATCCTTCTGTGGCCCTGCGGGACCTGAGGCCACACTGACCCCGCATGGGCTTCACCCCGGTTTAGCCTCTGGAGCGATGTCCCTCAGCAGAACAGACTTTTAAAAGTCCTGATTTTGTGCTCCGTTGCTCCGCTGCTTGCCGGGAGCCGGCCCCTCTCCCTGGGGTCTATCTTCCTATTGCTTTGGATCACTTCTCCACCAGTTCTACCTGTCAGAAAGTGGTTGTTTTTCTGTTTCTAGAATTGCTGTTCTTCTTCTCTTTGATCTGCCAATGGATTTGTAGGTGTTTGCAATCTTTAGATAAGCTATCTAGTTGATCTCCTGCTAGTTGAAGTAGTCTCAGCCTGCTACTTCTCCGCCATCTTGACTCTGTATTGGCTTTTTGATGTTGAAGTATATTCTACCTATCCGTGCTAGGTTGAGGTGGGTTTTTGTTTTGTTTTGTTTTCCAATTTATTTATTTTCAGAAAGACAGTATTCATTATTTTTTCACCACACCCAGTGCTCCATGCAAGCCATGCCCTCTATAATACCCACCACCTGGTACCCCAACCTCCCACCCCCCCGCCACTTCAAACCCCTCAGATTGTTTTTCAGAGTCCATAGTCTCTCATGGTTCACCTCCCCTTCCAATTTACCCAAATTCCCTACTCCTCTCTAACGCCCCTTGTCCTCCATGCTATTTGTTATGCTCCACAAATAAGTGAAACCATATGATAATTGACTCTCTCTGCTTGACTTATTTCACTCAGCATAATCTCTTCCAGTCCCATCCATGTTGCTACAAAAGTTGGGTATTCATCCTTTCTGATGGAGGCATAATACTCCATAGTGTATATGGACCACATCTTCCTTATCCATTCATCCGTTGAAGGGCATCTTGGTTCTTTCCATAGTTTGGCGACTGTGGCCATTGCTGCTATAAACATTGGGGTACAGATGGCCCTTCTTTTCACGAGAGCCATCTGTGTCTTTGGGATAAATACCCAGGAGTGCAATTGCAGGGTCATAGGGAAGCTCTATTTTTAATTTCTTGAGGAATCTCCACTCTGTTCTCCAAAGAGGCTGCACCAACTTGCATTCCCCCCAACAGTGTAAGAGGGTTCCCCTTTCTCCACATCCTCTCCAACACATGTTGTTTCCTGTTTTGTTAATTTTGGCCATTCTAACTGGTGTAAGGTGATATCTCAATGTGGTTTTAATTTGAATCTCCCTGAGGGCTAATGATGATGAGCATTTTTTCATGTGTCTGATAGCCATTTGTATGTCTTGATTGGAGAAGTGTCTGTCCATATCTTCTGCCCATTTTTTGATGTGTTTGTCTGTTTCGTGTGGGTTGAGTTTGAGGAGTTCATTATAGATCCTGGATATCAACCTTTTGTCTGTACTGTCATTTGCAAATATCTTCTCCCATTCCGTGGGTTGCCTCTTTGTTTTGTTGACTGTTTCCTTTGCTGTGCAGAAGCTTTTGATTTTGATGAAGAAAAAGCATTTGACAAAATCCAACATCCGTTCCTGATTAAATTGCTTCAAAGTATAGGGATAGAGGGAACATTCCCTGAACCTCATCAAATCTATCTATGAAAGACCCACAGCAAATATCATCCTCAATGGGAAAAAGCTTGCAGCCTTCCCACTGAGATCAGGAACAAGACAAGGATGCCCACTTTCACCACTCTTGTTCAACATAGTATTAGAAGTCCTAGCAACAGCAATCAGACAACAGAGAGAAATAAAAGGTATCCAAATTGGTAATGAAGAAGTCAAACTCTCTCTCTTCGCAGATGACATGATTCTTTATATGGAAAACCCAAAAGACTCCACCCCCAAACTACTAGAACTCATACAGCAATTCAGCAGCGTGGCAGGATACAAAGTCAATGTGCAGAAATCAGTGGCTTTCTTATACACTAACAATGAAAATACAGAAAGGGAAATTAGAGAATCGATTCCATTTACTATAGCACCAAGAACCATAAGATACCTGGGAATAAACCTAACTAAAGAGGTAAAGGATCTGTACTTGAGGAACTACAGAACACTCATGAAATAAATTGAAGAAGACACAAAAAGATGGAAGACCATTCCATGCTCTTGGATCGGAAGAATAAACATTGTTAAAATGTCTATACTGCCTAGAGCAATCTATACTTTTAATGCCATTCCGATCAAAATTCCACCGGCATTCTTCAAAGAGCTGGAGCAAATAATCCTAAAATTTGTATGGAATCAGAAGAGACCCCGAATCGCTAAGGAAATGTTGAAAAACAAAAATAAAGATGGCGGCGTCACCTTACCTGATTTCAAGCTTTATTACAAAGCTGTGATCACCAAGACAGCATGGTACTGGCATAAAAACAGACACATAGACCAGTGGAACAGAGTAGAGAGCCCTGATATGGACCCTCAACTCTATGGTCAATTAATCTTTGACAAAACAGGAAAAAATATACAATGGAAAAAAGACAGTCTCTTCAATAAATGGTGCTGGGAAAACTGGACAGCTATATGTAGAAGAATGAAACTCGACCATTCTCTTACACCGTACACAAAGATCAACTCAAAATGGATAAAAGAAAAAAAAAATGGATAAAAGACCTCAACGTGAGACAGGAATCCATCAGAATCTTAGAGGAGAACATAGGCAGTAATCTCTTTGATATCAGCCACAGCAACTTCTTTCAAGATACATCTCCAAAGGCAAAGGAAACAAAAGCAAAAATAAACTTCTGGGACTTCATCAAAATCAAAAGCTTCTGCACAGCAAAGGAAACAGTCAACAAAACAAAGAGGCAACCCACGGAATGGGAGAAGATATTTGCAAATGACAGTACAGACAAAAGGTTGATATCCAGGATCTATAATGAACTCCTCAAACTCAACCCACACGAAACAGACAAACACATCAAAAAATGGGCAGAAGATATGGACAGACACTTCTCCAATCAAGACATACAAATGGCTATCAGACACATGAAAAAATGCTCATCATCATTAGCCCTCAGGGAGATTCAAATTAAAACCACATTGAGATATCACCTTACACCAGTTAGAATGGCCAAAATTAACAAAACAGGAAACAACATGTGTTGGAGAGGATGTGGAGAAAGGGGAATCCTCTTACACTGTTGGGGGGAATGCAAGTTGGTGCAGCCTCTTTGGAGAACAGAGTGGAGATTCCTCAAGAAATTAAAAATAGAGCTTCCCTATGACCCTGCAATTGCACTCCTGGGTATTTACCCCAAAGACACAGATGGCTCTCGTGAAAAGAAGGGCCATCTGTACCCCAATGTTTATAGCAGCAATGGCCACAGTCGCCAAACTATGGAAAGAACCAAGATGCCCTTCAACGGATGAATGGATAAGGAAGATGTGGTCCATATACACTATGGAGTATTATGCCTCCATCAGAAAGGATGAATACCCAACTTTTGTAGCAACATGGATGGGACTGGAAGAGATTATGCTGAGTGAAATAAGTCAAGCAGAGAGAGTCAATTATCATATGGTTTCACTTATTTGTGGAGCATAACAAATAGCATGGAGGACAAGGGGCGTTAGAGAGGAGTAGGGAATTTGGGTAAATTGGAAGGGGAGGTGAACCATGAGAGACTATGGACTCTGAAAAACAATCTGAGGGGTTTGAAGTGGCGGGGGGGTGGGAGGTTGGGGTACCAGGTGGTGGGTATTATAGAGGGCATGGCTTGCATGGAGCACTGGGTGTGGTGAAAAAATAATGAATACTGTCTTTCTGAAAATAAATAAATTGGAAAAAAAAAGATAAAGGGGATTAAAAATTGGTTTACCTATAGGGGTAGTATTGAATCGGGAAAGGGGATTACTTTGAAGTTAACTCTATATGAATATTAGAGGATAAAAATAAAAAGGAATATACTAGACTAAACTAAACTAAAATTTAAAAAAAAAAGGAATTCAAAAAATAAAAATGCAAAAGTAAAACATAGGTGTATATATCAAAAAGTTCAGGTTAGAAAGGTATTATGGAATTTGATGTACTGTACAGCTCGCTGTGATGGTAAATAGGTTAAAAAAATTACCTATGTGTAAAAAAAAATATATATATATATATATATATATATATATGAATGAACCGGAATAGTGGAAACGAGTGAATAATACAATTTTTCCTATGAAGTAGTGGTGGTTCTCTTGTAGTCCTTTTTTTTTTTCCTTCTTGGTTTGTTTTCTGGGGGAGGGGCCTGCCACGTGGGTTCTCAGTCAATGATGTTTCCTGAGTTGAGTCCCCCCGCCCCCCTCAATGGGGTGGGCTCTGGGAAACTGGTTTTTTTCAGGCTTTTGTTCTCTGGCGGTTTTTTTGCTGGTTCACTTTTATCCCTCTCACCTTGACCACCTTTGATGGTTTTTGTAGTATTAGAAGAAATCAAACTGCACCCTGATCTCCATCTCAGAGAGAAGCCTCAGTCTGGGTGCAGACGCTGAACAAATTCCCCCTTGGCCGCTGGCAGTGCAGGTTCCAAGTTGCAGACCCTGGGGGCACAGGATCTTTTGCTCATCCCCAAAGCCAAGGCAGTGGCGGCTGTCTGGGAGCTCCCGGCCACCAGAGAGGTTCCAAGCAGTGATCGCTCACTGAGATTTTGCCGCTGGCCCGGGCTGGGAGTGCCCGGATTGTGCGCACCTCTTTTCAGAGGTGGCTGTGGGTCGGCATGCATCTGGGGCACTGAGAACGGGGCGCTGGTCCGTAAGCCGCAGGCTGGGCTTTTGCGCACCTCTGTCTGGCAAGAGTTTCGCGCGCGCGCGGCTTAGGCTTTGAAACAATGGCGCGGGTCAAGGAGCGCCCGCCGGGCCTCATTAACCCAGGGGAGCTCGAGGGACGTGCGCATGTATCTCAAGCTTTGTGGTAGGGCTAGCGTGCATTCTGCGGACCGGCGCAGCTCCCATCCCCTCACAGGAGCCGGAACCCGCGCTCTTGGGCGCGCTGGCGGCTTAGGGACCAGGAGCTGGGGAGGCCGGGGACTTAAGCCCCGGTCCCTAGCCGCCCCGGTCCCTAGCCGCCCCGATTCCCACAATTTCCCTCCGCGATCCTTTGCTCTTTTGGAGTGCTTTCTACCAGTCTCCAAGTTAATGCTGGTCCCCAGACGCAGGGCACTCTCGCTTGTATTGGGGTATTACTTTCCCACCGGTCGCCACTGGTGGCTCCCTCCCCCTTTTGTTTATCTTCCGATATCAGTCCTCCGTTCCCAGTTCCCATTCCGCTTTACCTGCTCACTGGCTTCTTCTGCCCCTGTAGAGATCCAGATGTGTATAATTCTGATCTCAGGCTGATTTCATGGGTGATCGGAGTTCTTTGGTAGGTAATCAGCTCACTTTGGGGTACCAGCTGAAAAGATGCCTCTTCCTACTACCCCGCCATCCACAGTCTCTTCCTTGTTTTGTTTATTATCAAGAATAGGTGCTGTATTTTGTCAAATGCTTTTTCTATATCTGTTGAGAGGGTCATAGGGTTCTTTTCCTCTCTTTTATTAATATGGTGTATCACTATAATTGATTTGCGAATATTGAATTACCCCTGCAGTCTGGGAATAAATCCCACTTGACTGTGGTCATTAATTCTTTTAATATATTGTTGATTTGATTTGCTAGTATCTTGTTGAGAATTTTTGCATCCATGTTCATCAGGGATATTGGCCTATAATTCTCCTCATGAGTGGGATCTTTGTTTGTTTTTGGAATAATGTAATGCTAGCTTCCTAGAATGAGTTTGGAAGTTTTCCTTCCTTTTTCCTTCCATTTCTATTTTTGGAACAGTTTGAGAAAAATAGATATTAACTCTTCTTTAAATGCCTGATAGAATTCCCCTGTGAAGCCATCTAGTCCTGGACTCTTGTTTGATGGGAGATTTTGATTACTGATTTAATTTCTTTTCTGGTTATGGATCTGTTCAAATTTTATATTTCTTCCTGTTTCAGTTTTGGTAGTTTGTATGTTTCTAGGAATTTGTCCATTTCTTCCAGATTACCCAGGTTGTTGGTATATGATGTTTTATAATATTCTTTTATAATTGTTTATATTTCTGTGGTGTTGGTTGTGATCTCCCCTCTTTCATTCATAATCTTATTTATTTGGGTTCTTTCTCTTTTCCTATCAATAACTCTGGCTAGGGGTTTATCAGTTTTATTAATTCTTTCATAAAACCAGCTCTTAGTTTCAATATCAGTTCTACTGTTTTTGTTTTTTGTTTATTTGGTTGGTTTGCTTCTAATATTATTATTATCTTCTGCTGCTGGCTTTAGGCTTTATTCACTGTTCCTTTTCTAGTTCCTTTAGGTGTAAGGCTAGGTTGTATATTTGAGGCTCTTTTTGCCTTTTGAGTTAGGCCTGTATTACAGTATACCTCTCTCTTAGGACTGCCTTTGCTGCATACCAAAGGTTTTGGACTATTTTGTTTACATTATCATTTGTGTCCAAGTGTTTTTTTTTTTTTAATTTCTTCTTTAATTTCCTTCTTAACCCATTCATTGTTTAGTAGAATGTTCTTTATTCTCCATGTATTTGTGGTCTTCCCAAATTTTTTCTTGTGGTTGACTTCAAGTTTCAATAATGTTGTGTTCTGAAAATTGCATGGTATTATCTCAGTCTTTTTGTACTTGTTAAGGGTTGATTTGTGACACAGTATGTGATCTGTTCTGGAGACTGTTCCATATGCATTTGAAGAGAATGTGAATTCTGCTGCTTTAGGATAGGATGTTCTGAATATGTCTGTTAAGTCCATCTGGTCCATTGTGCCATTCAAAGCCCTTGTTTCTTTGTTGATTTTATGTTTAGATGATCTTTCCATTGCTATAATAGGGTGTTGAAGTCTCCTACTATTATTGTGTTATTATCAATGAGTTTCCTTATGTTTGTTATATATTTGTATATAAATTATCAATCAATATAAAATATATCAATTAGTAGATATTTATATTTGGGTGCTTCCAACTTGGGGGCATAAATATTTATAATTATTAGAACTTCTTGATGAATAACCCCCTTAATTATGATATAATACCCTTCATCTCTTGTTACAGCCATTGGTTTAAAATCTAGTTTGTCTGATATAAGTATGGCTACTCTGGCTTTATTTTGGCAACCATTAGCATAATAGATGGTTCTTCATCCCCTCACTTTCAATCTGCGGATGTCTTTATGCCCAGAATGTGTCTCTTGTAGGCAGCATATAGATAGATGGGTGTTGCTTCTTTTAATCCATTCTTATGTCTTTTGATTCAAGCTTTCAGTCCATTTACATGCAAAGTGATTACTGATAGATACGAATTTAATTCCATTGTGTTACCTATAAAGTTGGTGTTTCTGATGATGTTCTTTGTTCCTTTCTAATCTTTGTTGCTTTTGGTCTTCCCCCACATAGACACACTTTGAAATAGTCCCCTTTAAAATTTCTTGCAGGGCTGGTTTAGTGGTCACAAATTCCTTTAGTTTTTGTTTGTCTGGGAAACTCTTTATCTCTCCTTTTATTCCAAATGACAGCCTTGTTTGATAAAGTATTTTTGGTTGCATATTTTAATCATTCAGCATGTTGAATATATCATGCTACTGTCTTCTGGCCTATGTAGCTTCTGTGGACAGATCTGCTGTGAACCTGATCTGTCTTCCCTTGTAGATTAAGGATTCCCTGCCCCAACCCCACTTGCTGCTTTCAGGATTCTTTCCTTATCTGTGTATTTTGTGAATGATTATGATATGTCTTGGTGGTGGACAGTTTTTATTGAATTTAATGGGAATTCTTTATGCTTCTTGGATTTTGATGTCTGTTTCTTTCCAGATTAGGGAAGTTTTTAACTATAACTTGCTCAAATAAACCTTCTGCTACATTTTCTTTCTTTCTTTTTTCTTCTGTGACTCCTATGGTATGAATGTTAATACACTTTAAGGAGTCATTGAATTCCCTAAATCTACATTCATGATCTAATATCCTTCTTTCCCTCTTTTTCTTCAACTTGATTATTTTCCATAATTTTATCTTCTATATCACTGATTCTTTGCTCTGAATAGTCCATCCTCATTGTCATTGGATTCATTCAGTTTTGCATCTCAGTTACATCATTTTTTATTTCAGCATGATTAGTTTTTAGTTCTTTTATCTCTGTAGTAAGAAATTCTCTTGTGTCGTCTATGCTTTTCTCAAGCCCAGCTAGTATCCTTATGATTATTTTTTTTAGTTTTTATTTTTTTTAGATTTTTTATTGTGTTATGTTAGTCACCATAAAATACATCATTAGTTTTTGATACAGTGTTTCAAGATTCATTATTTATGTACAACACCCAGTGCTCCATGCAATACGTGCCCTCCTTGATACCCATCACCAGGCTCACCATTCCCCCTCCCAAAGACCCTCTGTTTGTTTCTCAGAGTCCACAGTCTCTCAATGGTTCATCTCCCCCTCCAATTTCCCTCAGTTCACTTTTCCTTTCCTTCTCCTAATGTCCTCTATGTTATTCCTTATGTTCCACAAATAAGTGAAACTGTATGATAATTGACTTTCTCTGCTTGACTTACTGTTTTAAATTCTGGCTCAAACATCTTTCTTGTAACTGTATTGATTAAATCTGTGGCCATGACTTCTTCCTGTTCTTTCTTCTGTGGTGAATTCCTCTGAGAATTGGTGAATTGGTCTGGGTCACTGCTTTTTATTTTTGTTGTTATTGTTGTTGTTGTTTCTGTTTTTGTATGATTGTTAGGAAAGCCTGTTGTATTCCTGGTCCTCAGAGTAATGGCTTTATTAAGGAGAGAGAGAGGAAAAAAACAAAAGAGAAGTTAGATTCTAGGTGTGTTTTGGTTTACTTGTTAAAAGAAGCTAGAACCAAAAAGAAAAGAAAAGAAAAGAAAAGCTAGATCCTATCTCTAGAGCTGAAGTTTTGCAGCACTCCTTGATCAGTAGACTTGGTGCAGGCAAGAGGTTTGTGCTGGTCTGCTGGGGTTGGCCCCACTGAGCTGATTCTCATTCCAACTTACCCTAGTGCAGATGCACCTGCAAGGCACAGGGATGCTGGGCTTGATATAAGTAGCTCCAGCCTCCACTGGGTGTTGCTATTTTACTCATTGAGATCAGTCAGTGCTGATGGGTGAGGAATGGCATAGCCCAGCTCTCTCATCTTGGAGCAGTCTGTGCACTTCACTCTTTAGGAAGTCCTGACAGAAGAGCATACAGACACCTGTCTTGTATCCCCAGCTTCTGCCAGATACCTGACTTCACCCTGTCTGCAACCAAGCTGTCCACCTACTAAGTAGCACAATACTCTTGTGTTTTATCTTAGGCATGTGGCTGGGTTATCAAACACCAAATTTTAGAGATCTGCACAGCCAGGACCTGCATTGATCATCTGGGGGAGGGTCTTGCTTTGTTGTTACTGGTGCCAGTTTGTCCCAGAAATTGGTCTCCCAGCTGTGCAGTATTTCAGAGTTTATTGTAAAGTGCAGCCAAAATCTGGCACCAAGGTTTGCTCCCCCCAGCTGGTGTCTTTGTTCCTATGCTTGGGAATAGGGCATCGTCTTGCTGCCACCAGTTCTTTTGTCCCTGGAGAGGTGGTGCTGTCATTCCCAAATACACTGCAGGGTAACTGTTTTTCCCTGTGCAACCCCGTGGATCCTCAGACCACACTTCTGATCCTAGGTCTCTACCCTCCTTCACCCCAGAAGTCAGGCACAACCTTGGTGGTGGCATGGATCTCTGAAGTTTCAAACTCTGTGCTCTGCCACTCATAAAAACTTGTGGTGGTCAGCTCCTCTTCTTCTCCTAGTCAATGGTTTTGGGGAAGAGTTCTTCCTGTGTAATACTCTGTGTGCACTGTTGCTCCTTCTCTCTCTTTATCTTTCTCCTTCGTTTCTGTCTCTGTGATCAGGGCTCCCTCACCTTCACAGCCTCTGCAGGTCTTTTCTCTCCCAGGTCAATTCTCCATAGCTCCTGCCTTCCATAATATGGCTGCTTTTCTACCTCCAGTTGTGCAGTTTTGTTCTCTCAATCCTCAGACTGATTTCATGTTTGTTCAAAATGATTTTATTTTTATCCACCTGTGTCTGAAGGACAAGGAAGTTCAGGGTCTCCCTACTCCTTCACCATCTTAACTTCTCCTTAGAAATAATCTTAAGAGTCATCCAGGCACCCCATAGGAGAAATAAAATTCCAGACCCCTGAGAGGTCACTGAAGGTGAGTGCTGGGCTGAGGTACTGGCATCACTGGACATGACCAAACTTCTTGGGGCATGAACTTCCCCATTATTACTCCAGCCTTGTGGTTTCAGGGGTTATATCCTCTCCACCTAAACATGAATGATGATATCTCAGGAAACTCCTAACACAAATTCCAGAAAGTATTCCATGGTGATTTCAGTGGGCAAAAAAAGATAAGGAAGGATGTATATAATACTTTACAGCAAAAATGAGCAGAATGGAGATTTTTGTTTCTGATTGGAGTGATGAAGGTGAAAAAGACCTCCACTATCACTGTTAAAGAAATCACTGGATGAACCAGAAAATGATTCATATCTTTAAAGCTATCAAAGATCTGTCATTGCAAAGAAATTTAAAAGAATTAAAGTGCAGAGATATCAGTCTTTCTAGGTGAGCAAAAGACAGAGGGAACTTTAATTCCTGGGGTCAGTTGCTGAGGTTACGGGAGTTGTGGGCAAAGGAGCAAGACTGCTAGATAAATAGAGTCTTCACTAGAATGAGGACAGACAGCCAAAATTTTGACAAATCTATGGTTGGCATTTGGATTTGAATCTGGAAAAGTCTTACATATAAAGATAATTTGCCTAGTAGTTCTTTCACATAGAAATTCTGTGAACAGAGGCTGGCAGTAGGATTGGAAAGCAGAGAGATCTTGGGTGATTTTGCCATCTTGTAATTTCAAATCTTGTCATCTTAAGGTCATGTCCTCTCAGTC
Source organism: Neogale vison (assembly GCF_020171115.1). Taxonomy (NCBI): domain Eukaryota; kingdom Metazoa; phylum Chordata; class Mammalia; order Carnivora; family Mustelidae; genus Neogale; species Neogale vison. The sequence continues at coordinate 123,451,663 of NC_058096.1, forward strand.
TTGGGGTCTTGAGGTTTCCTGGCCCTGAGATTCTAAGGTCCCATGGTATCATGCTGTGCCCTCTCACCATCTTGTGATTTCGCAGCCCTGAGTTGAGTAGCCTTGTGGTGCTTTAGGGAGAGACCTGAACTTATCTTCAAAGTATGTGAAGAGAGATGTGAACTAAGCCTGATTAAAGCTATAATCAAATATTCACCCTGAACAAATAGCACACTTTCTGATGAGGTACATGGACCTTGGCTATTCTTTAAGATAGAGGCTAGGTTCAAAATCAGAGTTATTTCCATAGACTTCTAGTGTTTCAGTTCCAAAGTCCTACTAGAGGGAATAAAGTTGCAGAGTCACCTAAACTAGCTCAACTATTAATGAGCTCAAACTGATCAGACCTTTACATTGGACCTCCCAGCTGCCTAACAAAAACACACATTTAATATACTTTAGCTCCTACTGTTATTTTAGAAACAGTATCTGGTATATAATAAATATATATATATGATGTATGAAGAAGCAGGATAATAGGAACCATAAACAATAGAAAAAGTAGTCAATAGAAACAGATCAACAAACGATTCAGTTGTCAGAATTAGCAGACAGGAACTTTGAAATAACTATAATAAATATGTTAAAGAAGTTGCAGGAAAAGATAGATGTAGTGAGTAAAGAGATGGGAGAATTTCAGAGAAGATGTATAAACTGTAAAAAGGAACCAAATAAAAATGATAAAATTAAAAAAAATACATATACCTGAAAAACACTTAACTAGATGGAACAGTTGATTGTCACATAACTGAAGAAAAGACCAATGAATATAAAGACATATCAATAAAAATCATCTTAACAGAAACAGAGTATAAAATGGTGGGAAACTTTTAAACAGAAACACAGTGACTTGTGAGGTAGCAGCAAGTGGTCTAAATATACCTATCTGTAGTTCCAGAAAGAAAAGAGACAGAATGGGGCAGGAAGTTTTTTGGTTTTTGTTGTTGTTGTTTTGTTTTTTATTAAAGAATGGTGACTGAAAATTTGTTAAAGTTGATGAAAAGAGGCAATTGCAAATCCAGGAAGCTCAGTAAACTCTAGAGAAGATAAACACAAGGAAAATCATGCCCAGGGCGCCTGGGTGGCTCAGTGGGTTGAGCCGCTGCCTTCGGATCAGGTCATGATCTCAGGGTCCTGGGATCGAGTCCCGCATTGGGCTCTCTGCTCAGCAGGGAGCCTGCTTCCTCCTCTCTCTCTCTCTGCCTGCCTCTCAGTCTACTTGTGATCTCTGTCTATCAAATAAACAAATAAAATCTTTTAAAAAGAAAAGAAAAGAAAATCATGCCCAGACTCATCATTTCATTGTCAAACTGCTAAAAAAGAAAAATAAAGAAAAAACCTTGAAAGTGTCTAGAGAAAGAAGATTCAGTATATAGGGTAACAGTGATCCACAGAAGACAATGGAGGCCAGAAGATAGTAGAACAAATCTTTAAAGAGAAAAAAAAAAATCAACATAGAATTCTAAGTCCATCAAAAAATACCCTTTAAGAATAAAGGCAAATATAGACATTTTCAGATTATAAACACACAAACACAGACATGCATGCACACCACCCCCCCAGAGGATTTTTTTTATAGCAGGTCTACACTACACAAAATGCTAAGGGAAGTAGGGAGGTTCTTTGGACTATATGGAAAGGATACTAAATGGAAACTCAGGTATTTAGAAAGGAATGAAGAGCATCAAAATGGTAAATGAAAGACACTTTTTCTCTCAATTAAAAAATAGTTATCACAGTTTATTTTTTAATTTAAAAACATTTTAAAGACTTTATTTATTTATTTGACAGAGAGAGAGAGAGGGAGAGGGAGGGGGAGAGGGAGAAGCAGGCTCCCTGCTGACAGGGAGCCCAATGTGGGACTTGATCCCAGGACCCTGGGATCATGACCTGAGCTGAAGGCAGACACTTAACTGACTGAGCCACCTAGGCACCCAGTTATCACAGTATAAAGTAAAAATTATAACATTGTCTTGTGAAGTTTATAATACATGTCAAAGTAATATGTGTGAAAACTATCAGATAAAGAATGGAGAATGGGTGTGTTGGTTTTCCATTGCTGTATAACAAATTACTACAAATGCCATAACTCAAAGCAACTAAAGTTTTTAGCTCACAGTTTTGTAGATCAGAGATCCAGCATGACTCAGCTAGATTCTCTGCTTGGGGTCTCACAAGGCTAAAATCCAGGTGTTGGTTTTGCTGGGCCTATGTATCTCGGGGTTCTAGAGAAGAATCCACTTCCAAGCTCATTCAGTTTGTTGGTGAAATTCAGTTTCTTGCAGTTGTAGGCTGAAGCTCCAGTTTCTTTGTTGGCTGTCAGTTTTCCTTTATTTATTTTTTTAAAGATTTTATTCACTTATTTGAGAGAGAGATAGGCACAGAAGGAGAGGGAGAGTGGGAGGCAGATTCCCCAGTGAGCAGAGAGCCCAACATGGGGCTTAATCCCAGGACCCTGAGAACATGCCTTGAACTGAAAGTAGACGCTTAACTCCCTGAGCCACCCAGGTGGCTCACTCAGGCTAGCAGGTGCCTCTGCTAGCTCAGTTCCTAAAGGCTGTTCACATTCCTTGGTACATGGCCCTCTTCATATTACAACTAGAAATGGCATTTCAAATACCCTTCTTACTTCATATTTATTTCTTTCTCTTATGTTCCCAGAGAACATACTCTGCTTTTAAGTCTCACCTGAGTGGCTCAAGTCCACATGGCTAATCTCTGTATCTGAAAGTGAACTGACTTGGGACTTCAATGACATCTGCAAAATCTCATAGCAGTACCTGTAGTAGTTTTGATTCAGCAACTAAGGGATTGGAATCTTGAGGGGGCATCTTTAAAATCTTCCTACTACAGTAAATAAAGGGACATGTATTATTGCAAAGTTTTTACATTTAAAAATATATATTTATTTATTTTAGAGAGAGAGTGTGAGGGGAGGGACATAGTGGGAGGGAGAGAGAGAATCTTCAAGCAGACTTCCTTCTAAGCATGGAGCCTGGTGTGGGACTTTATCCTAGGACTCTGAGATCATGACCTGAGCCAAAATCAAGAGGTGACTGTTTAACTGACTGAGCCACTCAAGTGCCCTCAAAGTTTGTACATTTTACATGAAGTGGCACCATGTTAACTCTAAGTAGAATGTAAAAAAATAAGGATATATTTTGTAATCCCTACAGCAACCACTAAAAAATAGAATGCAAAGAGATATAGGTAAAAGTTCAAAGAATAATTTTAGAAGTTATTCAATAAATCCCAAATAAAACAGGAGAGGACAAATAGAGGAACAATAAAGAGGAGATACAGACAAAATTATATAAAATGGTCAATCACTATTTGAAATAAAGTGACTGAACCATTGACAAATGCAACAGAAGAGGAATACTTAAATTCACCAGAATAATCTTCAAAAATGAGTGCAAACTGTAGAATTCCACCCATGTGGAGTACTAAAGTATTAAACTGAATGTACAGTGTAAAAAAAATCAACAGTTGTTGCCTTGGTGGAAGAGGGAGGGGCAAGAATTTACCCCTGCCCTGGCAGAGAAGGGGCATAATGGACTTTCCTTGGGTGATAGTAATGTCCTGTATCTTGAAAGAGGCTTCAGTTGAATGTGTATATGCACATGTCAGATATAATAAGGTGGCATATCTAGGTTTGTGTGTTTCATTTCATGTAAATTTTACCTCAAAAGAAAAAATGTGAATTAATATTAACTGCAGTTATGAAACTCATGTTAAAGTATTTAGGGTGAAGTGTACTGATTTCTGCAACTTAGTTGAATAAAAAATAAGATAAATGACAGAGATAGATGATAGATATGTTATAAAACAGTTATAATTGAATGTCAACTGTAGAATCTAGGCAGTGAATATATGGCACAAGATTTTTTCAACTTTCCTATATCTTTGAAAGTTTTTACCATGAAAAGTTGGTAAAAAAAAAAAAGATGAAATAAAATATTTTCTAATAAAACCTCAGAGAATTTGTTGCCAGCAGATGTACACCCTAAGAAATACAATAGAAATGTTTTTGGATAGGGTGCCTGGGTGGCTCAGTGGGTTAAGCCGCTGCCTTCGGCTCAGGTCATGATCTCAGGGTCCTGGGATCGAGTCCCACATCGGGCTCTCTGCTGAGCGGAGAGCCTGCTTTCCTCTCTCTCTCTCTGCCTGCCTCTCTGCCTACTTGTGATCTCTCTCTGTCAAATAAATAAATAAAATCTTTTAAAAAAAAAGAAATGTTTTTGGATAGAAGAGAAATGATATCAGATGGAAATTTGAATCTGTAAGAAGGGAAGAAGACCACTGGCAATGGTAAATAGCAAATACTGTTTTTCCTTATTTTCTATATTCTCCATATCACTTGGCATCAGGGAAATGCAAATCAAAACCACAATGAGATATCACCTCACACCAGTCAGAATGGCTAAAATCAACAAGTCAGGAAATGACAGATGCTGGCAAGGATGCAGAGAAAGGGGAACCCTCCTACACTGTTGGTGGGAATGCAAGCTGGTGCAACCACTCTGGAAAACAGCATGGAGGTTCCTCAAAATGTTGAAAATAGAACTGCCCTATAACCCAGCAATTGCACTACTGGGTATTTACCCTAAAGATATATTCTTTAAAGTCAACTGACTGTTCAAAGCAAAAATGGCAACACTGTACTATGGCATTTAAAATATATGTAGAAGTGAAATGTATAATGATAGTACAAGGTTAGAAGGGAGTATAAAGAGAATTACACTTTACAAATTTTTCCTTATACTGGAAATGTATAATATTAATTACAGATAGACTCTGATAAAGATGCATATTTTAATTATGACAGCAACCATAAAGCATAAACAAAATGAGTTATAGCTAGATGGTCCATGGAGGACATAGAATGTAGAAGTAAAAAAAATGCTTGATTAATTCAAATAAAGAAAGAACAAAGGAAGAGGGAACATAGTAGACAACTAGAAAATATAATTTACATTATATGTAACTGGATTAAACATTCTGTTCAAAAGGCAGAGATTCTCAGACTGGATAGGAAAGCAAGACCCAACTTATATTGTTTAAAAGATACACACTTGAAATACAAACACACAGGCAGGTGGAAAGGAAAAAAAATATGTGCCCTGCAAACACTAAGCATAAGAAAACTGATGTGGCTCTATTAATATCACATAAGGAGCATTACTACAGATTAAAAGGGTCATTTCATAGTGAGGGGTTGCATTTTGATTCAGACATCTCTACAAAAGACTCTGAATTTAGTCAGGTTAGTAAACTCTTTGTCTGAATCAGCTGTTTTGTGTTTGTGTTCTGTATTTTTTATCTCTCTTCCTTTAAGCTCTCATCTATCTCCTTCCTCTATTGTTCACTTGCCATAAAGTACTTTTTCCATTTTTAATTCTTAAAAAAAATTGATTTGCAAAAATAAAATATGTTTTGAAGAATTGCCCATAGTTTTATCTTAACAATACATCTGTTTTCTCTTTATCTTGTCCTTCTGCAGTCCTGGTGCATCTGCATGTATAGTTTTTATAGCTGAAGTTATAGCATGGATATAATTTTGTGTTCTGATTGTCCTCCCATATCAGTAAAACACCTTGTTTATGATACATGTAATTAAGGCTAACTTTCTCAACCTTGGCATTACTGACATTTTATACTGGATCATTATTTGTTGTGGGGAGCCATTCTGCAACACTCCTGACCTCTACTAACTGGATTCCAGTAGACCCCAAACCCCCAGTTGTAACCATCAAAAATGACTTCAGACATTACCAAATATTCTCTGGAAGGCAAAATTAACCCTGATTGAGATCCACTGAGTTCTGGAAAGCATTTTTTTAAAAAAATATTTTTATTTATTTGAGAGAGAGTGAGAGAATACACATACCTGAGAGGATGGGAGGAGTGAGGGGAGAGGGAGAGGGAGTAATAGACTCCATGCTGAGCAGGGAACCTGATGCGGGGCTCAATCCCAGGATCCCAAGGTCATGATCTGAGCCAAAGGAAGATGCTTAACTGACTGAGCCACCCAAGCACCCCTGGGAAACATTTTTATTTGCTGCTTAACATTATATACATTCAATTGAAGACTCATACTTTGCCATATTATTTTTTATTATAAGACATCTATATTATTTCCAACATTTTGCCATTCTGAATTGTACTACTAGAGGTGTGCTCATAGCCATTTCTTTCTTCTAGACTATTTATTTCCTTTAGGGTAAATTCCTGGATGTGTGTGGGTTTGAGGGCATTTGACCACTCTCCTCTTGGGGCCTTTGAGGAGAAGACGATCCTCAGAGTGATCAAAAGCTGGGGCTTTCCATGGCTTCATGCCATGAATTAGTCCCCTGCCAATATAAATCACCCAAATCATTTAGGACCCATCTATGTCACTGAGAAAAGTACTAGGTGACTTATACATTTTGGTGCTGGGTCGATGAATTAGTTATCTGAGCTATAAATTACTGCAATGATCCATAAATCAGATCTGTATTATATAAATCAAAGGACATGATGTACAATGGGAATTTAAGAATACTAATTTATAAAACGCATGATGATAGATTTGGACATGCAATAAAGGAAAACCGTGGCACATCCATCAATGCCTTCTCGCCTGAGGAGATATTAGACACCCCAACTGGCAGGGAGGGTGCTGGGAAGTCATTTAAAGTCAACAGACACTGCATGGAAGAGGAATGTGAAAAAATGTTAGTAGTTCCTACAAAACAAAGAGATTGTTGATGTAGGTTTCAACTTTCAAGAAACTTCTAAGGTGCAGTTTTCCTTTTGTACATTTTTTTTTTCTTCTGGATTGTCTGATGCCCCTGGGTTTGGAATGTAGCCACTTTTTCCTGCCTCTTGGGCATACTGTTTTTTCAAGCTGAAATCCCCTCTGGTTCTGTCTCTTCTCCACTACTTTTTATTCTTATTCCAGTTCTCAGTTTTAATGTCCTTTCCTCAGAGACACCTTTAACACCCCCAATGGGATCAAGGTATCCTGTTATGGGCTCCATGGCTCCCAGCTGTCCTCATTGCTTATGTCTTCATTCCCATTCATTGTTCCCGTACACTGTCATTCTCGCTCACTAGGGCATATGCTCCAGAAGGAAAGCAGCAGCATCTGTCTTATCCTTCTCTGTATCTCCAGCCCCTAGCACATTGGTGTAGAGTACACATGCCAGCATTTTTACAATAAATGAATGAACAGGAGGAGGGTCCCACAGCTGGGGACCAGGGAATGCTGTCTCTGGCAGATGCTGGGGTCAGTGATGCTTAGGGCAGTATTTTCTAAACTTCCTCAGCTGTTTTCTGAGAACTTATTAAAGATTCTAACAAAAGGAATGTTTGGAGAAGGGTTGGTAAGTTTGAAAAAGTCACATATTTCATTCTGCTCTAGGAGAGTTAAGATGCATAGCACCAGGGTAAAGACTCTGAAGGTTCTTCTTCTTTTTTTTTTTTTTTTTTTTTAGATTTTTATTTATTTATTTGACAGACAGAGATCACAAGTAGGCAGAGAAGCAGGCAGATAGAGAGGAAGGGAAGCAGGCCCCCTGCTGAGCAGAGAGCCCGATGCGGGACTCGATCCCAGGACCCTGAGATCATGACCCGAGCCGAAGGCAGCGGCTTAACCCACTGAGCCACCCAGGCGCCCGTCTGAAGGTTCTTCTAATTAAAAATGTTACCTATTGTTCAGCTGAGGTCAATGTATCCACATTGGGGCTGGAGGAGGATTTTGAGGTTGTGTGTTCTGCTGAATCCTATCCCCACCTCCTGATTGACACAGATTTCTTAGGCATTTCATGGGCTCCTAATGCTAGACAAAGTGATGCCAGACACTAGGCACACAATCCTCTTCCACCAAGACAGAATAACTTGTTGGGGATACTCATCTTAACTGGAGTCTCAATCTTAACTCTCTGGAACACAAAACAAAGATGGATTGATTGACTGATTGATTGATTGATTTTTAACCACAGTCTTCAAACATTCTCTTTTGTATTTCCTTTTCCCACCTCTTGACAATAGCTCAGCAGATCCCATAATTCTGTGGTCACTTTAACTATAGGTAAAGTCATCTTGACAATCAAGACTCACATTCAGGTAACTGCAAGTCCCTCTCAACCTCTCTCCCATCCAAACTTTCTCCCACCCGCAGCTCAGCTGAGGCCTATGACTCATGCCTCAACTTTTTTTGAGTGGGCAGGAGGAAGGAGAATTAAAGAAAAGGGACTAAGCGTATTTGCTTAATGGTATCTTCTTTGTTCACTTTCATCTATAGATAGGGACATGCTAGCTCTCTTGCAGGGAAATGTGTGGGCTTTTAAGAAGCCCCTCACTAGAGGTTCTTCACTGCCCAGGTCTCTGATCTCTTGTGACATTCCTGCCCCTCACACAGGCTCTTCCTGCTGAGGCCCCTTACCCTGGTGATTCATCCCCATGCCCCATCCCCCTGGCATGGGGCATGCCAGTCTATTTCCTTCCACGGTAGTGGCTTGGCCCCTGGGAGATCCAAACCCTGTGGCTCTCTCACTTCATGGGATTGCCATGGGCTGTTCTGGTTAGCCTTCCATCTGTAGAGTTCTACAGTTGATACAAGAACAATGTTTTCCCTCTCTTCCAAGGTCCAGGCAACCCATAGCCAGGCTTCCCAAGAAACATTCTTCCTATATTGTGTCGAGCGGTCTCGTGGCAGGCATCTGGCTGGAGACGGGTAGCCAGGCTCCCTTTTGGCAATATCCCTACCTTTCTGAGTGGTGCCCCATGAGCCCTTTTCACCTGGCCTGGGTTAGACAGGAATATCCCCTCTCTCTTCACAGTCACCTTCCCTGGTAACTCCCTGCTTGGTGGAGAAGTGGGGTCGGGTTATGGGACCACTAGGTTGCTTCTTAACAAACACCTTGGTGCTTTCTTCATAATTAAAGGCACTTAACACCAAAGACCCTCAGCCATGGGGCTGCGATTCTGAGCTAAGCAGGAAAATCCTATTTAACCTTCTGTTCAGATGCAGACGAATGAGCACCAATCAGAGCACACATGGTAATTGGCTTGGCTGGAGGTATCCACTCTGCTGTAGTGGTGTTCAGAAATAGGACGGGACAACAGATCTGGCAGTCCAAAGAGGTTTCCTGCAAGGAGTTGGAGCCTCACTTAAGCTGTGTGGGACATTTTTTTTTTAACTTAAAAATTGCATTACAAAAGTTACATATGCTTCTTATAAAAAACAACAAAATAAATAAAACTCCCTTCCTTCCAGTCTCACTTCCCCAGGATAACCTCTAATAACAGCTCTGTGTTCTTCTGTACTAAATGCACATGTAAACACACACACCCTAGCCACAAAGCAGAAGGTTTTTTTACCCCAAGATCATCCCATGTATTTTGGCTTGAAGGATTTTGAATAGTCATTCATCAGGGTTTGTGTGTGTCTGTGACTTGATTACAATGCTATTCTGGTCACTGAAGGCAGAGAGCTAAGGCACACTGACCTAACCTAGAAAAACAGGGCTTCTGACTATGGTCATGCATCCGTGTTGCTCCAAGAGCTCCTGCCCATGTCCTGATGCCCAAGCGCATGTCTTGGCTGCATGCATCCAGGGAAGGGGCCCTGGAAGGAGGGATGCCTTTTCCTAATTACGACAAAGGCATTGGCTTCCTGAGAAAGTTCCAGCTTAGTGGTGGAGCTGGAGAAGGGAATAGACTACTCTAATCCCGGAGTGAGGCTGGACGGTAATCCAAGGCTGTAAGTGCAAGGGGAGAGAGCTCAACACCAAAGGAGTGTGAGTTGTGGGTCCAGGACTTCTGGGAGCTCAGATGAACACCTGGCTCCTGCCTCTGGAAGCTGATGCTCCCCTGAGAGAGCCCTTTGAGATCTGACCACTGCCCATCCCTGCAGCCCCATTTCCTGGACCTGGCGTCTTCCAGGCCCCTCCACCCCCATGGAGTCTCTTGGAGTCCTGGAAGCCTTTTGCCCTCAGTGCTCTGTCATCTCTCAGCCTGGATGACCTTATGTGCCCTCCTGACAACTCGTACCCTGCTGTCCCCCTCTGTCTCGCTGACTCTCACATTGTTCCTGACTGCAACAATGCCCATGGAGTTGGAAGGTTTCCTCCTAAAGACCATATTTCATCTTTCTTTTAGTTGCAGTGAATTGGGAGCAGCCTACCCAGTGACATAATTTCTCCTAGTCTGTCATTCATTCCTAAAACTTCACATGCAGACGAAGAGGAGAGGGGAGGTCCACATTACCCAGGGTGGAGCTCAGAGACAGAAGACATATTGAACCTTTGTACAAATTAAACTTTACATGCAGCAACAAACTATTACATGCTCTGCTGAGGTAGAAAATGGCATTTTTCTTTAAGCTCTGTTATGTTTGAAAGTTATTTGAATAATAGTATACTTCTACTTCAAATCAATGCCTTATTAAAATTACTCTATACTTTTGAAACATAGTCTTTCAGGGCACACATATTTAATCTTGGTGGATATCATTCCACTTCCTGACACCATTCAGCTTTAGTGTTCAGCTGTAGCCAGAATTAACGCAAGTGAGATCCTAGTTGTGTTTTGTGAATCAAAACCTAGAAAAAAAAAAACTAAAAAAAATTGCCTCAAAAAGAAAAAAGGCTTCTTATATACAGTGCCTTTTTGATACCCTCAAAAGCCTGAGATTTTGCTTCAATTGGCTGAACAGGTTAGCCCATTGGGGCCAGTGTTCATTATGCGTGATGGATGCATTTTCCTTCCTGGGCATGAGGGAAGGTGGAGAATGAAAAAAGGTGACCCCACTTCTTGCATGGGACCCTTTCATCTGTTCCTTTTGTTCTCTCCTGCTGTGAAATTCACTGGGTGTGCTCTATTCTAATGGCTGTTACAACCCAAATAGTAAAAACCTAGTAAGTCAGATCGGGGGAGTTACCTACTTGCATCCAGTTGTGTTAACTTCCTACTAGTGTGCTTTTCCTGCCTTGCTCTTGGCTTCCTTTGATGGATGATGTAAGAAACGGATGGGAGAAATCCTCCAGAGTATTTATCACAGCTCGTTGGTGAGGATATTGTCCACTAAATCAGTAGACCTTGTTTGAAGAGCCACATGAAAAATTTAAGGCTTGAGTACAAGAAAGGCATTGTTTCATTTGGGAAACTACTATGCCTTATTTTTTGTGGACAGATTCAATTTTGTAATTGATTGTCTTGCTTTGGCTGCCAGGAAACTCAGAGACTTATTTGCCATCCAATTTTTTACCAATGTTTGACCCTGTGAACCCCATATTTATGTACGCTGTCCCGGATTCATTTTTCTGTTGTATTTATACTTCTTTTTTTTTTTCTGTTTTATCTGATGTATGCACATATTCATATCCTAGCTCTAGCTCCTTCTATCAAGCACACAGAATGGGTGGAACCCAACCGGGTGCTGGCAGGAGAAAAGTATTTACATGTACTTACTCTTTTCTGCCACTGTGCCATCAGACCTGCTCCGTGGACCATAGTTCCCTGTGCCTTTGATGAAATTTCTATGAAGTTCTATAATTGTTCTTGTCACTGTGAGAGACAACAGCCTTTGTTGACATTCAGTCACAAGAACAGCCAGTCTCATCTTAATGATTACAATGTTCATTCTAGAGCAGTAACCATAATTCATAACTTCCTTCCAAGTTAGACTTCTTCAGCTTTGAGCCTGATTCAGGATGGGAACCTTGTTGGTGGGGGATGGGTGTGGAGAAGGGGTATAGCCAGCATCTCTTTTTCCTTGAATTCTTCTTCTTCTTTTTTTTTTTTTAAAGATTCTATTTATTTGACAGACAGAGATCAAAAGTAGGCAGAGAGGCAGACAGAGAGAGAGGAGGAAGCAGGTTCCCCGCTGAGCAGAGAGCCCGATGTGGGGCTCAATCCCAGGACCCTGGGACCATGACACAAGCCGAAAGCAGAGGCCTTAATCCACTGAGCCACCCAGGTGCCCCCCTTGAATTATTCTTCTAACCACACTCACCCTCCTCCCCAGACTGCCTCTTGCTCTTCCTGAGTTGAATAGAAGATAAGGAATAGGAAAACTTACATGAAAGTTTTTGCCCATGGAGGTTGCCTTGTCCTGAGATAGAAAGCAGTTTTGGTCTTTTCAAAATGACCCATTCAGCTTCCATAATGAAGCCCAGCAGGTAACATACAACACACATTGCTGCTCTGCTGTTGGTGGAGGGCAACCTGTCTCCCAGGTACTTCAAGTCAGGTCTCTCATATACTTCTTTAGACCTAGATGTCACACTTGTCTCAGTACCTGTCACACACCAATGGCACAGGTCAACCTTCCCAAATCATTCCTGTGATGCCCTCTTTGGATTTTTTTCAACTTCATAATTTGGGTATGTGCCCTTAGACTGCAATTCTAAATTTAGTGAAGGGCCTATGGACAGAAGTGTGGCAGGGTAAGGATAAAATATGGCAATACTCCAGGATACCAGCACTGTGCTCCGAAGACATAGGGGAGGGGGATAGTGTACTTGTGAAAGACAGGTGGCTGGACAGATGTGGTGGCCAAGAGGAACCAACCAGAGCAGTACCCAGGTGTTATGGGTTGAATTGTGCCCCCCTCAAAAAGATATGTTGAAGTCCTAACTCCTAGCACCTGTAATTGTGACCTTATTTGGAAATAGGGTCTCTAAAGATGTAATCAAGTTAAGATGAGATCATTAGGGTAAGCCCTAATCCAGTATGACTATTGTCCTTATAAGACAAGGAGACACAGGGGCATCTGGGTGGCTTAGTCAGTTAAGCATCAGCCTTCAGCTCAGGTCATAATCTCAGGGTCCTGGCATTGAACCCCATGTCCGGCTCCCTGCTCAGCAGGGAGTCTGCTTCTCCCTTGCCCTCTGCCCCTCCCTGCTGCTTGTGCGCTCTCTCTCTGTCAAATAAATAAGATTTTTTTTTTTTTAAAGAAGAGGAAACACAGACTCAGACCAGAAAGAACAATGCCACATGAAGATGGAGACAGAGATTGGATGTGTCTCCAAGCCAAGGAGCACCAAGGATGACCAGGACTACCAGCAGTAGGAGAAAAGCATGGAATAGTTTTTCCTGCAGGGCCTCCAGTGGGAACCAACCCACTGACACCTTGATTTGGGATTCCATTCTCCAGAACTGTGACAGAATATGTTTTTGTTGATTCAAGCCATTCCAAGCTGTGGTAGTTTATTATGGTGGCCTTAGGGAACCAATCCAGGGTGTGATAGAAAAATTCCTTCAGCTCTGTCCTCATGCCTTCTTCTCTCATGACAGTGTCTTTCACTGGCCAGACCCACCTGGAAGCCAGAGAGCAAAGTAGCAGCTGTGTGGTCCTTGGGTCAGCTTCTAGGCACAGGACAGGGCAGAGAGGGCAGGGAGGGTGGCTGTAAGTGGGGAATAATCAGCACGGCCTGCTCAACCTTTGGCTTTGGTCTTATTCAAGTTCAGAGTCAGGGGTTGCAGGGGATCAGTCCCTGAGGCACTGCAGAAACTACTGTCTTGACCTCTTTTTCTGTCCTTTGAATCTGATTCTTTTGTGAGCACAAGCATGTTTGGAACACAGCTGGCTCCTCAAAACTGCATCTTGGCTCAGAAGTCAGCTTTCCCAGGAGAGCAAGGTTACAAATGGGCAAGGAGTGGTATATGCATGCTTAGGAATGTGCTTATATACAGGCTAAAAGGCTGGGGAACAATAAACACGAAACGCTGCTCAACCTCATTTGTAAGCAGACAAACTCAAGTCAAAACAGCACCAAGATGAATCTATTTTCACCCATCACTTTGGCTGACTCCGGGGCTGGCAGGGGTGGGGGAAAATCTGTTCCTTCACTGCAGCTTGTTAGGCTGGCTGCAGATTCAGTGTGGTGTGGGGACCCAGCTCAGTGCTGGCATATAGTAGGTGCTCAGCAAGTATGATTCCCTTTCTCTTACTGCTGGGCACTGTTATCCGACCGCCCACCCCCACCAGCTCTGTGAAGAATATGACATTGAACACTCAAGGTGAAGCATCAGTGCATCCATGCTAAGGACTTCTTTGCACACACGTACACCTTTCCTGATGGAAACCCCTGGAGCTTTCACACCAGGTGTTCTCAGCAGTACAGACAGCTGGGGCAGAGTGAGCACTGTGTGGGAAAACTGACTGAATTTAATCACACCAGTCTTGAGGAAAGTAGAAGGGCAGGGTGAGAGCTGATAGTTAAGAACAACATTTGCATATTTGCCATTCCAGAATTGTGATCCCATTGAGGAAGCCCATTCAAGTTTGACAGGTGTAGCTACCGCAGGTGCTCAACCTCTGTCTGCTCCAACGCTTTCATCATTTCCACCGAAGCCAGCCAATGCCTGCATCTTTGTTGGCACTTTCCCTGAGGGTCCTAGAATCCCCTCATCCCTGTGCACAGCTGGCTGGAAGTCCCTATGAATTAACTTCCTCCTAAGGTCAGCCCTTAATCACTGGCTGGTAGATCTTCAGGCAAGAGTCTTCTCATCCCCTGGAGCCTTGGCCAGATAATCCTAAGCCATATTTTTGTGTTATTTTTCAGTTTCCCCAGGAGGTGAAGCATTAAGCTTCCATTGTGGTAGTTGGCTAAATAAAGTCCCTTTACCCGTTGCCCTTGTCTCCCATATTACTTACCCTCTCTCCTACCCCTGTTCCGCCCACCCCCCCCCATAGACAATTTTTCATCCAGTGCTTGCTTTATGTGTCCTTCTGGGACATCCCAAAATAAGACAGATAACAAGCTTAGCCTCCTGAACCCAGTTCTCCAGATAGTGTCCCTTCTGGGAGTTAGAGATTGGGCCAACTTTGGCCACTTGTTCCTTGCTTTTTTGTGTTGATTCACCAACATTTGTATAGTTCATTCATAACCTCAACATGACAGAAACATATATCTAGCACTTATTATATATCAGGCACTTTCTGAGCATTTTATGTGAACGTACTTAAAAATCCTCTTTGAAGTCCTGGGAGGTTAAGTATTCTTCTTGTCCTATCCCGTGTAAGACAATGGGGCCCAATGAAAGACTTACCCAAAAACTCACAGCAAACTACTGGCTGAGCTGGGCTCCAACCCAGTCTTGTAGCTTTAACTCATGCTCTTCCCACTGTACATGTACACTCCACAAGATGTACTTTTTATTTCTGTATACTTTTCTAGGTTTCAAGAGGATTCAGTGTTTAGTGATTGTGGAGGTTATTAGTCCCCCACGGAGGAGTTGGGAAGTAAAGAAAGATAAGTGAAGGTATTATGAGCTGAATCTTTGTGTTCCCCCCAAACTCATATGTTGAAGCTTTAACCTCAGTGTGATGATATTTGGAGATAGGGTCATTGGGGAATAACTAGGTTTAGATGAGGGCATGGGAGTAACGCCCCCATGATGGGATTAATGTCCTTATAAGAAGAGGAAGAGAGACCACTAGGATCTTGCTTTCTCCACAATGTGTAGGCAGAGCAAGCATACAGACATCTGCAAGCCAGGCTCTCACCAGGAGTCAAATCTGCCAGCATCTCCATCTCAGACTTACCAGTCTTCGGAACTGTGTGAAATAAATGTGTGTTGTTAAAGGCCACCAGTCTATGATATTTTGTTATAGCAGCCTGAGCTAAGACAGAAAGGAATAGTCAGCCATGAAATTATAGGAAAGATAAAGGATGCTGAGAGGAGAGTAAATCCTAGCCATTGAACAACAGTAGGTCTGTTAGCTACCAGGATGGGTCAGGGGTGAGGTGATCAAGGTTTCATAACCCTGGGCTTTGGAGGAGAGCATCAAAGAAAAACCTCTCAAAAGGATCAGGTAAAGGCTTCTCCAAGTCTTCCTCTGTCTTTTTCTTTCATGGTGGTACTGGGTGTATGGGGCCTTTGAAGAGCCCAGAAGTGTAGGGTTAGCCCCCTGAACCACCACTGGATTCTGGAGGAGGACTACCAAACCAGGTCCATTATGGTGTGTGCTTTCCATTCTGCAGAGCTAACAGAGCTGCCAGTATCGTTTTTTTTTCAATTTATTTATTTTCAGAAAAACAGTATTCATTATTTTTTCACCACACCCAGTGCTCCATGCAAGCTGTGCCCTCTATAATACCCACCACCTGGTACCCCAACCTCCCACCCCCCCACCACTTCAAACCCCTCAGACTGTTTTTCAGAGTCCATAGTCTCTCATGGTTCACCTCCCCTTCCAATTTTCCCAAATTCCCTACTCCTCTCTAACGCCCCTTGTCCTCCATGCTATTTGTTATGCTCCACAAATAAGTGAAACCATATGATAATTGATTCTCTCTGCTTGACTTATTTCACTCAGCATAATCTCTTCCAGTCCCGTCCATGTTGCTACAAAAGTTGGGTATTCATCCTTTCTGATGGAGGCATAATACTCCATAGTGTATATGGACCACATCTTCCTTATTCATTCATCCGTTGAAGGGCATCTTGGTTCTTTCCATAGTTTGGTGACTGTGGCCATTGCTGCTATAAACACTGGGGTACAGATGGCCCTTCTTTTCACGACATCTGTGTCTTTGGGGTAAATACCCAGGAGTGCAATGGCAGGGTCATAGGGAAGCTCTATTTTTAATTTCTTGAGGAATCTCCACACTGTTCTCCAAAGAGGCTGCACCAACTTGCATTCCCCCCAACAGTGTAAGAGGGTTCCCCTTTCTCCACATCCTCTCCAACACATGTTGTTTCCTGTTTTGTTAATTTTGGCCATTCTAATTGGTGTAAGGTGATATATCTTTTTGACACTGCTGAGAAAAGAGGCCTAGGAATGTTCTAGCAAGGGCTGGTAGGTGTAAGTTATTAACAGTTATTAAATGCTCATTCAGCTATCGTGGAAAATGGGAACTAAGGGATTATGTAACTTGGGAGAATCACACAGTAAGTGCAGGATCCAGACCTCAAACCCAGTGCCTATATCCCAAACCCCTGAAATACTGCCATACTGTGCCCTTCATAGGATGGTGCCTCCTCTGCTATTTGTGTCAGGTGTTATAACCATTTTCTTATGTGGTCTTTTTTTCATGCAAGTGAACATAAAAATAAGCATAAAGTCTCATGGGGGTGTGGATGGACAAGTGAAGGGAAGGTTAGCTGGGTATAGGTCTCTGAAGTTGCCATCCTTTGCCAACTAAGAAATTTCACATTCTTATGCATTTATGTAAGTTCTCCATAAGATGCCAACAGGGTTGGGGTGGGAGGTGTATTTAGGAACCACCAATATAGTAGGAGATGATTGGACCTGCATTTTTTAAAACTGATTTTTAGTGTGCTTACCCTGTTTCATTGGCCTGTAGAGTGCACCAGATGTGCATTTTAAGACTGAGTGCACTGAAGTGCAGAAAAGGATTTTTCTGGGTGGGGTGGCAGAGTAGGAAGGTCAGTGAGAGGCCACCGGAAGAGCAATATTTGGTGGTAGCTTAGACCAGGGACCAGAGGATGTGCAGACTGAGAGAAGCTGGGAGGTTTAAGGCATATTTGGAAGAAAACATTTCAAACACAGCACTTCCTTTTATTTATTTTTTTAAAATTTATTTTTTATTTATTTTCAGCATAACAGTATTCATTATTTTTGCACCACACCCAGTGCTCCATGCAATCCATGCCCTCTATAATACCCACCACCTGGTACCCCGACCTCCCATCCCCCGCCCCCTCAAAACCCTCAGATTGTTTTTCAGAGTCCATAGTCTCTCATGGTTCACCTCCCCTTCCAATTTCCCCCAACTCCCTTCTCCTCTCTATCTCCCCATGAGCTATTTGTTATGCTCCACAAATAAGTGAAACCATATGATAATTGACTCTCTCTGCTTGACTTATTTCACTCAGCATAATCTCTTCCAGTCCCATCCATGTTGCTACAAAAGTTGGGTGTTTGTCCTTTCTGATGGAGGCATAATACTCCATAGTGTATATGCACCACATCTTCCTTATCCATTCGTCCGTTGAAGGGCATCTTGGTTCTTTCCATAGTTTGGCGACCGTGGCCATTGCTGCTATAAACATTGGGGTACAGATGGCCCTTCTTTAATTTGAATTCCCTAAATTGTTATCTAATTGTGTGCTACCACTTTTAGTTTAAGGCTTATAGACTTCAGATAATTTATGATATGGTTTGTTGATCAAAGGGAGAAAGTTCTGTTACAAAAATGTTTGTTTGGATTGGGGGTGGGAGGAGAGTGGGTCTCTGCCCCTCAAAGTGGACTGGATTGTCCCAAGATTCTACCAGTACCCCTGGGCATAGTTTTCTCCCCTTGCCATCCTGCTGTCATTCTCAGGGACTTCAGTCTGCTCGTAGGTGGTCTGTTCCTTGTCCTGCCTCCTCAGAGTCTTGGTCTCTATAATTCAAGAAGGTTTCCTCTCCTCTGCATTTTGGCTGTCTGTCCTCATGGCCATGCCCATGTTCTCCCTTGGATTTCTTCCACTCTGATGTCCTGGACTGTGGTTACTTTCAGATCATCCCATCTCTCTCTCTCTCCCTTCCTTCCTCCCTCCCTATGTGCCTCCCACAGCATCTGATTTCCATTGTCACTGAAATTTCCACCTCCTTGAAACTTCAGAGTTCTTTCTATTTCCATCCTTCATTTAGTCACCTCTATTCCAATTCACTCCGACCATCACTTCTGTATCTCTTTTGCCAGCATCTCCACTCCCTTTACCTAACTTGCCTTTCAGTGCCCTCCCCATGCAAAAAGCACCCTCCACACTAGGTCAGTCTGGCTCTTTATCTTCTCAACTCCATTGCTAGGCTGCCAAGTGCTGTCAGTATGGTTACATGGTTTTGCTGATTGGGCCACCGGAAACTTCTGGTCCACTACCTGAGTTAGATGCTCAGATCTGCATGGAAGATCATGTCTCCCTGGCAGTGCTCTCCTCCCTTCCTCTCAGAGGCTCATTCACACTTTTCCCTTTCTCTTCAAATCCTCTATGTCAATACCTCTCCCTTCACCATTGGGGACTGACTTGACCTCTCACTGAGCTGAGAAAGTAGATGCTTGGAAAGGGGTTCTCGCTCTGCCTTCCAAAATTATCTGCACCCCCACCGGCTTTGTCTCTTTCCTTTTGCTCTCATGGAAAAAAGTGGTATAGGGCCATTCACTCCAGCTGGTTCTCAATTTCCTCTCCTAGTGTTTTCACATTATTCCCTCTACCTGACCAACACCATTCATTCTTTTTTGCCCCTTGGAAGGATCCATTGATCATCAGCAGCCCCTCGTCTCCTCATTAGCTGGTCCCATCTCAGTTTCCCCATCTTTAAGGTCCCCAACCCCTATCTTACATGACTTCAGAACTTGGGGCATGAGGCTAGTGGGGCCAGGGCTGGGGTGTGCCGAGTTTTCCCAGCAATCCATTTCAATTTTGTACCAGGTTGGCCCTGCACCAAATTTCTACCAGGTGTGCCTTAGAAACTTGGCACCTGAGGAGAAATTGAATTTCTGAATTGTCATCAACAGTGACCTTAAAAAAAAATATGTCCAGTAAGAAGTAAAGAGGATTTATCTCTCAATTTCAACCTGGTGAACTTCAGATCGAGAATTGCATTTTGGGAGCTTGTTCTTTGTAAGCTTATTACAAAAATAATACAGCAACATAATTGCAGGAGGGAAATGAAATTTTATTCTCTTTCTGTGATAACCTTGAGGGAAAATAGAAGCACACAGAAAATTCTCTACTTAGGAAAAATAACCAAAACCTCCCAAAAATGCTATGTAATTTAGTTGTAAGGTGCTTTGGAAAAAAAAATAAAGTCTATTTATCTTAAGCCCCTAAAGAAATATCTTCATGGAAGGATTATGCCATTTATTTTAGGGAATTATTTAAAGAACATTGGTCTTCACCACCCATTAATCAGATTTCATTTGATCTTACGTTGGTTTCTCTTTAGTTATGGGTAATTATTTTAAGACTGCTGATTGCCTGCTATAAAGGATTGGATTTTTATGTTATAAAAACATTTCAAATGATCTATTGGCCTGAACATTGTCAAGGAGGACTGGGAGAGTTCTGGGAGGCAAATCACTTTAAAGTCAATTGGGCTTGGTCTGGGTTGTGACAGAGAAGAATGAAAATGGTGTTGTTCTGGAGGTTTGCTTCAGAGGCAGACCATTCCTTCTGTGTGTCAGAGGTTTGAAAGGCAACAGTGGATTGGAATGAATCTCCAAGCCCACTTTTGGGGAGGCTAAAGCCACAGCTGGCCAGAGAGGACACACTGGGCCTTTTGCACCATCAACTTCTCAGGGCCTTTCTACAGTGTCCTAGAAAGAGGACTCTAGGGCCCTAGAAAGGGCCCTAGAAAGAGCCCCATTGGACAAATCCTTACATATCCCAATGTTTTTCTGTGGTGGGAATCATGCCTCTGATTTTCCTAAAGTCAGATATCAAGGCTATCTTGAAGTGAAAGCAGACAAGAGGGCGGTGACCCATGTGGTGTAGACTGTCATAAGCCTATAGTCACTCTGATCCAGTGCAGTGGTGGGGCCTCTAAGTTGCTCAAATGTTCCAGGTCTTCATGTTTTCTCACCTATACAATGAGAGAAGTAAAAACACTTCAACATCATAAAGTTGCCAAAAAGAATCAATGAGATGAGGCACACAAAGCATTCAGTTCAATGTATGGCCCATAATAGGTGCTCAATGCACATCATTATTTTTAGTATCTGTTAACCAGGCTAATAATTACCATCTTGGAGATTGTTGTGACAACTAAATGACATAACCAAGGGGAAGGACTTACAGTGTTGGCCATATAGAAAGCACTCAATATAGAATAGTCATTAATGTAAGTAATGTAATTGTGTTCAACCTGTCTCTTCTGTCATCTCTGCTTCTCATTTTCACTCAAGGCACCCGGGTCACATCAGTTTCCATCTGTTCCCCCAAGTGTCCAAGTGCTCTACCTCCTCCCCTGTCTCTTGCCCTTATCCTCTTTATCACTAAGGTCTCAAGTCTAAAGTCATCTCTGCAGAGACCACCCAGGTTCAAGAGCCTCTCTAGCTCCCACCATGACCATTGTCTATCCCATACGATGCAGCACAAGCCAACATTTATTTATTCATTATCTAACTCCTCCAGCTGGTCTGCAAGTTCCATGAGAATTGGGATCTCTCTTATCTACAGCAGTTCCCAGGGCAGAGGACAATGTCTGACACAGATTAAGGGCTCAAAAAAAATGCCTTTCCTAGCTTCAGCCCATCAAATGCCCATCAGGAGCCCCTTGAGGGAATTTATTTTGGAGTCAACATCTTGGAGCCTCGAAAATGCTCAGTGTTCTCAGGAATAGGCTACATATGAAACCTCACAACACTGGGCACTAAGAATGTTCAGGGAAATAAATCTCCCCAGTGAAAAAACAAGCTGAGTATGAGAGTAGGGTTTGGGCAGACTGGGCTGAGTAAAAAAGAAAATTCTATCTTCCAAGAGGGAAGTAGTAGCAGCAAGATCCTTCTAGCATACCCTGATGCCCAGGGAGATGGGAGAGGAAGAACCACTGACTTCCTGGGAGTGCGTGCTGTGGAAAGAGAGTCTGGCTCCCAGGACTTGGCTTCCTTGGCAGAGTAGGAGTTGGGAAAGAGGGGTAGAGCTCCAGGCCACATCTTTGGAAGGAAAGTGCATGGGCCCCAGCAGTGATTTAGTCTAGAAGATATGAATGGACTCAGGGACAACCCAGAGGGTATGGGAGAGACAGGAGAGAAGTGCACAGAAATGACCAAAACAGGAGCAAGGGAGAGAGGGCTGAATCTCTGTGTCTAATGGGTTTAAGAAATTCATTTATCCATCTATCCAAAGTGTTATCTCCTCCTCCTCCTTCTTCTTTTCCCCTCTGTCCCTGCATACTTTCTCTCTCTTTCTATCTTTCCTTTCTGTCCTTCCTCTGTCTATAAACTAGTCCAAGACCCACTCACCTGCTGGTTGTTGGGGGCACTAAGTAGTACCTAATCCAAACTCAGTAAACTCATAGTCAACTTAGGGAGGGGGAGATAAGCAGGGTCATTTTCAGCATAAGGTACCTTTCTGAAGACTTTAAAAAGCCTCTTCTTCTTTTTGAAGAGAAAGGTGATTTTTTTTCCTTAAGTAAAAAAGAAAAATCAATAAATATATACACTGTTCCACCTGAACAGGTGGTGTCTGGCAACTGTGTCTCTGCTAGGGTGAGCTTTCTGGCACCTGGGACTGCAGGCTCACACACACCCACCTACCACCCTAGATGTCAAAATCCCTGCCTGTCTCCTACCCCTCAGTAGGTGACTGAATAAGGATCAGAGTCTGAAATAGGGGTGCTGGGAGTAGAACCCCATCTCCCAGAACAATGGTTAGGAAAGAGAAGTGATGTAAAGAGAGGCCTCAAGTACTCTCAGGAGTAGGGCACAGCTTCACAAATGTGGGTGAACCAGGGGAGTATGTACAAGGCTGGCTGTGCCCATTGTAGGTTTAAGTGGGAGGCAACTCATGGCTACTGCCCCAGCACACATGTGGGTAGGAGGTGAGTGTATACACACTGAGTGTATGTCTAGCTTTCAGTGGCAGTCCCTAGGTGTGCTGCCCTTGTGCAGTGCACAGTCTGAACATCATAAATAGCAGTACTTCAGACAAATAAAGAATTATTAACATAAACAAAAGGATGCACTGAGACAGAGGAAAGCACAGCGGTGAGAGATAGAGCCCCAGCTCAGGGCTTTCACTTTCTGTAAAGAGCACTTTGGATGGTCAGGAATGACCAACTCCTCCCTCCTCCACCCACAGACCCTGACTCAGCCCCATCTGCCTTTTTGTCTTGGTCCTGTGCCTTGCTGGGGTGAAGTCCTGGTTTTGGCCTAGCAGTCCTTTGGCAGCCTCTCAGGTCCTTACACCACATGCATGGACAGGGACAGGAAGGGATAAACACCTGCTTCTGCTCAGGCCCCAACACTCCAATCCCAGTTTTCAGGGCAGGGCAGGGAGGATAGCCCCTCAGCCTTTGGCCCAGGAGCAAAGCAATGAGGGGCAGCAGGTCCTATGCTTCCAGCGGCCATCTCAGCTCTCCTCCCCTAGTGTGCTGCCCTGGGAGGCAGTCACAGCATCTAGGACAGGTTGATGGTCTTAGGACTGGAGGTGGGAGATGCTGGAATTGATGGGGCAAGGAAAATACTATGATTTAACAACCCCACACAGTGGATTGTGCCAACATTTGCATCAACCAACATATTATGGAACAAAGTCTTGAGGGATTCTGAGTCTTCTGTTTTTGATTTATAAAAGTTTACTACAAAGAATTGATTGGGGCTGGCAGTAGATTGCCGCTGCTGGATTATCTTAATGTCTTCCTGGAGAAACTCTGTGCATGTTACTCTTCTTGCTAATAAGAAGCACATACCTATTTATCTATCTTCCTGGGAACAAAATTCAACATTGCCAAGGAACATTGTCCTTGCTGGAGAAATTCCTGTCATTTCTGAGATGTATGCATGTGCTCTCCAGGTGAGTTATCACGGGAATTCCTGGGCCCTGACACTCTGTGTGGGTGAGAGCTTAAATGGGGCATCCCTGGTGTTTGCCAGGATTGGTGCAGGGACTCAGCTGCCTCCACAGCTGAAGGAGATGCAGTTGTGTGGATCCTTTCTCACCTGCAGATCATGGCTCGCTCTCAATTTCCAAACACTTCAAACAAGGTATTTCTATCAACATCTGTACATATATTAGAAGGTAAAGGGGACTAGTGGGGGAAACAAAATAAAAGGGGAAACATGCATTCTGAGACCAGGACTTAGGTTTGAATCCCCGAAATATTTGTCCCAGTTGTAGTATAGTTTGACCTTTGTGGTAGACAGACTAATGACCCTTAAAGAATGTGTGCCTTAATTCTAGGAACCTTTGAATATGTTAGCTCACATGGCAAAAAGGACTTAGCTTATGTGATTATGTGAAGAACTGTGAGATGGGGAGATGATCTTGGATTATCCAGGTGGGTACAATGTAATCACAGGGGTCCTTATAAAGAGACAAGAGAAGGAGATGGGATGATGGAAGCAGAGGTGAGGCAGGGAGGGAGAGAGAGAATGAGAATACTGGAAAATGTCATGCTCCTGGCTTTGAAGATGAACAAAGAAGTCGTGAGCCAAAGAATGCAAGAACCCTGTAGTTTCTGGAAAGCACAAGGAAATGGATTTCCCTCCTAGAATCTCTGAGAGAGTGTGGCCCTGCTGACATCTTGATTTTAGCCCAGTGAGGCCCATTTAGTCTCTATGACTTCCCGAACCACAATATAATGCATTTGTATAATTTTAAGCCACTAAGTTTGCAGTACTTTGTTACAGCAGCAACAAGAACCTCATACCAGCATGTTGCTTCCTCTCCCTTAGCTTCAGTTAGCTCATTTCCAATAAGAGAAGAGAAAGCAAGCTATGACTTGCTTCCCCTGTAAGGTTGTTGTGTGGGTGAAATGAAGTAGTGACTTTGCAGTGGTCAGAAAGACGGGAAAGAGGGAGCAGGATACAGAGGATGGCTCTCAGCAGCAGGCACTCTGGAAAGTGCTTCTCAAACTGTCTGTGGTGAAGTTCCCCTCTCCCCATTTTTAATAAATTTCAATCCTTTGTGGATCAATACTTGTATAAAATACAATAAAAATGAATCATTAGAAAAGATGAAATAAAAGACACACAAAATCCAAGCCCTATTTTTTTGTTATTAGATTTTACAGCCATAAAATTGTTCTGTGTAATTGCTCTGAAAGTTTCTAAATGCTTACTCTCACTTTCTGTACTTGCCTCACTTTCTGTTCAAGAGTAACGAACAGTTTGGGACCGACCCTGGTCAAGGCCTACACTCTGAATTGATTGTTATTTGGAGGTGACTATAAGGTGCTTTTGAGGCCTGAGAAGTCAGATTGCTTTCTAGATGAAGCAATGGCCAGACTGAATTTTGAAGGATGAAAAGGGTCTTATGAGGAAGAAAAGAGCAAAATACAAAGCAGGGGGAAGAGCATGTCGAAAGCATTCAGGTGTGCAGTGCATCATACCTCGAGTATGAATTTACCAGACAGGGACTTTGAGAAAAGTTATAGTGAAATATAACCTGTTGTAGGACTTTCATAAAGGGGAGAATGGAACATGGTACATGATCTCTCAACTTAAGGCCTCCCAGAAGCTTCTCCTTGATCCTCTTAGGATCAAGATACAGCTCTTTGTGGAGCCCACATCACCTAGAGAGCCTTGAGGCTGTCCTCTGGTCCAGCTACACCTCACCATGCTCCAGCTCCCCAGCCCCACACCATGCTCCAGGCTCTTACAGCTATGTCCTGTCCCAGGACCCTGGCATGGTATTCTTCAGACAGGCATGCTTTTCCCATCTTCTTGTCAGGTGAACACCTATCTGTTTTTCAGGTCTCAGCTTGAGTGCTATTTCCTTAGGGGACCATCTCCTACCTCCCAACTTTTATCTTTTTACATGTTCCAGTAAGCACCTAAGAGAAGGCCTGAGAGGTCAGATTGCTTTCTAGATGAAGCAATGGCCAGACTGAATTTTCAACCACTTGAAAACCAAGTGGTTTTGCCTGTCTTACTTAGTCCTCAGTAACTATCTGGAGGACAGATGAAATGAACATGCTGCGTTTCTCTCTCCCCAGCACGTACCACAGTTGCAGTGAATATTTTTGTGTATTTATCTGTTTAGAGGTGATATTCCCACTGAACTATAAGCTATACGAGGTCAGGGATTGTGTTGTTTTGCCCTGTACAGGGCCTCATGCATAGCAGATGCTCAGTAAATACATGCTGAATGAGTATTTGAACAAGGGAGAGGTTGAATGGTGGAAGTCGGGTGGACTGGTGGGGTAAACCTTAAGGCAAGAGTTTGATTGTCCTCCCCGGAGTTGCCTAAAAGCTTTGGCAACAATAGGTGACATTCAGAGAGAGAGAGCTTCTGTTGATTATGTTTCTCTGGAGAGACGTGATTAATACAGCGCAGTCACACAGTGGTCAGCAGGGTGGCAGAGATAGGAATATTCTACCACGAAAGTTCTGTGAAGACAGGAAAGGTGGCCTTTGATTGTATTGCTTGGGAATCCCTGGGACATATGAACCCCTCCCCGACATCAGATCAGGCCCCACAAGGGCAGCACTGTCCTCTCCTGCACATTCCTGGAAACATGGCTTCCACACGACCCCAAGCTTTGAGGGGTACTGGCAGGTGCATGGGATTGCTCCTTCAGTGAATGTGCATTGAGCATCCTTGATGGGATGGATCTTGTTCTAGGAATATAGTCACGAAGAGCTCAGGTTTACAAGTCCCTCCTCTTATGGGGCCTTCGGTGCATCAGGGTGGGAGAACAGACAATAAGGAAACAGTGATAAGTTGTGTGAAGGCAATCAATGAGGCATCATGCTGGCTTCTAGAGCCAGTAATGTTAGTTGAGAAGGATCTTCTAGGCAGAGGAAAGAGCTAAGGCAAGCATGGGTGCAGAAAGGAGAGTGATGGGACTGAGAGTGATGGGTAAGCATGTCAGGGTGGTCTACAGTGAGACTTGAGAGCTGGGCTGGGCCCCAAACAGGTCTGGCCTGTAGGCCACAGAAAAGAGCTTAGATTTATTCCAAGTGGAAAGAAAAATCTTCAGGGTGTCTTGAGTAAGGGGACATTCTCATCCGATTTATTATAGAATATAATGTCCATCATTGTCCAAATGAGAGCTAATGGTGGCCTGGACTGCAGTGCTGGCAGAGAAGGGGACAGACAGGGCAAAGGTGGGTACACTTTGGAAGTAGCGATGAGATGAATTGCTGATGAGTGCTGGGGAGGGGTACAAAAGAAGGAATGGATTCAAGGGAGATGCCCTGGTCTTGTAGGAAGTAGTGATTGTGCTGTCTCTGAAGCTGGCAGAGATACCTGCCACAGAAGGGTCAAAGATTTGGAGCTGGGACCTTTCCTGCCCACTCCCTTTATTCATCTGAGCATTGGGCTAATATCCTCTGACTTTCTCTTTTGTTGTCCCACCCATTGGGCCAGAAACTTCTCTGGAAGCACATCGGATCACTAAGGAAACCTGGGGCTCTTGTCTGCTTGTTGTGTCTTCAGCCTTGCCTACCATTCAGGAGACCTCTGCCTCTCAAGGCAGAAGTGCTCCCTTAGTTCCTGGGTCTCACAAATGCCAGGCACAAGTCACTGCATGCCCCTGGGTGAGCATGGGTAGGTGGAGAGCTTCCCACTAGACATGCCCAGTGTGCCAGGCTCCTCACACTTGTACCTTTGCTCATGCTGCCCTCTCCCCCTTTTTTTTTAATTATGAAAAGTTGTGCATTAGGTTACTTTTTTTATTTTTAAAGATCTTATTTATTTGAGAGAGAGACAAAAAGTGTGAGAGAGCATGGGGCAGGGGGAGGGGAAGAGGGAGAAGCAAACTCCCACACTGAGCAGGGAGCAGGAATTCAGGGCTTGATCCCAGGACCTAGGATCATGACCTGAGATGAAGGCAGATGCTTAATCGACTGAGCCACCCAGGCACTCAGACCTTCCCCCTCTTCTGAGGACAAATGTTGCTCATCCCTGGAGCCTCTCCTGGGCAGCCCCTCCCATCCCCCTGCCTCCACAACCTCATGGTTAAAGTTAATTGTCTCTCTCCTTAACGCTCATCTTTCATTAGCTAGTGAATTCCTGGGGACAGGGACCGTGTCTCATTTATATTCCCAGCCCCTAGTCCAGGGGTCTCACTCATTGTTTGAACTGATACAGCAAAATGACTCTATTGCTGGCCACAGCAGTAGTGGGCTGGGGAGAGGAACTTGCCTTTTCCAGAAGTGTCTGGCCTTTCTTTTACAAACAATACTTCACACACCAGCAGAACAATTATAATAGACTCCAGCTTTATCCTCATTTCCCTGATTAGGGAGATCTTGTTTTAAGTTTGTAAATGAGGTGCTGTGACTATTTCTTCAATAAAAGACCCAAATTTGCTTGAACTTGGGTGATAAGTATTTTACATCTAAGACATGTTTGGCGTTATGTTCAAAGTGGAATCTATCAGATGTTATATAACAGGGGCTCAGTGTTAGGGTAAAATTCAAATGTGGTCACGATAATGGGAAAAAGTCTAGGGGCTTTAATCACAGCTTGTGCTTCCATGTGATTGACAGGGTTTCCATTTTTTAAAGTCCCTGTTTTTCATGTGGAATGAATGACTCCTTTTTCATTTTGTTCCTGTAATAAGAAACATTCTCATTGTGGAGGGAAATCTCTATAAGCAGCCCATTAAATAGTAAAATGTTACTGCTGTGCCTGAGTGACATCTGGGGGACACGCCAGCTCTTCAGGTGTACAATACCCAGAGCAGGTTTTCCAAGACTGCAGAGCTTGGAGGCAGTTTGTTCATCATCGGGGGACGGGGGAGAGGGGTGGGGGACATACATTTAACATCATTGTCCCTCCTCTCCAACAAATGAAACCTTGTTTTGTATGTGAGTTGGACCTCTTCTGGATGTCCGTTCTGGAAACTCACTCCCTGTACTGCAAGTGAAAAAGGACTTGGAAGGCTCTCAGGGTGTGTTGCTGAATTCAGTGTCAGAGATAGAGCCAGGCAGTGGGACCAGAGCTGGCCTGGAGTTTTATTCCAAGCTGGGGATCTTTACTCTGTGCATTTATTCGTGTTGTTCTTTGTTCTTCTCTCTGGCTGTGACCCAGGCTTCTTGCTTCTCAGTTCTGGGAAGAAAATAGAATGACACCCAGAAAGAGTCTGACCTCTTCCCCAAATGCAATGCCCTTCCCTAGACCAGTCCACAGTAAGCAGGGGGTGGGTTGCACGATCACATCAAACTTCTGCTACAACCCTATGGATGCGGGTGACAGAGATTCAATTTCTAGAAAGGCATTACGTTACTAGCAGGAGTCCTGATTCACCCCATAAATGGATAACAAGTTCAGTGGCTTCTGCCACGTTTGCATTCTGACAAGGAAGCCTGTAATACCTGCTTTTGAAAAGGGGACTGTGAAGGACAGAGATCATGCATTTCTGATTCCATGTGAATCTGTGACCGGACCTAAGACCCAGATGCTTGCTATTCATTCTTAGACCTTGTGCTGTTGATTTAGTCTTGGACACATCACCCTTTCCTCCAAACCCAGTCCCCTTTCCCCTCCGTGGACTAGATCTTCAGTAGGTAGTATTTGCCATAAACCAGAAGCTTCCAGTTGCAATGATGAAACTGTTGTCCATCAAAAACAGTGTTTCTATTTCTATACATTATCCCTAATGCCTTTTAGCAACCCCAACTTGCAGAAGTGGAATTGAGGCTTCCGTAGGTTGAGCAATTCGCTAAGGCCATGTAGACAGGACAAAGGGGAACTGGGACTGGAATCCCCAGATTTCTAGCTCTAAAGCCTTTATTGATTTCATAATATCACACCAGTCCCTCTACACAGCAACACATCTCAAGATGAGGTTGTCAGCAAGGATGAAAGAGAAATGATAGACAAGAAAATGGGCCTGGAATTTCTACATCTGAGAAAGGAGGTACAAATGCATGGGTGGATCAGAGGTCTGCTGGGATTCTCAATGCTAGGAACTTGGATTGGATTAGAATCTGTTCTGTGCCTTATGGAAGCTCATAGCCCTCTTCTGGATGTTGTCAGTTTCCAGGGGGCTTACGTGTCCCTTGCCCCTTGTCATCCAGGTTCTTGGGCCTGTGGGTGCTTTCTCCTTGAGACACAGCATTGACCCAGACATGGGTCAACACATTTCTTAGGTAATTCTCAGATTCTAAATTTTTTTAAAGATTTTATCTATTTATTTGACAGACAGAGATTACAAGTAGGCAGAGAGGCTGGCAGAGAGAGAGGAGGAAGCAGGTTCCCTGCTGAGCAGAGAGCTCGATGTGGGGTTCGATTCCAGGAGCCTGGGATCATGACTTGAGCCAAAGGCAGAGGCTTTAACCCACTGAGCCACCCAGGCGCCCCAATTCTCAGATTCTAAATCAAACCTGTTCACACAGTGTTTTCATTAATGAGTATGTAGTTGCTTCCTGTGGAGGCTTTGGAGGTGAGTAGAAGATGGGTATCCATGTGGTTACACAGATAGTCTAGGGTTTGGCATTAGCCACTCCCACACTTACATTATCTATGGTCATTACATCCAGGGGCATTTGCACTCACTCTTCACCCTACAGAGTCCCCTGAACCCTCATCATCTGCCCCTTGCTCCCTTTCCTACCCTCTCCTGGGTTTTAGGGTAAAATACACAGTCCTCCCGTTTTTTTCATTCTTAGTAACTGCTGGATGCAAACCCTCTCATTATTCTCAGCCCCTCACGTAGTCCCTGAGTGGAACTAGAGCCTTAGTCTGTATGACACCCCTTTCCCTCTCTGTCCCTGGGACTGCTGCCTTTGTTTTCCACAGGTCTACCTGGAGCTGCAGACTGTTTGCAGCCACTTATGTCAGTATCTGCTGTTGGAAGTCATTTTTCTCTGACAGTGGTAGCTTGGCCCTCCCCAGAGCCTTCAGAACAACTGTCCTTGAGGAGACAAGGAAGAGATTTCCTCCATATGGAGAGCCAAGTAAGGGCATGGTGGCAGTGCTGGGCCCAGGTATAAAGGAACAGCAGGCAGGCAGGCAGAGGGAAGGTTGGAGACATGAGATGGAAGGTGATACACAGCTTTGCTAGTCTGGGACTGGGCTCCAAGTTTCTTGCAGAGTCCAGTGGGAGGGCTTGTCTTTGTCACTTTGACCATGTATGGGAGGTAGGGACTTGTCCTTAGACATTGCTGTGTCTTAGCTCTAAGCATACTGCCTGGTTCATGGAGGCAAATGATAAACAGATGCGGAAAGAATGAGTAAGCACAGAAACAGGTTTTGTCAACTGTGAATGGGACTTAAGGCATTAGAGAGCAGGTGGGTCCAAGGGCCATTTTATACTTGTTGAAGTCCTACTCTGTAGACACCCACTTCAAGGGCAGCTCTGGAGTTCAGCCTGTCCAGCTTGTGCTGCCCACCAGGCAGACCCTGGGGCCACAGTTGATGGAGTCCACGGGATCTGGACTACTGAGCCCCGACCTGCAAGCCCCTTGAGGGAGGAGTTAGCCTATTTTAGGTTGTTTTTTTTAAATATCATTTTATGTTTTCAGTGTTCCAAGTTTCATTGTTTATGCACCACACCCAGTGCTCCATGCAATATGTACCCTCTTTAACACCCATAACCAGGGTCACCCAACACCCCATTCCCCCTCCCCTCCAAAACCCTCAGTTTGTTTCTTTCATCTTACATATGCATTTCAGTGAGTCCAGGCTCTCGTGCTTCATCTCCCCTTCCAATTCCCCCGCCCCTCACTTTTCCTTTCCTTCTAATGTCCTCCATGTTATTCCTTATGCTCCACAAGTGAAACCGTATGATAATTGACTTTCTCTGCTTGACTTATTTCATTTAGCATAATCTCCAGTCCCGTCCATGCTGATACAAAAGTTGGGTATTCATCCTTTCTACTTTAGTTTTCCTAGCATTTCTGGCCCCTGCACACACAAGGCCTCAGGAGTTGCAACCTGCCCAAACAGAAACCCTTCCAAAGGGAGACCATTTTGGCCACTAGGTGGCGCCATTGTTCCAGCCAACGATCACAGAGCCTGCTGGGGAGCCCTCATACTTGGAACGTTCAGTTGAATCCAAACTCCTCCAATGTATCTGTCAGGCTCCAATCTCAATGCAGTAATACATTCTAATCCCATAACAAGGGGATTAACAACACCACTGTAACTAATTTGAATTGAGAAAATCTGTTTCAGAAAGCCAATTCCAAGACTATTCCTTCCCTCAGCGGGCTAAGAAGGGCCCGGTTTGTTGGTAAGAGTAGTTTCTGCACAAACTGGCAACTCAGTATCTTGTAGGCTGTGCTTCTCACACAGCTCGATGCAGGGCTGATTTCCAGAACTGCAGAACTCACTAAGCACCCCAGCCCCTGTGCCATTTTGATGGCTGATGGGAAGCTAGGGACAAATAGAGAAAGGGTCCCCAACCTAAATTCCCAAGACTCCTTCCCTTTTGCACCAAGATCTTGACGTAGGATGTCTCTACGCTTCTCTACCTGTTCGTGTCTTACCCTTTCTTTAAGATCCAAGTCCTGGAGGCCTTTGGTGTACCTCGTGCCCCAAGGACTAAGACCTGTGAGTTCTGGAAGCTCTTTTGATTCAATGAGCACTGAGGAATATGACTTGACCCATCTTCTTTTGCACCAGGTGTTTCTTGACTCTTCATGGAGGTGGTAATTCTCTTAAGGGCAAACTCAATACCTTGAGCTTGTTGTGTTTTCTGCACACAGAAAGCACTTGGTAGATATTTGTGAATGTTGAAGAGCAAAGTAAAGCATCACTCCATATTCAAAGGGCTGAGAGATGTTTAAAGCAAAACATAAAGAGAGAGAATTCTGTGGGTCATTACTCTTGTTTTCAGATAGCTATAGATTATGATTTTAGATCATAATCTATAACAACATAACTTTACATTATTATTATTATAAATAACATTAAGACTAGGTACATTTGTTAAGTGCCTGATACTTAGTAGTCACTATGGTATGCATCTTACATATGCATTTCAGTAGTATCCCAAAACTTCTAAGAGGCATTATTCCCAGATTTCACATGGGAAAAAGTAAGGCTCAGGAAGATTAAGTAGCCTGCTCAAGTTTCTAAGTTAGTGCTGGCCAAGCTCTTCAGGGTTGACTGGCTTTGGAAAACCCAAATCACTTTCTTGCACCCCTACCCATAGGGACCAGGTCCCACTGTCTTTATGGGACTCATAGGAACTCAATGCTGAGGCCACACATAGCTACACAGATCTGACTGTGGAAGGGCTCAAAGGCATGGAGAGCACTGTCGATAGAGAAGTGACCTGGTGGATGGACAGAAGCAATGCATCTTGGGAACCTTGATTGAGTGAATTCCTTGATTGTCCTTCAATAAAAACAGACAAGGCCTAAAGGACAGTGTCTTTTCCCAGTAGAACACGTGCAAAGAAAGTGTATCAATGCTTACTTGGTATGATTTAGGGGTCATCTGGGAGACTTCCCTGACCTGAAATATTTCCCTCTCTGGCCTGTTTGGATTTCCCAAATGTTGCTATTAGTTCCTATTTTCTTCGAGTTTAAAGTGTTTTTCAGTCCCTCAACATCCTCCGTGATCTATCAGACATGGCAAGGAATGAATTAAGAGCCATTTAGAAGGAGGTTGGGTGCAGGTAAGTGATAGGATGAGCTTTGGTTCTTCCCTTCAGGCTTCATGGCTGGGGATGAGGCCAATAGGCAGGCAGAAAACCACCGATGGGGCCCCTCTAGGACAGGAAGAATCCAGATTTTGGACCAAAGATTTTCAGGACCTTGTTTTATACCTGTCCTCTTTACCTTGGCTCCCCAAAGTGGCCTACTCCTACAGCTGGAGTCCCAGATGCCATGGTTTGTTAGGCAACCATAGCAGGTATTGCCAGCAACAAGAGATGGAGGAGGGAAGACAAGTCTTCAGCAGAATCTTCACTCAGCTAAAGATACCTGCAATGGAAATATATTTTCTGGGGAAAGATGTCTCTGCTTGACACTGAGCATTTCCTTTGTGAGAAAAAAAAAGCTAAAAGGACCTCACTGGCTGCCTGCATGAGCAGTAGGAAGCCTTCAGTTTGTCTTTGATGCTGGAAATTCCTTCTGCAAAGGATAAGGTCTTTCATCTTACTATTAAAAACTAGGTTAAGGCTTCCAACATTCAACAGAGTAAAGTCCTGGTAGCCCTTTCTCCTGGGAGTCCATTGCTATGGTAGACAGGAATAAGAGGATTGGAATGTGAGAACTCTGAGCACCTGGGGTGAGTAGACAGGTGAGACAAGGCAGCCTGAGACATCAGGGATGTCTTTGCATTTTGTTGATTTCATGAGAGTATCATGAGATAGTCTCCTTTCCAAAGGTCTAAAGTGTGACTGAGTAGTCTTGATTGTTTGGTAGTTTTCTGGGTTACTTTTCTAGAGTGGCTCCAAACTTGGTTGGCTTTGTTTGGCTTCAGAAAGCCAAGCAGATTTTCTCTGATCTGGACTGTGGAGGGCTGAACAATGGTCCCCCAAAAGATGCAGGTCCTAATCCCTGGAATATATAAATAATATGTAAAGAAAAGAAATATATACACATATAAAGAAAGAGTCTTTTCAGGTTAAGGATCTTGAAATGGGGAGATTATCCTGGATTGTCCAGGTGGTCCTTAAGCATAATCATGAGTTTACTTAGAAAGGAAGAGGGAGACTTGCCTACAGACAGAAGGGAGGAAGCACAGGGAGGCAGAGTCAGAGAAGGTACTGGCTTTAAAGATGGAGGAAGGGGTCATGAGCCAAGAATTCAACTGTAGAGTCTGGAAAAGGCAAGGAAAGGGATTTTCCTTAGAGTTTCTGGAGGGAATGTGGCACTGCCAACACCTTGGTTTTGGCTAGTGATTTTGAATTTCTGACTGCCTGAACTATGAGAGAATAAAAGTGTGTGCTAATTTATTACAGCAGCTACAGAAAACTAATACTTGGGCTAAGGTTGAGAATTTTCATCTATGGGATCCTGGCCTTTAATAGACTTTTAATTTAGGAGGTGAGATGAGAGCTGGAGGAATCCTTGAATGCTAAATATGTGTGTGTGTGTTTTTTTCCCCTGGTGGGACTTACTTAGTGGTTGGATGGGGCAGTGGGAAGCAAATGGGTTTAGGCTCAGAGATACCAGTCCCAGGCTGGTGCTACCATTTTTTCATCAGATCAACTTTGAGACTCTCACCTGAACTCTTGAATTCCAGGGGTCATACTAAACAAGGGAGTTAAGAAAGCAGGCCACTGTGAACGTTAAGTGAAATAGGGGCTACAGCTACAACAGAGTCATGGTTAACCCAGTACCTAGTCCAGTAATCTGAAATCCCTTCTTCCTCTCCCTGCAGATATACCAGCTACCCATGTTCCTGGGGAAATGACTGTGAATTATTAAGAAATTTGAGTGACAGTTGCTTTGGGGAAAACCTCTCATTTTACAGGTGGAGAAATGGAGCCTCCAAGAAATTATGTGACTTGCTGGGGTCATAAAAAATTGGGGGCCTGACTAGTGCTCTGGCGCTGCCAGTTGAGTGTTCCTTACTGCTAGTAAGATGTAGTACGACCTAAAGCTCCTCTCCTATTCTGTTCATACCAAACCCATAGCTGGTTCTATGGCCTTTAGCTCTCCTGCCTCCCACAGATGGGAGGACACAGACCTGAGGATTAGGCATAGATAGAGACATTTTTAAAGGATTGTTCTTCAATGAGTGTGGCATTGGTCCTACTCATATTGGATAAGTAGATGGATTTTTAGTGACATACTCTATTGAAAATAAGGAATAATGGTGTCTAAAATCAGGGCCTGGCTGAGGATGAAAGGACAAATACTTCATTTTCCTTGATGATGGTTGAATTTCTTTAGACAGACAAAACAAGTCAAGCCCTGAAGGGTCTAAGTTGGAGTGTGCAGTGTGGGTGAACATGTGTGTGTGACATCTGTGTGAGCTGGTGTATGTACCATGTCTTCTGTTAGCTTGGACTAGGAAGCTTCAGAAAGCAGAGCCCCAAACCAGGGTTTTAGGCAGGTAGTTTATTTTGGTAAGTGATTCCAGGGAACAGGAGCAGGGGCACTGAGAGAAGTAAAACAAAAGTTGAAAAAGCCAATCCAAGGACATGGATCAAGCTGGTGACTTCTGTGGACAGAGGGCTTAAGCCTGCTAGAACCTTCTGTGGAGTTGTCCAGGATGTGTCTCAGAGTGGTCCAGCTGAGGTGTGGGAGAGGAAGTTCTTATCAGGCCGTGTTGACAACCTTCACCCTTCTCACGGGCCTCATGCTTCAAAGTAGCTGGCCATGTTGCAATGGGTGGCTCACAGTCAAGATCGAGAAGTCTGGGAGCAGCAAGGAGGGATACACATAAAGCTAGGGAGGCAGGTGCTTGGAGCTGGTTGCTGGTTTCTACTGGGTAGAATAAAAGTAAGTAAAAAAGCAAAGAGGATGTGAGAGAAAGCACAGGAGGTATCCAATACTTCCTCCTACTAGAATGTTCTCTTTTTGTTAGTATTGAGACCTCAGTCTTGTGTTGTCATGAAAAACATCTTTGATACATTGGCAACCCCAAGTAGAGACCTGGTGGGTTTTATCCAAGTTTAGGGAACTGTTTAGAACTTTACTGATGTAGGGGCGCCTGGGTGGCTCAGTGGGTTAAGCCGCTGCCTTCAGCTCAGGTCATGATCTCAGGGTCCTGGGATCGAGTCCCGCATTGGGCTCTCTGCTCAGCAGGGAGCCTGCTTCCATCTCTCTCTCTCTGCCTGCCTCTCCATCTACTTGTGATTTCTCTCTGTCAAATAAATAAATAAAATCTTTAAAAAAAAAAAAAAAAAAAAAAAGAACTTTACTGATGTAACTGACCTATCAAAGGAGTGACATTGAGCAAGGGCCTGTGATGTGTCATACACTGTGCTAGAAGGAAGGATGAATGTAACATGAATCCCTGCCGTAAGAAGGTGTCATAGCAGGGAGGGTGCGGGGAGTACTGGCTTGTATAATCCCAAGGGGGTTAACATGTCACTCCTCAGCTGCTTAGCCAAGTGGACCTGGGAGTGTTACACTGCTTCTCTGAGCCCAGTTTCTTCCTTCGTGAGGTGGGGATAATGAGGACCTCTCTAGAGGTATGATATCAGAAGTAAGTGACATGATGACTGTAAACTATTTAGCACAATCCCTAGCACCTTGTATATGCTTAAGAATGGTGGTGATAAGCTCACTTTCAAGTGAGCAGGTATGAGTACACTGATGTTTCCTGTGCACTGTGCTAAGTGTTATCTCTGTTAGAAGCAGAGGAAGGGTTGAGTGAAGGCTTCTTGCGGGAGACTACGTAAAGATAAATACTACACAAGAAAAGATAAAATAAAAGTGGGATTTTATTTTATTTTATTTTATATACTTATTATTTATTTATTTGACAGAAAGAGAGAGCCAGAAAGCACAAGTTGGGGTGGGAAGAGGAACAGCAGAGGGAGCAGGAAAAGCAGGTTCCCCACTGAGCAGGGAGTCGAATGCAGGGCTTAATGCCAGGACCCTGGGATCATGACCTGAGCTGAAGGCAGATGCTTAACCCACTGAGCCACCCAGGTGCTATTTTATTTTATTTTTATTTTTATTTTTTTAAAAAGTAGGTATTATTAGCATCAGATTTAATAAAGTCAGTTGAGAAACGATTTGAACTGATAGGAAGTTCAGAAGAAGTCTGAATGCTGAGGAACAAACCCAACAAGAGATTATGTGTCAAAGGCTTAAAATAATTGACATACATATTGTGTTTCTAGATGAGAGGAGACAATATCTTAAAAATGACAATTCTCCTCAAATTATGTTACAGATTCAATAACTCACACTCATAGTGTGAGATTTGTTGCTACCTCATTATTGGAAAGAAATTTGGCAATATCTACCATATCACACCTTTTGACCTAGCAATTCCTTTTGTAGGAAAGGATCCTCTAGCAATAGTAAAGAGCACAAGCATGCCCAGGGTTCAACGCAAAAGTTTATGCTGGTAGTGAACTGGAAGCCATTTAATGGTTCTTAAGAAGGGAATAATTGCATTACAGAACGCAACATAATGGTGAATAAAACTTCTGTCAGTCTGTATGTATTGACAGGGAGATTTTCCAAGACATCAAGTCACAGAATAATATGTGGAATATGATTCCAATTATGTGGAAACAGTATATGTTTGTGAATGAAGAAATGAGCCTAGAAGTCCAATAATTCCCCCGGGAGCCAGGGCAAGATTAAAAAGGGACTTAATTTTTTTTTCAAATGAAAGAATATTGTGTTTGTTACTGTAAAAAAAAGTGAAAAGAAGTAACAGAGGCATGTATTTTTTATACTAACAGTCCCAATACAGTCTTGATGTATAATTGTTCCAAAATTTGATTCTTAAGTGATACTATTAATTTCATGAAAATAGCATAATCATCAAGGAAAAGCCTAAATGAAGTTATTCATTCCTATTTTTCCTGATTTATGGCTCAATATTTAAAATACAGATTTTAAGCATGATCATTGAATATTGATTTTCCCGTTTTCTTATGCTTTTAGATTAATTTCCCTATTCATGTAAAAATCAATGTTTGGGTGGCTTATTAAAGTTTAATATTCTTAAATATTCCTTGATTCTTCCATATTTTTTTTCTTTTTATATAAGTAATTTTGAATACATTATTTTTACATTTCACTTTACATCCAGCTTGGATGGATTTGTTTGTAACCTCCCAGCTATTCCACGACATCCGTGAGTATTAGATTTAGCGGATGAAGCCCACTCTCTAGGATTCCGAGGCATTGATGCAAACTCTCCCCACTTTCCTCAGCCGCTGATTATTCTGTCATGTTTGTCACAGTGGGTGAAGGGGGCTCCTTCCTGCCTCAGACTTCCCTTCCTTGTTGCCATCTTCTATAGCATCACATCTTTCCTGGAGGTCCTGCTGGAGAACCTTGGGTTGTGTGACCCACAGGAAGCTTAGAGCTCTCAGGGTCTTGCAGGGAACCCCATGAGACAAGTAAGCCCTTTTCTTCCTACTGTCAGTGGCATCACCTAGCATTACTTTGACAGGCTATCATGCTCTGTTCTCTAGGAAGGGATAGGAGGGAAGGAAAGAAGGCCAAAATAAGAAAAGCACATCTCCTTCTGCCACAGCCTATGAGAATGTGAAACAAGATGAACAGGAGTTTGCAAGTATGAAGAAGGGGATAGTGGTCCAGGCAGAGAAGATTGCTACAGAGAGGGAAAGATTTGATTTAAGGAGACCAGGGCTGCTCTTCTCATTCCACATCCCTCTGCCTCAACATAAGGCTCAGCAAAGCCTGTCAGGGGTTACTTGTCAAAGGCTGTAGATTTTGACTTCACAGAGTTTCTCTCTTTTCCTCAGTTTTGTCATCTATAAAATGGGCCTAATGCTAATGTGTATCTCACAGGATTATTGAGAGGATTTAGTGAGTTAATATTTGTGAAGTGCTTAAAACAAGGCCTGGTGAGCTGTAAAGACCATATATATGTATGTGTTTTTCTTGTGAACAATCTGTGGCCTTGAATTCTTTTTGCCACTTCTTTACATGGGTTATCTGTTTTTAAATTTTCTTTAGAAAATTTTCCTTTCAGTTCATGGAGAGAAAAGAAGCTGTCAACTTTGTACATTTGAACAACAAAGTGGTTTTATTTCAGAAACAGTCCCTATTATGCTGTCCTAGTCAAAAGCTCTTGGCAATTCTTTTTTACTTGGGTTCATCTGATCCAATAAAAGATTGACTGGCCTCTGAGCACATGTTCTTTTTGCTGGTTTTTCCTCTTGTTGGAAAAAATCAATGGCAGCTGGCCATAACTGGACCTCTGGGTGGCCCCATGTAACCTGTTGAAAAAACTGTTTAGTACGGAGGGAATCTGTGCTTCGGGCCCATTGTTCTTCACAATGGCCGGCTGTCTTCATCTATCCAGGATGGCCCTGGATGGGTAGGCCCTGGATGGTGGGGAAGTGTAGCCTAAGAGCCAGGGTGTGCTGGTAAACTGGCTCCAGGAGATGGGGCTTTGGTTTTTGGCATTGCTGATTACTGTAGCGTAAATCCTCCCACTATGGCCAATTTCAGATTACCCATATGAGGTCATTGAAAGCCGAGTTGTGAAGAGATGAGAACAACCAATCATGGATGAGAGAGAAAAAAACCTTACTCCTACAGTAAAGGGGCTAATGTGGGCAAGGTCGAGAATGTTCCTATGGGGAGTTCTTTTCCAGCAGGGAATGTTAGAGGGACCATAAGAGAATTAACATGATGCTGAGCATCTTCTGAGTACATTGTGAGCTAGGTGCTTTATAGACATTATCTCATCTGATCTTTGTAATGACATCATGAGTCAGCTAACTTCAACCCCATTTTCATTTGAGGAGGGGAGACTCAGAGCTGTTAAGTAACTTGCCCAAGGTGACACAGTGATAGAGCAGGGACTGAGACCAGAGCATGTCATAATGATTCCTAGGATTGAAACAGCAGAAAATAACACTAATGAAAAAAATTATAGGTAATTCTCTGTGGGTGAATCCATTTTAACTTCACTCCATCACTCTGACATAAAAATCATGGCTTTAAGACCTGGGAGGAGCCTTTATTTAGTTCACTCTGTCATCAAGAAGATGAGGAAAGTGAGCTAGAACAGCTTAATTTTAGCATAAAATAGGGATAATATGAATACATGTGGTATTATAGTTAGGAAGGGCTCTGTGCTCTTGAGACAAAGACACTGGAAAGGACAGTTTGCTTCCCCAGAGTCCTGCCACCAGGGCAAGAGGCAAGGGCATTAGTGCTCTAATTTGGGGGAAAACAGAGTGATTCCTGGAAACAGAATTGCAAATGAGCCCATGGGAGGGTGTACATTCTTTCTTCTCCATGGGGCCTTCCCGAAGGGCTCCAGGGACACAGACACAAACCCAAGGAGATGAACACTGCTTGAAGATACTGATGACTCTAAACCCCCAGGTAGACCACATAGTTCAGACACATGCTCTATAGTCTCTACCCAAGAAGAGCTGCCTTTGTGAATAGTCCTTGACATTGCAGTACTTTGTGGTTTGGCTATCACTTCTGTGCACAGGGGTAGGAGAATTTCTGGCCTTTTTCTCACATGTCGGTTTTTGCCTATTAGGGAGGAACCAAAGGGGGGCATTTCAGAATCACTCTCTATCCTGCTTTGATTTCCTCTGCTAGTGTGATTAATTGGCACCTGGGTCAGAGGGGCTATGGGGTAGCTCGGGGTAGCTCAGTAAGCTCAGGGTCACCATGTCTTAGAGGGCCTATAGACATGCCTCTCTGTCACATCCTGTGTCCAAAGACAGTGGGTCCCTCTCGGCCTATGGCCCATGTACAAGCTTACCTGAGCAGAACCTGCATGCTCAGCTTCTGGCCACCACCATCTTTTTCTCCACTCTAGACAGTCAAGTGGATAAGATCATTCCTTTTTTTTTTTTTTAAGTCAAAAAAATATTTTATTTATTTATTTGACAGACAGAAAGAGAGAGAGAAAGAGCACAAATGGCGGGGGGGTGGGGTGGGGTGGCAGGCAGAGGAAGAAGACTCCCTGCAAAGCAAGGAGCCAATGTGGGGCTTGATCCCAGGACCCTGAGATCATGACCTCAGCCAAAGGCAGGTGCTTAACCTACTGAGCCACCCAGGTGCCCCATGTAAGATCATTTCAATGGTGGAGGCATAAAATAGCTCCTCAGTTGAAAAAAATAGAATTCATTTTTTTCCTACCCTAATGCCTTCCAGGGGTGTTTAATATATTCCTTTAAATTGGATGTTGTGCTGGGGTGTCTGGGTAGCTCAGTTGGCTAAGGATCTGACTCTTGATTTCAGCCCAGGTCTTGATCTCAGGCTTATGAGATCGAGCCGCACATCAGACTTTGTGCTGGGCACAGAGCCTGTTTACGATTCTCTCTCTCCCTCTCTCTCTGTCCCTCTCCCAGTTGCTCTCTCTCTCTCTAAAAATTAAAAAATAAAATCTGCTGTTGTGCTATACAAGGTCCATTCACTCATTCATTGTTTCCTGCATTTATCAATGGGTATCTGTAAGTCAGGACTCTGCTGAACTCTTAAAGATGGTAGAGGGAGGGCTCTTGACTCTTCTTTTGGGTCCCCCAAAGGCCTTCATCACAGCTGGTGATATAGGAGTACTTGTCAGGGTTATGCTGTGTCCTGGTCTTCAGCTTCTGGGGTCCCTTGGAGTTAGCCCCATCCTCCCAGGGGAGCTCATATTCCCAGGTAAAGGTTTTGAATCTATAATGCTAGATCAAGTGTACTTTCCTCCTTACCCACTGCAGACATAAGATTGGACTGTGCATCTCTGGGATTTCAAAAGATTCAGGCTTAATGACCCAGCTCTGGCTTATATCTATAAAAATCAGGAACATTAGTGAAACCAGTAAGCATAGAAGGCTGGGAGACAAGGAGAAATGGAGGCTCAGAGTGGCAGGGGGAGGAGGAGAGCTGGGGAGGACCCAGGAGCAGAACCGCCTCTGCTCCTGGCTGACCCAGTGGTCTGGTCTGAGCTAATGAGGAATAAGGGGGTTGGCGAGTCAGCCCTCAGTGACTGATAGGCCTCACTCTCTCCATG
This sequence comes from Neogale vison, assembly GCF_020171115.1. Taxonomy (NCBI): domain Eukaryota; kingdom Metazoa; phylum Chordata; class Mammalia; order Carnivora; family Mustelidae; genus Neogale; species Neogale vison. The sequence goes on from NC_058096.1 coordinate 123,493,855, forward strand.
GGCAGAGCAGGGAGCCAGTGGCTTTCCCAGATGGAGCCAGAAGTCATTTTCCTTTCCAGTGAAAGGGCAACTTTTTCAAGTGGAAAGGAGATGAGAATTATCAACTTGTGAAGTCTTCAGTTTCTTGAGGCAGATAAGCCAGAAATGGTTGCCAGGGGAATCCTAGTAGTCCCGGCTAATCTGAGGAGAGACACAGGCTTGGAAGCCCACAGAACTGAGTTCAAACTCTGGCCTGGCCACTGTGGTTTTATGACCCTAGGCAAACACATAATCTCTCTGAACCTCAGTTGCCTTTTCTGGGAAGGAAGAACACCTTTCTGGGTTGTTGTGAGGACTATATAGGGTGTATTTTTGATAGGCTCAGCACAGAGCAGCCTCTTGATAAGTGCTGATTTTCCTCTTCTCATCCCTAATTAACATTTGTTTCTGTGTTAATTGGTCTCCAAAGATAACTCCCCCATGAGCAAGGCCTCCTGACTTTCACACCTAGCATCTGGGCTGGCTATGACTAGCTCTTGACCAGAAGAGTGCAGGGGAAGTGCTACGTGTGATTTCCGAGGCTAGGTTCCCAGAAGCAGGAACCTTGCACCTTCCTCTGGGCCTCCTGAAGGGCTTGAGTTGCTGGCTCTCAGAATCCTGCTATTGTCATTATATGGAGAGGGTATGTGTAGTCACTGCAGATGACAGCTCCAGCTGAGCTCCTGGGCAAAGCCAGCACCAACTTCCAGCCATGTGAGGGAGCCATCTTGCACATCCAGCTCAGTCAAGCCTTCAGATGGCTCCAGCCCCAGCCACTGTGTGAGAGACCCCAAGGGAGAGCTGTTCAGTTGACCCTTAGAACCAAGATAATAATTATATGCATGTAGTATATATATTACTATACTTTATATGAGTATATAGGGCAGTTTTGTTATTTACATAGAGTTCTGGTTTAAGAACTATGTTTTGCATTTTTTGTTAAGCGGTAATAGATCATGATAACCATCAAGATCCAACATTTGTTATCATGTAGAAACTGCATCATGACTGATTTGTTTCTTTGGGTTAGATATTAAACTATCTGGATTCCCCTTTTGAAATGTGAGGTCTGTCTTTTTTTTTTAATTTCTTTTCAATGTAACAGAATTCATTGTTTATGCACCACACCCAGTGCTCCATGCAATACGTGCCCTCCATAATACCCAACACCAGGCTCCCCCAACCTCCCACCCCCCGCTCCTTCATTATCCTCAGATTGTTTTTCATAGTCCATAATCTCTCATGGTTCATCTCCCCCTCCAATTTCCCTCAACTCCCTTCTTCTCTCCATCTCCCCATGTCCTCCGTGTTATTTCTTATGCTCTGCAAATAAGTGAAACCATATGATAATTGACTCTCTCTGCTTGACTTATTTCATTCAGCATAATCTCTTCCAGTCCCATCCATGTTGATACAAAAGTTGGGTATTCGTCCTTTCTGATGGAGGTGTAATACTCCATAGTGCATATGGACCACATCTTCCTTATCCATTTGTCTTATTTCAGGTTTTACTGGGGTTAGGGTCCCACATGGCCTGAAGTCTTGTCCATGTAGGTGAAGGAAGGGGATGGGCAGGGAGGACAGCTTGGGGATTCTGAAACCAGATCATGTGGATTGAGGATGCAGCCTGAGAGCCGTGGCTCAGCTGTCAGGCTCAGGGAGGGAATAGCTTCCGCATCATGAGTGCTTACGGTGAGCTCAGTGCTCCACAGCCATAGTGTTTGCTTATCTTCACCACAGCCTTTGAAACAGTTGATTACACCCATCTTACAGATGAGCAAATAAAGGTTCAGGGATATGGAGATCTGACTTGACCCAAGGTCACAGAGACAATGAGAACAGGGCCAGATTTGTGTCCATTTCTGCTTGATTCTGAAGTGGGGTCTCTTTAATCTGAGATAAGCATTTTCTAGGGTAACATCTTCCTCCATCTCACAAGTTGCCCTTTAGCACCAGAGATCTGCCATACATTGTCAAGGGACTAATAAAATGTGTTTCAGCCAAAATAGCTTTCAACCTAAACTTGCTATCAGATGGCTTGCCAGTCACTCCCTATCTACCTGCCTAGCTTTCTTCAGAAACAGCACCTCCCTTAAATTCAGGAACAACCTCATTCTCCTATGGGTTGGGTCAGACTCAAGAAAGCTGTTGTTCGGGGTGCCTGGGTGGCTCAGTGGGTTAAGCCGCTGCCTTCGGCCCAGGTCATGATCTCAGGGTCCTGGGATCGAGTCCCGCATCGGGCTCTCTGCTCAGCAGGGAGCCTGCTTCCCTCTCTCTCTTTGCCTGCCTCTCCATCTACTTGTGATTTCTCTCTGTCAAATAAATACATAAAATCTTAAAAAAAAAAAAAAGCTGTTGTTCACTGTGAGCAGAAGAAAGGGCTGGCTCACCCAAAAATGGAGTCAGGGGGGAGGGGCGCAGTCGCCCATGCAGTAGGCTTTCATGTGGGGAAGGTTGCTGAAGAGTTGCTATGGAACAACCTTTCATGTAGGCAGGCACAGCTCTAGGCACTTTGCAAAAAGACCTTCCTTTACTTCTCACGATAAGTCTGTAGGCTGAGTATTATTATTTCTGTTTAAAGGTCAGGAAAATGAGGCTCATAGATCTTAAGTGACTAAGATTCTCTTTTTTCATCCATTCAGCGACAATTTACTATCTTAGTTTGGGTTCCTTGTAGCAGAACCTGATGTAGGAATTGGGCATATGTGATATATTGAGGAAGGGATCCCAGGAGAATCACACAAAGTGAAGGAAGCAGGATAGTCAGGGGGAAAAGATGAGCAAGGATGTGGTGTCAGGTGTAGTCTTGCCTTGACCTAAACTATGTAGGGAGCTCTGGAGCATAAACAGCTCCACTGAGTCACCCTACCTTGAAACAAGGGAGCTATGTTTTCATACCCCTGTATCAGTTACAGTCCCCCAACGTATGGTAGTGTAATCTCCCAGGGCTTCTTCTAAGCAGGGCAGTTGCTGTCTGCCAAAGACTATTCTCTGGAGGTGGTTACATTAGTAAGCTTTTGGTAGCAGCTCTTGAAGCTGGTGTAAATGACACTTGAGGGTGACTGGCCATCTGGATCTGCTCAGGACTGAGGAGTTTCCTAGATGCACGATTCTCAATGGAAAACCTAAAAAGTCCTGGGAAGTCTGGCATAAGTTGTGTACTACACTTGGCAGTAAAGCGTATCTGAGGGGGCACAGACTATGTCTACTACATTGACCAAGGGTCTTGATGTGTATGGAATCTACATGGGGATGCCCATGAAAATGACAATGGCTGTGTTGAGTAGAAGGAAGCACAAGGACTCAGAGAAGGGACCCTCCCCTCATCCAGCTTGGAGGGGTAGAGCATGAGAAGGAGGGCAGGTAAGGTTTCTCAGGGGAGGTGATATTCAGTAAGGAACTGAGCATAAGAAGGATTTAGCCAGGGAAGAATTGTGGAGATCAGGGAAAGATGATATTCTAAATAGGGAGATTTGAGATGTAAAAGATAGAAGCCCAAATACAGAAAAAATATGGGCTGGGATATGCAAGGTAGACCTGGAGATGCTTCATATATTGGCTACCTGATATTGAGAAAGAAATTACCATAACATTTAGTGCCTTAAGACAACAAACATGTTATTGGCTCACAAAGTCTGAGGGTTAGGATTTTGGGAGCAGCTTATCTGTGTGGTTCTGGCTCAGAGTCTTTCATGAGGCTGCAGACAAGACATTGGCTGGGGGAAAATAAAAGACATTGGCCAGGGCATCTGAAGGCTTGACTCGAGCTGGAAGTTCCACTTACAAGATGGCTCATTCTTGTGGCTATGGGCAAAGGCCTTCAGTTCCTCTCTGGCTATTGGTAGGAGGCCTTGATTTCTCATCATGTCGGCCTTTCTACAAGGCTGCTTGACTGTCTTCTGATATTCCTCCCAGCTGCCTCCTCCCAGAACAAGTTATCCAAGAGGGAGCAAGATAGAAGTCACAATATCTTTAAGATGTATACTCTAGGGACGCCTGGGTAGCTCAGTTGGTTGAGCAGCTGCCTTCAGCTCAGGTCATGATCCCAGCATCCTGGGATGGAGTCCCGCATCGGGCTCCTTGCTTGGCAGGGAGCCTGCTTCTCCCTCTGCCTGCCTGCCACTCTGTCTGCCTGTGCTCGCTCTCTCTCCAAATCTTAAAAAAAAAAAAAAAAAAGATGTATGCTCTAAGTCATGTTCTGTAATTTTGATCTCATTCAGTTGATTCATCAGAAAGGAGTCGGTAATCTGGCTCAAACACAAGGAGAGCGGAGTTAGGCTCCACCGGTTGAAGGCAGGAGTGTCAGATAATTTGTTAACGTATTTAAAATTCACCACACCAGATCCAGAGATGAAAATAAAGTTGGTCATTCTCTTTCTGCTCTCTCTCTCTCTCTCTTTCTCTCTGTCTCCTCTGCTAACTGTACTAAGTGTTTCACACATATTATCTGATTCTCATGATAGCCTCCAAAGTAGTATTATTGTTGTCATTTTACAGCTGAGGAAACTGAGGCTCAAAGCAGTAGAAAAGTTGTTTACAGGCACACACTAGAAAGAGGTAGTTTTGAACCCAGGCAATGTGATACGTACTACACTGCTCTTCCCACTCAGCTGTGCTGACTCTTATTAAACACCACGGTCTAAGCCAGGAACGTGAACCTCTGGGTGGAAACTTACTAATGTGGATTGCATGTGGCATCTCTGTGTGTTTTACGGAGCTAGCAGATGGACATGATTGTGAATACCCCAGGGAACGTTTTGTTCTCCGTGAATCTCTAGGCAAGGTCAGGATTTCAAACACTGTCATTCCCCTGGGGAATGGCTTACAAGAAGCAGCAAAGAAAAGCTTGGCAAAAAAAAAAAAAACCCAGCATATTAGAGCAGGAGAATATAGGGTAACAAAATGTATTTTCTCTCTTCATCTTCATATAGGCTCTTGTGCATTGAGAATGGGCTCTGAAAATGTCCTTGAACAGAATCCTGAAAAATCCCGATCCAGATGTAGGCCTTAGGAAGGCAGTTCTCCAGTAATTCTGGTTCTTCTCCTTCTGAGGCATGGCAAGGTTTCACACAACTGTTCCTTTGAAGTCAGGTCTCACCATGTGACTTGCCTTGGCCAATGAAGTAGGAGTGGAGGTGATGTGTCTCATTTCTGGGTGGAAGTCATGCCCCAACGCTTTGCTGAGGCACCCATCAAGGCTCAGATGGGGCATGCTCTGTCCGATGTGTCTCAGAGCACCAGAGCCCCAGAGGACCTGTGAGAGGTATGCAGTGAGCATTATATTTTCTTATCTAAAGTCATTGATTTTGGGGTTGTTAGTTACTATATCACAATCTGGCATGTCATAACTGATATAGCAAGTCTCTGTTCAACCAAAATAACCCTGCGTCCCCCTGTTGAAGGAATTACCTGGGTCTCTAATTGGTGTCAATCAGCAGATAGATAATGCTCTGGTGGCTGCCGTAGCTGGATTTGAGATGGCTCTATTGCTTACCTCAAAGTAACACTAACCAAAGTAGATTAGAAATCAAAAATTGAAGCAGGGATTATAATGGTTTTTGATAGATGCACAGAGATTTATTTTTTCAAAGACTTCTACATCTATCATAATTTTGGTCCAGAATAAAAACAAAAGCAGTATGTGACAGTTCTGTTTTCCAGTATCTACCTTCCCCTTTGCTCTTCTGCAATGCGATGTTGCTGCTCCTCAGTTAAGAGGTGGAGTTGATTTCCCCATCCTGGTGGGAATGTGACTCACTACTTGGTCTATTACTTGGACCAATAGAGTAAATCCAGTGGAAATTATGTTATGCTAGTTCTGGGAGTAGCTCTAAACTGATTGGAAGTTTCTGCTTCCCGACTGCTATATTTAGGCTCTGGGGTGAGACATCATGTGGAGGGAGGGAGGCAGGGAAAGAGAGAGGGAGAGAGAGAGAGATCAAGAAGTATCATTATACCAGAAACCTGAGTGAAGCAACATTCTGCAACAGAATCCTCCAGCCCCAGAGGCCCCAGCTGATGCCATGTAGGACTAAGATAAACCATCCAGCTGCATTCTTCTCCAGATCCTTGACCCACATAATCATGAGCAGAACAGATGGGTGTTCTTAGCCACGATCCTTTGTGATAGTATGTTACACAGCACTACATAACCAAAACAAAAACAACAGTAAAACCTGGAAGGAAAGGAGGGCATGACTTATTTTCTTGTTTTAAAGATAAGGAAACTGGTGCTCAATGACACTAAATCCTTTGCTTAGATCATAGTACTCCTTGGTGAAATAGGAAGGAGTAGAGTCCAGATGTTCTAATTAACGTAGCTCGAGATTTTTCCACAGCAAAAGACATCTGGCACATAGGATTTGGGGGCATATCTTCCAGAGGAACTACCTAAGAGAAAAATGAGGCCCAGAAAGATTGAGAACCTTGCTTGAGGTCCTATGGGGAGTTCAGGCCACTGACCGGGCAAGAATCTCCATCTTTGGACTCTGGGATTTAGTCCTTTGCCCTACAGCGTTCTGATTCCTCCACTATCTGAAAAAAGAAGAGCCAAATAGCTTGAAAAATTAAAATGTGTTTTTGTTGCTTTTGTTTCTTGATAATACATGTAAAAGCAAACGATAATTCTCAAGGGGATGTTAAATAAAAAGCTATAAAAATATCTCATTGCCACAGGCTGAATATTTGAAGGGAAATTTGCTGAGGAATGAACCATATTGTTAGAGCCAAGGGAACTAAGGAAAGAAGAAGCCTGCAGTCTGCTTCCATTGTAGGAGTCTCTTGCTCAACAGACAGCCCTGGCTCAGACCCTAGCTATTTATTTTCCCAAAATAGGAATAAAAATATAAAAATGTCTATTGGCATGCTTATTATATATATTATATAATTTATATAATGGGTGTAACAATTTTATTAAATGGTTAAAGTTCCATCATTGTCTTCCTATATACATCTTGTCAGATTTCTTTCTTTCTCCATAATGTAAGCTCTAGAAGATTCGATAGCTTTCTGGTCATTCTTAGTTGCAAAAATGTTGCTTTCAGGTATTAAAATGTGTAACCAGATTTAAATAAAAGCTCTAATGTCTCACCTCACTTCTCTAACAAGTTTACAATGACCCAGGCTTGGGATCTGCAGTGGGAAAGGGGGCATGATGACTTTTCCACTCTTCCTTGTTTTCCTTTCACACCCCTGATGCTGGCTCCTGTGCCTTCTACTTTTGCCCCCAAAGGTACATCCACAAACTCTTCTCAGTGGATTTTTTCACTTGGAAGACACTACTTTTTTTTTTTTTAAGGATTTTTAATTAGTTAATTTATTTGAGAGAGAGAGTACGTGCAGGAGCAGGGGATAGGGGCAGAGAGAGAAGCAGACTCCCTGCTGAGCAAGGAGCTCATACTAGCTCCTTTAAAAAAAAAAAAAAAGATGTATTTATTTATTTATTTCAGAGAGAGAACATGAGCTGGGGGAGGGGCAGAGGGAGAAGGAGAAGCAGACTGCCCAATGAGCAGGGAGCCCGATGTAGGGCTCAATCCCAGGACCCTGAGGTCATGACCTGAACCAAAGGCAGACACTAACCAACTGAGCCACACAGGTGCCCCAGCTCCTTTTGTTTTTCCTCCTTATACCTACCAGTGGACACCTTTCCATGCAAGCACATAAATGCTGTCATTCTTTTTAATGACCTTATTTGTGTTTCAAAGAATAAAGATATATTTAAAAAACCAAGCTCTTAAATGGTAGACACTTCAGTTGTTTCTACTTACTTATTTTTTTAAGATTTTATTTATTTATTTGACAGAGAGATAGAGAAAGAGCACAAGTAAGGAGAACAGCAGGCAGAGGAAGAGAGAGAGAAGCAGGCTCTCTGCTGAGCATGGAGCCTGATGTGGGGCTTGATCCCAGGACCCTGGAATCAAGACCTGACCTAAAGGCCAATGCTTAATCAACTGGGCCACCCAGGCGCCCCTTATTTTTTTGCTATTTTGAACCTCTTTGCAACAAGCATCCCTGACATGCATCTTATATATTTATTTCGATGTGATATATTACTAAAAGCAGGATTACTGTATTGGCAATAAACTTTAAAAAAATTCTTTATTTTTACATGGAGAAATTAAAACCCAACACAAAATGTTCATACAACATTTCTTTACAACCACTATTGGAGGAAGCATTATTATTCTTTAGAGTTTTTGTAGACTGGCAATTCAGATGTGAAAATGGAAAAATCCCGGTGCTAGATCTGAGAAGAGTTAAGAAGATAAAAGCAAGAAAAATACCTTAGCTGTCTCCTTTCCTTTCCGTAAATTTTATTGTACACATACTGCCCAACAGTGATGGAATGAAAAGATGTAAGGCCAAAGGAGAGAGCAGTCACTGGAGTTTGTGGAATTCATATTCTTTGCAACAACAGAATTTGTTGTCTTTTTTCAGAACCAAATTTACATGCTGAGTTGCAAGGGGTGACAAGGATGACCATTCAAATAACAAATAGTCTCTTCATAGGATGGTCAAGCTATAAATTGTGGTTATATCCAGGGTCCTGGAATTCACCATATATATACCCTTATGTTTAATGATAATGATAGGTAACATTCCAGCATTCATTTTGCTCTTTGTATTTGACTGCTAATACGTTGTGATAACTTCAAAATATTTTAAATAAACTTAGTTCTTTTCTGATATTCAAAGAAATACATTCTCTTTCAAAAGAAGAGGAAAAGCATTAGAGGTGTACAAACAGATTTATTCATAATCCCACTACCTAGAGGCTTAGAGAACAAATTTTGCTGTTTGGATTCTGACTTAACACAAATATTGCTGAGTCTGTAATAATGGAGTGTCGTTCCCTGCTGGAAGCGTCCTGAATTGCAGGTTATGCAGGTGATCAATCATCTCAAAGGAAGAAATGAAAGAAAGGGAGTGATAGATTTGTTTACCTTTATCTCAAGACAAAAACCTTTAGAAAATTAAGTAAGAGGAATGGGGGGGTAGGCGGGCAGCTGGGGGAGGAGGGAAGAAGCAAAGGCTTGGGCTCAGAGGAGGAACACAGATGTGATGGAGAGGGCTTTGAAAGAGGTTCATTCATTCAGCTCTCTTGCTGTAAGGCATCTGTGCATGTTACTGTTAAATTTCCTCATGTTTTTATTGGCTAAATCAACTTCAACTTCAACTACTAGTTGAAGACAGCTTAAACCTGCTATTTTGATTGAATAGCAGTTGGGAGCAAACTGAAGCATAGGCTCTCCAAATTTAAAAATCAGGAAAAATGAATGTTTTTATCTAACTTCCGTTTCTGTGACTTTATGAGAGCAAGATAAAAGAAAAAACAAAAAACAAAGACAAATCCAACCTAAAGCTTCTCTTCGTGTGTGAGAGGCTAGGTGTGGAGAACTGGCAAAGTGGCTATGAGCAGAGACCATGACCCAGGGACCCTGGAAGTGAAATTTATTTGCAGAAGCAAAATAAAGGGTCCCTTGGCTGTGGCATGATTCTCTTCTGTTTAAATTGTGCTTGGAAATGTTTCTACTTTAATTATATTAGTTGCCATGGGAGGCCAACTGCTCAGGCATTGCCTAGGCAACCTTCTGTCATGGATGCAGACATGGACTAGAGGCCCAGGAAGGGCAGCTGGACCACAGCAGGGGTTTCTGACCTTGTCAAGTTTGAGGGTCTCCCTAAATGTCAAAATATTTCTGGTACCTCCACAGGTTGGTGTTTGTGCTTGGAGTGACTATGTATTTTGTAATTGTTCATTGCCGGGACAGCTTCCTACGTTAGGAAAACTCAAGCTCGTGGGCGAGACAGGTGCTGCTATTTTCTCAGGCTGCACACAGCGCGTGGTGTACACACTGATTCCTGCAGCTCCTTAGTTGCTCTGTGGCTCAACATGGCACATGGGGACAGGTCTCCCAACACTGCTCCGGGAAAGTATAGAAACCCTCTCACTCCTTTTTTTTTTTAAGATTTTATTTATTTATTGTTTTATGTATTATTGTGCAAGTGCACAAGCAGGTGGAGTGGGAGATGGAGAAGCAGACTTCCTGCTGAGCCAGGATCCCGATGTGGGGCTTGATCCCAAAACACTGGGATCATGACCTGAGCGGAAGTCAGACGTTTAACTGACTGAGCCACCCAGGCATCCTGAGACCTCTCACTCTTATCTCAGAGCAAAATAAATCAGCTGAGAGATAGGCAAGTTGTCCAAATGCAGGGCCTCAGAACTGTGGTGTGCTGTGGACTTCTGCGGGATGGGGCATGTTGGTGGAGTTTGGGTTTCTTGACTTCACTGAAATCCTGTGCAAAATCTCATGTGTTTGTGCTTTTCGCCGGGGTTTGTTGTTTCTGCAGATAGTCAAAAAGAGCCTAGTGATTTGGAAAAAGTTCAGAACAGCTCTGCCTTAAAAGAGCAGTCTGCATCAAGACACAACTGAATGGAACAATGGCAACTGTGTGGGTTATCACTGCAATTGTCGCAACAAATCTCAATTGCTGAGCATCTGCCACAGGCCAGGCACTGTGCTTGCAACTGTGGGGATATATTCTCATTTTACACCCCTGTAGTCTTCATGACTACCCTTGCCAGTGGGAGTTAATATCCCCCTCATACAGAGTGAAGTTCTGAGGCCCAGAGAGTGTAAATACCCAGACAGAGTCCTATAGAAACAGAGTGACAGAGATAGGACATATGCCCAACATCCTGGGAAGGTGACGGTCACTCAAATGAGGTGTCCTCCTGGGGAACCCACAAATACATCAGGGACTTTACTTTCCCTTTCTGGTTATTCCTGGAGAGCTGAGGGCAGGGAGAAGACCTTGTTTTCATAATTAGAGTTGATCCAATGAGAAAATCCAGTCTTCACAGGTGAGGCTTGAGGTGAGGTCCCTCCGATCTGACAGGTAGATTCTCATCTTTAAACCCACAGAGACATTGGGCTGGTGCCAAGAGAAGCTGGCTCTGTTCTCTAAACCATAGCCATTCACTTTTACCCACATAAGATGTGCAGCTCTCTTTAACCTGGGAAACAAACATTTTCATTAGGGACATTGAATATCTGGTACTTGGGTAGTAGTGGCCTTTCTGTTATTATTTATTCTTTGTCGGGAGATGGGCACCAAAAGCCTCTACTGGTGTGAGGCGACAAGGCAAGGGGAGGGTCTTTCTGGACCTTGTCAGAAGATCTTGGTGGGGGTCCCTAGGCCTAGGTGAGGACCTGGCCCATGTCCAGTGTCTCTGTTCCCCTCTGTATTACCTGGCAAACTCCAAGCACCCTCCATGCCACTAACGTGTTGCCTCCACTGGGAGCCTTCCCTGACTTCCTAGAGCATCCTGGGCCCTCCTCCCCCCACAGGGACCTGCCCTGCCCTGCGTGCCCTGACCCTTTCCCCATGGTTTCAATCCTGAGGGCGGGGGGAAGTGTGTCCTTTATCTCTGTGTCCCAGCACTTAACAAGGACTTAGGAAGTTACTCTGATGAAGGCACAGACGAGCCCCAATCCAAAACTAATAAAGGCTCTAAGGGAGGGTATATTGTAAGTGGCAGGACCTTTATTCCAATTAGGTTAAGTCACAAGGGAGGGTTCAGGAAGACAAGTAGATCATGATCCAGACCCAGGAACATCACCAAAGCCCTCTTTACCTCTCACTTCAGCTTCTCTTGCCTTTCAGCTTCATCCGCAGACAAGAGCTCGGTGAGATAGGGCCCAGGGGGAAGGCAGCATAGAACCTTCACTCATCGCAGCCTCCAGGTCAAGGGCTACATTCCACCTCAACCTCTCCCATAAGCTGTGTGACCCCAGGCAAGTTACTTAACCCCTTGGGGCCTCATTTCCCTACCAGGAAAGTGGAGATCACAACAGGGCCTATCTCATTCAAAGGGCTTTTGTGAGAATTACATAGCCAGTACATGTAACATGCTTTGTATATTGCCTATAATACTGTCATAAATGTTAGCTATTGCTACTATAATCACTATTATTATTCATTTCCAGCTCAACAACCCATACATGCTTTTCATTAGCCATATGATAAACTAAAATTCTGTTTTTCATCAACTCCTATAATTTACCTCCAATCCCCATCCAGGCTTATGACTCTTGAAGAGGAAAAACACACTCCTGTGTATTATTTCTCCTTTACTCTCATGCTGCTGCCACATTTCACTTCACTTCTGACACTTCTGACACCACAAGTGTGGGGAGTATCCCCATGCAATTTTCTGGGACACCATGATTCCCTTCAATTCTGACATAATCTACCTGAGTCAGTGTCAGATCGCACAATGTAAGGGCTCCGTCCCACGAGACTGTCTCACTTCAGACACCACTCACACATCCTAGGTCACCTGGACATCTAACCAATGTTCCTACAACACCTCCTTGGGTTCAGTCATTTGCTGGACTAGCTCACAGGACTCAGGAAAACACATGTTGACCAGTTTGTTATATGATAAAGGATATGATAAAAGGTATGGAAGAATAGCTGGGTAAAGAAGTATATAGGGCAAGGTCTTGGAGGGTCCCAAGCATGGGAGCTTCTGTTTCCATGGAGTTGGGGTGTGCCAAACTCCCAGCATGTGGACGTCTCCACCAGCCCAGAAGCTCCTTGGGATTTTTATACTACTACTTTTATACTACTGGGATTTTTACAGAGGCTTCATCACATAGGCATGATCAGTCATTGACTCCATTCCGGCCGTTTGCATCTCTCTGGAGAGCAAGGGGTGGGACTGAAAATTGCAAGCTTCTGCTCATAGCTTTGTCTTTCTCCTGACTGGCCCCAATCCAGAGGCCCACTGAATTACCTCCTTAGAACCAGAAATGCTCCTATCACTCAGCAAATTCCAAGAGATTTAGGAGCCTTGTGTCAGGAGCCAGAGTCAAAGGCCAAATATCAGAACAAAAGATGCTCCTAGTACTCTTTTCGCTTAGGAAACTATAAAGGCTTAGGAGCCCTGTGTCAGGACAAGGAGCAGAGACCAATATATATTTCTCATTGTTTCACATTCATGCATCTGACACTCTAGTCCAGCCTCTGGATCTTTACTGCTGTTCTCCTACCTGCTATGCCTAACTTCTAGTTTTCTGCTTCTTCAATTCCCTTCAATATTCATGACCCCAGGGATGCAATGAAGGGCTCGACTCCTGTGAAATCTGGCCTGGACACCAAAGCCCACATAGGGGTAGGACTTGATTTTCTTCTCCAATTTCATGTATAAAGACCCATGGAAGGCAGAGCTGACTCTGTCTACTCCATATGCCCAGGGCCAGGTGGGTGCAGCACTTGGTCAATTTTTCGGTGAATTTGTTTTCCGCTTTGGTGCTCAGAGAAACTTCCCAAATCTGGCTTTATTAAGATGAAATACTCCCTTTATTCTGATTTTCTTGGAAGGAAACAAAATCAAAGAAATAAACCCTGAAACTGCTACAGTTTTATATAGAAAGCATTATTTCTGAGCTAAATGATTTTTTTCCTGAAGGAAAATTTAGAAATTGTAGCTCCTGGTGGAATTAAAGGAATGGAAATGAAGTCATGCATAGATTCACAGCATCTGAAGAACTCTGTTTTGGACCCTATTTTGCTAACTTCTACAACTTGGTATAAAAAATTCAAGCTTCTGGGGCCACTTCAGCTTTGCAGTAACATGTGTCCCTTGGGCTTCTCCCTAAATTGCATTTTTTCCTAGTTTCAGTCAATTATTTGCCTTGGAATGCATTAGCTTTTCTGAGAACTTCTACAAAACCTGATTCTTCTGGTCATTTGTTGGCAAAGAAACCCTTTGATTTTGAACCAAAATGTCCTCACAGATCACTTGGAGACTAGAGTGGCAGGGAACTGCTTTACCTTACCTTCTTCCACCTTGTCTCCCCTTTCCTTCCCTCCCCACCCCCAGTGTCTTACCTCCCATCACAGATATTAAAATGTTCTCTCAGAACTATGCCTATTAGGTCTTCTAATCCTTCAGCCTTGAAGTCAAGTCCCTGTTAGTTCAGGAGGTTTTCCCTGACCTCAGATCAGATGATGTGGTGCAGAGGCAATGAATGTCAAACATGTGTGTTGACACATGTGTCCCTACAAGTGTGTGTGTGTGCATGAACATACACATGTATGAACATACACATGTGTCCAGACAAATGTATGGATAAATGTCTATAAAGTATATGTGTGCCTGTGTATGTTGATGTACATATGCCTCTTTGTGTGTGTGTGTGGCATAGCTGAGTCTGTGGGGCTGGATGATGGTGAAGGCTTGTACTAGGAAGACGTGGCAATAGGCCAAAATAGGGACACTTGCATGTAGGAGCGCTTATACCACGTTGGTATTCATGTTAGCTCTCTGTTTTCTGCATATACCTCCTATTTACTTTGGAGTAGGGCAACTGTTGAAGTAATATCAATAATTTAAATCGTATCAACATTTCCCCACATACCCTGTTTCTTTTATCTCGCAAAATAAGAAGAGGAAATACATACATGACAAACTCGGAGTTTAACAACTCGAACCAGTGAATGCTTCCTCTGTACCTATTATGTCAGTTCCCCACTCACCCTGACTCCTTGCTCTTTGGCAAGCTGTCCTTGTAGTAGCCTTTTCTTTAGCCTCTGTCTTCTCAGTATCCCTTTTCTGTCATCAATCCTCCAGTCTGTTTACTGGTCCTTACATTCAGTTCTCTCTGTTAAAAGGACTGGTGTGGGTTCCGTTTTCCAGAAGACCTAACTGACACAGACTCACCTGCTACTGCTTGATCCCATTCATTTGTCTTTCAAGATCGTCCCTCATTCAGGGCAGATGCTGATATTCTCTGAAGTTTATCCAATCTCCCCTGCCTGGGTCCATCATCCGTCCAGTACTTAATCCAGAATCTTGGGTACCATCCTTGATTCCTCTCCCCTGCTCTCCCACAGCCCCCATTGGTTAGAAAGGGCAGAGTCTACCTTGACTCTGTCTCCTAGCCCAGGTATCCATGCTTGTGGTAGCAGTCCTCTCGTCTTTTCCCTTGGCCCCCACAACTTATTTCCCACCTAGAACCAAAAGTAATATTACTGAAATATAAGTAAAGCTGTCACATTACCTAGCTTAACATCTTTCAACAGCCTCCTGAGGCACATGCCCCCTATGATGACCCGTTGATCCTGACAAGACCACTTTCTTGTCCTTCTCTCCTCCTCCTTCTTTCCTGCACAGCAGCCTCTCCAGCTATGTTTCTGTTTCTTTAACATGCCAAGCCCTTCCCTAACTCAGGACCTTAGCATCTACTGTCCTTCTATCTGGAATGCTCTTCTCCTCTGCTTGTCACATGGCTGGCTCTTCCCAATTCTTAAGGAAACAGCTTTAAATTCGCCTCCTCAGGAGCCCTTCACTGACACCCTTTGTCTTGATCTGTGAGGGTGGCTGTAACAAAGTGTTACAGACTGAGTGTCTTATAAACAACAGAAATTTCTTTTTCACAGTTCTGGAGGCTGGAAGTCTAAAATCAGCATGGTCAGGATCCAGGGAGGGCCCTCTTCTGGGCTGCAGACTGCTGGCTTCTTATATCCTCATGTGATAGAGAGAGAGAGAGAGAGAGAGCCAGTTCTCTGGCTTCTTCTTGTAAGGGCACTAATCCTATTCACAAGGGCTCCACCCTCGTGACCGGATCACTTCCTGAGGCCCCACCTCCAAATAGGATCACCTTGGGATGAACATTTCAACATAAGAATTTGGGAGGAGGGGTGCAAACATTCAGTCCATTGCACCCTCTTTACAGAGGTGCTAAATGAATGAATGAATCTAGAGTGGATATCAAAAGAGAAAAAGAAAAGAAAGGGAAAAGAGGGGGGAAAGGAGAGGTGTACATAAACCACTATTTACTTAGCTAGAGACTCTGCCAACATGCTGCAAGCTGTTTTAGAGTAGACGTGGCCACTCATTATCTGTTCCTGTAGCCTTAGAAGCTTCACTGAAGAAAGATGGATAGAGGTGTTGGAATATGTAGACATACAGAGAGACTATGGCTCAACACAGTGGCATGTACTTGTGAATTTCTTGCTTACATTTGACATATATACATTTATGTATGTGTACCACAGTGAGCATACATATTTGCATCTTATAAAAACTCATCCTCTTTGGGGCACCTGGGTGGCTCAGTGGGTTAAAGCCTCTGCCTTTAGTTCAGATCATGATCCCAGGGTCCTGGGATCGAGCCCCGAATCGGGCTCTCTGCTCAGCAGGGAGCCTGCTTCCCTTCCTCTCTCTCTCTGCCTGCCTCTCTGCCTACTTGTGATCTCTATCTGATAAATAAATAAAATCTTAAAAAAAAAAAAAAAACCTCGTCCTCTTTAACAGCATTTTCCACTTTGTATCATGCTGTCAGCTATACTGCTTATTTGAAACTGAGGACAATCCTGAGAGCCAGAGAGAGGAGCATTATTCTCATTTCATTAAAGATCATCTGTAAAATGGCACATCAAACCAGATCATTGGCTAGATGAGGAAGCTGACACCCCGAGTGAGAGAGGGACTTCCTCAAGGTCACACAGCCAGTTAGTGAAGAGCTAGTGTTAAAACCAAATCCTTGCCTCCTTTTTTATACCTTGGGAAGGACCCTGGGTGGGGGGCATGCAGCATGATGTGCAGGGGGTCCAATGCCAATCATGTTTGCGTTTGATAGAATCCTACTGGTTAGGTGGGCCCTAGAGAAAGCAGCCAACTGCTGTGGTCACTAAAGGTAAGGCTTGTGTTCTCCAGAGAGGCAGAATCAGTGTGCTGTGGCTTATCTGATTCTGGCCACACTTGCGCTGTGTGTAGGTGTGATCATTGTAATGCAATATTCATACCACTCTATTTTTGTTAGTTTAATTTCATTTTAGTTTATCAGTAGTAAAATCCCTACTGGCATGTCATTTAATTTGCTCCCTGTGCTAATGATGATTCTGAAGCCTTTTACAGAAATGATTATATGGTAATACCAAATCCGATGGTGGATTCAAGCCATCATTTACAGTAATAGGATCATAACGAAGCTCCCTGGGGTATTTCTTCTTGTAATACTGTTGGGAAGCGGGGCAGAATCTGCTCAACTTCATCTCACATTATTAGAAGATTCTCAGTGGGGACTTCTCACGGGAAGAGGTCTTCCCTGGCTTTGACGTTGAGGCTCAGGACAAAATAAAGTGTGGTAAAGCAGTGGCTCTAGGGTGAAGCTAGAGCTCTCAGCAGGGTAACTCATGAAAAGGATGGGATTAGAGAAGGTGGTGAGTAGTGACTGCCTCTTTCCATGCCCACTTCCACTTCCCTGTGTAGAGCCTTGGCATGCAGACTGATATGTGGGGACATTCAGAGGAGGGTCATTCTGTGCATGGCTTCCTGGCAGTACTCTGACCCACCCCAGTACTGATGTGCGGTATGAGCAACATCAAACCAGGCACTGAGGACCGAATGAATGAGATCCCATCTCTGCCCTACAGACTGGGGACAGATGCGAGCACCTGAGTTTCAAGGGCTGGAATAGATGTTTCTGTGGGGGATGGGAGCCGGGGGAGGAAAATTTGTATTTAGTGAGCATCCAGGGGAGGAGGGAGCTGTCATCCTGACCTAGGGAATCAGCAAAGGTTTCCAAGAAGTGGTTGAACTGTGTCTTAAGAACTGGTGGTGTTTTCCTGGCAGAAATGGAGAAGGGCTCAGAAGAAGGTCATTCCAGGAAGATGGACCTTGTTAGGCCAGAAACCCTTGGGGCTTCCTATTGTCTGAAGGGCCAGGTCAGGTTCTGTGATGAAGCTGGAGCTGTCCTGTGACTCCATCATTCTTTCCTGCCTTGCTTCAAAGGACCATAGAGGAGCCTCCAACCAGGTATTCCACTGTTCCTCCTTTGTTGTAGGGACCAGCAGGAGTGTAGAGAGGAGGGAGTGCTCTCATTCTTTATGGCTCAGAGGCAGACCTCAGACCATGGGGTAAAGTTATGGGAAGGCAAGTTCAGGCTCTGTAGTTGGGAGAGCATTCTAACAACATCAGCAGCTTACTGTTGAAATAGACTACATGGTGAGGTAAGGAGCATGACTGCAAAGAGGGTACCCTTTTTACTACCCAGAGGCCTGTGGCTGCCATATATAAAACACCACAGAATTCTAAGCCTAGGCTTAGTCCTGAGCTAATGGAGGTGTACAGACTTGCTGACTGTTTTACGACTTGGTTCCAAAATAGTGAACAGTGAGCCATGACATCAGGCTTTTCCTTTTATTAGGTCTTAGAAGATTCAGAGGTCCTGGGAACATTATCTGCAACCTCACTGAAGAATGTGGTAAGAAAAATACGTGTGTGTTGGGGGGTGTGCATCGCTGAGGTTGCTGCCTGCTCGTAGAGGGCTCAGAAGCGCTTCTGGAGGGCAGTCTGGATGTTCTTCAGCAGACCCCACTTAGCTCGGTTCTTCCCACGCCCATCTGGGGTTACTACCTGCAATGAGAAGCAAAGAGCCATGACACCAGCCACAGGGAAAATAGTAGCTTCCAGGAGCACGGCCAGTACTGCGTACCAGACCCTCACACATTATCTCATTAACTCCTCATGATGGCCACATGAAGCAGGTGCCGCTGACCCCCTTGTATGAATGAGGACACTGAGGCTTAGGAGGACCAGGTAGCTTTTCATTTTTCTAAAGTCATACTCCTAATATGTGGCGAGACTGGGATTTTGGAGACCAGTTTCTACTTCCTTTAAGGCACTGCATTTAACTGAGTGCTGTGACTTCAGGTGGGCTTCTTCATAGAGCAGCCCTCCAGGGTGTCCCCTCAGCCCCTGGAAATTCCTTCTGTCATAGCTGTTATAATTTGTAAATTCCATTAATTCAGACTCTTAACAGACTGAACGACTTGACTGTGTTGTAGGGGTGATGATAAGTCTTTCATCTCTGTAACCCCAACACTGGTTAAGGTAAAGAGAAGGTTCTCAGAGAAGTGGATGAAAGGTGAATAGAACCACAATTTGTAAATCTGCCAATTGCCTCTCTCTGATGCTTCACACTGTCTTTGATTGCCATGAACTGTCAGAGCTATCTGGAAAGGGCAGACTGTGCTGGGCAAGTGTCCTACAGATCTAACCAACTCAGCCTACATGTGGCTCTCCCTGCTTTACCTTGAAGGTGCTGGGTTTCTCCAGGCTTCTGGTCTGGCAGCATTCCTGTTCCTTCCCAGTACACATTTACTGTAGAGGCATTTAGGAAGTGAGGCTGAGATCCAGGGATGAGGGATAACCCACTGGATCAGTGGGCTCTATCTAGACAGATCAGGACTCACAGGGCAGATGGGGTAGGGATACAGTTTGGGTGGTGAAGAGTGGTGTTTGTACAATGTCCCTATATGCAAAGCTTTTAACTTTTTATATTTGCATTCAAAAGGAAAGGGCAAAAAAAGAAATGGACAGTTATTATCATTATGCCGTTTACTTTTACCAAATTTTTTTTAATTTTAAAGAAAACAGGGCTTCATACAAGGTAAAGATCATATTACATGCATAACACTAGGTTGCCCATTGCTGGATAAAGATGGAGATAATGCAGAGAGACAGCTTTGGTAAAGATAGTGGATACAGTGTAAGATATACACATCAAACTATCAGGGGTGATAATGAAGGGATAACAGTGTTGTGGTGGTGTTGGGAATTGACTCATAAAACATAGGGGATTTGAATTCTGCTATAAAGTAGTCAGGGTCTCCAGAGAGAAAGATCATGTGTGATGTGTGAGTGGGGCAGTGAGGATTGGGGCATGTTTATGAACAAAGGGATCAGATGAAACAGGACAAAAGAAATAGAGAACAGACCTTGAGATACTAAAGAATTTGAAATGGTAGTTGACATCCTCTTCCCTGCCCAAATGCTCGGATGGTTTTCCAAATGAATTCTAACAAACTTTTAGGAAAGAGTTGTTAAGAAAACAGGAAAAGAGCAAAAGTTGCCTACCTCATTTTATAAGCTAATAAACTATTGTTTCTGAAGCCAGATAAAAACAATATAAGCAAAATATTATAGGTCCAGTTCACTTATGACCATAGGTACAATAATTCAAAATAAAATATGAGCTAACTAAAACCAAATATGTTAAATAATCACATCATGATCACACAGGGTTTATTCTATGAACACAAGTCAAGCTTAACATCGGAGAATCAGTGTAATTC
Organism: Neogale vison; assembly: GCF_020171115.1. Lineage (NCBI taxonomy): Eukaryota > Metazoa > Chordata > Mammalia > Carnivora > Mustelidae > Neogale > Neogale vison. The sequence continues at coordinate 123,514,027 of NC_058096.1, forward strand.
ATTTCATTAAGGCCTAAAGGAGAAGAATCATATGATTGTCTCAAACAATACAAAAAAGGCATAAGATTGTACAGCTCTCAGAAATTTAGAAGTAGAAAGAAATTTCCTTAATGAGAATTATACTACCAAAGCTAAATACAAAATCATCACAGTTCAATGGAGAAGCATTAAGATCAGGAATAAGACAAAGATACCAAGTATTTCATTTTGTATTTTCTGTAGGACTAATGCCCCTAGCCAAAAGTATAGGGAAAGAAAAGGCATAGATGTTCAAGGATTGTAAGAAAAAGCTATAACTATCATTATTCATAAATGATAGGTCATAGCCTAGAAAAACAAGCAAAATCAGCTGATAAACTCTCAGAATAATAAAGAAGTTTATCAAGATTGCTGGAATCTGGGACACCTGGGCAGCTTAGTCAATGAAGCTTCTGCTTTTGGCCTGGCTCATGATCCCAGGGTCTTGGGAAAGAGTCCCACATCAGACTCCCTGTCAGTGGGAAGACTGCTTCTCCTTCTCCCTCTGCCCCTGACCCCCTCGTGCTCTCTTTCTCACTCACTCTATCTCTATCTCAAATAAACAAATAAAATCTTTTTAAAAAGATTGCTGGAATCAAGATTAATGCCTAAACACCAGTAGTTTTTATTTTAAACCAGCAATACATTAGAAAATATAATCAAATATAAGATAATATTCATAATATCTACAAAAGTCTGCAAACTATTTAGTTTAACCAGGAACATATAATACCTCTAAGAGAAGAATTTAAAAGCCCAAGTGAAGCACATTGAAGATGATTTGAATAAATGTCAGACCTATTACAAAAATATCAAATGACTCCAAATTAATTTAGAGATTCAATGCCTTCTTAATCAAATTCTGTTCTGGATATTCTTCTTTTTTTTTCTTTCTTTTTTTTCAGGAATTCAATTTACTTCAAAATTTATATGAAGGAACAAATTTTTATGATTATTTAAATAAACCTTAAGAATGAAGGGTAATGGGCAGACTTACCTTAGCAGTTCATCAAGTCAGAGCACAAAGCTGATGTTAAACAATAAACCAGTGTGGTATTGATATAGAAACAGACAAATATACCTACAGGAGGCTGTAGAGAGCTCAGAGACAGACCGCTACATATATGTCAGTTTAATGTAAGATGGTAGTGATACCTTTACCATATACGAATGAAGAAGATATTGCTTGGTGGATGTTATTGGGAAAGTGTCTCACTAGATGGTCAAAAGTAGTGCATCCCTATGCAGCACTACATGGATGAGCTCTGGATGGATGAAAGCTCTAAATTTGCCAGGTAAAACTGAAGTTAATAAAGGAATTATTTGGGAGATTATCTTTGTGATCTAAGCCTATGGAAGGACTTTCTTAAACAAAACTTCAAAAGGTCAAACCAGAAGGAAAAAATAATTGATGAGTTTGATCATATCAAAATGGAAATTTTCTGCTGTTTCATGAAATACACTGTGAGCAAAGTTAATAGACAAATGTCAGAATGGAGAAGATATTAACAATGTCTAAAACCATTATCTGGACTATATCAGGACACCCTGAAAATCACCTAGAAAACGAAAAATGCAATAGAAAAATGGGCAAAAGATATTTTTCACGCTATTTACAGAAGAGGAAATCCTGAAAACTAACAAGTATATGAAATGAAATTTCAAACAATAAGGAGACAGCACTTTGTACCTATTGGATTATCAAAATAGTAGAAAGCTGGATCGTGCCCACAATGAATTTGGGCCCTAGGTTATGAGGGTCCTTGTTCATTCCATATGGACCCATACATGCATGTACTGACATCAAGTATGCACGTACTCTACAACCCAGCAATTTCACTCATAGTATATATCTGATAAGGGCTGAATTGTGTCCTCCCAAAATTTATACCTTGAAGCCCTATCTCTAGTACTTCAGCATGTGCCTATACAGTTGACCTTTGAACTATGCAGGGGTTAAGGGTGGTGACCCCCTGCACAGTTGAAAATCCATGTATAACTTTTTAGTGCCCCAAAACTTAACTACTAGTAGCCTACTGCTGACCAGAAGCCTTACTGATAACATAAAAGGTCAACTGACACATACTTTTAATATTTATTATATACTATATTCTTATAATAAAGATAGAGCAAAGAAAATGTTATTAAGACATCATAAGGAAGGGAAAATATGTCCTGCACAGTAAAAAATGAGTGTATAAGTGGACCCACACAGTTCAAACCTGTGTTGTGCAAGTGTAAACAGTATTTGGAGGGAGGACCTTTATTTATTTATTTATTTATTATGTTGTGTTAGTCACCATACAGCACATCATTTGTTTTTGATGTAGAGAGGACCTTTAAAGAAGAGATTAAGTTGAAATGGGGTCATTAGGGAGGGCCCTGATCCTTATAAAAGGACTGGTGTCCTTATAAAAGTAGGAAATTTGGATACACAGAGACCTGCTAGAGGTGTTCTACACAGAGAAAAGGCCATGTGAGGACACAGGAAAAAGGCAGGTGTCTGCAAGCCAAGGAGAGAGGTCTCTGAGAAAACCAGACCGGCCAACAATATGATTTGGGATTTCTGGCTTCCAGAACTGTGAGAAAATACATTTCTGTTGTTTAAGCCAACCAAATTTGTAGCATTCTGGTATGGCAGCCCTAGCCAAAAAATACAATGTTCCAGAGAAATTCTCACACCTCCATCCTGCCCACAAAGTGTTGGGGAAAAGGCTCTTCACTGCAGCACTATAGGAGGTAACCTGAGTGTCCATCCTGACAGAGTGGACAGGAATGTGGTGCCCAAAGAAGACAGCATCAGGAATATGGGGCTGAGTGTGCATAACGACAGGACTAGAGCATAAAAATCCAGCGTTCATGGAGAAGAGGTGAGAAACAAAGTAAGCTTTGTGGCCCAATACTGTTTGTGCAAATTACCAACACATTCAAAAGAGTACACACCATGTAAGAACTGATAAAAGCAACAAGATCCACATAAACTGTGTTGGAATGGATGTCTGGGAAGGAATGGCCACAAAAAAGAATACATACAGAGAAAAGAAAAGGGCCTTGCATAAACCAATGTTGAAAATGGATCATGAACTGAAGTGTATGATTAACTGAACCCTCTGTGTATGAGGTTAAAAATAATAGGTCTGGCTTGACCTAAATTATCCTCTCTCCAGGGCTCAAGTCTATCTGCTGAGCAAGTAGGGAGAGACTAATAGGGTTCTATTTGCATGAAGATTGAGGAGCTCGTGGCAAAGAACCAATTCTAAGGAGAAAGAGAGTGCAAGCCCATTTTTATTTCATTTCAGGGCAGGAAGCCACTATGAGTATGTGTATGGTGTGTGGTAGGTTTGGGGCAGTTATTTCTGCGTGTGGGATAGTGTTGATCCCTTTGACTGGCCTGCAACCCCACCTCCTGAAGATGCAGCTATCAGCCTAGACAGAAGGTCTGATGTAGGTACTGAGGTAAAACCACAAAGTAAGATCCCCAGAAGGCTGGGCAGCCTGGCTCTGTGCTTGGAGTTCCAGCCTGGGCAGGAAGGGAGCAGCACTGTACCAACTTGTAGCAGCTGGCAGGGCTCCTGAGCACATGGGAGACACACCAGGGGTGACTCCCAGTACAGATGGAGAAGGAATTTGAGAGGATGACTGGGGGCAAGGGTGGGAGCATTTCCTAAAGAGCTATCAGGAAAGCCGCTGAACAGTAGCAGTTTGTGACAATTGTTGGGCCTGAATTTTTACTTCCAATTTTGATATAACGGGGGACATCTGGTTTACAGACTGTGACAGACAGAGTAATGGCCCCCAAAGATGCCCACATCATGATCGCGGGAACCTGGGAACATGTTATCTTACACAGCAAAGGGGAATTAAGTTTCCTCGTCAGCTGGTTTTAAGACAGAGAATATACTGAATCATCAAGTGGGTCCAGTGTAATTATGAGTTCTTCGAGTTGGAAGAGAGGGGCGGAAAAGAGCCAGGGAGTGTGAGAAGGTGTGAAAAGTGTGTGTGTGAGAGAAGGACTCAGTCTAATGTTTCCGGTTTGGAAAATGCAGGAAGGGGCCATGAGCCCAGGAATGTGGGCAGCTGCTAGCAGCTGGAAAACGCAAGAGAATAGACTTCTAGAGTCTCCAGAAGAAACACAGCCTTGCTCACAGCTTGATTTTACTCAGTGACACCCATTTTGGAGCTCTCATCTCCAATATAAGATAATAGGTAAATATACATAGTTTAAGCCGCTGATTTGTTACGGTGGTAATAGGAAACCAATGCATAGATGGAAAGTTCGATTTGTCACGGGAAGTCTTCCTGGAAGTTAGCAGAGATTTAAAGTCAGAGGGAGACATAGTAAAGAGGCTCTTTTCAGAAATGAAATGGGGGTGGTGGTCAGGAGGGACCCTGGGGACCAGAGGAAGAGCAGGAGGAGAAACAGGCTAAAAGATACATGACTTGTCTAAAAAACACATTTCTCCATTCCTTCAAAACTATCAGTTAGGCTCGTGGATGTTAGAGGTAGAGGGCTGTGGGCCAAGAGGAGTGAGAAAGACCAGCAGGACACCTGCCATCCTGGGGCTTATAGCCTAGTGGAGTTGGGGCTAGGCACACCAGGCCAAGCAATGCCCAATCTCGCCTCTCAAAAAAAAAAAAAAAAAAAAAAGTCCCATTCTCACTGTTGTTGGTTTGGACAACAACATTCTCCCAGCATAGGATGCCATGTCCCCAGGGTGGGGCCCCCCTAGCCCAGACTTAGCTGAATCTGACTGTGGAGCAGAGGACAAAGAACTCCAGCTTGGATGAAACTTGGGTTCCCATTCAACTCCTCCTTCAATTTACATGAGGGCAGACACTTTCCTTCCTGAGACTCAGTTTCGTTATCTGTAAAATAGAGGCAGTAACTCCCCCCTCCAGTGGTTGGTAGATCAGTGATAATAGACAAGGTCTGACATCGAGTCAGCCTTCAATAAATGGGACCTTTAAAAAGCATTCAAGTTAATTTTCATGCTTCATGTATTATACTTCCAATAAAATCCCTTAAAATCAGCAAGTCACAGACTATGAAAATCAAATATGAAAGGTGTTATTTCACTTCCTTTTCAAAAGTACAGATGATGGAAATATTGTATTTTGGATAAGAAATGATTCGGCTACCTCATTACAGCATTTTAAATGAAACCTTTCAGGAATACCTGCATAGAACCAGTGCCAAAGGAAAAGTATTTCGATTTTATAGGAAAGAACTGAAGTCATTACTTTTATGAAGCTTTATAAATGTCATTCAAACACACCATCTTATTTTCATTTGCTATTGAAGCCTTTACTTATGCAAATCATGACAAATGTTAAGGAAGCCAGTGTTTCCCCTAGAATGCTAATATAATCACAAAGAGGGAGGAAGAATTACTTCTGAAGGAAAAATCTATATTGCAGCTTTGTGAGTCAGATAAAAATGAAGCTTCCAGAAAACCTCATTAATTAGTGCTCTGCTCATTTAGAAATTGTGTTAAAAAGCAAAGAAACTGGAATGAGTTTCTTTCCCATATAGGGAGTACAAATTAATCGCATAAACACAATTTTAGGGGGAATGTTATTTCTTGACTGATTGCATAAAACACTTAGCTTTCAGGCTTCTTATGGTACTTTGTAATTATTAATTTTATTTCTTCACTCTTTAATTTAGACATTCATTCATATATTCATTTGTTTGGTCACATTTTCAGTCATGTATTCATTCAATAACCATTAAGAACCTGCGATACGCACAGTGCTGTGGTAAGCATTGTGGGAGAAAGAGAGATGATTTAGACATGAAGTTTATTTTCAGGGTTTGGAGCTCGAGATGAAGGACAAAACATCTATCTAAAAAGGGCCAACACATTTCAGTCTCTCAACCCCTGTCCTTGACCCTAGCATGGAAAAATGACAGGAGATACAGGGGAAAAAAAAAATTGTAACAGCATTGAGTGCCCTTCATGGGCAAGACATTTTTGAGGTATTCCTAAAAAATTAGACAGCGGTGGGAATTAGAGGAAGGAAAAATCCATAGTCCAAAGGACATACTGCAAATTATGGTAGCAGCTATAGGTGTTCCATGCTTGGGAGAGAAGGGTGGCAGTAAGTATTGGGCTCTGAGGCACCTGCCTGACAGGGGATCTGATGGGGGTAGAGCAAGAGGAGCAGCAAGCATGACTGACTTTCTCATCCCACTTCCTTCCCAGGGGAGTGTCTGACCTCTGTGGGAGCAGGAAGGAGTGCCCGAGAGTACTGACCCCAGAGTCAGTCCGGAGGGACTAGAGAGCCTCCACCTTCAGCAGACTGGCTACTGGTACCCTGGCCAACAGCATAATCCTGCCCCTCCCCCTGCTTCTCCAACCAATCAGATTGAGGTAGTAACCAATCAGATTCTCTTTTGCAAACATTGGACCTGAGACAAAGGGAGCATTGCTAGTCAGACTGCGTTGGTCACACACAATCTGGGCCGAGACAATTGGGCCAGAAGTTGGGCCAAGACAATTCAAAACTACAAGCAAGCTGAATTTAGGGGAGGAGATACTACAGACTAGCTGAAAGTGGTACAGATTCAGACAGAAGCAGACAAAGAAGGGTGGGCAGAGGGAGGACAGACAGAGACAGAGAGACAGAGAGAGGGAGGGAGAGGAACTGATTGCTTGTCAGGTCCCTTGGGGATCAGATATATGTCCTGGCTGGAATTGGTCTCATGAGACTCCACTCTGTACCATAATTTCCCTTTTCAAATGCTGAAATGAATGGACTATCTTTCCTCTAAAGAATCCCTGATTAAGCCATACTAATCTTATCCCAAAGAACATCATCATGGCTATACAGTAAGATAGCTCTGGGAAGTCTTGATATTTTTCTTCCTTTTCTTCTTTGAGTATCAGTAAAATTATACTCATGAATGTATATCCCCTGGGGATATAAAGAAGAGTCAGCCTTACATCACAAAGAAGATGGGAATAATCCTGTCCCTTCCTTTTGGGAGACCATGCTCAGTGGCTATTCCTTGACTTTCAGATAAACAGTAAATAAAAATTTTTAGTATAGCTATGTCCAGAATATTGCATGGGACACATTTATACTAAAATTGTTTTTTGTATGCGTCCTGTATTTATGTTTGTTGAATTTGGTACTGTACAATTGCTCTGAGTCACCACCAGGGCTAATAATGAGCTCTTTTTTTTGTCCTTCTTATGCCACAATTGTCTGTTTAATAGACCTTGAGGTCCTTGAAGGCAAGGATTATATCTTACTTTCTTCTGAATCTCTACATCCTAAAAGACTGCTTGGCCCAAATGTTTTTTTAATCTAACTGAACTAACAATTTTCAGGCCTCATTTGCCAAGTTGGTTGAGGCCAGCAGCCTTCTCTTTCACCTGAGTTAACAAGTTTTCTGGGATTAGAGGGGGAAGCCACACAGTAGGTTCTGTGATCTTGTGATCATCCTAACAGAGCTGCATCAGAGCTTGTAAAGATAGTGTGTCTTAGAAAAAATGTGCACAGTACCTTGCAGATGTCACTCCATTGCCCAGGACCATTGTCATTGATGGCTCTAACTTTAAACAGATACTCAGTGTTGGGGGTCAAGTTGTGCAGCTCCAGACTCTGCTGCATTATATCCCGAATTTGCCCACAAAGCTCTGTCCGCACATTGTTAGGAGGAGTAGTAATGAGTTCATAAAATTCCATCTCAAAGGAGTCCACGTCTTCTGTTGGGCATGTCCAGTAAACCTACGAAGCAATGAACATGTGTGTGTGATACTGATATACACCATTCAGCTTTCTTTCCCATAAAGATTTGTGTCATTAACTATCAGTGAGGTGAGTTCAAGCTGACTCCATCTCCTCCAGCTGCTGAGGATTTTGGCCTAGCTATGTGCAACAGTCTTGAAAGGCTGCTTGATAGGGCCTGACCTGATGCTTGTGATGTATTTAAAGAACAGAAGAATGCTCCTCTGGGTTCTGTTACCATCAGTCAAATGGCGATGACCACTGGTCTCCTGACACAGCTAAGTAAGGTAGCTCCCATTTATTGAACACCTTCTATACATCAGATTCTGTGTCTGACATTGCCTAACTCACCTAGTCTTCACAACACCCTGGAAGGGAGATTTTATTATCTCACATCACAATTGAGGCTAAGGAAGGTTACATTTAGCAAATTCTAATAGAACCACAGACTACTAGAAGATGAAAAGTGTATCTATTCCATCCCTCTGTTTTACCCACAAGGAAGTAGAGTACCAGAGAGGTGAAAAGACTTACCCAAGTCATGAAGAATATATGTTCACACTCAAAACATGAAATATCAATGTTTGCAAAGAGATATACTAACAACTAGCAGTTTGTGCCTGGCATATAAATATTTTATACTGCTTCTATTTCTAAATAGATATTGCATTCTTTAAGTTTTAATAAATTCAAATGTTATGTTTATAAAATTAATTTATAATTACTCATAAGTGCATAGATTTTTATGACTATATATAGTTATTTTTATATATTTATACTTTCAAAATCTTTTATAAATTTATATAATTCATCAATAAAAATTAACTTTTTTTCTGATTACCAAAACTAACATACTCATTGTAAAAGACTTGGAAAATGCAGAAAAAATATAAAGGATGAAAATAAATATCACTTATAATTCTAAAGTTCAGTTAATAATTAATTTCTTTCCAATTTTGAAACATACACACAGAGATACATATAGTTTGGATTATATTGCTTTGATTCCTACTTTCTTTCACTTTTTATATTTTACATATTTCCCTATCTTATGAAAAACTTTAAAAAGCACCATTTTAATAACTATCCTGTAAGTGACTTAATCCTTCTAAAGTTGAACATTTAGGTTGTTTCTAACTTTACACTCTAATAAATAATGATGCAGTGAAGACTTTTAGGGCATGAATCTTCATCTGAAATTTTAATCATTTCTCTGGGAAAGATTTCTAGAAATAAGATAGAGTTTTTAGAAAAAAAAAACTCCTTAGGATTTTTCAGATGCATATTGACAAGTTATAAGACAAACTTTGAGAATGTTTTATGCCAAAAGCCTAAAGAGGACTCTCAACCATCATTTGTGAGAGAAGTCAACACAGATTTCATCTGGGCATTACTGAGCACTATGGTTCCCATGTAAACTCCATTCTACAATCCTAATGGGGATCAATGGTATCTTCACATCAAATACCACTATTTCACAATAGGTTTATGTGTCCTCTCTTGACAGACAATGTCTTGACTAGGTTTTCCTGTGTAGGTCCCTTTCTGGGGCTTATCCAGGGACCACTAACTGGTGATGTGGTGACGATAGTTTTCCAAGCCCAAGTATGGAGCTACCATCACCAGTTCTTCCTTTCCAGAGCAAGATACTGCCAATCTCCTAAACAGTCTAGAATGCAGGGAGAGAGACCTAAGGCCATCACTGAGCTAGTGTCACACACACTGCAGGCTTTGCTGATCTAGGATCATTTGGAAATGAAGGTTCACCTGCTCAGTTATGGGCATCTCTTCTGTGAAGGGCAGATATACTTTGCTGTGTCTGAGAGTCTGTGGGAAGGTATATTCTACTTTGCAATGTAAGGTCATTCTTGCTGGCAATTATAGACTCTAAGACATAGATTATGATGTCTCAGGAGAACAGCAAAGTAAACCTTGGTCAGCGTCTGGCTTTCATTTTCTTGTTTTTAGACCTTTGATATTAAAGTGTGGTTTGCAGACTGGCAGCAATGGCAACACCTGGAAGGTTGTTAGAAACACAAAATCTCAGGGCCCTCTGAGACCCATTGAAACAGAATCTGCATTTTAACAAGACCTCCAGGGGCACATTAATGTTTGAGAATCAATGGTTTCGACTTCAAGGATGCTAAAAGTCTTTGGGAGTGTTCTCAGATTATGGGGCAAAATATGGGTTCTGCCACATGAAAGCAGGCCATAGGCTGGCCCGGGAGATCTCCCTTTAGGGAACCCTAAGAGAGGCAAGGTTTGCTCTAGTAAAGTATCTAATTGCAAATTAATCTGTTTCTCTCCCTGAACCTTAATAACACATTCTATAAACAGTTCAATTTAGGTTCAACTGGATTTGAAAGGAATGTGTTTTTTGTTTGATTTGTTTTTAAAGATTTTATTTATTTATTTGACAGGCAGAAATCACAAGTAGGCAGAGAGGCAGACGGGGGGCCGGGGGGAGGCAGGCTCCATGCTGAGCAGAGAGCCCAATGCGGGGCTTGATCCCAGGACCCTGAGATCTTGACCTGAGTGGAAGACAGAGGCTTTAACCCACTGAGCCACCCAGGCAACCGTTGAAAGGAATGTTAAGGGAAAGTTCATTTGTCCATGTTAGGCCAAGAGAGTCAAGGAGGAGTCATGCTCCCTGAAGTCAGATGACAGCAGTTGTAGGGGTCTGTGAGAGATTCACACCCCCGAAATCTGAATCTCAGGTATAAGAATCGGAATTCTATTGGGACTTACCCTTCCATTCTTTCTGAACCATGGAGAGTATGGAGAATTTCTTTAGGAAAGGTAGTAATTTAGAGGAATCACAGCTGATAGATAATGGAGCCTGTATTTCTAATTTGATTTTCTGCATTCTCTCTACTATTACAGGATTTCCCCTGGGAAATATAACACCCTCCAAGCAGTCTCTTCAAATTACTTTAGTTCCCAAATTGGGTTGCCCTTGATATGGGGTTGGAGCTTTCAGATGTATTTTTGACTATGAATTAAATACATTGTTTGGTTTAAGCTAATCTTGAGGTATTTAAGGTTTTAGGAACTTATCCCTTTCAATGGGTTCACCATGAAGAATCCAGAGGAACAGATTAGAGTGACCGGACCCTAGAGATCAAGGAGGTAAGTGCATCCTTTCCTGACTACCCACCCCTACTCTGTACCTCACATTCCCCTGCCTTCCCCATGGGACCAGAGCCTTTCTTACCTTGGCAGCTCTAGGATACACCAGAGTCTGGTAGATTACAATTGGGCCTGGGGTCTTCACAGTACCATCATTGAATGAGTACCAGTTGTGGAAGCTGCTGCTATTCTGCACAGACTGGTTGTCTGCCCCTGCACTCCAGTAGGTATAGAGGCCATCTGTGGGTTTAGCGGGTGCTGCAGACTGGGCTCTCCCATAGGCTTCCAGACCCATCTTGGCCTTCTCACCGTTGGTGACATTGAAGGACAATAAGGAGGAGCTTCGTTGGTATATCTGCTGGTTGCCGAAGCTGTGAGTGCTGAAAGTGACCTTCCTGGCAATCATCATTTCTGAGTGCATGGGATAGGGGGAGGGCAAGGAGTCCCCTGAGGAGCATACCTTCTTGGGTCCTGTGGGGAAGAGCTCGTGAATAGCACTGGAGAGCTCAGCAAAGTCCAAGGGCATGCAGTTCAAGGAGTGTAGCCGGAGCTGTGGGTCAGGCCTGTAGGTGCTCTGGATGCCATCTTCAATCTGGTCCACCAGAATTTTGGCAGACTGCAGGAACGCCACCTGGCCTGTCTCTTTTAGGGCTTCCTTAGAATAGGCAATCAGGCCATCCATTTCATTCACTTTCATGGTTGTTACATACACATATTTTTCAATCTCCTTCTGCCTGGACACCTCCAGATTCTCTATCTGCTCCATGATAGACTTCTCCTTCTCCTGTAGAATGCTGCGCAGCTTGAGAAATCCATTTCGGATCTCTTTTCGCTTCATCTCCTTGTCGGCCTTAAAGCTGTTTTTTAAAATGTTGAACTCCATTAGGTCATTATCAATCTCATAGCGGACTGTAAAACAACCAGGTTAGTTACTTTGGTTAAAATTTTCATCTCCCCAGATGTCAAAGCCAGTAGAAGACTGGAGCAAATTCCCTTGGACCCCATGGAAGCAAGCAGAGAGGGAGGGAAGGCACTTATAGTTGAACTGAAATAGGCTAGAACAGGTTTATGAGGTGCATCTGGCTTCCCTCAGGAATCCCCTCTTGGCCTCCTTGTCTAATGCTTCCCTCGGGAATAACAGCCTTTCTTTCCCGGCACAGTTATAGCTATAGTAGTCTCTGTAGCCCTAGGTTGAAACTGACAATTCAAGGCCATCCTTGATATGAGTTTTTACCAGACTTCACTTATCAGCTTGTGGGACTTAAGAAGAGGTGATGTCACAAAGTGACTAGTTTTCTGTGTGTGAAAGAACTAAATTTTTGATGACTTCTTTTAAATGCTGCCTTGCCTCATTCACCAAAAACCTAGCTCTAGACAATAGTAGGAAATCAGCGGGGCTCTCTATCTTGCCTTCCCCCTATTTTCTTCCAAGAAAGAGTCCACTGTTGCACTTCAGGGGGAACCCCAATTTCTCCTGTATCCTCTTATGTGGTTTTTGGATTATAAATTCACTCAGTCATTCAACAAACATTTACTAAACACCTCTTATAGGTCATATGCCTTCCAAAGTACTAGGGATACATATATGAATATGAGAGGGCACCGATGCTCAAGGCACTCATAAATTCAATAATACTATAGTATAGAGGATTCTCTGGAAGAAAGTATGTAGCGCATCTCTGTGAAAGGAGCACCTGTTTTGGCTTTACAGGGATTTAAGCATTAGGCAGTGACAACTATGTGAAGATGTGTCAACCTTCTGTGGCCTAGTCTAAAGGTAAGATCCTCCCCTGAATGGTCAACTTTGTAGTGAATTGATGGGCTATAATTCTCACCAAATTTTACTCAGGAGTAGGGTGCCCCAGAATTTTTGTACTTGGTTCTTAACATAGTCCTGGGTACACAGTAAGTTAGACCTCTCTCAGTGGTAGCCTCTGTAATAATAATGTTCATTTGAGTAAGAAACCCAGGACTCCTGCTGGACCATGAGAACAGGGACTGTGGCTGTCTTGGTTATCACTATGACTAAGGGGTATAGAAGGGCTTGGGAGGTATTTATTGAGTGAAAGCCAGTCTGCCCTATTTTCTAACATCTTTGGGGTACATGACACTCTCTGGCCGCTTTTGTGAAGCTGCTGTTTCCTCTGCCCACCTCCTCCCTCATACTGGCTCAGAAGCAGTGCAATGGGGGCTGAAACAGGAAACAATCAAGGTGATTGCAGAGGTGCTGAGAAGTGCTCCCTGCTCTCCCCGACTCAAACCCTACTGTAGCTTATGGCAGTTGAAATTCCACATTATTCATTAATTTCTTTGACTATTCAATAAATACTATCCTATTTACTATTCAGTAGTTACTCACTGATTGCCAAAGACACCTGCATAGGGAATTCCTTGCTTTATTAGGGATTAAGTTTATGTAAAGTCCTAAGAGGTAGGATAAAAATTCCTTAGATGAGGAGGAAAGAGGCAGCACCAGGAAAAAAGAAAGAGGAGGCCAGAAGCACCCTTCCCCCAGTCTTATAAATATGGCAGCTTTGCAAGAGCTGGTCTTAGATCACAGTTAAATCAACATCTTTTTCAGGCAGTACACTTAAAAGTAGCTATTGCTTATTAAACATTTATTATGGACCAGATCTATATGATACACATATTATGGGTCACATAATATGTGTATTATCATATATAACACTTATCTTCCTATGAGGAAGATATTGTTCCCATTTACAGATGAGAAAACTAAGGTTCAGAGAGATTAAGTTTTGGTTCAGTGTCACAAAGCAAGTAAATGGGAGAAACCAAGGCCTGTCTCTAATTCTATTTGTCTGACTCCAAAGTCTATGTTCTTAGTTGCTCCAACAGTGGTTTTTAGCCCTCTGTGAGCATCAGAATCTTCTGGGAAACTTTAAAGAAAACTCTATTCTTGGCCTCACTTGCTGAGATTCTGAATTGGCCTGAGTCAGGGCTCAGGAATCCAGAAAAGGCAGTTTGTAGCTGCATTTAGAATCTAGTCCAAGGGATCTTCTGAGGATATTTTTTAAAAATGCAGATTCCCATGAAATTGCTATGGGTGCAGTCTGATGCTGCATGCCTAACAGGCTCCTGGGTGATCCCACTGTTGCTGGTCCTTGTTATCGAGGCTCCCCAGAGGGTTCCCATGTGCAGCTGGGGTCAACACCACAGATATAATCAATTGACCCAAACTTGATCTTCCCTCCAGGGCCCAAAGTTTCTCAGTGTATTGTCAGGTCATCTGCTTTTGAATTACCTGAAGATCTGTAAAAAATGCAGATTTATGGCACCTTCCCCAACAGTGAATTGAGTTCTTAAGAGCAAGTTTGAACCCTGGTTAAAAAAACTGGGTGGGGAGGTGGTGGTTTCCTTAGCAAGGATGGACAGGGCTAAATTCTTTACCTATGTATAAATGGATAAATGGATCCCTGTCCCCTTCCAATTGCTGGGCTCCCTGGAATTTGTACTGGTATCCCCTTACATTGAATTGAATTCCATTGTCTGACTTCTAGGTGCCCTGGACTCTGAGAAAACTATCTTGGGTTTCTCCTGTGTTAAAAACCTAGGCTTCCTGTGGTTACAGCAGACAGTAGGCAGCAGGCCCTTCCCTATGCTGAGGCCCTAGAGAATGCAGCTATGCCCAGGCAGTGAGTCTACCTTAAGAAAACCCACTAGGAAACCAAGGGGCTACCCATTTGCTTGGCATTGTGGCTCCCATAGAATTTCTTTAATATAAACACTTCCCTGGTGGTGGTTCTAAAACAGACTAAATATCAATTGATAAACAATAGTTCCTAGAAGAAGCAACTGAGTAATGGAGGTATTCCTGAAATATGCATGCTAGTGAGATTTCTTTTTTTTTTTTAAAGATTTTATTTATATATTTGACAGAGAGAGAGATCACAAGTAGGCAGAGAGGCAGTCAGAGAGAGAGGAGGAAGGGGGCTCCCTGCTGAGCAGGGAGCCCAATGCGGGCCTGGATCCCAGGACCCTGGGACCATGACCTGAGCCGAAGGCAGAGGCTTTAACCCACTGCGCCACCCAGGTGCCCGCTAGTGAGATTTCAACATTGACTTAATTCTTTCCTTCTGCAAATTGGGAAAATACCAAAGACATCCAACTCTAGTGACAAAACACTTTAGATACTAGATACTCATAACACAGATACTAGAAGATCAGATTTATCACTTTCCAAAGGAGGAACTGAGGTCCAAGGTCATGAAGATTATAATCAAGATTATAGAATCTTTCTGTGCTAATTATGTGGCAGATACTTTTTTCGTGCTACACATAAGTAACCCATTTGGTCCTCACTACCACCCAAAGGAATTACTATTACTATGCCTGTTTTACAGATGAGAAAAACCAAGGCACAGGGAGGTTCAGGGGCTGCTGGTGGTTGCCAGGTGTGCACACTAGGCCAGTGCCTTGCAGCCTAGAAAAGTGTTTCTCAGTGCTTGGGCTGCCCCACTAGATGGGGAAGACTCCCCAGGCTTCCCAGAGCCCTTTTACCCAAGAGTTCCTGAACTAGGAGTTACTGTGAAGGAGAGGGAAGGGGACCAGTACCTGCTTTGAACTTGGCGATGGCGCTGAAGAGCGCAGCGGCCCTCTCGGAGCAGGCGTCGATGAGGCTGATGGTGTCGTGGCCATTGTGGAAAGCTGTCTTGCAGAAGGTGCAGAGCAGCTCGTTGTCGTGGCGGCAGTACTCAATGATGCGGCTGGACGGGTGGTGGATACAGATCTTCTCGTCCTGGTCCTCAGTGCTGGTGTCCACAAAGACGTGGTCCTGCATGGCCACATCTGAGTGGAAGGTCTTGAGGCAGTCGTTACACAGGTTGAGCCGACAGGTGATGCAGCGCTTATAGGCGATGCGCCGGTTGCGGCAGACCTGGCAGACGATGGGCCCAGAGGAGCGGTCGAAGCGCCACTTGAGGTAGCCATGCTGCTGCATGTAGCGCTTGGTGAGGCGCCCGCGCAGGTAGTTCTCAGGTAGCTGCATCTTGTGGCTGTAGGGCATGCAGTGTGAGCGGTTGCACACGGGGCAGATGAGGATGAAGAAGTTCTCGGTGACCTCGGCGTGCTTTTGCAGCTGCCGCAGGCACTTCTCACACAGGCTGTGGTTGCAGGGCAGCATGAACGAGTGCAGGCGCAGCCGGCTGCACATGGGGCATGAGAGATGTTCCACCAGGTTGCTGTTTGGGGGCGTTGTTTTCACTTCGTCCACCTGGGTGTCGCTGCTCCCGATGCGCAGTGCAGTCTTGGAGCTGGAAGGAGAAGCAGATGTGGGGAGAGCTTTAGGAGGCAGGCTCCAGAGCTCACCCCGTTTCCAGCCCCTAAAAGAACTGGGATGGGGGGTGGGTCACTGTGAGGCAGGCCAGTGTGAAGGCGGGGAGCATGGGCTCCAGGCCAGGGCTCCATGCCAGGGCTCCCCAGTTCTAAACCTGCCCAGGCTATTCTTTTAGCTTGGTAACCTCAGGTCAGTTAATTAACCTCTCTCTGCCTTTTTCCTCGCTATAAAATTAGTAGTCACTTTATAGAGTTTCTGGAGGGGATCAAAATTACATTTAATACCCACAAAGCTTGAAAGCAGCCCCTGGAACAGAGTAGGTAGAAGACAACCGCACATTGTGATTTTTGAGCAGGAGAAAGCAGAAGAGACTGGCCTGGCACTGCTAGTGGAGTCTTGGGGTTGGGGTGATGTTGACTGAGTGATATGCCCATCGGTAATATCACAGAATAACAACACCCCACAAAGTCGTTCTGAAACTGTGATGGAGCAAAGCAGAAATAAGACTGCTTCGTCCTGTTTCAGTGCTGGCAAAACAAGAATATTGTCCAGGCCACAAAAATGACCAAACCTGGCCTATCCTTTTTAGTGGGAGGGTGCTGCTTTTTCACCAGTTGCAATGTTAGGCAGCCTGTCTACCTCCCATCTTGCAGACAAGACTTTTATCCAGATATCCACTAGGAGCTCTACCCCCACTTCCTCATCTAAAATGAGGCTAAATCCTATAATAACTTGCTGAGGTCTTCATACTGAGACATTTCCCTCTTAACCGTGGTGTATGTTCTCACTTGTAGCAATGACTCAGTAAATCCAATCTTGTGTGCCTACAGCTGTGTTCTTGGTGAGGTTTGCTTGGCAGGCAATGACATCATCATTATTTTTTTGTGTTAAAATGGATGGGTAAAGTGTCCTTCCCAGGACACCAGGAGTTCTGTCCTGGAGCCAAGCCTCAAACCCGTGTGCTCCAATCAGCAGACTGATAGGTAAGGCTCTAGGGGCGGATTGGTCATGGTGGAGTGCAGCCTTTAGAGCTGCACTTTCGAGATGAGTTTCTTTACCTCTCCCATTCTCAGTTTCCTCCTCTGTTATCTAGAGCCCAAAGCTCACAATCCTACATCCTTCATGAGAATTTTACAAAGTCTCTATGAGGTAATCCATAATAAAGTGCTTAACTGCTGGTACCTAGTAAGGACTCTATAGATGTAGCCACTTCAATCACTCCCTTCTGGTACTATCCACTATCCACAGTGGAGGACAACCATGGTCAAGTCCAGGAGAAGTGTGCTCTTTTACTGTTGTGTGTGTGACTGTGTGTGTGTTGATTCTTTGTCTAATAGCTGAGGCTGATTTTATATATTCTAAGAACCGTGGATGAAGTAAAAGCATACTTATAAAATTCAAGTGTGTGTTCTAAGAGGCTATAATCAGGGCAAAAGCAGTTTCTGAAAATAAGTAAGTTGGCTGTGAGGATGGAAATGGAAGCAGATACACAATTTGTGACTATTCCTGTCTCTTCTCTTCTGTTCACATTAGTGATATTTGGGTTTTGATCTTGACATTGTGGATGCATTATTCTCTGCTTCTGGCTTCTTGTAGTCCCTGTATGCCCCTATCTACTTTCCCATCCCTTAGCCAGGAACCTATATCTTAGAGCCCAGGTAGTCAAAGTTGTTACCCAAGCATACTGGAGGGGACTGGCCCTGTGGTGACAGAGAGTGCCTCTTGTGGACACTCAGGCTCCTTGGAAGCTCATCTCTTAGGGATTTGGATGCTGGGTCCTAGGCCTGCTGTTCTCAATGTCCTTAGCTCCATTCCCTCTCTGCTTTCTCAGTCTCGTGCTCGGCCCCGTATGGACTCACTGGAGGTACAGTAAGTCATACACATGGTAGCTGGATGAAGTTCTCTAGTTCAAGAAGGTGGGACTCTGAGAATCATGGTGTAATATAAAGGGAGACAGCATGAGAAATCAGGAAGAAGGAGAGAGGGAGGGTGATGGTGGGGGAAGAGAGAGAGAGACCAGGGCTGAGAAACAGGTAGCCCAGGGATCTGGGATGGAGATGAAAAAGGAAGTAAGAAAGAAATGAGAAAGTCAGAAAGAGTTGCATGAGACATGAGTGGGACTGAATGAGCAAGGTGCTGAGCAGGAAGTGGCAATGAGGAACAGGAAGGCAGTGATTCAGAAACCAGGAGAGAGGGCAGTTGGAAGATAAACCTCAGTGTACCCACAGCCCACCTCCTGACACTTGCAGTAGCATCTCTGACCATCCTCTGAAAGCCTCAGGCTTGGTCCTGAGCACTCAGTGCCCATGGTTCCATGCCCAGCTAGCCACCAAACCCAGCAACCTTGCCTTCTTGCCAAGATATCGGGTCTGTCCTATTTTGCACAGCCCCTCCTTCCAATTTAGGCCTATTCTTCTAGTACCTGAGAGCTCACTGGGTCACCTGGTAGGTCTCCCAGCTTCCCTCCTATTCCCTCCAGGCCATCTGCTCTTTAGTATCACCTGGAAGCTCTTAAAATTTTGATGCTCAGCTGATACACCAGACCACTGAAGTCAGGACCCTTATAAAGATCCCCAGGTGATTCTAATGTAAAGCAAAGTTTGGGAGCTACTGAGCTAAGGCATCTTCCCAAAGCACAAAACTCATCCCTCCTCTGTTGAAATGTGGTCAGTGACCCTCCATTGCTGATATGCAGATGGGGCAGTTGAGTCAAGAGAGAGGAGTGTGGATGCTGCTTTCTGCACCTGAGAACTTTTGGACTTGTATCCAAGACCCCTGGGTTCTCTACTCATGCATACACCACGAGAGATCCATGAATGAAGAGTAACATTTATTAAGCATCTATCAAATGCTGAACTGCAAAATGGATCCTATTCTTCTCTTGAATTCACTGAATCTTTGCTCATAGAATTGTTTTTCCAGCTTTGAAAAGCTTTAAATCTGCCTTTCATTTTCTGCCTCTCTAATGCTGCCATCTTATAGTTCTGATCTTTGATCATTTCTCATCTAAGAAGTCTGCCTTTGCTACTCCAGACTCCCCTCAAATGTGACATAAAAGGACCGCCTCCATCAGAACAAGAGGAGGACATTCAGTACTTGACACAGAAGGTTAATGCCCCATGCAAGTAACTGAGACCCCAAGTTGCATGATTTCCAGATAGAAAGAGAAGCCTGGCAGGAGTTGATGGCCATCTGGGGTACCTATAAGGACATAAGGGTCAAAAGTGGCCTGTGGAAGTTGTTAACTTTTCCAATAAGTGTTAAGGTATCAAAAGTTCAAAGGAGGGAGGAAAAGGACAACTTATATTTCTATATCACATAATATATTACAAAGCACATGCATTAATCCCCATACCCACCAAATCATGGCAGACGCTATACTCTCCACTTTGCAGTACAGCATTTTTAAGGTAAGACACAGAATCCGGGTTCAAAATCGAGCTGCATCTTAATAGTTAGGTGATCCCGGGCAACTCAAAGGCTCAGTTTCCTCACTGACGTGGTGGGTGTGGGGTGAAGGTTGTCTGGGGTCACACGTGCAGTGCCTGGCAGGTGGCTTATGCACTAAGTATCCGGTCCTCCTATCTAGTGCAGGTGAGAGAGCGCAGTGCTCGTTACATGGTGGGTGGGAAGTGGATTTGGAACTCCGGGCTAGATGTGGCTATCGGCTGTTTAGGACACGCTTGATTGTTACAAAATTCTTGACCTCCTTTGTTCGGATAGAGAAATGGTGGGGCAGGGGGCCCTGGGAGCCCTCGGTGGGTGAGGGCACCCCAGGGCTCTGGGCACTCACGAGGTGCGGATGCTGCGGAGGCGGCCCTTGTGGAATGTGATGGTGGCATTGCGGCAGCAGCGGCTCTCGTAGTAGTAGCACTGGAGGTTGCTGCTGGCCGTGCAGCAGCACTTGCAGTTGGGGTCATTGGCCCAGGAGCAACAGCACCAGTGGCAGTTGGGGCTCTCGGAGCAGGTGCAGTGGCAGCACTGGCAGTTGCGCTCGTCCTTGTAAGGGCAGGGGAAGCAGGTGCAGTTCCGCTCTGAGGTGAAGAGGAACTTGCAGCACAGACAGGAGCATAATCGAGGACAACATCTCTGCCATGTACAACATGGAGAGCAAACACACATAGCAGTCTCCATGGCACCTACATGATTGCCACCAGCTATCTAGAGCTCTTGATACCTTCTCTCTCAGAATCTTGTGGTCTCCTAGGGAGGGAGTGCCTCCTTCCCCCAATGAGGCCCTCAGCTTGGAGGTTGCAAGAGGTTGGCTGTTATGTGGGCTTCACAGGTGGCATCCCTACTAGGAAGCCCCTGAGCTGACATTGACATATATCAGCCTGAGGACATTTGCTTATGTCACAATCCCTGTCTCCCCACCATGTCTCACCATGCTGGGTGGGTGAGATGTGCGGGGTAGTGACATGGGGTGGGGAGCTGATGGACACTCCATGCGTCCATAGGATCAGCTCCAGAAGAGGGTAAATGCAAAGAGTATCCTGGAGGTTTAGTTGTCACTTTTTACCTTTTGGGTTATGGGGTGGATTTCAGAAGCTATTTCTCATTGATGATGTTTTTCCTGCAGCTTGAGCTAGGTGACATCAGGGTATGTCTTCATGGGCTGAAAGAACTGGGTATGATTAATTGGAAGTGGACAGACCTGATGTTCCTCTCCTTGGGCCTTTTCTGCATTCACTGAACACTTTATGTGATGAACAAAGCACAATGTTTACAAATCACGGCAATACTACATTTAAGGGGAATCTCCATTTGGAGAAAGAATTAAAGGGAAAAAAGATAGGAGTTCACTAAGGCACATCCTTCAGTAGTTATTGAGTTTGTCCATTGCTGCATAGCCACTGCTGATTTTTATGAGGCTTCATGCATATGTCACTCTGAATATGTCTTGGCTTTTCTGTAGCATCGTGGGGTTTGGCTGAGGCTCAAGCTCAATTTTCTTACTCCCTCCCCACTCCATGCACCTGATGGTCTCTTATCAAGAGGCTGGAACTCAGGGACACCTGGGCGGGCTCAGTCATTAGCATCTGCCTTCGGCTCAGGGAATGATCCCAGGTTCCTGAGATCCAGCCCCACATTGAGCTCCCTGCTCAGTGGGAAGACTGCTTCTCCCTTTCCCACTCCCCCTACTTGTATTCCCTCTCTCACTGTCTCTTTCTGTCAAATAAATAAATAAAATCTTAAAAAAAAAAGAGGCTGGAATTCCACATGAGAATCTTTAACTCTTCTTTTAAGTATATACTCAATATTTCTAGAAATAACCTTATATTTTAGGGGAGAATTTTGCTTTCCATTTTATGCATCTTGCAAAGATTAAAAGAAATTTCATGGTCATACTACCTTATGGTATAAACACTGTCTTATTATTTTTCCAAAAAGAAGCAGAAGTGAGAGCTGAATTTGGCTGTAGGAGTTTATTGCATAATTTATTATCTCTCCCTGTGATTATCACCTTTATATTAGGAAAGAACATTCACTGAGTGCTAACTGTGCCAGCCACATATTGATTTTAGATGCCTACAAATGAAAATTCTGGATCATAGGGTATGTGTTTTATTATTTTTTTGATAGATTACCACTAAATTGGTTACCTAAACGAATATGCCAGTTTATACTGACGCCAATGATGTATGGGAGACACTTTTCCCTCACATTTTCCCAAACTGAATTTTATCAATATTCCTCTCTATCCTCCAGGCACAGAGGTTTGAGTTTCACTCCTGAATTGATAGTACATTTTAATCATTGGTCTTTGCAAGGATCCTTCTTATTTTAGTTTTTTTTAAAAGATTATATTTATTTGTTTGCCAGAGAGAGAGAGAAAGAGAGAGAAGCAGGCTCCTTGCTCAGGATCTGGGACTCCACCCCAGAACCCTGGGATCATGACCTGAGCCAAAGGCAGATGCTTAACTGACTCAGTCACCCAGGTGCCCTTAATTGTTTGTTAGTTTGTTTGTTTGTTAATTTTAAAAATTTTATTGAGATAAAATTCTCTTATTAAAATCACCATTTTTTTTAAATCACCATTTTAAAGTGAACAATTCAGTGGTTTTTAGTATATTCACAAGATTGTGCAGTAATCACCACACTCTAATTCCAGAATATTTTCATCACCCCAAAAAGACACCTGGTACTCATACCCATCACTCTCTATGCCCCCTTCCCACAGCCCCTGGCAATCATTCGTCTACTTTGCATATCAATGGATTTGTCCATTCTGAATATTCCATATAAACAGAATCATATAAGATATAGCTTTTTGTATCTGGCTTCTTAGCATAATGTTTTTCAAGGGGCATCCCTTTTTTTTTAAGATTTTAGATATGTTTAATTTTTTTATTATTATCAATTAGAAGAGGTATCCATGTTTTAGCATGTATCAATATTTCATTTTTTATGACTGAATATTATATGTATATACCACATTTTATTTATCCATTGATGGACATTTGTGTTTTTTCCACTTTCTGATTATTATGAATAATATTGCTGTGAACATTTGTGTGCAAGTTTTTGTATGAACATGTGTTTTCAGTTCTCTTGAGTATATACCTAGAAGTGGAATTGCTGGGTCATATGGTAACTCTGTGTTTAACTTTTTGAGGAACTGCCAAACTATTTCCAAAACAGATGCACCATTTTACATTTTTCCACTCCCATCACCAATATATGAGAGTTAACAATTTCTCTACATCCTCACCAAAACTTGTTATTGTTCTTTTAAAATTATTATTGTTATAGACATCATAGTGGGTATGAAATGAGATCTCAAAATTATATCTGTTTACTCAAGAATTCCAATTATAAGATTCTCTTCCAAAGATAAACTGACAAAAAAAAAAGAATTTCATTCATGGTGTAATATATTTATTGCAGCACTATTTTGAGAGCACAAAACTAGAAACAATCCAAATACCCATCAATAGGAAACTGATCAGATTAACTGAAGACATCCACACAGGTGCATCCGCTGTCTAATACAGTTACATAGAAGAATGAAAAAGACATTTGTTTACTGTTTCAAAATGATTTCCAAAATATGTTATTGAGTGCAAAAAGCCAGGTGTAGAAATGTGCATGTAATCTGCTGCTACTCATTTCAGGAAAGGTCTTAAGTCATTGGTTTATTTTTTCTTATGATATGGAAAAATAAACTACAAGCTTAGTTATAAGGAAGTGTAGAAACAGGGTTGAGGGGCGTTTATATCCTAAGTTACAGAACTGACTTTCAAACTACTTAAATAATCTATGAGGTACCTGGGTGGCTCAGTTGGTTAGGTGTCCAACTCAATCTCAGCTCATGTCTTGATCTCAGGGTTGTGAGTTCAAGCCCTGTGTTGGACTCCATGCTGGTGTGAAACCTACTTAAAAAAAAGAAAAAAATAACTTAAATATTTTACATAATTATAAGACAAAATTAAATTTAAAAGTGCAGTCCTAAAAAATAAAGCAAAATGAAGCAAGTAAATTAAGTGGATGGCACATATGAAGAGAAAATATTTTAAGTTAGTTTGAAGTACAGTAATTTGATGATACGTCCTGGGGCTGGGGATGTTAATCCCTAAGGAGAAACAAAACAAAACAAAGAGAAATCTTAAACTCTTTCAGTATCATATTGTTAATGGTAGTGTTGGTGTTATTATTCTGGAAGGCATAGGCATGTGAGATTTATTTGTACAGTAAAGCAAATGAGGAGTTATGTTGATGTCAGAGTCACAGTTTTGGGCAAGGTGGTAAGGGCATACAGATGGACAACTGCTGAAGTCAAGAAAACTTTTCAGTCATGAATATAAAACTCGTAGTGTGTTTTATCTGAGAAAAAAAATATATTTCTTAACTCCAGTCAATAAAAAGTCCCAGAAACCGTGAGTTAATCAGTAGTAATGAGTCTCTTTGTCTTTCAGACTGTGGTCCTGAATATCACTAAAAGGAACCGAGGCTCTTTGGAGAGATGGATGATTGCTGGTCTGGGGCAGGATATGTACAAGACAAATATGAGTTTAGATCTACATTTCACAAAACTGAGCAGGTCCTCCCCTCCCCTGACATCAGTTTATTTAGCTTTGCTAGGGGATATAGGACAGGAAGGACAGCAGAGCAGCGGGGCAGAGTCAGAGTTGGTGTGACCACTCAGGTGTGAAGGAATGAAACCAAATGGGTGGGTGTGGTGATGCTGTAGTGCACAGCCTGGGGATCTTTGTTAAGACCAGGAAAATCATTCCCCCAGTCATATGAGTGCTGGCTGCTCACCAGTCACACCTGAATCTCTCTGGGGTTGCGTTCAGTGGAAAGAAGCTGTCTGGCCCAAAATTATGCACCTATTCAGGGAGCAGCCCTGCCCAAATTGGGACTTTAAAGGGCCATCCCAGCTACCGAGAAGGTCTGATTGGATTGACTGAGGTTTACAGTTGAGACTGTACTATATAGTTTAGTTTTTTCTTCTGCACAGCCCTATCTCCCTCACTCCCCAAGACCCCTCTCCAATAAACTTCCTGTGCATAAATCTCCATTTCATAGTATGTTTCCAGGGAATCTGGCCCAAGTGAATGAGTATAGGAGCTATTCTGGTTTATAAGCTCCATTCCCTATATGAGCCAATATGTTTTATTTCCTCCCATGGGAACAGCTTCCAGAAGTCCTAGCAAGGGACATGCCCAGTCACAAGAATGCACTTCATTCAGAAGAGCTCAACTATGGATTCTCACTGGCTATTTATAGTTAATTTACAGTCCTCCCGGGCCAGGTGTAGTTTACTAATTAGAGGTCATTTTTACCATAAGCAATGTTGCCTGGTAACATAGATAGCATTACACCTTTATTAGGTTTCCAGGGGAACAGAGCTAAAAGTTAACCCAAGGTCATTTTTTCTATACAGAAAGAGAATGAGTTTATTAACCCCTTATTCACATTTGAAAACCTACAAATTTATAAAAATAATTGAAACAAAACAAGAATTCCAAAAACCTTCATTGAGATGATACTAGGAAACTATTATTTTGAAACCTGGAAAGTAAAGGGAAAGAACAATTTATCCAGACTTTGTTATATGGATTGTGCCTTAGGACAATGAGTTAATAAAGGGAATTTTCTTATAGAAGTATCCCAGCTAAGAAATGAAAAATGATGAAATTAAGATATCATCTATTTACATTCATCTCCTACAGAAAAGACAAATGTAGGCAATATCAACAGTGGCTGCTAATAGCATAGGAGGGACAACCAGACATGAAGTGCTCCTCATGGAATGAAGTCTTCTTGAAAAGAGTTCTGACCTGAATCTGATCAAGCTTCTAGATATGAATACCTATTGTTGGGCACAGATGATTTGGGGGTGAGACAATTTGCAAAATGCAGATGGTGGAAAACTCTACAGGACAGATGAAGCTTTTTTTCCCCCCTAAATGAAGATAGCACAAGGAACACACACACACACACACACACACACACACACACGCACACACAGGAGAACATTTATACACTAAAGGAGAGGAAGAGACAAGAAACATTTTAGCCAATTGAAATTCTTGAAACTTATTTAGATTCTGATTTGAGCAAACTGTAAAAATATTCATTATTTAGGATTCAGTTGCTGGAACTTGAACACTGCCTAAAGACTGGATGATAGGAGGTGCCCGGATGGCTAGTTGGTTAAGCATCTGCGTTGGGCTCAGGTCATGATCCCAGGGTCCTAGGATCAAGCCCTGCATAGGACTCCCTGCTCAGCAGGAAGCCTGCTTCTCCCTCTTCCACTCCCTCTTCTTCTATTCCCTCTCTCGTTGTGTCTCTCTCTGTCAAATAAGTAAATAAAATCTTAAAAAAAAAAGACTGGATGATAGGAAGAAATAATAATTATTATTTTTAGGTTAGATAATGATATTGTTAGGTTATTTAGGAGTCCTCAACTTTTAGAGATATAGGCAGAAATATTTACAGATTATGTGATAAAATATCAGTTTTTCCTTTTCCTCCCAAACAATCTAGACTGTGAGTAATGGATTCAATGAAACCAGACTGGCCATGAGTTCATAACCGCTGAAGCTGAGCATTAGGGATAGGGGAGCTCATTATTCTGTTTCCTTTACTTGTATATGTTTGAGAATTCCATTATAACAAAGAGAAATATATATGTACACTTACTTTTTAATATAATAATCTCAGTCTTGGGAATCTATCTATAGATGTTATCCACGTATGGATGTTTAATGTAGCAAAACTAACAAAAAGAAAAAAGATTCTAGAAATAAACTGAACACCCAACAGTGACATATGGTTGAACAAATTGTGATACCAGGTAGTTGTTAAAAGAAATTTAGAGGCAAACCAATTCACCTTGGATGGGTTTTCAGGAATGTTGCTGAATGAGAAAAGCAAGATGCACACATTCATGTATGACTGTTTTAAAAAAAAATAAAGGCAGGGCATCTGGGTGGCTCAGTTGGTTAAGCCTCTGCCTTGGCTCAGGTCATGATCCTGGGATCGAGCCTTGCATCAAGCCCCACATCAGGCTCTCTGCTCAGCAGGGAGCCTGCTCCTCCCCACACCACCCCCCCCCGCCTGCCTCTCTGCCTACTTGTGATTTCTGTCTGTCAAATAAATAAATAAAATCTTTAAAAATAATAATGATTTTTTTTAAAAAGGCAAAAACTCTATATAGGCACATTTGTATATGTGTATATGTGTCCAGCAGGGTGTTAACATGGTTACTTGGGGTTGATGGGAGTGGGAAGGTGCTTTGGGTGGATGGTGGGAGACGAGGTTGCTGAAAAGCTCTAGAAAGACAGAAGACAGCTGTGATGTGGCCCATGTTCCCCTGGTAGGGTGGACTATACAACATGAGGATGGGTCATGTGGCCAGGCTGAAATGCAGTCCAGCTTTGCCACTTGCCAGTGGTGTCACAGTGGTGACACCTGCTGTGTGCCTGGCCAGGCCTGCGCACTTGTAACCCAGGGGTAACAATGCTGTTCCTGCCCCTCAGGGAATGCCATGCAAAAGAAGGAAGGGGAAGGGTCAACATGTGTAGATATTTTCCAAACAGGATGCTATGGGCATATTATTTAACTTTCATGAATCTCAGTTTCCTTATCCATAAAATGGAATTATAATGTCTGATCACCGGGCTACTATGAAGATTAAATATGGGCAACATGAATGTAAGTGCATCCTTTTGGGCCACTTTCCTCTTAACACACTGTGATTATTCCGACAGATGGGAAGATGGGTAATGAGAGTGGCTGAGGAGGGGGAGAGTTTTCAGTCAGGGAAGATAAGTCTGAGAGCTAAGGCACATAAGAGTAAGATCAGGGGCGCCTGGGTGGCTTAGTGGGTTGAGCCGCTGCCTTCGGCTCAGGTCATGATCTCGGGGTCCTGGGATCGAGTCCCACATCGGGCTCTCTGCTCAGTGGGGAGCCTGCTTCCCTCCCTCTCTCTCTCTCTGCCTGTCTCTCTACCTACCTGTGATCTCTCTCTGTCAAATAAATAAATAAAATCTTTTTTTTAAAAAAGAGTAAGATCAAATTTTATGATGGTTTCTGGAACACAGAAGAAAGGAAGTAAATGTATCTGTTTATTCATTTGATTTTTAAAATTGTGTTCTGTTTGTCACCATACAGTACATCATTACTTTTTGATGTAGTGTTCCAAGATTTATTGTTTGTGTGTACATACCCATCCTCCCACCCTCCTCCCCTCCTAAACCCTCAGTTAGTTTCTCAGAGTCCACAGTCTCTCATGTTTCATCTCTCCCTCTGATTTCCCCCCTCACTTTTCCCTTCCTTCTCCTAATGTCCTCCATACTATTCTTTATATTCCACATATAAGGGAAACCATATGATAACTGACTTTCTCTGCTTGACTTATTTCACTCAACATAATCCCCTCCAGTCCCATCCATGTTGATGCAAAAGCTGGGTATTCATCCTTTCTGATGGCTGAGTAATACTCCATTGTATATATGTACCACATCTTCTTTATCAGCTCATCTGTTGAAGGGCATCTTGGCGCTTTCCTCAGTTTGGTTATTGTGGACATTGCTGCTATGAACATTGGGGTACATATGGCCTTTCTTTTCACATCTGTATCTTTGGGGTAAATACCCAGTGGTGCAATTGCCAGGTCATAGGGTAGCTCTATTTTTAATTTTTTGAGGAACTTCCACACTGTTTTCCAAAGTGGCTGCACCAACTTGCATTCCTAACAACAATGTAAGAGGGTTCCCTTTCTCCACATCCTCTCCAACATTTGTTGTTTCTTGCCTTGTTAATTTTTGCCATTCTAACTGGTGTAAGGTGTTGTGTCAATGTGGTTTTGATTTGAATTTCCCTGATGGCTATTGATGATGAACAGTTTTTCATGTGTCCCTTAGCCATTTGTATGTCTTCATTGGAGAAGTGTCTGTTCATGTCTTCTGAACATGAACTTGATTGACTTGATTATCTCTTTTTTGGGGTGTCAAGTTTGAGAAGATCTTTTTTTTTTAAGATTTTATTTATTTATTTGAGAGAGAGAGACAGAGTGAGAGAGAGCATGAGAGGGGAGGTAAGAGGGAGAAGCAGACTCCCCATGGAGCCTGACGTGGGACTCAATCCCAGGACTGAGACTGGGATTGAGTGGGACTCAACTCCAGGATCATGACCTAAGTCGATGGTAGTCGCTTAAGCAACTGAGCCACCCAGGTGCCCAAATTTGAGAAGTTCTTTATAGATCTTGGATATCAGTCCATTGTCTGTAGTGTCATTTGTGAATTCTTCTCCCATTCCATGGTTGCCTCTTTGTTTTGTTGACTGTTTCCTTTGCTGTGCAGAAGCTTTTTATCTTGATGAAGTCCAAAAAGTTTATTTTTGCTTTTGTTTCCCTTGCCTTTGGAGTCTTGAAAGAAGTTGCTGTGGCTGATGTCAAAGAGGTTACTGACTATGTTCTCCTCTGGGATTTTGGTGGATGCCTGTTCTCACACAGATCTTTCATCCATTTTGACTTTATCTTTGTGTATGGTGTAAGAGAATTGTTGAGTTTTGTTCTTCTGTATATACCTGTCCAGTTTTCCTAGCCCCATTTATTGAAGAGACTGTCTTTTTTTCCATTGGATATTTTTTCCTGATTTATCAAAGATTATTTGACCACAGAGTTGCAGGTCATATCTGGGTTCTCTCCTCTGTTCCATTGGTCTATGTGTCTGTTCCTGTGCCAGTATCATACTCTATTGGTGATCACAGCTTTGTAATAAAGCTTGAAGCAGTCACTTAATTCACTTATATTAGACATCAATGAACAGAATATATCAAGATCTGTGTCCCTTTAGAGGTTATAATCCAGAAGGAGGAGATGGACAACAGACATTAAAAGGAAGAAATGATACTGTGTGACACATTAGAAAGTCCTGTGGGGGAAAAAAGAAAAGCAGAGCAGAGGGAGAGTATTAGTTTCTAGAGGTGCTGTAACAAAGTGTCACAGACTGGGTGGTCTAAGCAACAGAAATTTATTGGCTCACAGTTTGGGAGGTCAGAAGTCCAAGATCAAGATGATGGCATATCCATGTTCCCTTTGAAGGTTCTGGGAAGGATGTGTTCCAGATGTCTGCCCTTGACTGGTGACAGCACACCTTCAGTCCTCACATGTCATTCTCCCTGAAGTCATGTCTGTTTCTGTGTCCAAATTTCCCTTTGTTTTAAGGACACCAGTTTTCTTGGATTAGGGGCCCACCCTACCCTAGTAGGACCTCATCTTAACTAATTACATCGACAATGACCCTATTTCCAAATAAGGTCACATTCAGAGCCACTAGAGGTTAGGACTTCTGTGTACGAATTTACGTAACAGGAGGGGAGGTTTAAGTGCCCAGGGGGGTGGATGAGCTAGTGTTAGAGAAACTTGTTGAGAAAAGGACATTGGAGAGAAGGCTTGAAGGAGGTAGAGAGGAGGCCATGTGGATATCTGTTGAAGAGTGCCCCAGGTAGAGGACACAGCCAGCACAAAGGTACCATGGTATGAGGATGCCTGGGATTTTCCTGGAACTGCAGCAAACCCAGTGTGGTTGCAGCAGAGTGGGGGTACGGGGGAAGTGAGACATGAGGCCAGAGAGCATCAGGCCCAAGTCACATGGCTCTTGAAGGCTGATAAAGGATTTTAACTTTTACTCTGAGCATAACAATTGCAGGTTCTGGTCAGAGTACCACAATGACAGCATACTGTGGATGTGGTGGAGTCAAGAAGTCACAGTTATGATTCAGGTGGGAGATACTGAGGTAGAAGAGAGCCATGTCCTGAGCAGAGGATTGGGGATGGGATCTGTTGCACTAGAAAAGGGATTGGCATGGTTAGCAGGCCTCAGTAAATATATGTAATTTAAATGCTTTTTCCTTATTGCATATTTAAAGGATCTAACAAAATACACAATGGATGGAAGACTCTCAATAAAGGTGAGCTTCTTTCCTCTCCTGGAGTCTAGCCTCCTCTGCACCCCTTCCACCATTCTCCGTTTTCAATCATTCATCTTAATCTCTATTGGCTCCTTAATCTGAAAAGAGGGCAAATGGTATTGGCTTCAAGAAATGAATTGTAAATGGTCTTCTGAGGAATTATAAGTATTTGAGGCAGTGCCTTTGTGTCTTTTGTGGGGTAAAAGAAATGATAATTGGAGAAACTCCCTGCTATCCCTGTCTGTTCCTCCTACCCCTGCTCCCTTCCCTACTTCATCAAGAAAAATTCATTATCTATGGTTTGTATACAGGGGCTCATTAAATAGTTTTACTTTAAAACAAACGAACAAAAAATATTACAGCTTCTTGAAAACAATCCATTTCTTAGAGGGTTTTTTTTTTTTTCTGTCTGAGATATTTAAAACCCTCTAAAACCAAAAAAATGAGTCTCTAAAGGTAGAATTTTAGACCCTGGTTCTGCTTCTTTTGGTACAGATAGACTTTCTGACTTCATCAAATAATAATATGATGACAATGATAGCTAATATTTTTTGAGGGCTAAACTTGCCCTTGTGTAGGATGCTTGCTACCTAGGAAATTGTGAAGAATGATGCTATGGGATAGTTAAAGTCATAGGTTCATGAGACCAGAGTCTGTTGGAGCTTGGAGAGCTCTTCACAATATTCTTATTGCAACCTTCTCATTTTATTAACAAGTAATTCAAGAATTGTTGACTTGACTGAGGTCATCCAATCACAGCTGGGTGTAGAGTCCAAGTGACCCATGTTCCAAGTCTCCAATCTCTCATTACATTCCTGCTGGAAGGCAGGTGTGTTCAGACTAGGATAAGGAGTACCGTATTACAGCTGTTGAAACAAAGGGTAGACAAGAAATGTGTACTGAAGCCATTTGATGTGACATTTACTGTCCCTGAGAGTTCAGGTTTATAAGCTCTACCACATTTAAGACCCTTTTAAAGTCTCTAATTACTCATTTATCTGATGTTACAAAAACAGTCTCCACAGATCCAGACTGACAGGTAAATAGCTTGTTGAGAATTTATTTAAAATGATAAACTAACATAATGCATCTTGAGAGAATTATGAAAAGCACCACAGCTCATGACAATATTTCTTTTGTAGTTATTATTGGCTGTGCCCTCGTAGTTTTCCTAGGAAGTGTTTCATTTCTTGATCCATGAACTACCACACTGTAAATAAACCTGGCAGTTCCCACAGGGACAAGTAGATCAGAGCACCTGGTGAAAAGTAAAGAAAAACAGTTGGGGGGTTTCCCACATCTGATTATGAATCCAACATCTGCCTCTTGGATTTGTCTTACTTTGGGTAAGCACTTTAGCTCTCCATGCCTCAATGTCCCCTTCTGTAAAATGGGAATTACAATAATTACAAGTGTTAGGATGGTTGTGGAAATGAAGTGAGTACAATCTGTAGGCATCTGGTGTCATGTCTGTCTCATGGCAGGGGCCAGAGGATGGACACTCTGTCAGGAGGCAGGATAGAGCTGTGCACTGCACTCCAAGTGTGGTTCCAGACAAGTAGCATTGGCATATCCAGCTGGGGGCACACTGGGGGTGCACTGGGGCATCTTTTGAGTAGGCCAGGTTGGGGTCAAATTTCAGTATAGTTCCTAACTAGCTATGTATTTTGGATGAACCACTTAATTTCTCAAAGTTACTGTTTTTACTGTTTGTTCATCCGTGAAATCAGAGGGATGATGATAGGAGTACCTTCTTTATGGGCCATTTTACATATCAATGAGATACTTCAGAATCTTCCACAATGTCTTGTGTGTGAAGAGTCACCATTATGATTTTCCAGAGACTGGCATCCAGGAGCAGCAAGCCTGTGTTGCTGGGGGGAGGAGGGTTGGGAGAAGGGGGGTAGGGTTATGGACATTGGGGAGGGTATGTGCTTTTGGGTAAATTGGAAGGGGAGATGAACCATGAGAGACTATGGACTCTGAAAAACAATCTGAGGGGTTTGAAGTGGCGGGGGGGTGGGAGGTTGGGGTACCAGGTGGTGGGTATTATAGAGGGCACAGCTTGCATGGAGCACTGGGTGTGGTGAAAAAATAATGAATACTTTTCTTCTGAAAATAAATAAATTGGGAAAAAAAAAAGAAAACTGATATTTTCAGTTTCTAACACAGTGTTGGTCAAAATGCTCTTCCATGTATCTTTGAATTTTTCTCTGCAT
This sequence comes from Neogale vison, assembly GCF_020171115.1. NCBI lineage: Eukaryota > Metazoa > Chordata > Mammalia > Carnivora > Mustelidae > Neogale > Neogale vison. The sequence goes on from NC_058096.1 coordinate 123,546,850, forward strand.
CTCTGTTTTCTCCTTTATTGATCCTTAATGTTATAATTTTGTGCTTTCTCTCTTTCATTCCTCATTAGGCTGCCCAATGATGTATTAGTTGTATTGATTTTTCCCCCCAAAGAACCTGCTCTTAATTTAATTCTACTATTTGTTGATCACAAATTCATTGTTTTTTGAGTTTATATTTTTCTTGATCTCCCAACTTTTTATTTAATTTGAATGCTTAATTTATTTTTATTCTTGTTTGTTTAATATAAGTATTTGGGGTTGCAACTTTCCCTATAGGTACAATTTTGAATGTATCCCAGTTCTAACTGGTAATGTTATTTTATTTTTTAGATATTTGACAATTAATAATTTATCTGTTACCTTTAACCTAATAGTGAATTAGGAGAGATGTTTCCCCCTAATTTCCAAGTGTTTGGCTTTTCTATGTTTCTATGTTTGCTATTTATTTATTGTTTTATTGTATTGCAATCTTAGAATATATTTCTTTGCATTCTAACAGTTTCTTGGAATTTATGCCTAAGAGAGGATAATTTTTGTAAAAGCACCATAACAACCTAGAAAGACATAATTTTAATTATATTGTTCACATATTTTATATTCTTACTTATTTTCATATACTTGATCTGTCAGGGATCTAAAGAGGTATCTTAAAGCCTTTTATTACTTTCATATTTTTGTTAATTTCTCTTTGTATTTCCTATGGTTTTACTTTACCGGTGTTGATGTTTTGTTATTTGATTCTTAATGGTTCATGACAGGATTATCTCTGCTGTGGATTGCACCCTTCATCACTGTAAAGTGACCGCTTCTACTCCCACATAGTGTTTTTGACCTTGAATTCAACTTTGTCTAATAATAGTGATCACAATTCTTGTCTCCATTCAGGCTTCTCTTCTAGGTTAAGAAGCTGGTCTGGAGAAAGGAGAAGCTGGTTTGGGGTATGGCTGCCCATCCTTCTCTCAGCTCTGCCTACTTGTTTCTCCATGTGGTGGAGGAACAGCTCCCATAGGAGGCTGTGTTTCTCCCCTGACTTACCTAAACCCAATGTCTCCATCTCTTCTAGGGGACAGACCTCTAGATCTCATTTGCTGATGTTTCAAATTTCCTAAGGACTAGGGAGTAAGAGACAGATCCTGAGTCCTGGAGCCCTCTCATTATAGTGGAGATAGTCAAAGGGAGAAGTCACAGTGTAGAATAACAAGAGTTACAACCAATGTTGCCTCTGTTCTATGTAAGTGGATATTGTAGTCCAGTCTTCCTGAGGAGGTGGCATGGATCACATATGGTTTGGATAGGAATTCACAGGCAAATGGCAAAGAATATGTGGACATTTGAGACAGAGAGGATGTAATGATCAAAGGCATGGAGATGGTATTTATATATCTATTTCACAAAGAGTGTAGTAGAATTTCAAAGAAGTGAAGTACCTGACCCAAGGTTTAAGTTAGTAGGTAACAAAATCAAGATTTTTTTTTTCTCTTTGGTTATCTGGGTTTTCTTCCTTCCTTCCTTTCTTTCTTTCTTTCTTTTTTTAAGATTTTATTTATTTATTAGAGAGAGAGAGAGAACAGAGGAAGAGCAGAGGGAGCAGGAGAAGCAGCTCCCCACTGAGCAGGGAGCCCAACATGGGGCTTGATCTCAGGACCCTGTGATCATGATCTTAGCTGAAGGCAGATGCTTAAGGAACTGAGCCACCCATGTCCCTCCAGAATTAAGATTTGAATCCAGGTTTTTCTGACTCCAAAGTCTGTGCTCTGCCCACCTCAGTGTACCACTTGCCCAAACATAATTTCCCTTCACTGGTGTCCCATTTTTTTTTTTTCTTCATCATGTGTTTATGTTCCTAAGTTATCACACTTTCTTCTTTAATAACAAAGCTTTCACACAGAGAACAAATGGTAGACAACAGTTTAATGTCTGAACCACTTTCTCTCTGAAGACATCTTTATCTTAATAAGATTAAAATAAAAAAAAAAAACTAAAATAATACAACTCCAGCAGTGGAATTCCATTCCTTGTGTAGAGAAGGAAATTTGGGGATATGTAGGTGTCTGTCAATGCCTGAGAAGTTTCAGCAGTTGAGCTGAACCAAAAACTGTCTATACCTTCTGCATCCTTCTTTCCTTCCTACCTTCCTTACTTCTTTCCTTTATTCTTTGCTCACACTAATTTCCAACTCCTTTGTATAAAGGAGTATCTGACTCATCTCTCTTTTTTTTTTAAATTAATATATAATGCATTATTTGTTTCAGGGGTACAGGTCTAGGATTCATCAGTCTTACACATTTCACAACGCTCACCATAGCATGTACCCTCCCCAATGTCCATTACTCAGCTACCTCATCCCTCCCACTCCCCTCCCCTCCTGTTCAGCAACCCTCAGTTTGTTTCCTGAGATTAAGCCTGACTCATCTCTTAAGAGACCGAACCCAGAAAGTTGCTGTGGACCTCTGGGAGGGAACTGTGGATAGAGGACATAGGATTCAGTGGTGAAAACAAAACTTTGCTCAATTTATAATTTTCTAAATCCATTCCAGTTCATGTCTAGGTTCTTCCTTCAATTTGAAGTCTTGTGAGGACTCCTCTTTCTGGAGTCCTATGCCCTCCCTGTCTGAAAAGAGTTTTGAATTTTTGAGAATGCTTAACTTGCTAGTGTCAGGAGGAAGCCTGCTTCTTCCTGCTATGGACCTCAGAGTCTGTATGTATGAATTTCTTCCATAAATTCATGCTACCCATTTCAGCCATCCCTCTCATGTTCCTTTGATGTGAAAGGCACTCTGAGGCCCTGAATCTGATTTTCCATTGCTCCAGGGGTGCATCTGCAATGTACAGGTGGGGATGGGAGGAGCCTTTCCTGTTATGGGAGACAGGTGGCCTTGCCCAGAGATGGTCAGTGAGGCCTACTTGCTCATAGACATTTTATTCTGTGGCTCAGTCTTTAGTGAGTTCTTCTCATTCAGCATTGGTAGATAGTTGCATATTTACCCTCGAGCTTCCAAATTCCAATGGTTGTTGCGTTGACACTCAGGGATTCGCTAACACTTGTCAGAATTCTTCTGTGTCTACTCATTCTATCAGTCCAACACACACACACACACACACACACACACACACACACCATTTAGAAAGCTAGTGTAACCAGGACATGCTAGCTACTTTAGGAAATGTAGAAATACAGGTTCTTTATCCTATCACTCAATTTATACTTTTACCTACACTGAAAGTATTTTTCAAAACTAAAGTCAGGGTATATGGTAGGACACTTAGGGTTTTTGTTTGCTTACACTTTTTAAAAAATTTTTTTATTTATTTATTTGAGATAGTACAAGAGTGAGAGAGAGAGAGAGAGCACAAGCATGGGGATCAGCAGGCAGAGGGAGAAGCAGTCTCCCTGCCAAGTAGGGAGCCTGATATGGGGCTTGATCCCTGGACTCGGGCGGGGATCATGACCTGAGCCAAAGGCAGACACTCAACCGACTGAGCCACTCAGGTACCCTGTTTGCTTACTTTTAAAAGATTTATTTATTAATGAGAGAGAGAGAGAGAGCACAAGCATGTGGAGGGGCAGGGGCAGAGAGAGGGAGAGAGAGAATTTCAAGCTGATTCTGTGCTGAGCAGGACCCTGAGATCATGACCTGGGCTGAAATTAAAAGTCAGGTGCTCAACGGACTGAGCCACCCAGATGCCCTTGGTTTGGTTTTGAAGTGAAAGAATGTTGTATCAAAACTTGCTTAAGCAGGAAAAAAAAAAAAAAGAAATTTAGCTCATTTAACAGAACCATCCAGTTATAGTTTCAGACTCAGCTGAATTTAAGGACTCCGTTTCTTTCCACATCTCAGCTCTGCCTCTTTCTGTCTTTACTGTAATCTCAGGTTTCATGTGGTAACATGATGGTGGCAACAAATCTCAAACTCTTTTCTTCTTACAGTTTAAATTCAGAAATGAAAATACCTGTCTCTTTCCCAGAAACACCAGTAAGACTGACTGCTTTTTTATTGGTTCTGGTTGGGTCGTGTGACCATTGCTAAACCAATGGCCATGGCCATGGAAATGCAGTGTGGTAATTGGCTTAGACTCAAGTTATGTGTTCAGAGGTGGAGCTGAGCATGGGCTGAACCCAATCAGAGGACCTGGTCTCTGTGTGAGAGGGGGTCCTTCTCCAGAGGGAGGCAGTGGTTAAGTGCAGAATGGCCAGTAGATGATGGGGGTGGGCAGAACCTGTAAATACTCACCACACCTGATCTGACCAACATTTTTGAACTTCTAGAACTAAAACAAGTTTGAGACAAGTAATATGATGCCAGTGTATTGTCATTTCTGGAACATATTTTTTTGTGCAATGACAAGTCTGTCACAGAACATCAGTGATTTATAGTTACTGAACTGCTACCTCAATCCCTATGGTCTTTATAATTATTTGGTAATATCTCCCAAGAGAAACTAGCAAAGAAAAAAAAACAGTGTCTCACCCAGTCTATATATTGTTGGCAATTTTAAAAGACATTGTTTTGAAAACCTATTTATTGTATGTGCTGAGAACTTATAAATTGCTTTCAACACTTTCCATGGAAGTGTGAAGTGCACTGAAGGCTGCCAACAAAATGCCGAGTCAGCCCATTGACAGAAAAAGGAAGAGAAACTTTTGGAAAAGACATTATTGTTTCCTATTAGCTTACTTTCCATCTGAATCTGAGCAGCTGGCCTGAGGAGGGAGGTAAGAGAGGGTAAAGTCATGAAATGCTGTGAAAGCCCTTTACTAATGGTTTCAAAGGGAGAGAGGCCACCTTCATCATTGTCATTCTAAGGGAAACACCCATAACTTCAAAGATGTTGGAATGCTTCTTCTTAAAGAGGAAAACTTTACAGTATGAAAAAGAGACCTCAGCATAAATTTCTTTGGGCATCTTTTATTAACAGACTCAGGCTAACCAAATGATTCCCCCAAAGCTCATCAAATTTCCAAGAAGTCAAGCAAACTTATTAATCATGAAATATTCATTATTATTATTGCACATATTTTAGAGTGAACAGAGAACAGCTAATTTGTTCCAGGACGGTGATCTGATTGTGTTGGAGAGGGAGACATGCTGCGTAGACCAGAAAGCAGGACAATGGATGAGTGAATATAAGTAACTAGAACCCGTTCAACCCATGAATTCCTGTGAGAAACTTCTGTTCCAGTAGATACAGGGTCTCACAAACAACAGAGCAATAAACATCCTTGCATGATGTTTCTCCTTGTCCTTGGACTTGTGTAAGAGTTTCTTCCAGGTGAGTACTAAGATATGGGGCTGTTTCTAGTCAATCATATTCGCTATGTGCCCCTTCAACATAGCAACCTCAGGTTCTCTTCTCTTAGCCAGCCAGTAGATAGTAATTGTTTCATTTTTGTCAATAATTGGGTGTTTTATCATGACATCAAATCTTGTGTCCCCCTGAGAGGGAAATAAACATAAGCCCATAAATGTTGAAACTACTGGGAAAAAAATACGGTTTCACTCATTTGTGGAGCATAACCAATAGCATGGTGTTTTCTTATTTCAATGTGCAATTCTCTGATTAGCAGTGAGGTCAAAATTTCTTTATATGCTTCTCAATAACTTGGGGTTCCCTTCTTGTAATTTGACGATATCTATTGTTTATATTTTTCAGGTTTTTTGCTTTCTTACTGCTGATAAAATAGAATAAAGGTGAAGGAGATATGTGTAAATCACAATTTTTTAAAATATTTAATTTATTTATGTGACAGAGAGAGAGAGTGTAAATCACAATTTTTTAAACCATTGTCCTATTGACATATGGGCCATTTTCAGTTTGAAATAAAGCAGGATGTTTATTGTTTGAGAATGTACCAATATAATTCACCATTGCAAAAGACTAACACATAAAGAAATTTATTCATCTCACTAGATACAGAAAAAATATCTGACAAAATAAAATAACACATGATGAAAACTCTCAGAAAGCTAGGAATAAATGGAATTTCCTCAACCTGATAGAGCATTTAGGAAAACCTGCTGTTAACATCCATATTTAATGGTGGAAAATTGAATAATTTCCCCTTAGGCTAAGAAACAAGGGAAAGCATCACCACTGTTACCACATCTATTTACCATTTCCTGGAAGTCATAGCCAGTACAATAAGGGAGGAAAAAAGAAATAAGAGGCACAAAGATTGGGAAAGAAATAAACGGTCTTTATTCACAGATGACATAATTGTCATCTAGAAAATTTTAACAAATCTATTAAAAAAGCTATTAGAACAACTAAGTAACTTTATGGGTTTATAGGCCAGAAGGCCAATCTACAAAAACAAATTGTATTTCCACATATACTAACAACAAAAGCATCAGACTTACAATTAATAACGCCATTTAAAATAACATCAAACATCAAAAATATAAAATCATTAAGGAAAAATATGAAATATTTAGGGAAAACATTTAAAAATACACACAAAATCTGTACATACTAAATATATTTTTAGTATACAGAAAAATATTTTCTGAGAAAAATTTTTAAAGACTTAAGTGACTTCCAGTTTATGGTTCTGTAGTAAGAATCTTGGACATCTCCACTCTTTCCTAAAATAAATAAAAAGCTGAATGACCAAAAAATTAACAACTCTTCTTAGATCCATTAGAGGGGGAAGAAACAGGGCAAGCTACTACCCCCAAGATTGGAGAGACAGACATGTGAATGAATGCAGGGAGTCACAGCAGAAGTCAGAACAGGAACTAGTGCTGAGGTAGGGAACTCTGAGCTGTAATTGACAAATTGCTGGAGCTAATTGTGGACAAGTGTGAGTGTTAAAAACTACAGGGGGATCTAGTTGTGGGGTGGATCCCATAATTCTGTGAGGTTTACCTCTAGGAGCTAGACTAGTTTCCCACAGTATATATCTAGGAAAAATACCCTTGTGATTGCAGAAGACAAAAGGAATCTTTTGAAACATGCCCAGGTACTCTGTTCTTAACAAGGTGTACCCTCAGGGGAAACTAGTTAATCAGAGCTTAACTCAAAGGGTTATTTATCAGACTAACTGGGGGAAAAGGAAATGACTAGTTCTAGATGGCTCTAGCAGTCTTTTCCAACCTAAGGTGGGGAAGAAAACAAAACAAAACAAAAAACAAAAAAACAAAACAATAACAACAACAACAACAAAAACCAAAAATGAGAAACTTGTGTGAAGTTCATAGTCCAGAGGCACAGGCTCACTGAAAAACTAAGACCTAATCATATGACTATGGAAAGCTTTCCCTCCCATCAGAACTCACCACCACATTTCTAAAGGCCTATTTACAACAGTTTCTTTCTTTCAACAGTACATCATATCCAGCTGTCAAAAAAAAAGAACAAGGCATACCAAAAAGTAAAACACAATTTGAGAGATAGAGTAAGCATCAGAATCAGACATGTCAGTGATGTTGGAATTATCAGACCAAGAATTTAAAACAATTATGATTTATTACGTTAAGGGAATGTAATGGATAAAATAGACATAATGCAAGAACAGATGGTGTATGTAAGCAGAGAGATATAAGTCCTAAGAATGAACCAAAAAGAAATGCTAGAGATGAAAAACACTGTAAGAGAAATTTAAAATGTTTTGATGAGCTTATTCGTAGACTGGGTACAGCTACAGAAAGAATGTCTAGCTAAAGGATATTTCAGGAAGTCCTTCAAAAGTGAAAAACAGAGAGCAAAGACTGGAAAAAACAGAACAGGACATCCAAGGACTATGGGATAACTACAAAAGGTATAAAATGGTAATGGTAAATGGTAAATATCAGGAAAGAAGGGAATAGAAAGAAATAGAAAAAAATATTTTAGGCAATAGTAATTGAAAATTTGCCCACATTAATGTCAGACATCAAACCACAGATCCAGAAAGTATAGAAAACACCAAGCAAGATAAATGCCAAAAAACTACACATAGGCATGTTATTTTCGAACTACAGAAAAATAAAAGATAATGAAAAATTCTGAAAGAAGCCAGTGGGGGAAGAAATCTTATTTGTAAGGGAACAAAGATAAAGGATTACATCTGACTTTTCAGAAATCATGAAGGCAATAAAAGTGTAGTGAAATACTTAAAGTATTGAAAAAAATTAATCTAGAATTCTGTACCCTGTAAAATTATCTTCAAAAGTGAAGGAGAAATTAAGACTTTCTCAGACAAACAAAAACTGAGAGAATGTGTTGCCAATATACCTACCTTGCAAGAAATGTTCAAAATTCTTAAAGCTTCTTTTTAAAAAAAAAAAAAAAAACAACTTCTTCTTTTTTTTTTTTTTTAAAGATTTTATTTATTTATTTGACAGAGAGAGATCACAAGTAGATGGAGAGGCAGGCAGAGAGAGAGGGGGGGGGAAGCAGGCTCCCTGCCGAGCAGAGAGCCCGATGTGGGACTCAATCCCAGGACCCTGAGATCATGACCTGAGCCGAAGGCAGCAGCTTAACCCACAGAGCCACCCAGGTGCCCTGAAATGTTCAAAATTCTTTAGAGGGAAGAAAAATAGTATCGTTCAGTAACTTGGATCTATATAAAGTAAGGAAGAATACTGAAGAAGTAATACATGAAGGTAAAATAAAAACTTCTATTTTTCTTACTCTTACTTGATCTAATAGGCAACAGTTTTTTCAAAATAATACCAACAATGTATTTGATTAAGCATGCTATACACACACATATATATGTATATTATATATATATATACTCATGTATGCATAAAATAAGAAATGGAGTAATATACTATGTTCATGAATTTGAAGGCTCAGTATTATTAAGATATCAATTCTCCAGAAATTGATCTGTAGATGTCAACCAATTCCAGTCAAAATCATAGCTGGATCCTTACAGCTTCTTTCACAAGCTGATTCTACAGTTTTTATAGAAATTCAAGAAGCCTAGAATAACCATAGCCATTTTTGCAGAAAAAATAACAAGGGAGAATGCACAGTTCCTAATTTCCAAACTCACTGTATAAAACTACAATAATCAAGGTAAGATTTGGCATAAAGATAGATATATAACTCAATGAAATGGAAGGAAAATTTCAGAAATGAACACATACATACATGTCCAACTGATTTTCAACAAGGTGCTGTGAAATTTCACTGGAGAAAAGCTAGTCTTTTCAATAAGTAGAGTGAAAGCATTTGGATAGTAATTTGGAAAGAAAAATGAACCTTCATCCTGACCCTCATATAATATACAAATATTATCTTAAAATTGATCATAGTATCATGTAGAAACTAAAACTATAAAATTTCTAGAAGTAAACATAGAAAATGTTTGTGGCAGGCTTAGGTAAAGATTTCTTAGATAAACACAAAAAAGCAGAAACTATAAAAGAAAAAAAAAGAAAAGAAAAAAAAAAAGTCCAATAAATTGAACTTCATGGAAACCAAACATTTTTGTCCTTTGGAAGACCCTGTTAAGAAAATGGAAATGCAAGCCTCAGACTAGAAGAAGATATTTGCCAACCCTATGTTGGATAAAGGACTTGTATCCAGAATATTTAAAGAGCTCGTGGGGCACCTGGGTGGCTCAGTTAAGCATCCGATTCTTGATTGTGGTTCAGGTCACAATCACAGGGCCATGAGATTAAGCCTCATGTTGGGTTCCATGTTTGGTGTGGAATCTGCTTTAGGTTCTCTCCCTACCATCTGCCTCTGTCCCTCCCCCCTGCTCGCTCTCTCTCAAAATAAATAAATTTTAAAAATATTTAATAAAATAATAAAGAACTCTTAAAACTTAGTATTGGGAATCCAAATAAAAAAAAAATGGACAAAGATTTGGTAAGACTCTTTACCAAAGAATATACAGGTATGGCAAATAAGCAAAGATAATTTTAAAAAGATAATTAAAATCAGTTATCATAAAGGACATTCAAATTAAAATATGCCTGAGGTATTATGACACATATATTAGCATGACTAGATTAAAAAAGACTGGCAATGCCAAGTGTCAAAGAGGACATGGAACAACTAGAGCCCTTGTAAATTATTAGTGGGAGAGAAAAATGACATTGCCACTTTGGAAAATAGTTTGGTATTTTCTTATAAAGTTAAATATACATTTACAGGTAGGGGACAAGATGGCGGGGTACTAGGAAGAGGCGTCTTTTCAGCTGGTACCCAAAAGTGAGCTGATTACCTACCAAAGAACTCCGATCACCCATGAAATCAGCCTGAGATCAGAATTCTACACGTCTGGATCTCTACAGGGGCAGAAGACGCCAGTGAGCAGGTAAAGCGGAATGGGAACAGTGGACTGATATCAGAAGATAAACAAAAGGGGGAGAGAGCCACCAGAGGCGACCAGTGGGAAAGTAATACCCCAATACGAGCGAGAGTGCCCTGCGTCTGGGGACCAGCAGTAACTTGGAGACTGGTTGAAAGCACTCCAAAAGAGCAAAGGATCGCGGGGGGAAATTGTGGGAATCGGGGCGGCTAGGGACAGGGGCTTAAGTCCCCGGTCCCAGATGGCCTTCCCGGCGCGGAGGCAGAGAGAGTGCGGCGGAGAAACCAGCTCCTGGTCCCTAAGCCGCCAGCGCGCCCCAGAGCGCGTGGGTTCTGGCTCCTGTGAGGGGATGGGAGCTGCGCCTGTCTGCAGAACGCACGCTAGCCCTACCACAAAGCTTGAGATGCGCGCTCACGTCCATCGAGCTCTCCTGGTTCACTAAGGCCCGGGGGTGCTTCTTGACCCACGCCATTGTTTCAAAGTCTAAGCCACACATGCGCCAAACTCTTCCCCTGACAGAGGCCCGCAAAAGCCCAGCCTGCGGCTTAAGGACCAGCGCCCCGTTCTCAGTGCCCCAGATGCGCGCCCGACCCACAGCCGCCTCTGAAAAGAGGTGCGCGCAAGCCGGGCACTCCCAGCCCAGGCCTGCGGCAAAATCTCAGTGTGCGATCGCTGCTTGGAACCTCTCTGGCGGTCAGGAGCTCCCAGACAGCCGCCACTGCCTTGGCTTTGGGGACGAGCAAAAGATCCTGCGCCCCCAGGGTCTGCAACTTGGAAACTGCATTGCCAGCGTCCAAGGGGGAATTTATTCAGCTTCTGCACCCAGACTGAGGCTTCTCTTCAGGAAGTGTTCCAGGGTGCACCTGGACTGCACCAGAGTTGATACATCCAGCTACATCTGTTCAGTCTTCTCCCACCAAAATGACTAGGAGGAGGAATGCCCAACAGAAGAAAAATACAGAGGATGGACCTTCTGCAACAGAGCTAATGGCTATCAACATAGACAATATGTCAGAAAGAGAATTCAGGCTAACAATTATCCAGGCAATATCTAGGTTGGAGAAAGCCATGGATGACCAAACAGAATTGATTAGGGCCGAACAGAAAGCGACCAGACAGGATGTTCACAATGTTAGGGCGGAGCTTAAAGCTACCAGGGAGGAGGTCCACAATGCTCTCAATGAGTTCCAATCTAATCTAAACTCTCTCAAAGCTAGGGTAACTGAGAGAGAAGATAGAATTAGTGATCTGGAAGACAAACAGATAGAGAGAAAGGATCAGGAAGAAGCCTGGAACAAACAGCTTAGATCCCACGAAAGCAGAATCAGGGAAATAAATGATGCCATGAAGCATTCCAACATCAGAATTATTGGAATTCCTGAAGGGGAGGAGAAAGAAAGAAGTCTAGAAGATATCGTGGAACAAGTCCTTCATGAAAATTTTCCGAATCTCGCGAATGAAACCAGCGTTCATGTACTAGAGGCTGAACGGTCTCCACCCAAGATTATACACTCCAAAAAAACATCACGACACTTGATAGTCAAATTGAGAAATTATAATTGTAGGTATAATCTCTTGAAAGCCGCCAGGGCAAAGAGGCTCCTTACTTACAGAGGGAAGCCCATAAGAATAACGTCAGACCTGTCCACAGAGACCTGGCAAGCCAGAAGAAGCTGGAAAGATATATTCAGGGCACTAAATGAGAAGAACATGCAGCCAAGAATACTTTATCCAGCAAGACTGACATTCAAAATGGATGGAGAGATAAAGAGTTTCCAAGACCAGCAAGGCTTAAAAGACTATGCAACCACCAAGCCGATACTGCAGGAAATATTAAGGGGGGTTCTATAAAAGAGGAAAAATCCCAAGAATAGCATTGAACAGAAATATAGAGACAGTCTACAGAAAGAAAGACTTCAAAGGTAACTCGATGTCAATAAAAACGTATCTATCAATAATCACTCTCAATGTGAATGGCCTAAATGCACCCATAAAACGGCACAGGGTTGCAGATTGGATAAAACGACAGGACCCATCCATATGCTGTCTACAAGAGACCCATTTTGAACCTAAAGATACACGCAGACTGAAAGTGAAGGGGTGGAGAAGCATCTTTCATGCCAATGGGACTCAAAAGAAGGCTGGGGTAGCGATTCTCATATCAGATAAATTAGACTTCAAACTAAAGACTGCAGTCAGAGATACAGAAGGACACTACATAATCCTTAAAGGGACTATCCACCAAGATGATCTAACAATTGTAAATATCTATGCTCCCAATATGGGAGCAGCCAATTACTTAAGAAAACTGTTAATCAAGATAAAGAGTCATATTGATATGAATACACTAATCATAGGAGATCTTAACACGCCTCTTTCAGAATTAGACAGATCATCGAAGCAGAAAATCAATAAAGAAACAAGAGCATTGAATGACACATTGGACCAGATGGACCTCATAGATATATACAGAACATTCCACCCTAAAACAGCAGAATACTCATTCTTCTCAAGTGCACACGGAACCTTCTCCAGAATAGACCACATACTGGGTCACAAATCAGGACTCAACCGATACCAAAAGACTGAGATGATTCCCTGCATATTCTCAGATCACAATGCTTTGAAACTGGAGCTCAATCACAAGGACAAGTTCCGAAGGAACTCAAACACCTGGAAGCTAAAGACCACCTTGCTTAAGAATGCTTGGATCAACCAGGAGATCAAAGAAGAACTGAAACAATTCAGGGAAACCAATGAGAATGAAGACACTTCGGTCCAAAACCTATGGGATACAGCAAAGGCGGTCCTAAGGGGAAAATATATAGCCATCCAAGCCTTGCTCAAAAAAATTGAAAAATCCAGAACACACCAGCTGTCTCTACACCTTAAAGAACTGGAGGATCAACAACAAATCAAACCAACTCCACACATAAGAAGGGAAATCATCAAGATTAGAGCTGAGATCAATGAGGGAGAAACCAGAGATACAGTAGAACGTATCAATGAAACTAGAAGCTGGCTTTTTGAAAGAATCAATAAGATCGATAAGCCACTGGCTACACTAATCCGAAAGAAAAGAGAGAAATCCCAAATTCATAAAATTATGAATGAAAAGGGAGAGATCACAACTAACGCCAAGGAAGTAGAAACAATCATCAGAAGTTATTACGAACAGTTATATGCCAATAAGCTTAGCAACCTAGATGAAATGGATGCATTCCTGGAAAAATATAAACTACCAAAATTGAACCAGGAAGAAATCGACAACCTGAATAGACCGATATCTAATAACGAGATTGAAGCAGTGATCAAAAACCTCCCAAAAAACAAGAGCCCAGGGCGCCTGGGTGGCTCAGTGGGTTAAGCCGCTGCCTTCGGCTCAGGTCATGATCTCAGGGTCCTGGGATCGAGGCCCGCATCGGGCTCTCTGCTCAGCAGGGAGCCTGCTTCCTCCTCTCTCTCTCTGCCTGCCTCTCTGCCTACTTGTGATCTCTCTCTGTTAAATAAATAAATAAAATCTTAAAAAAAAAAAAAAAAAAAAAAAAAACAAGAGCCCAGGACCTGACGGATTCCCTGGGTAATTCTACCAAACCTTCAAAGAAGAAATAACACCTGTTCTCCTGAAGCTGTTTCAAAAAATTGAAGCAGAAGGAAAACTTCCAGACTCTTTCTATGAAGCCAGCATTACCCTGATCCCCAAACCAGGCAAGGACCCTACCAAAAAGGAGAATTTCAGACCAATATCACTGATGAATATGGATGCTAAGATTCTCAACAAGATCCTAGCCAACAGGATTCAACAGCACATTAAAAAGATTATCCACCATGATCAGGTGGGATTCATCCCTGGGCTACAAGGATGGTTCAACATTCGCAAATCAATCAATGTGATACAACAAATTAATATGAGAAGAGAGAAGAACCACATGGTCCTCTCAATTGATGCAGAAAAAGCATTTGACAAAATCCAACATCCGTTCCTGATTAAAACGCTTCAAGTATAGGGATAGAGGGAACATTCCTGAACCTCATCAAATCTATCTATGAAAGACCCACAGCAAATATCATCCTCAATGGGAAAAAGCTTGCAGCCTTCCCATTGAGATCAGGAACAAGACAAGGATGCCCACTTTCACCACTCTTGTTCAACATAGTATTAGAAGTCCTAGCAACAGCAATCAGACAACAGAGAGAAATAAAAGGTATCCAAATTGGTAATGAAGAAGTCAAACTCTCTCTCTTCGCAGATGACATGATTCTTTATATGGAAAACCCAAAAGACTCCACCCCCAAACTACTAGAACTCATACAGCAATTCAGCAACGTGGCAGGATACAAAGTCAATGTGCAGAAATCAGTGGCTTTCTTATACACTAACAATGAAAATACAGAAAGGGAAATTAGAGAATCGATTCCATTTACTATAGCACCAAGAACCATAAGATACCTTGGAATAAACCTAACTAAAGAGGTAAAGGATCTGTACTTGAGGAACTATAGAACACTCATGAAAGAAATTGAAGAAGACACAAAAAGATGGAAGACCATTCCATGCTCTTGGATCGGAAGAATAAACATTGTTAAAATGTCTATACTGCCTAGAGCAATCTATACTTTTAATGCCATTCCAATCAAAATTCCACCGGCATTCTTCAAAGAGCTGGAGCAAATAATCCTAAAATTTGTATGGAATCAGAAGAGACCCCGAATCGCTAAGGAAATGTTGAAAAACAAAAATAAAGCTGGCGGCATCACCTTACCTGATTTCAAGCTTTATTACAAAGCTGTGATCACCAAGACAGCATGGTACTGGCATAAAAACAGACACATAGACCAGTGGAACAGAGTAGAGAGCCCTGATATGGACCCTCAACTCTATGGTCAATTAATCTTTGACAAAACAGGAAAAAATATACAGTGGAAAAAAGACAGTCTCTTCAATAAATGGTGCTGGGAAAACTGGACAGCTATATGTAGAAGAATGAAACTCGACCATTCTCTTACACTGTACACAAAGATCAACTCAAAATGGATAAAAGACCTCAACGTGAGACAGGAATCCATCAGAATCTTAGAGGAGAACATAGGCAGTAATCTCTTTGATATCAGCCACAGCAACTTCTTTCAAGATACGTCTCCAAAGGCAAAGGAAACAAAAGCGAAAATAAACTTCTGGGACTTCATCAAAATCAAAAGCTTCTGCACAGCAAAGGAAACAGTCAACAAAACAAAGAGGCAACCCACGAAATGGGAGAAGATAATTGCAAATGACAGTACAGACAAAAGGTTGATATCCAGGATCTATAATGAACTCCTCAAACTCAACCCACACGAAACAGACAAACACATCAAAAAATGGGCAGAAGATATGAACAGACTCTTCTCCAATCAAGACATACAAATGGCTATCAGACACATGAAAAAATGCTCATCATCATTAGCCCTCAGGGAGATTCAAATTAAAACCACATTGAGATATCACCTTACACCAGTTAGAATGGCCAAAATTAACAAAACAGGAAACAACATGTGTTGGAGAGGATGTGGAGAAAGGGGAACCCTCTTACACTGTTGGTGGGAATGCAAGTTGGTGCAGCCTCTTTGGAGAACAGTGTGGAGATTCCTCAAGAAATTAAAAATAGAGCTTCCCTACGACCCTGCAATTGCACTCCTGGGTATTTACCCCAAAGATACAGATGTCGTGAAAAGAAGGGCCATCTGTACCCCAATGTTTATAGCAGCAATGGCCACAGTCGCCAAACTATGGAAAGAAACAAGATGCCCTTCAACGGATGAATGGATAAGGAAGATGTGGTCCATATACACTATGGAGTATTATGCCTCCATCAGAAAGGATGAATACCCAACTTTTGTAGCAACATGGACGGGACTGGAAGAGATTATGCTGAGTGAAATAAGTCAAGCAGAGAGAGTCAATTATCATATGGTTTCACTTATTTGTGGAGCATAACAAATAGCATGGAGGACAAGGGGCATTAGAGAGGAGTAGGGAATTTGGGTAAATTGGAAGGGGAGGTGAACCATGAGAGACTATGGACTCTGAAAAACAGTCTGAGGGGTTTGAAGTGGCGGGGGGGGTGGGAGGTTGGGGTACCAGGTGGTGGGTATTATAGAGGGCACGGCTTGCATGGAGCACTGGGTGTGGTGAAAAAATAATGAATACTGTTTTTCTGAAAATAAATAAATTGGAAAAATAAATAAATAAATAAATAAATAAATATACATTTACAGTATGACTCAGCCATTGCAGTTCTAGCTATTTATCCTAGAGAACTAAAAACATATCCTACATAAAATATTTTTAAAGAAAGTTCATAGCCCCTCTATTCAAAGTAGACAAAAATTGGAAACAGCAGAAATGTCTGTTAACAGGTGAATGGATAAATAAATTGTGGTATATTCATACAGTAGAATACTACTCAGCAATAAAGAGGAACAACCTAATGGTAGAGGCAGGAACATAACTGAATTTTAAAAGCACTATGGTAAGCAAAAGAAGGCAGGCTCCAAAGACTATATATTCTAAACTTACATTTTATGACATTTTAGAAAGAGCCAAAGTCTAGAAGCAGGATGCAGATCAGTAGCCTGAAGCCAAGAACTTTTCAACTACATGGTCCACTTACCTGGATTTTTTTCAGTAAATACAGTAGAGTACTATAAATATATGTTCTCTTTCATATGATTTTCTTTCTTTTTTTTTAAGATTTTATTTATTTATTTGACAGAGAGAGATCACATGTAGGCAGAGGGGCAGGCAGAGAGAGAGGAGGAAGCAGGCTCCCTGTTGAGCAAAGAGCCTGATGCGGGGCTAGATCCCGGAACCCTGAGATCATGACCTGAGTCAAAGGCAGAGGCTTAACCCACTGAGCCACCCAGGCGCCCCTCATACGATTTTCTTAATAACATTTTCTTTTCTATAGCTTTTGTTTTTGGAAGAACACAGTATATGATATGTATAACATACAAAATATGTATTATCAACTGTTTATGTTATTGATAAGGCTTATGGCCAACCTGCGCTATTAGTCGTTCAATTTTAGGGAGTCAAAAGTTATATGGGGATTTTCAACTGTGTAGGAGTTGGCCCTCCTAACCCCCACCCACACTGTTCAAGGATCAGCGGGATGTCTTGGCAGTTATCAGATTGTATACTTTTGTCAATCACACTGTTCATTTAAAATGGGTGACTTAGTAAGTAGAAGAAAAGAAATCTGATTTTTAAAATTGTTGTAGCACCGGTTGTGTTGGTTACAAAGTTTTCATGTTGTCACATAGGGAATCAGTTCCCAGAGTGCTGGAGAGCCTGGGTTAAAGATATGGTGAGGGTATGGTGAGGGTATGGTGAGGATAGGGGAGCAGCCTGGACTGCCTAGGTGCTGGCAATTTTGGAAGGGACCCACTTCCTTTAGTATGTTTTAGCATCCTCTAGCACATCACAAGAATGTGATGTCACATTTCTTTCTGTTGGAGCCCCCCTCACCACGCTGGGATCCACATTTGACAGCTCAAGTGAAACTCCCAGTGTCCATCTGGTGAAGAAGTAGTGGGCTGCAGAACAGATGAAGAAAGTGGAAGGGGAACTATCACTGTTTTTGTCCAAGGGAGAGAACAGTGGTCTAGGAGTTAGACCAGAGAAGCACCTGCCTCTAGGACTTGTGCTGACTCTCTGATGTAGGCTCCTTCCTCTGTTGACAGACTGACTCAGCCAAGGTTGGTTGGTCATTTTCCTGAGCCTGGCCCTCTGTGATCCACCAGGGCTTGGGTGGCACTCACATTTGTTCCTCATTTCAAGATTCTCACTGTCCAGGAGGAAAAGCAGACATGGGCATAGGTCACTGTCATAATGCATTTGGTGAGGGCTGTGATACAAAGATGTGTTCAGGAGGGAACGGGGGCCAGGACTCTTGAACCTCGGCACTTTCACCTATTAAATGTAGGTAACAGCAACAGCAACCTCCCAAAATTAACAAATATCAAAATTAACAAATATCTAACCCTGCATTTTCAAACTCCACATCTTTCATGTTGCATAAAGAAGCAGCAGTCACAGCATGAACTAGTTCTCTTCTATGCCCTGGCTAGCTTAGCTCTATCTTTCCTGATCAGAGTATGGCTTGCGTCTGAAGAAACTAATCATAATAATAGCCACCAGGTGTTGTGCAAACATTATACAATTTATTCCTCATAAACATCATGGAGGATCTGTGCCGTTAAGCCCTATTTTACCCAGGAGAAAAGCAAGGCTCCTAAAAGTTATAAACTTGTCAGAAGTCACCAAGCCAGTGAGCACTGACTCTGGTGGAAGACAGCTAGAAAGGCAGGACTCCTTGACTTCTTCTTCCTCTTCATTATCCTCCTGTTGTTTTCAAGGATCACATATCCAACTGCCTGCAGGAGCCAGGCAGGTGATGTGGAAGAGGGAGATAGTGTCAGACAGGAGGGTGGAACTGTGGAGACTGAGTGGCGGGGGATGTACCCTGTCTAAATTAGCAGTTCCTCAGCTCCAGCCAAGTTTTGCCAAGCATGAGTGCCAGCTCCATGTGACCAGCTCCTCTGGTTTTCCAAGAGAAGCAGAAATCTGAATCCAAAAGTTAACTCAACAGTAAAATATCCTGATTTTTAATTGTTAAATACTTCTAAAATTAACAAAAATTTTGCATTGGGAACCTAACTAAGCACATTGTAGGTGAGATAAAGTCCCAAAAGTTTGTAACATCTGGTCTGTATAATGTTATTTTAATGTAAGATTAAGAACTAAAAAAGGAATTTTGCCATAGACTATATTCAGAGATGTGGCATATTGTATCAGATTTTTGGATCACATCCTACTTTAAACCATCTTTGCTGGTATATTAGACAGGGTTTTCCAGAGAAAGAGAACCAATAGGATGTGCGTGTGGATGTGGGTGTATGTAAGAAGAAAGAGAGAGATTTATTTAAGGAATTGGCTCGTGGGGTAACAGAGACTCGGGAAAGAACCAGTGTTGCAGTTTGAGTCTAAAGGCTGTCTGCTGCAGAGTTTCTTCTTTCATGGGTGAGGCCTTCAACTGATTGAGTGAGGCCCACCCACACAACAGAGGACTTTGTACCTTATCAAAGTCTATTGATTTAAATGTTAACCTCATTCAAAAACATTGTCACAGAAACCTCCATAGTTATGTTTGGCCAAATATCTAGGTACTGTAGCCCACCCAAGCTGATACATGAAATTAACTATTGCAGTTGATAATTTACTTATTATTTCCACTATGTCCAACCTAGTCTGTGATACATATTCATAGGGGTACAGTTTGAAATCAGAACTCTGCTGATAAGTCATTTTGCATGCTTTAGTTTTTTTATATAGTATATGATCATTTGTATTTATTCTAAGAATCTGACATTGTACTACAATGAGTTTTGCTAGTGAAATGCCCCAGTTTATCCACTGTGGTAGGTACATTAGGTATAGTAAGGGTTCTCCAGAGAAACAGAGTCAATATATGTTCTGAATATAAGATATAATATAATATATTCTGAAATAAGAATATATAATATAATGAGAATAAATAAGTGAATTAAGATATTTAAATAAAGATATTTATTATAAGGTATTGGCTTTTGTGATTGGGAGCCTGAGAAGTCCTGTGATCTATCTGCAAACTGGAGAACCTAGGAAGGCTAGTGGTGTAGTTGGAAGGCCTGTGATCCAGAGAGTCAATGGTATAGATTACAGTTCAAGTCTGAAGGCCTATAATGGAGAAGTAACTTCCTTTGGGGTCTGGAGCCTGATTGTCTGAGCTGTGATTAACTGTCTTACATTTGGGTACTATGTTCCATATGCGTTGTCTTAGAACACAACCCAGCCAAACACCTAGGGAACAGAGAAATGGGGGAAACAGCCTCTCTTCCAGACTCTGCAGCACTATTACAATAATTTTCGAGGGAAAGGCTGAAGTTGGGTTGGAACAAATTTATCAGTATAGACCTCTGGGTTAAAAGCTAAGAAGCTGATGATGTTGAAGGCTAAAACTTTTGAGTCAGTGAGTGAGATTTTACCCAGCTACAAGTCTATGGGTAGTATTTGGTGAATGGACAGAATGCCTTGATTTGCATGCATATTATAAGCAAAGAATCTCTCATTTATTACTTTATTTACTTCAAGGGGGAAGTTCCAATTCAAGATGGTGTCAGTGGAAGACTCAACTCATGTCCTCCATGAACACACCAAATCATACCTATTAGTAGAACAGTTCCTCCTAAAGAAGACCTGAGGGCTGAGTGAACAGCTACAGAATGACCAAAGCCAGAGAGAATCGCAAGAGAACAGCAAGAGAGTTGGACAGAGATAACAAGGAAAACCCCCAGCCCCAGAGCTGCAAATGGCAATAGGGAGGGATAGCCCTGAGGGATCAGGAATAGATTCCTCTCTCCTTGGGCACAGAAAAACAAAAAACAAAAAACAAACAAACAAACAAAAACCTGTGGTTTAAAAGCGCAACTTGAGCTATGTTCCCCTGTGCAGCATGTAGGAGGTTCCACTATATCAGAAACAGAGGTGTGTGCTGGAGACTGGAATTCCAGCTTTAGCCCTGGCCAGCTTTTTAGGTGCTGGGAACATGAAACAACCCACTCTTGCTCTCAGCATCCTCATCTCATGAGTAGGAGTTTCCTGGATGAGTATTTCTTGCTGCTTTTTTGGTAATTTACTCTTCGGTTGACTTTTCACATGTTAATCATTTTGTAATATCATTGTTTACAGACGGAAATAAATGGCAATTCAGTCTTTCCTTTAGCATGGTCAATTCAAATTTCCTTTTTATTATTGATAAATCTAGAAATGTCTTTTGATTTAATAATTTATTTTTAGAAATGTCATGTAAATTTTTAGGATTGTTGTCACACTTGGGGAATACTTAGTTAA
The DNA here is from genome assembly GCF_020171115.1 of Neogale vison. Lineage (NCBI taxonomy): Eukaryota > Metazoa > Chordata > Mammalia > Carnivora > Mustelidae > Neogale > Neogale vison. The sequence goes on from NC_058096.1 coordinate 123,568,029, forward strand.
GTTTCCTCCATATGTGTCTCATCTAATGACATATATGCTTATATATTTGTACCTAACATCACAAAATTGGGCAGTTCTGTCCTTTATGCAATTTCTGCATTCTTTGAGGCATCTTTTTCTTTTGTCTTCTTTAATATGTCAAAGCCTGTTACCCAATTCAGTTGATATACCCTTAGAGGAATTGACCAAAGCCTATTTAAAATGCTTAAAAATAAGCAAAAGAGAAAAAAGAATAATGGAAATTTTAAAAAGGCTTTAAAGCAGCTACACAGATCCATTGAATGGGAAGAATTGCATGTGTGATAAATACCTATTTGCTAAAGATGGATATTCAGAGGAATTGCCTACTTTGGACGCCTGCTTGATGGGAGGAGCCATGGTAGACAAAGCATGCTCTGTACTCCAGCCTGGGTCCTTCAAAGGCTTCTGCAGGCCACTAGGGAATTGGGTCTCTGTGACCAAACACCTACCCATCCTGCTTGGTGTCACAGAAATGCAAGAGGTCCTGTATCCCTGACTTCTGTATGGAAACACACCTCCTTACCAATTCATACATTTGTATTTTATGGAAACTAAAAATATTGCACTGAATGTATTTCTCTCCTTGTTTTGCAGATTTGGAAGCTCCCACTGAACTGTGGGACCTTAGTAAGTGTGAAGGGCTCTGAAATGTACATTTTAGGAATTCCTAACTTGGGAATTAGGAATTAGGCTTCGGTGTCTTGTTCTGATGCTTGTTAACCAATTAATCTTTTTTGTATATTGCATACAGATTTCAAAGCACCACAAATCTTTTTTTGAAAAATAATAGAGATATAAATGAAAAAAAAAAGTGGTGTTTGGAGAGCGAATGGCTGATGTGGAGTTGAGCAGAGGAGATATGATTTAAAAAGCTGAGATGGAAGGGGACTGGGCTTTGAATTTGAAGAAATGTGGGGAACGGGATGGGGGAAGGGGTAAGAAATTAAGGACAGGACCAAGATTTGAGAGAATGTTAGCAAAGAGAGTGTACTGAAATCAGAGCAGTGAGGACAGCTCAGGAAGAGAGAGGAGTTTCCAGCCATACCCCAGGGCAGTCTAATTGATGAGGGAGTAGGAGACTGGCTGAGAACAGAGCAGGGGCTGGCACCTTGCACCCCCTCTCCACCCACTCCCCTTGGTAGTATGTGTGACATTTCACAGGCACCCCTGACTGCCCCAAGGAAGAGCAAATGGTTATCTTGCAGAGATCACAGTCCTGCAAGGCAGGAGTCTCTCTTGGTTTACAAATGTCCTTGAGATTTACAACAAAGAAGTTACCTTATCAATAGCCCAATTTCCAAAGACACATAACTCAGTTCCTCAAGCCCTAACGTCACCCTCCCCTCCATAAAAAACCGAAGGAGATGGAGGTAGAAGGAAAAGTAAATAAAGTTAAATTTCTTTTAAAACCTAAATCTCACTCACAAGGACGCTTGATAGCAGGAATGTCACATTCCACCAGGAGACTCCCAATTGTCTTTATGTTAATGCCTCATTAGAGGGAAAGTGGCCTTGGCTTGATAGTAACCAGGACTTCAATATCCTGACAGTCTTCTTTTACCCCAATAGCCCTTCTGAACACCCCTTTGTCCTCACCTACCCAACTCCTGTGTATATAACCAGACACTCCTCACAGGCTCGGGGCAGCCGCATCTCTGCCTGCCCACGGGTCCTGTCCCCGTGCTCTAATAAACCACCTTTTTGCACGTCTTAAGAATTCTTTCTTTAGCCGTTGGCTCCGAACCTCACCCCACTGAACCTCACCTAGGTTCGAGAACTTCATCATAATCACCACTCTTATTTAGTTAGCAATCTTTTTTTTTGGTCTGGGTGTTTTAAAGATTTTATCTTTTTCACTGTGACATGTCAACTTTTGGATTAATCTGCGTCAATCCTCCTTTGTGCTCAGAGCAAACTTTTTTTTCTTTTTTTAAATTTATTTTCAGCATAACAGTATTCATTATTTTTGCACCACACCCAATGCTCCATGCAAACTTTTTTTTTTTAAGATTTTATTTACTTATTATAAGAGAGAGAAACAGAGCACAAGAGAGGGGGAGGGACAGAGGGAGAAGCAGACTCCCTGCTGAGACGGAAGCCCGAAGAGCAAACTTTTAACTTGAGATTTATATCTCTTTTAAATCCTGAAAATGCTCTACTTTCCCCCTCAAATATGACTCCTCCGCTGTCCCCCATGTCTCTTAGTGGGTTTTTCTGATAATTATCTCTGTTACGGCTGTCCTGCAACTGACTTCCTCTGAGTCGGTTCTCCTACTGTATCCAGTTTCTTGCACACTTTGCCTATTGAGTTATTTCAGTGGCTGTATATTTAATTTTCAAGGTTTCTAACTGGTTTTTCTTTTGTTATTTTAACTTCTGCATGATTTTGTCTCACACTTTCTGTCCCTTTATTGGTGATATTTCTTCTTACTGAGGACCTTAGATATATGCATTTTAAAGCCATTTTTAGGCTATAATTTTACTTCTGTTTGGAGTGAATTCATGGAATTATTAGTTTATTTTGTTTTAGGTCTTTTATCAAATTGGATTTCCTCAGGTGTAGTGGAATTTTTGTTTGCAGGCTTATCTTAAGAGGGAGGTCTTGGCCCACCTCCCTACCCATACATACATGCACTATTTCGCTTCGGATGCATTTGACTTCCACCAACACTAGTTAAGCCATATGGCATGTATTATTTCCTTTAGGAGTATGGAGGCTTGGTGGTCCAAGGGTCAGTGAGTGGTCCAGTAACATCAGGAAGCCAGGTCAGTATCTTTCCTTTTCCTCAACAGCTGCCAGAGGCTGTCTCAGTTTCATGCATCCTGTCATTACATCATAACATCCCAGGTGAGATGGGAGATACAAGCAGAAGACAGCAGCATTTCCCCCACAAATGCTTTATTTAGAATAAAACCTTTCCCAGAAGCCCTGGGGAGTGAGCCTGATAAGGGTCCTTTACCTGGTGTTCAACACGTACATTATCTGGATACTGCAAGAACAAAACCCCGAAAATGGAGAGCTCAGCAAGACAGCAGTTCCAGCGTCCACTCACCCCTTCCAATTTCCCTTCCAGTTTACCTCCATAGACACTGTCGTCTCAATTTTGAACTTGGCTATAGTTTTTTTACATTTCTTTTTATATTTCATCTGTCATTACTATGTGCTCAAGATTGGAGGAAAGGAAGGGAGCTTCAACTTTGTGGTATGTGCTATCTTGACCCAAGACCCCTTCTTCTTTCTATTTTGAATTATGGGATATGAGTCCTGTGTTGGGTAAATGGTTCAAACTCACACAAATAACTTGGTTTGAAGGATGTGGGCCAGAGGGATAAAGACAGAGTTACCTTTTATAATCTCTATGTGTGAGGCTTAAAATGAATGAAGCTCAAATCAGCAAGACACAAACACCCTCAACAAGATATGTTCAACTTAAAAGGACACACCTGCCCTTTCAGCTTATTAACACTTGAGGGCAGAGACTGTAGCTCAGATATACTTTCCATATGACTTGAATTCCAAAATCCACCTCTAAAGCGATAAATTTTTGTTACTTAGATCTTGAATTAGCTTCACTATGGCAGTTGTGGTGAGGATCAATATTTAGTCTTGGTTAATTTAACTGGAGTATGATTTCGTACTTGGAAACAATTGGGGTAGTATATGAATCCTTGTCCCATGGAACCCTTTAGCCTGCCTCGTGGAAACTTGATGTACACCCCACAAGGCATGGAGTCAGAAGGGGGTTGGAGAGTAGAGGGACTCAGGGCCTTGTTTGCATCTCTCCCACCAGAGGGCCTAGGTTACAGATACCTTAGGACAGCAAGCTAATAACACACTTCATTTAACCCACACTTATTTGTCAGTTGCTGGCTTTTCTAGGCTGGCTAGACGAGCTTTGGAGGCAAGGAGGGGCTGTTTCTAAGACTTATTTTCAGAACTCATTTCCCCGTGTTTCTTTCAAAGAAAAAAGAAAGTTCTGTACAGCTTCTTTACTATTAGTTTTTCCAAGGGAATTGGAATTCAGTGTTTCAAAGGCCTTGTTCTCAGAAAATTTTTTCCCCACTTTTTTCCTGCCAAAGACAAAAAGTTAGCTCTATGCAGTTTACCAAAGACCAGTCATCCTAACACCTTTGTACCAGCTTATCCTTCTCCGTGGCTCCGAGGTCAAGGAACACAGCAGAGCTGTAGGCTGCTACAGTTGGAAGACCAAGACAGTCCTCAAAAGCCTAGCCTACCAGGGAATGAGTTGGGTCTTCCTCCTTCTCAGGGTTTCTGCCTATGCATTCCTGGGTCCAGGTGGAATGGCCGAGACAGCAAGGTGCACAGAATGTGTAGTTTATCTACAGGAAGGGAATGAATCAGCGGGAGCATTGCCAGGTCTTTTCCACCTAAGGAGTTCCGGAGCTTGCTCTTTGAGGATATGCTTTTTCCGTTATAACCCGAGATTATTCTCTAGGATTGTGGTGTATCTCTTAAACAACAGTAAAGAACATTTACTTGAAGCTTGACAATCAGGCAAAAATGTAGGAATTTTAAATGGCTAACAGGCTCAACCAAGGGGCGCGTGGGTGGCTCAATCAGTTAAGCATCCGACTCTTGATTTCAGCTCAGGTGATGAACTTGGGCTCCGTGCTTAGTGGGGGAATCTGCTTGGGATTCTCTCTCTGCCCTCCCCACCCATGCTCTTTCTCAAATAAATCTTAAAAAAAAAAAAGAAAGAAGGCTCAACCAAAGATTTTTTGTTTATGAGATGCTACTGTGTTTGACCTTGTGTTTTACCATTTATTAGAGTTCAGACATTGCAAAGTTACATGCTGACTTGAGTTCCGCTTGATAGAAAAAAAATATTGTTTTATTGCTCTGTAGGACAGTAACTAATTTCACATCTGGCATAGCAATTATTTTTAAATACGTTTTATGTTTTGTTACTTTTTTCCCTGAAAATCTTATTCAAGTGTTCTTTTGTTCTGAATGCATTTTACTGAGCCCTGTTCCTCACACACTCTTGGAAGTAGCTCTCCCAGCTTACTGGCCCGTACCTGTAGTGAGCAGGCCTAGCTCTGTCATTTTAAAGCCTCTTCTCCTTTAAGGTACTCTGACTTCCCATGGGTCAAGGTAAATCCCATCAAACTCAAGGGCAATAAACTTCTCCAAAGGAGTTGGGAAAAAATGTTACCTAAACAAGTATCTAACCTACTATAACAGTTAATTTTTATGTGTCAAATAACTGGGCCATGGGATGCCCAGACAGTTGGTTAAATTTCCAGGGGTGCTTGTGAGGGTGTTTCTAGAAGAGGTTAGCATTTGAATTAGTAGCCCGAGTACAGCTGACGCCCTCCTCCTCCGTGCAGGTGGGTCTCATCTAATCCCCTAAGGGCCTGAGGAGAACAAAAAGGCAGAGGGAGGGGAGAATTCTTTTTCTACCTGAGTGCTGAGCTGAGCTTCGGTGTTCTTTCCTTTGCCTTTAGATTCAACTGGGGTCAACATCCTCAGCTCTCTGACTCACGGGTCTTTGAAACACACTACTGGCCTTCCTTAACAGACAGCAGATCATGGAACTTCTCAGCCTCCGTAACTGCGTGAGCAGTAGCTTATTACATATATTGGCTCTGTTTCGCTGGAGAACCGTGACGAATACACCTACCACAGTGAATGAATGGGAGAATTTCATTAGCAGAACCCATTACAGGTTCTTAGAACAAATAAAAGTGATCGTGTGCTCTACAAAATATAAAAGCACGCAAACTGACTTCTCAGCAAAAGCAAATTGCACCTCCGTGAATGTGTATCACACACTTCGTGGAGCACGGTGGAGAGAGTAAGTAAATTTAACCGAACATGGTAATACTGTAACCTTGGCGCTCGTATCATGTAGAGTCGTGTGTGGCTTTTTGTTTTTGTTTTGTTTTTAGGGAATGCCCGCTGTATGTGACTTTGCAGGAGGTAAACAGGTACAGGTGATATAACTATGTTTATAAAAGACTTAAGTTTACATCCATCGCAGAAACATCTAGGATGGAACAGTAAATTTGAGTCAGAAAGAGGTAGGAGATCTGGAGCCTGGGAGCCAAATACGGCCCACCCCCACTTTTGTAAATAAAGCTTTACTGGAGTCCAGTCACAGGCATTCCTATATGAGTGATCTGTGGCTGCTTTTGTGCTGCAACAGCAGGGTTGACTAGGAGGAAAAGAGATCACAGGGCCCACGATATCTGAAACAGTTTGTCTCTGGCTTTTTTTTTTTTTTTTAAGATTTTATTTATTTATTTGACAGATCACAGGTAGGCAGAGAAGCAGGCAGAGAGAGAGGGAGAAGCAGGCTCCCCACTGAGCAGAGAGCCCGATGCAGGGCTCGATCCCAGGACACTGAGATCATGACCTGAGCAGAAAGCAGAGGCTTAACCCACTGAGCCACCCAGGTGCCCCTGTCTCTGGCCTTTTATGGAAAATGTTTGTTGACTCCTCATCTAGAAGGACACCACAGGTATGATTTTTACCTACTCTTGAGTTGTCTCTGGAGACCTCTCAGCCTGCACAGGGTAGCAGGACAGGCCTTGCTAATGCTCCAGCCTGTGGCAAGTGGTGCCTGCCTGGAGGTGGGGGGCAGGGCTGCCCAAGGACCTACTGAGCACTCCTGCCTCCTGGCTCCTTCTCAAGCTTCCTAGAAAAATGTTTCCTGAAGGGAAAAATCCCTCAAGAATTAGAAAGGCTCACCTCTGTTAAACATCTTGAGCTGAAAACAAGAGATATTCATGTGAAAAATGTGAAAAACTCAATTTGCAGCAGGAGGGACAGGCACCAGCAATGTCAGGCTGCTCTCTCTCCACTGACATTGCTGGGATTAAAAATAGCTGTTCTGTTTGTCCTTCAGCCTGTATTGAACTGGAGCTTCTGAGCGGAGTTCTCCTTAGCTTCACGCTTAATGAAGCATAATTTGTATTAATAGCAGCTATTAAATCTAGAGTGCTTAATAGGAATTTAGAGTGGAGGCCCTGAGTCATTGTGCTCCTCCAGTGCGGTCCCCCGGGAGCTGAGCTCAGGCCCCAAACGTCGGTGGCAATGATGTGATGCCTGGTGAGGTAAAGCAGCTGTGGAGGAGGAGCAGGGCTCTGAAGATCCAGCTCAGCCTGGAGTCTGTCCTGCCCCAGGTCTTATTGTGGTCTTGTGGCGGCCCCTGAGGTCTTATTGTGGTCTTGTGGCAGCCCCTGGGTGGTGTAACTGCCGTATTCCGCAAGAGGCAGTGTTGGGTGCTGGAGCGCAGGCGGGCCTGGCCGTGTTACAGATAGTGCATTCAGACTGGCGTTGTGCTGTGTGACCTGGCTCTGGCCCCCTGAGCTCTCTGAGCCTCAGAATGTTTTTTAGCCTGGGAAATTCTAGTAATCAAATGGGTATACTACAAGAAGTGGGAGTTGCTATCAAGAATTGTAAGACGCAAAGAAATGAAGTTTTGATACTGCTTCTGCTCCTCTGTGTTTTCCCATCCTCCTATAAAATCATCTCTATTGTAGATGTAATATGGAAGGACTTCTGTAGAAAATTACTACGGGAAACAAAATAGCTCTCTTAGACCTGCATTAGCAAACATTTCCTTACGTGTCCAGGCTTCCTTCCATTAGCATACATTGTACTCGCATTTTCACTGCCTTGTAAATCCCCTCCTCTAATGTCTGTCTCAGGGCCTCTGCCCCCCTTCCCGTGGGCTCCTTACAGGCTTTGGGAGAAGAAAGTGTCTTTGTCATCTGTGACTTGCCATCGCCTCGCCCAGGGTCTCGCGCCAAGTAGGTATGTGGTTATGGGATTGCTGTGATCACAGTCATTTTACAGTTAAGAAAACAGCGTTAAACACAGGGTCTAATTGTCTTAATACTATCACCAGCTGCTTGTCCTTGCGCAGATCACTTAGTCCACATCTGCAAAATGGGGCTCATAAAAGTATACCTCCTAGGTGGTTGGGAAGATAAAAATCAGGCACTTAGGATGTGTTTGTGCCCTGTAGTTATTCTTAACCAGAATTGCCCTCTGGTTATTCCTTGCAGGAGCAGGAAAGACGAGGTGCTGTTGGTGCCTAGCCAGTAGCTCTTTCTGTCAGTTGTGTACTCAGGGTGAAAGTCCTCTTCTGTGCTGACCTATGGGGCTGGTCCACGTGGTGGGGGCCTGACTCTGGGTGCAGCTTCTGCTCAGCACTAGGGTAGGTGGGAGACCTCAGCAGAATGTGGACCTTCTGAGAAGTGACCAAGTTGGCAGCTTCCCTTTGGAGGATACTGTTTGAAGCAAGCCATTACAGCAACGTCCTGGGAACTTTAAGCACCCCCAAGAAAAATGCTTTTCACAATCTACGAAAGCACCACCCCCCTCCACCGCTTTTGTCATGGCAGCCGGTGGGAAGAGTGACAGTGAAGACCTGGCCGGACACAGGCTGGATCCCCACTGAGTGACCCTTTCCAAGGAAGCGGTGGTGGTAGGAGAAGGGGAGAGAATTCTTACTGCTTTAGCAAACAGTGAGGAGCTCTGCTTCAGGAACAAGCAGATGAGCCTGTAGACCATCCAGAGTGTCTAGTGATTCTCTCAGGTGGTTCTTCATTTCTAGGACCCTGGCTTAACTCTAGTGATTCAGGGACACAGTTGGGCTTCTTTGCTGGTCTGTGGACATCAAAACCAGAGTTCCCAGGACATTAGCTCTGGTGTGCAGCTGTGTGTACCCTCTGACTTGGCACTTCCCCCAGCCCCAGGTATCACAGCCTTTGGGATGAGAAAGGACTGGACACTGGCAGAGCACTACCCCATGCAGTAACCTTGGGATTCTAAGGGCTAGGGCAATATTAGCACAGTTGGCTCACAAGCTGCTTGTTTCCTGAGCAAGGCACAGGGTAAGGTCGTGGAGAGAAACCTGGAAAGAGAGTCCCCATGCACTCGGGAGTGGACCCAGCTTTTGTGTGTCCTTTCCTGAAAATAATACAAAATGATGATCACAAAAGTAGATAAACAGTTGGAATACCTAAGTGGCACAATCAGTTAAACATCTGACTCTTGATTGTGGCTCAGGGTCATGAGATCGAGCCCTGCATTGGGCTCAGCTGCTTGAGATTCTGTCTCTTCCTCTGCCCCTCCTGCTTGTGCATACTCTCGCTCTCTCTAAAATAAATAAAGCTTTTTAAAAAAGGTAAAAGGTATTTATTTATTTGTTTGTGTATTTGACAGAGAGAGAGAGTGAGGAAGGGAATAGAAGCAGGGGAAGTGGGAAAGGGAGAAGCAGGTTTCCTGCTGAGCCGGGAGCCTGAAGCAAGACTATCCCAGAACCCTGGGATCATGACCTGAGCTGAAGGTGGGTACTTAATGAGTGAGCCACCCTGGTGCCCCTAGATAATTTATTTAGAGGGAGAAAGAAATGGCATCAAATTTCAGATTTGTAAAAGCTGACAAAGCTAGCAAATAATATTATTTGAATTAACAGCTAGACTCAACTCTGTAATTTTTAGTAATCTGTTTTCATGGCATATTCTTTAACTGTCAATTCATATAAGGACAGTTTTGTAATGTGATTTACTGTGAGGACAGAAAGGTGATTCAGCCTCTCCTCTCACGTTGTTTATCAGACATTACTGTCTTTTATTGGTAGTTTAGGAAAACCTCTTCCATCCTCACGAATCCTTCTAGTATGTCATGGAAATGTGAGAATTGTTGTAAATTTGGAAAAAAAAAACCTTCTATTTTCAGTATATGGATCATATTTTCTTCTGCTGTTTGTGTCTTGTTTGGTAGTAGTCTAACCCTCATCATCTTTTATATCTTTTCTGTTATTTCATGATCTATTCTTTTTGGATACCATGATTCTTTCCTTGGCCTTATCTGAATTTCAACATTTTGGTCTCATGTGGTGTGAGAGGTTTGGATATGTTGACACCTCTCCCGGTCTGTCTTTCAGTTGTTATTTTTGGCTTCTGTTAGGATATTTCCTTTCTGTTGTATTTGAGTTTTGGAATGATCATTGATTCTGAAAAAAATATACAAACTTGATCTGTAATTAAGGAACACACAAAGAAATCCAGATACATTTTAAAATACTAGTACTTTGTATTTAACTGCATAATTGTGAAATCAGCTCACTTTTAGACAATATATATTGACTGTGTTGGGACTTTTGCCAGGCAAATTTCAAGTTTTTTTTTCCTGCATCAGTGGTAATTTTTTTTTTCCTCTCAAGATTTTGTTTAAATTCAAGTTACTTTACATACATACATACAGTGATAGTTAATATGCAGTTTTATCTGCAACTTGCAGATATTTTGGAGGAGAAATTGTATTAGATATGCCGTGATACATGGGGACATTTAAAATGTGCTATTTTGTACATAGACATGTTCTCTGTAGTATTGCTGTAGGTTTGCGCCTTATAGCACAAGAATTAAGATAAGATTTATTTTGTTACATTTCCATAAAAAAGAATTTTAAAATGTGTTTCAAATGTATAGTTTTGTATACAACATTATTCGATGTATTCCTGAGAAGAGAGACCTTTTTATCTCGGGTGGCACGGTCGAAGATAGTGCCGATAGGCACTGAAGCCTTTGCTTGTAATTGTAATCTTACTGTGGTTGTTAAGACGGAGCTCTGACTCCATGCATTTTTCAACTTGATTTCTCTTCCACCCCCAGGTGCTGTGGAACACGTTTATGCTGTCCTGCAATCCCTGGATGTGCGCCTTTGTACAGAATGCTGGAGGAGTTGGCACAGTGGACGGTAAGAGTATTCCCTGGGAGTGAGAGCCCTGCAGAGCCCTTTTGTAAAATACTCACTAAACAATCCCACAGCTGTTCCAATGTCAACTACAGGAAGGGAAATGACACGGAGGGGAAGTCAGCTGGAGAAAGATGGCATTATTAACGGATTGTATTTAAATATCTTATGTTTGACACATCATGTGACCATGAGAACACATTGCTGGGGCCGCTGTCAGGGCCTGGGGAAGGGACCGGGCAAGTGAGGGGCACTGAGGAAAGGATCCTCAGGTTTGTGGGGGAATCCACGTCTGTGGGCCCATAGGAGCTCACCTAGGAGGGAGGGAGCAGGGGAGATAGGCTAGGAGACAGACCATGCAGGGTGATATGATGGGTCCATGTCAGAGGGAAGCGAGGGCAATGAAGAAGGAGAGAGGAGGAACCCAGGTCAGCTTGGAGGGCAGGGAAGGCATTCTTGAGGAGATGATGGCCAGGCTGAAACCCAAATGATGTCCAGTGCTTAGCCAGACCAGAAAATGAGAGAGAAAATGAGTGAGGCATTTCAGGTAGAGGGGACAGTGAGAGCAAGGGCCCAGAGGTGTTGGGTATATGCAGAATCCAGGGACAAACAAGCAATTTGGTATGGCTGGAATTCAGAGTACCAGGAGTGCAGAGAAAAGTGGCTTAATAGAACAGCAGAGGTGGGACGGCAAAGGACGTAGAGACCATGGTAAGGGGGGGATAAGCCCTGGGAGACACTGGAAGATGCTGATCTGATCTGCATTTAGAAGGCTCACTTGAAGCATGGTTGATTGGAAAGGAGTGGGAAGAGCCTGGGCTGGTGCATAGCATGGGGGAGAGTGGCTGTGTGTGAGAAGAGTAGTTCCGTGTATTAGAAAAAAATAAGGAATGAGGGGAAAAAAAGAAAACTTTGGATAAATGGGAATTTCTAAGGATAACAACCCAGGTATCTGGATTGATGGGATGTCAAATAAGGGGATAGAGGGAGAGAAGCAGATTGGATGGGGGGAAGATGATGGGCTGCTTGAGGTTCTTACAGGGACGATTCCTGGTGAAAGGGCCTCAGATATACCCACACCACTGGTGAGGAACCTGCCTAGTGGTGACTTTTGCAAGTCAGTGAAGCCAAAAGCAGGCATGGGCTCCTCAAAGGAGACAGCATGGGGTGAAAGAATCAAAGCAATAGCTCCAAACCCTGAAACACTAATACCAAAGACAAAAAAAAGGGAGTGTTACAGGAGACTGAGAAGAAACAGTAAAATGTAGGAGAAAATCAGACTCCAGGGAATTTTCTTGAATTTGAGCATGACCTAGAAAAAGCTAGAACTAGGTAGAGTTTTCAAGGAACACTGGATGGTTGGGGAAGCCCAAATAAGGGCAAGCATGTTTTCCTTTTTACAGTTTCAGGTGATTTTCCATGTTGACATCATCTGGTGATTAGAGGGGAAAACTACCATTCTCTTTTTATTTTTTCTTTGAGGGACTGGAGAGAGTATAAAACCATAACATTCTCAGTATCTGAGGGAGACATTCCATGAAATTAGTAGAGAATATAAAATACCAGATAATGGATATTTTTGCCTAAAATTATCCTGTCACTATCTCTGACCTAAAATATGAACCCAGCTTTTGCATATACATTTGAATTTACTAAAGATATTCTTTAACTCCTATGATAATAGTTTTGTGTTTTGCCTTCTATGTAGATGAATATAGATACTCGTTATCTCAATTAATTAGCCAGAATAATGCTATGTAATTTAACACAGCAAAAGTTTATTTCCCGATCATAATTCCTATCGACCATGGTTCAGTTGGAGTTCTGCTTTATAAGGCTATTCAGGGGTTCAAGCTGACAGAAGGTGCCTCATCTCGATGCTTCACCATCTGGAACACTTGGCTTCCGTAGTCACCTGAACAGAAAAAAAGTGAGCTGCCGTGTTACGGCCTAGCTCTACCATGCTTTGTCCCAGAAGGGGTATGTACCGCTTTGATCCCCAGCCCTTCGACCGGGACAGGTTACGCAGCCCCGTCTAACTGTCTAGGGGTTGGGGTGTGGAGGAGTACACCCATATATGGTAGATGGTGTATGTCTGAAACACCCAGTATTATATAAATCCCAAGTCCCCCCAAATAATTTAGATCAGAAAATACAAACCAATAAGAAAACACCTTACAATTAATATGAACAAATAACCGTAAAATGCTTTTATTGGAAATTATCTAAACAAATACAAATGGAAACGCTTCCATATAATTTTACAATGTCTGGTTTCATGGAAGCAATTTATTTTTTAAAACCCTAGTAATTTAGATTTTGACATAATATTTTTAATATTAATTGTAATACCACATTAACATTCCACTTATGTATTTTCTGATACTAGTTTAATTAAGAGCAACTAGAGTATTTTTTATTGCTGTCATTTTTATATGAAAATAAGTATAAGAAATTCAGAAAATTACAGTCATAAAAAGTTTTAGCTATTTTGTTTTTGCCATAAAACCCAGTCTTAGCATAATTTAAGTATGTCATGGTATGTTTCTATCTTTGCTTTCTGTAATAAGTGCACAAATACTAAGAGATAAAACACATAGTCACTTATAAGAAATTGAGTTTCAACAAAAACTTAATTCACCAAAAGATTTTTTTTCTCATTCCAATTTATAAGGAAATTACTAGACTGTGAAATGTTAAATTTCCCAGTTTTATTATACAATACATTTTTATTTGGAAGGTAAAGCATTCAGTACAAAGTACCTATGTCTGGAATTCCTAATCATTTAGAGAAAATAAAGCTCATACGTAACATTTTTTTTTTTTTAAGTCAGGGCATAGTTTCATTTCCTTTTCTTTCTTTTCTTTTTCTTTTTTCTTTTTAAGATTTTGTTTATTTATTTGACAGAGACACAGAGAGAGAGGGAACACAAGCAGGGGAGTGGGAGAGGGAGAAGGAGGCTTCCCGCTGAGCAGGGAGCTGAATGTGGGGCTCGATCCCAGGATCCTGGAATCATGACCTGAGCATAACCTGAGCATGACCGGGGGCAGCCGCTTAATGACTGAGCCACTCAGGCACCCCCATTTCCTTTTCTTGGCTCAGAATCCACAACATTCCACAGGCCAAGATTGAAAGTGACACATCATTTTCTTCTTCTTCCCTTTTTTTTTTTTTTGAGGATTTTTAGGGGCAGCTCAGTGGCTTAGTTGATTAAGCATCTGACTCTTGATCTCAGGTCGTGAAAGTAAATCCTGCGATGAGCTCCACGCGGGGCAAGGAGCCTACTTAAAAAAAAAAAAAAAAAGAGGAAGAAAGGAAGGAAGGAAATTTAGCTTCATGTAAAGAGAAATGCTCCTCCTTTATTTCTCCTTTACTCACACACATGAGACTTCTGATATCGTATGTGTGGGTTTTCCACACAGCAAGCAATTGTCTGTGACACCAACTGGGTGTCCTGTAATTTGCTTCAGTTCTGATACCATCTCCTTGGAGTGGTGAGGGCTCAGTCCCACAAGCCCAACTTCAGATGCCAGTCACAGGCCCCAGCTTGTCACCTGTGCTTCTGACTGATAGGTTATAAATCAAGGTCCCTACAGCCCCTCTTCTTGTGCTTGATCATTTGCTGGAATGGTTCACAGACTCTGGAAAACTCTTATGTGTAAAGGTTTATTGCAAAAAAAATGCAATAAAGGATACAAATGAATAGCCAGGTGAAGAGATACATAGGATGATGTCTGGAAGGGTCCTGAGCACAGGAGCTCCATCCCTGTGCAGCTGGTGTATGCCATCCTCCTGGCATGCAGGTGTGTTCACCAGTTCAGATGCTCTTTGAATCCAGTATTACAGGGATTTTTATGGAGGATCACATAAGCTTGATTGACCATTAACTCAGTCTCCCGCCCTTCTCCCCTTCCCAAAGGATGGTGAGTGGGACTGGTGACCAGGTCCCTTCCAGGAGCCCACAAAATCCTGTCAGTAGAACAAAAGATTCTCTTATCACCCAGGAAATTCTGAGGGATTTAGGAGCCCTGTATCAGGAACGGGGTCCAAGACCAGATATTAGAACAAAACATGTTCTCAGTGTTCTTATCACTTTGGAAATTACAGGGTGTAAGAGCCCTGTGTCAGGAACTTGTGGCCCTTTACAAATATCTGCATATAGTTCGTTTTTTTCCCCAGTTATAATATATTTATTTTTAGGAAGGCTTTTTAGAAGTTTTTTAACATTTTATTTTATTTTATTTTAATTCCAGTATGGTTAACATAGTATTATATTAGTTTCAAGTGTACAATGCTGAAATTCAGCAATTCTATACATATTCATTATTATACATTATACATTATTCATCATGTTAAATGCACCCTTTAATCCCCTTCACCTACTTCATCCAGCCCTCCATCTCCTCCGATAACTATCAGTTCTCTGTAGTTAAGAGTTATTTCTTAATTTGTCTTTTTTTCCCCTTTGTTTGTTTTATTAAGTTCCACATGTGAATGAAATCATTCGGTATTTGTCTTTCTCTGACTGACTTATTTTGCTTAGTATTATACTCTCTAGTTCCATTCATGTTGTTGCAGCTGGGAAGATTTCATTCTTTGTTATGACTGAATAATATTACACACACACACACACACACACACACACACAAAACACCCCCCCCCAAACATCTTTATCCATTCATCTATCAGTGGACACTTGGACTGCTTCCGTAATTAAGCTATTGTAAATAATGTTGCAATAAACGTAGGATTGTATATATCCTTTTGAATTAGTGTTTTTATATTCTTTGGGTAAATACCCAGTAGTGCAATTACTGGGTCATATAGTAATTCTACTTTTAATTTTTTGAAGAACATCCATACTGTTTTTCACAGTGGCTGCACCAGTTTGCATTTCTACCAACAGTGCACAAGAGTTCATTTTTCTCCGCATCCTCTCCAACAACTGTTGTTTCTTGTGTTTTTGGTTTTAGCCATTTTGACAGGTATGAGGTGATACCTCATTGTAGTTTTGATTTGCATTTCCCTGATGATGAGTGATGTTGGGCATCTTTTCATGTGTCTGTTGGCCATCTGTATGTCTTCTTTGGGGAAATGTCTGTTCATGTCTTCTGCCTGTTTTTTTAATTGGATTATTTGATTTTGGGGTGTTGAATTATATGACTTCTTAATATATTTTAGATACTGACCCTTTAACAAATATGCCATTTACATATACCTTCTCCCATTCAGTATGTTGTCTTTTACTTTTGTTGGCTGTTTCTTTTGCTGTGCAGAATCTTTTAATTTTGATATAGTCTTAATAGTTCATTTTTGCTTTTGCTTCCTGTGCCTCAGGAGACATATCTAGAAAGATGTTGTTATGACCAACATCAGAGACATTACTGCCTGTTCTCTCTTCTGTGATGTTTATAGTTTTAAGTCTCACATTTAGGTTCATGTTGTTTTCTTTTTTGTGTATGGTGTAAGAAAGCAGTCCAGTTTCATTGTTTTGCATATAGTTGTCCAGTTTTCTGAATACCTTTGTTGAAGTGGCTGTCTTTTTCCCATTGCATATCCTTGCCTCCTTTGTTGACAATTAATTGACCATGTAATTGTGGGTTTATTTCTGGGCTCTCTGTTCTGTTCCATTGATCTCTTTTTGTGTTAGTATCCTATTGTTTTGATTACTGCAGCTCTGTAGTATATCTCAAAATCTAGAATTGTGATCCCTCTTGCTGCTCCCCCTCGGAACAATTTGTTACTTAAATTGTAACCCCTGGAGGATTTTACTAGTTGCCAAGCCATTTAGTTACAGCCTTAAGAAATACATACACTGGCAACAGGTCTTTGGGGAAAAGGACGATATACGACCGTGAAGCTGGGCAGCTGGGGATGCGCGGCTCGCTCAGGGCGGAAGGCCGCCCCTTCACAGAAACTGGGCAGCCAGGAACCACCGACCCACCCAGGGCAGAATGCGGCCTGCTTCAGGGAAGCCGAGCCCCTGGGAACGCAGGGTCAGCTCTGGGTGGAACGAAAACCGCCTGCTTCCCTTTTTTTTTTTTTTTTTTTTATATATTATTTTATTTATTTATTTGACAGAGATCACAAATAGGCAGAGAGGCAGAGAAAGAGGAGGAAGCAGGCTCCCTGCCGAGCAGAGAGCCCGATGCGGGGCTCGATCCCAGGACCCTGAGATCAGGACCTGAGCTGAAGGCAGAGGCTTAACCCACTGAGCCACCCAGGCGCCCCGTGCTTCCCTTTTTTGTTGTCGCTCTTTTCTCTTCCCAGAAGTGCCCGTTGTTTTTTAGATGAGTCCTTTGAATGTGCTTGTTTTAACTATAAACTTGATCCTCCTCCTTGATTGTCCGCAATATGTGACTAACATTTGACCTTCATTGGTCCTTCTGTTAGCTATTGTTTCTATCTAATAAAAGTGAGAAGGCCGAGTTGCTCGTGGCCGCAGTGTTTTTAAAAGACTGTTGTCCCCTGTTCCCAATCTCTCGCAGCTGACTTGTTTGTGCCTAATTTTTTACCCGTTGCTGGCTGGAAGCGGCAACCTCTAGATTTCCTTTCTTTTTTTTGTTTTTGAGTGCTATGACTATTTAGTGTCTTTTGTGGGTTCTGTATAAATTTTAGGATTATTCTAGTCCCACGAAAAATGCTATTAGTGTTTTGATAGGGATTGCATTAAATTTGCAGATTGCTTTGGGTGGTATGATCATTTTAACAATATTTTTTCTTCCAATCCATGAGTGTGGAATGTCTTCCTCCTTTGTCTCATCTTCATTTCTTTCATCAATGTTTTATAGTTTTCAGAGTACAGGGCTTTCCTCTCCTTAGTTAATTTATTCCTAGGTATCTCATTATTTTTGGCACAGTTGTAATTTGGATTGTTTTCTTCATTTCTTCTGCTGCTTCGTATATAGAAATACAATTGACTTCTGTATGCTCTTTTTGTATCCTGTGACTTTAATGAATTTGTTTATTGGTACTAGTAGTTCTTTTGTGTGGACTGTGTAGGGTTTTCTAGATACAGTATCATGTCATTTGCAAATAGTGAAGGTTTTACTTCTTACCAATTTAGATGCCTTTTATTCCTTTTCCCCATCTGATTGGTGTGGGTAGGAGTTTCAGTACTATGTTAAATAAAAATGGTGAGAGGGGACCTCCTTGTCCTGTTCCTGATCTTAGGGCAAGAACTCTGTTTTTTCCCCATTGAGTATGATGTTAACTATGGGCTTATTATGTGGTGATATGTCTCCTATAAAGCTACTTTGTTGAGGGTTTTTATCATGAATGGATGTTGTACTTTGTCAAAAGCTTTTCATATTGAATAAACTATTGAAATGATCATATAGTTTTTCTACTTTCTCTTGTTGATGTGCTGTATCATCTCGTGTTGATTGATTTATGCATATTGAACCACCCTTGCATCCCAGGAAAAAATACCAGCTGATTATGGGGAATAATTTTTTTAATGTATTGGTGGGTTTGTTTTGCTAATATATTGTTGAGCATTTTTGTATTACACTCGTCAGGGATATTTGTAGTCTCTTTTTTTGTGGCATTTTGATCTGGTTTTGGTTTCAGGGTAATGCAAGGAAGGAATTTGGAATTTTTCCTTCCTGTTCTATTTTTTGGAGTAGTTTGAGAAGAATAAGTATTTTAATTCCCTTTTTATTTTTTTTTTAAAGATTTTACTTATTTATTTCTCAGAGAGAGAGCGAGTGAGAGCGAGCACAGGCAGACAGAGTGGAAGGCAGAGTCAGAGGGAGAAGCAGGCTCCCTGTGGAGCAAGGAGCCCGATGTGGGACTCGATTCCAGGACGCTGGGATCATGACCTGAGCCGAAGGCAGCTGCTTAACCAACTGAGCCACCCAGGCGTCCCTAATTCTCTTTTTAAATGTTTGGTAGAATTCACCTGTGAAGCCGTATGGTCCTGGACTTGTAATTGATTACTGATTCAATTTAATTGCTGTTAATTAGCATGTTCAAATTTTCTGTTTCTTCCTGATTTAGTGTTGGGAGGTTATATATTTCTAGGAATTTAGCCATTTCTTCTAGGCTGTCCAGTTTGTTAGCATTTAATTATTTATAATATTTTCTTACAATCCTTTGTGTTTCTATTTTATTGGATGTTATTTCTCCTCTTTTATTTCTTATTTTATTTGATTCCTCTTTTCTTCTTTTTGATGAATCTGGCTAAAAATTCTCAGTATTGATGTCTTTTTTTTAACATCTTAATCTTTTTAAAAGTTTATTTATTTCACAGACAGAGATCACAAGTAGGCAGAGAGGCAGGCAGAGAGGGAGAGAGGAAGGGAAGCAGGCTCTCTGCTGAGCAGAGAGTTCCATGCGGGGCTGGATCCCAGGACACTGGGATCATGACCTGAGCTGAAGGCAGAGGTTTTAACCTACTGAGCCACCCAGGTGCCCCTTAACATCTTAATTTTATTTTATTTTTTTTCAGCGTTCCAAGATTCATTGTTTATGCACCACACCTAGTGCTCCATGCAATACCTGCCCTCCTTAATACCCACCACCAGGCTCTCCCATCACCCCACCCCGCTCCTCTCCAAAACCCTCAGTTTGTTTCTCAGAGTCCACAGTCTCTCATGCTTCATCTCCCCCTCCGATTTCCCCCAGTTCACTTTTCCTCTCCTTCTAATATCCTCCATGTTATTCCTTATGCTCCACAAGTAAGTAAAACCCTATGATAATTGACTCTCTCTGCTTGACTTACTTCACTCAACATAATCTCCTCCAGCCCCATCCATGTTCATACAAAAGTTGAGTATTCATCCTTCCAATGGAGGCATAATATTCTATTGTATATATGGACCATATCTTCTTTATCCATTTGTCTATTGAAGGGTATCTTGTATCTTTCCACAGTTTGGCAATTGTGGACATTGCTGCTCTGATCATTGGGGTACATATGGTCTTTCTTTTCACTACATTTTTATCTTTGGGGTAACTACCTAGTAGGAATAGTGCAATTGCAGGGTTTATTGTAGATTCATTTTTAATTTCTTAAGGAATCTCCACACTGTTTTCCAAGTGGTACACCAACTTGCATTCCCACCAACAGTGTAAGAGCGTTCCCCTTTCTCCACATCCTCTCCAACGTTTGTTTCCTGTTTTGTTAATTTTTGCAATTCTAACCTGTGTAAGGTGGTACCTGAATGTGGTTTTGATTTGAATCTCCCTGGTGATTAATGATGATGAACATCTTTTCATGTGTCTCTTAGTCATTTGAATGTCTTCTTTGGAGAAGTGTCTGTTCATGTCTTCTGCCCATTTTTTGACATGATTATCTGTTTTTCGGGTGTTGAGTTTGAGAAGTTCTTTATAGATCTTGGATATCAGCCCTTTGTCTGTAGTGTTGTTTGCGAATATCTTCTTCCATTCTGTGGGTTGCCTCTTTGTTTTGTTGACTGTTCCTTTGCTGTGCAGAAGCTTTTTATCTTGATGAAGTCCCAAAGTTCATTTTTGCCTTTGTTTCCCTTGCTTTTGGAGACATGTCTTGAAAGAAGTTCTGACCCATATCACAGAGGTTACTGCCTATATTCTCCTCTAGGATTTTGATAGATTCCTGTCTCACATTGAGGTCTTTTATCCATTTCAATTTTATCTTTTTGTATGGTGTAAGAGAATAGTCAAGTTACATTCTTCTATACATAGCTGTCCAATTTTCCCAGCACTATTTATTGAAAAGACTGTCTTTTCACTGTATATTTTTTCCTCCTTGGTCAAAGATTATTTGACCATTGAGTTGCAGGTCCATATCTGCGCTCTCTACTCTGTTCCACTGGTCTGTCTGTTTTTGTGCCAATACCATGCTGTCTTGGTGATCATGACATTTAACGTAATTATTGATAGGTATGTACTTACTGCCATTTCGTTACTTGCTTTATCATTGTTTTTTGTAGTTCTCCTTTGTTTCTTTCTTCTCTTGCTCCCTTTTCACATGGTTTGTTGGCTTTCTGCAGTGATCTGTTTGGATTCCTTTCTCTTTATGTTTTGCATATCTATTCTGGTTTTTGATTGTGGTTACCATTAGGTTTGTCCATACCGTCTTCTGCATATAGCGGTCTATATTAAGTTGTTGGTCACTTAAGTTTGAACCCATCCTTTATTCGTTTCCCTCCCATGTTTTTAGGTACATGGTGTCCTACTTTACATCCTTGTAATTTGTGAGTCCCTTGACTGATTATTTTATTTATTTATTTATTTATTTTACAAATATACATATTTTTGCTCCTTTTGGGCTCCCAACCTTTCTTACTTGCAGTTATGGTCTTTCCGTTCCACTCAATAATTCCCCTTTAACATTTCTTGTAGGGCTGGTTTAATTGTCACAAATTCCTTTAACTTTTGTTTGTCTGGAAAACTCTTTATCTCTCCTTCTGTTCTTACGATAACCTTGCTGGATAGAGTATACTTGGCTACAGGTTTTTTCTTTTCAGCACTTCGAATACATCCTGTCCCTCCCTTTTGGCCTGCAAAGTTTCTGCTAAAAAAAAAAAAATAAGCTGATAGCATTAGAGTTTTTCCCTTGTATCTAACTGTTTTCTTTTCTCTTGGTATTTCTCAACTTCTTTATCACTACTTTTTACCATTTTAATTACCATGTTTTGGAGTATAACTACTTGCAGTTGATTTTGTTGAGGTCTCTCTGCCACCTTGGATCTTGATTTCTGTTTCCTTTCCCAGATTTGGGAAAATTTCAGTTAGGGTTTCCAAGTACATTTTCTGCTCCCTTTTCTCTCTCTTCTCTTTTTGGGATTCTTGTGATGCAAATGTTATTATGCTTGATGTAGTCACAGAATTCCCTGAGTCTGTTTTCATTTTGTGTATTTTTTTTCTTTCATCTGCTTAACTTGAATACTTTCTATTAATCAGTCATAGAGGTCACTGATTTGTTCTGCATCCTCTAGTCTACTATTTTTTCCATTCAGTTTATTCATTTATTTATTTAGAAGATTTTATTTATTTATTTGACAGACAGTGATCACAAGTAGGCAGAGAGACAGGCAGAATGAGAGGAGGAAGCAGGCTCACTGCTGAGCAGAGAGCCCGATGCGGGGCTCGATCCCAGGACCCTGAGATCATGATCTGAGCCGAAGGCCCAGGCTTTAACCCACTGAGCTGCCCAGGCGCCCCATCCATTCAGTTTATTTTTAGTTTCATTTATTGTGTTCCTCACGTCCAATCTTGTTTTCCTCTTTATTTTTTCTGATGTTCTCTACTCTCTTAGCCCCATGAATATCTTTATGATCATTGCTTTGGTTTCTTTATGATCTTTATCATATCATTCTTGTTTTTGAGAATCATATCATAAAGATCATAATCTTTGTGATCATTGCTTTAATTTCTCTATCAGGTACATTACTTATCTCTGTTTCACTTAGGTCTCTTGCAATGGTTTTTGTTCTCTTCTTTCATTTGGGACATATCCTCCATCTCCTCATTTTATCTAAATCTCTATATCTATTTTTGTGTGTTAGGAAAGTCAGCTATGTTTCCTGCTCTTGAAAGTAGTGGTCTTTTGAACAAGAGGTTCTACAGGGTAGTTCCCTGTGGTGCTCTCCAGTGCAGTGTCCCTTGTTTACCAAGACCTGGTACTTCAGCGGTGTCACCTATGTGTGTTGCTGTATCCTGAGCCATTTTTTTCTTTTTAGTCCAGTTATCTGAAGTGGCTCTCTTTGTCTGTTGTGGCAGTCTTGGTCCCTGTGGTTTAGGAGGCCCTGTGGTTTAGGAGGCCACTCTGGTCCCTGTGGTTTGGTAGGCCTTGGACTTGAGTTAAGTCAGACCAGGCATTTTTCAGAGATGCAGTAGTACCAAACTGCAGGGGATTTTTCTTGTGTTATTCCCTGAGAAGGTTTGGTTGTTGAGCAGGGTCTGTAGTCAGAGCAACTTTCTGCCCCCAGTCTCCTGCTGGGGCTATGGTTAGACTGGTGTATGTGGTTATCTTTCTCATTCCCCTGAGCAGAAGTCACTTTGGAGTAATTCTGGCTCCTATCTGGGTTGCTTGCATACTGACAGCCTTGTGGAACCACTTTGGATGGGTTCCAGTTAAGAGTGTATTGGAGGGCATGGTTCTGGGAGTTATCATGTTAGAAAGATTTATACTGGTCTTCTGGGGGAGGGGACCTGAAGCACCATGGGTAAGGCAGGCCAGGTTGAAGGGGGTTGATCCACCAAAGTGAGGGTGGGGTGCAGTGGAAAGTTAGGTAGTGAGTGTTGGTGCTGTGGTGATTCTTGCAGGGAGCTGTGTGTTTATACTGTGGAGCAGGGGAGAGAAATTGTACCCACTAGTTCCTTTGTTCCCAGATGAGTTTGCCTGTGATCTGTGTCCCTCTAGGACATGCTCTTGACATTAGGAAACAACTTTTTCCCTTCTGTATGCCCCAGGTGTTTTTCAGACTACTGCTTCTATGCTCCGTTTCCTTGGTGCTGTTATGTTGTGTTGTCTTTTTAAGGGTGAAGGACTCTGACTGAGCCACCCAGGTGCCCAGTCGGAGTCCCCCATATATTTTTTTAAAAAATACTTCTACAAGTGGGGTTTTAGACTTTCAGTTACCTATGTTTTATAATGCATGTTTAGAAGCTCCAACTTACCAGACAATCTCTCACTTTCTGAGAATGACAATCTCTGAATATCATCTTAAATTACAAAATAAAACCTATAAATAAAACCTATAATTACAATTATAAATTACAAAAAAACCTATAAATTACAGAGCATTAAGTTCACAACTTTTTAAAAAAGAAGTCCTCTTATTTGAAAATGAGCAGACAGATTAATGTATGGTATCAGGAATCCATTTGTCTGCAAATAAGAGAAACACAAACAAGTTGACTGAATAGATAACAAAAAGCTTGGGTGGGAAAGGGGGGCAGATATCTAGGCTGTCACCACAGCTCCGCAAAGCCATTAGGAGCCCAGACTTCTTTGCATGGCTCCATTCTCTCACCCTCTGTGTGCCCACCTCTGCCTGGCATGCGATGTCCTATGGATACAAGGTAGATGCTGCCTTTTAGTGCCTCTCAGCAACATTCTGGCAGCAGTCAGGAAGAAGAGAAAAGGCAAAGGCTACCTTGTTTATAATCCAGGCAAGAATATCTTCCTCAGGGTCTTCCCTCTCCATCTTATTGGCCTGAACTGAGTGGAGTGGTCATCCTTAGCAGCCAGGGATGGGAGACTGGATAGCTTGAATTGCTCTGTTAATAGGGAGAATGTGGGAATGGGGACAGAACAGGCAGTTAGCAGGGGCTGTTGAACTTAGAATTAAAACAAAGTTACTTCTATAATTTAAAGCTTCATATGTACATACTTATTTGACCAGTGCATGAGTAACCTTTTCCATTTTATTTATAATTGACTGCTGTTATGTCCCACCTTCCCCCATAAAGAGAGCTAGCTTAGAGCCCTTCTCAGCTCTGTTCTTACAGCTTTCTCTATTTGACACCTGGATATTTATCCTTTTTCTCTTTTTAAGTAAAAGGATCTTTGGTTATTTTTAAAATAAAATGAGGACTCTTGGTTAATTCATGGGGTAAGAAGGAAGATGTAAACAGGCCTAATTAAGGAAATGCTGGAAGCCTTAATACACAAACTCAAGTGTATGGAATGATTAATAGATCATGAAATGTTAACTTTCCCGGCTTTGTTCTATCTTTTAATTCCTTTTGAATTTGCTCATGTAAAATCCAAAGAAGGTGTTCTGGAGCAGTGGGCAGCCCTCCCTCCAGTGGCCCATCTCCTGGTTCTGCCATCGTCCACTTCAGCTTCCAAGGATGCACATTGATGTGTATCTGATGGTATGATGGCAGAAGGGGAAGAGCTCAGAGGACTGTTCACAGCAGGTTTATAAGAGCCAGGCTTGGAGGGGCTGGCATTACTTCTGTGTACATGCCATTGGCTAGAACTTCATCACAGGACCACACTGACTGTCGTCCTCTGGAGAGGAAGGGGTTTTGGGAACTGCTTTCCAGGAAGAGGAAGAGGTTTGGGAAACAAGTAGTTGGTTGCTGCCTCACAGTTAATTAGACTGTTCAATAATTACTAGGATCTTCCGGAAAACCCTGGTTGTGTTTGGCAGTTATGGTTTTTGAGGCTATATTTCACTCCTCCATCACTTGGCTGCAGAAATACCACAACAAAAACAATTTCTAAATTAAATTCTAGTGAATGTATAAGAAGTTAACACTCACTTGAGCTGTGCTTGTACATAAGGAAGGCCTCCTCCTTAACAACTGCTGTGAGTGCTTTAAAGGGCAGATTCACTTCAGTGAAGACCCAAAGGACATCTTGGCTCCTTCCATCATTTGGCTATTGTAAACATTGCTGCTATGAACATTAGGGTGCATGTGCCCCTTCTTTTCACTACATCTGTATCTTTGGGGTAACTACCCAGTAGGAATAGTGCAATTGCAGGGTCTTACTATAGATTCATTTTTAATTTCTTAAGGAATCTCCACACTGTTTTCCAAGTGGTACACCAACTTGCATTCCCACCAACAGTGTAAGAGTGTTCCCCTTTCTCCACATCCTCTCCAACACTTGTTTCCTGTTTTGTTAATTTTTGCCATTCTGACTGGTGTAAGGTGGTACCTGAATGTGGTTTTAATTTGAGTCTCCCTGGTGATTAATGATGATGAACATTTTTTCATGTGTCTCTTAGCCATTTGAATGTCTTCTTTGGAGAAGTGTCTGTTCATGTCTTCTGCCCATTTTTTGACATGATTATCTGTTTTTCGGGTGTTGAGTTTGAGAAGTTCTTTATAGATCTTGGATATCAGCCCTTTGTCTGTAGTGTTGTTTGCGAATATCTTCTTCCATTCTGTGGGTTGCCTCTTTGTTTTGTTGACTGTTCCTTTGCTGTGCAGAAGCTTTTTATCTTGATGAAGTCCCAAAGTTCATTTTTGCCTTTGTTTCCCTTGCCTTTGGAGATGTGTCTTGAAAGAAATTACGGCGGCTGATGTCGAAGAGGTTACAGTCTCTAGGATTTTGATAGATTCCTGCTTCATGTGGAGGCCTTTCATCCATTTTGCGTTTATCTTTGTGTATGGTATAAGAGAATGGTCCAGTTTCATTTTTCTGCATGTGGCGCTCCAATTTTCCCAGCACTGTTTATTGAAGAGACTGTATTTTTTCCATTGAATATTCTTAGTATTAATGTGAACTGCAGGCACAAAAGGTTTGACCTAGTGAACTTGACAGCTCCTGTCCTGCTATTTTTATTCGTCTCTGTTTAAGAGACCCCATTCCCACTCCTGTTCCTTCCTTCCTCACACAGGCAAGCTGTCTCATGTGTAAATGTGTGTTATCTGTGTGTGTCCTTGAAAGCATGTATAGTTCTGTGTGCATCTGTTTTTTCTATTTATTCTGTTGGGTTAGAGATCTCATTCTGTTACTCAATATTTTCTCTGCCTTTTCACTATTCTTACATGAACTCCTTATATTGCTATGTGTCTTAAATTGGGTTTCCCAGGCATGAACTGTGAGATAGAGATTAGCATGAAGAAAGTTTACTGGGAATGTTCTGTGTTCCAGGGTCAACCCCTTGGAGGGAGGGAAGGAAGGAGGGACTGGGCAGAGGGAGGACTTGCTCTGGGGTAGAGATCTCAGTAATCTTGTGGGAAGCTCTGGAGCTGGGCTAGTCTAGTAGAGATGTCTTGACTTAGGCAAGGGGCCTGGCCTCAAGCCATCAACCTGTTATTGAATGTGGGCTGCCTTGGAAGTGCAGCGCTGGTGGACTGGGGTGGGAGGCTGCTTTGGCTCAGGACAGTTTTCCAAGAGGGACTCAGATAAGAGAATCAGTGGTCAGCACCTCTAGGAGCTGGAGGAATGAGTGCCTCTATGCTGAGAGATGAGGGACACAGAGTCTGGGGAACACACATGTTATCTGTTGCTCAACACTTGAGTCCAGTGTGCTATTTCCCACCTTGCTTCACATCCTGTCTTGCTTTCTCCTATCTTCAGACAGTCTTAGCTCCCTGATTCCACAAAGGATGTTACACCCAACACCCCCATTTCCCATGTGGATCTGAGAGAACCTCTCTGAGGATTGTGGGCAGGTAATTCTGGGGCATGAGCAGTAGTGCTGGCTCACTATCCAGAGCACTGTCCCTGCCTGTGTTCCCACCAGTGGTGCATGACTTTTTCTCAACTCCACCAACTGTTGGTATGATCCAGCTCTCTAAATTTTGCCAATCTGATGGGCCTATGAGTCTGATTTTGGTTTAAATTTGCATTTTTATCATTGCTAAATATATATTCTGTGTGTGTGTGTGTGTGTGTGTGTGTGTGTGTGTGTGTACAGTGTCTTTATTCATTTATCTGTTGATGGACACTTGGGCTGCTTCCATATTTTTTTTATATTGTAAATAATGCTGCTGTAAACACAGGGGTAGATAGACCCCTTTGAATTAGTATTTTTGTATTTTTTTGGGATGGGAGGCTAAATACTCAGCAATGTGATTACTGGATCATAAGGTAGTTTTATTTTTAATTTTTTGAGGAACCTCCACACTATTTTCCACAGTGGTTGCTTCAGTTGGCCTTCCCACAAATAGTGCAACATCCTTGCCAACACTTGTTTCTTGTGTTAATTTTAGCCATTCTGACAGGTGTGAGGTGGTATCTCATTGTGATATTGATTTGCATTTCCCTGATGCCTAGTGATGTTGAGGGTTTTTTCATGTGTCTGTTGGCCATTTGTGTGACTTCTTTAGAGAAATATCTGTTCATGTCTTCTGCCCATTTTTAAATTGGATTATTTGTTTTTTAGGGTGTTGAATTATCTAAGTTCTTTGTGTATTTTGGATACTCTTTTTTTTTTTTAAAGATTTTGTATATTTATTTGACAGAGAGAGAGAGAGAGACAGCGAGAGAGAGAGCACAAGCAGGGGGAGTGGGAGAGGGAGAAGCAGACTCTCCACTGAGCAGGGAGCCTGATGTGGGGCTCGATCCCAGGACCCCAAGATCATGACCTGAGCTGAAGGCAGACACTTAACGACTGAGCCACCCAGGCTCCCCTGGATACTAACTCTTTATCAGCTATGTCATTTGCAAATATCTTCTCCCATACAATATGTTGCCTCTTAGCTCTGCTGATTGTTTCCTTCACTGTGCAGAAGCTTTTTATTTTGGTGTAGTCCCGATAGTTTATTTTTTCTTATGTTTTCCTTGCCTCACAGATGACATATGTAGAAAAATGTTGCTGTGGCCAGTGTCCGAGACATGTCTGCTTATGCTCTTCTCTAGGATTTTTATGGTTTCTGGTCTCACATTTTAGGCTGTAAATCCATGTTGTTTATTTTTGTGTATGGTTTAAGAAAGTAGTTCAGTTTAATTCTTTTGCAAGTAGCTATCTAATTTTCCAACACCATTTGTTGAAGATACAGTCTTTTTTCCATTAGATATTCTTGCCTCCTTTGTTAAAAGATTAATTGACCATGTAACTGTGGGTTTATTTCTGGGCTCTCTATTCTGTTCCATTGATGGATATGTCTGTCTTTGTGCCAGTACCGTACTGCTTTGGTTACTACAGCTTTGTAGTATAATTTGAAGCCTGGGACTATGATACCTCCAGCTACACTTTTCTTTTTCAAAGTTGCTTTGGCTATTTGGGGTCGATCATGGTATCATACAAATTTTAGGATTGTTTGTTTTAGTTCTATGAAAAATGATATTGGTATTGTGATGGAGATTATAATAAATGTGTAGATTGTTTTGGGTAGTATAGACATTTTAATAATATTTGTTCTTCTGGTCCATGAGCATGAAATATGAAATGTTTTTCCCTTTGTTTGTGTCATCTTCATTTCTGTCATTAATGCTTTCTATTTTTCAGAGTGCAGGTCTTTCACCTCTCTGGTTAGGTTTATTCATAGCTATCTCATTAGTTTTGGTGCAACTATAAATGGGATTGTTTTTTTTAATTTTTTCTCCTGCTGCTTTTTTTTCCTGCTTTGTTATTAGTATATAGGAATGCAATGGATTTCTTTTTTTTTAAGATTTTATTTATTTATTTGACAGACAGAGATCACAAGTAGGCAGAGAGGCAGGCAGAGAGAGAGGAGAAAGCAGGCTCCCTGCTGAGCAGAGAACCTGATGTGGGGCTCGATCCCAGAACCCTGGGATCATGACCTGAGCCGAAGGCAGAGGCTTTAACGCACTGAGCCACTCAGGCGCCCCTGCAATGGATTTCTGTACGTTCATTTTGTATCCTGTGACTTTGGTGAATTCATTTATCACTTCTAGTAGCTTTTTTGTGGACTCTGTATGGTTTTGTAGATATAGTATATCTGCAAATAGTGAAAGTTTTACTTCTTCCTTAATTTAGGTACCTTTTATTTCTTTTAGTTGTCTAATTATTGTGGCTAGGATTTCCACTACTATGGTTGAGTAAGTGGTGAGAATGGATATTCTTGTCTTGTTTCTGATGGAAAAGCTCTGTTTTTCCTCACTGAGTATATGACCTGTGGGTTTCCTGTATTACGTTGAGATATGTTACCTCTGAGTGTACTTTTTTTGAGGGTTTTTATCATGAATGGATGTTGTACTTTGTACAATGCTCTTTCTGCATCTATTGAAATGATCGTGTGGTTTTTATCCTTCTTGTTCATGTGATATATCACATTAATTGATTTGTGAATGTTGAACAACCTTATATCCTAAAATGCCACTTGATTGGAGTAAATGGTTTCTTTAATGTATTGTTAGATTCAGTGATTCCATTTGTTAGTATTTTGTTGAGGATTTTGCATATGTGTTCATCAGAGTTACTGGTCTGTATTTCCCTTTTTTTGTGATATCTTCACCTGGTTTTGGTACCAGGGTTATGGTGTTCTCATAGAATGAATTTGGAGTTTTCCTTCCTCTTCTATTTTTTTGGAGTAGTTTGAGAAGAATAGGTACTAACTATTCTTTTTTTTTTTTTTAAAGATTTTATTTATTTATTGGACAGAGAGCTCACAAGTAGGCAGAGAGAGAGGAGGAAGCAAGCTCCCCGCCGAGCAGAGAGCCCGACGCAGGGCTCGATCCCAGCACCCTGGGATCACGACCCAAGCCGAAGGCAGAGGCTTAACCCACTGAGCCACCCAGGTGCCCCGGTACTAACTATTCTTTAAGTGTTTGATAGAATTTGCCTGTGAAGGCATCTGGTCCTGGACATTTGTTTGTTGAGCGTTTTTTTTTACTACTGATACAGTTTCATTGCTGGAATTAGCATGTTCAAATTTTATATCTCTTCCTGCTTCAGTTTTGGGATGTTACATGTTTCTGGGAATTTATCCATTTCTTCTAAGTTGTCTAATTTCTTGTCATATAGTTTTCATAATAATTCTGTTGTAATTGTATATCTGTGGTGTTGATTGTTACTTCTCTCTCATTTGTGATTTTGTTTGAGTTCCTTTGCTTTCAATGAATCTGGCTAGAGGTTTATTGATCTTAAAAAAAAAAAAAGCTTTTGTTGATCTTAAAAAAAAAAAAAAAGCTCCTGGTTTCATTGATCTGTTCGTGTGTGTGTGTATGTGTGTGTGTGTTTTAGTTTCTTTATCATTTATTTCTGTTCTAATTATTATTTACTTCTGCTAGTTTTGGGTTTTGTTTGTTCTTTTTCTAACTCCTTTAGGTTTAAGGTTTGAGATTTTTCTTGCTTCTTGAGGTAGGCCTGTATTGCTGTAAACTTCCCTTTCGAACCACTTTTTGATGCATCCCAAAGGTTTTGGACCATTGTGTTTTCATTTGTTTCCATGTAATGTTTATTTATTTTTTGATTTCTTGCTTAACCCATTCATTATTTAGTAGCATGATATTTAACCTCCATGTATTTGTGGCATTTCCACCTTTTTTCTTGTGGTTGATTTCTCATTTCATAAAGTTGTGGTCAGAAAAGATGCATGATATGACTTCGATCTTTTTGAATTTGTTGAGGCTTGTTTTATGCCTAATATGTGATAAATTCTGGAGAATGTTCCATGCACACTTAAAGTCAGTTATGTCATCTGCTCTAGAAAGTAGTGGCTTGGGGCGCCTGTGTGGCTCAGTGGGTTAAAGCCTCTGCCTTTGGCTCAGGTCATGATCCCAGCATCCTGGGATCGAGCCCCACGTGGGGCTGTCCACTCAGCAGGGAGCCTGCTTCCTCCACCTCTCTCTCTGCCTGCCTCTCTGCCTACTTGTGATCTCTGCCTGTCAATAATAAAAAATAAATAAATAAATAAATAAAATCTTTTTTAAAAAATAAATAAATAAAATCTTTAAAAAAAAAAGAAAAAGTAGTGGCTTTATGAAGAAGAGGCCCTGTGCCCTCCAGTGCTTTGTCCCCTGTTCACCAGAACCTGGCACCTCAGGGGAGCCTCCTGGGAGTGTTGCTTGTAACCTGCTGTTGTGTATAAGTTACTTTCTTTCAGTCTAGATGTCTGCACTGACTCTCTGCCTGTTGTGGACTGTGCTTGTTCTCTGTGCTGCTAATGAGACCCATGCAGGCTGACTCCGAAGGGGCATGACTGCAGGAGAGCTTGGGAGTGGTATGGTGATGTTAACAGAATTCGCACCAAGATGCTAGTCCAAGGCTGGATCTTTGGGGCGGGGGGTGGGGGGCAGCAGTTGGAGGTACAGAGGACATTGGCAGCTGTAGGAGGCGTGGCTTGCAGCGGTGCCTGCGTGCAGTGCCTGGGCAGGGTGCATGCTGAGTGTTAGCAAAATTTTCAGTGAGCTCACTGCTGAGGCCAAAGGCTTGGAGTGGGTGAGTCCCCAGGAGAATACATGGGTAGAGCATGTTGCTAGGAGGTTAGATAGCAAGTACCTCTGCAGCACTGCCTCCCAGAGGTGGCCCTGTGTTTATGCTGGGGCTGGGGGAGGAAAATGGTGCCTGTCAGCTTCTTTATTCCCACAACATGCTCTAAAATTGGAGCAAACAGAACTTCCTTCCATCTGCCCCAGGTGACATGCGAACAGTTGGCAGTTGCCTCTGTGTTGTCTCTCCTTGGGCTGTTGTCTCTTTAAGGGTCGGAACCAGCTAGCCTGCTGAGTGCTGAGTCAGCTGATTTTTCAAGTCTGGGCTGCAAGTCCCACTGTTCTACAAAACTACGAAATTCAGCCCATCTGGTTTTCAAAGCAAGTTGTTACAGGGATTTGTCTTCTTCATGTGGGCTCTCTGGTGCTTTCCCCTTTCTGTGCTCACAGCTCCCTCCCTCCTATGGGCAGCTCTTGATTACATTTTGCCCTTTGCAACCTATCAGATGCAGCTCTTCTCTATGTCTGGTTGTGGAGTTTATTCTGCTAGTCTTCAGGTCACTCTCTGGTTTATTTACGTGGATATGAGTGATATCTAGTTGTAAATGTGGGACGGGGTGAGCTCAGGGTCCTCCTAGTCTGCCATCTTCCTAAGCTCCAGCCCACAGTTCTGAAACTATTACTTAAGTAATTTTCTCAGCCAGAATTGGATATTCTCTGATGTACCTCATTGATGCCCCCTTTATCCTTGAGCCTAGACATCCTGTTTTGTTTCTTTTTAAATGAAAAGTTGAAAATATGGCAAAAAAAGCATGCTGGCCATACATACAGGTTGTCCATCTCTGCAAAGCCCTGTCAGAGTTTCCTGGCAGTGAGAGGCTGTTCCACTGACCTTCTGTCAAACACAGGCTAAGTCAGGGGCACCTTATGTCAGAAGAAGCATGCTTCAAGTTATGGTTTGGTCAAAACCTATTAGAACTAGGCTTTTATGATAGCCTTCTGGTTATTGTTGAGAGATAGAGATTGCGTCAGAGGGCCTTTTTAATCTAAGTGCTCTCCTACCAAACGGCCGAGTTGACGTATTTTTATAAAGTGAAAAGTTACTTTATCATTTATTAACCGAAGGAAAGTACACAACGTCATTTTTCACGTTTTTAAATGTGTCCGAGAAGACTTGTAGCTGTCCATCACCAGCACTGCAGCAGATAAGTAGCTGCATTTTTCATAAAGCAGCCTTCTCTCTGGGGTCACTTCTCACTTCCTACAGCCTTACTCCATGCTTTGTGAAGTGTGATGACCATGTAGACAAACTCTGGATTGCAGAATTCTACACGGGAAGGACTGTTCTATATAGGTTATGGCCAACTCATTAACAGTACCTTGCCATAGGCATCACTTTGCCTTAAGGTCATGGAACTCTCTTGGTGGATTTGGGGCAGGGGAGTAGCACAAATTTGATCAACAAAATCTGAGCCCATTTGTACTGATCTCCATCAGGTGGGAATCCTGGCTGAGACACTGTTTTAGGAGTTTGAATCATAGGAAGAGATTTGGAATGTAAGTTGTAGGGGAAGAAATGGAGAAAGGAAAGCAAGGTGGGGATCCTTCCAGATCTGTAGCCCATATCTATACTCATATCATGGTTCATTTTTGCTAGAGAGGGTACTGCTGTGGGAGGTGTTTGTCTAAGTTTAGATTTTCTAGTTTTCTCAGTGATCCTGTTCCTAAATACCTCCTGCTTTCAACTATCTACGGGTGACCTTCTCATCTGCAGCTAAGAAGCTTTACTGATACACTTCCCCTTTCTCTGTCTTCTCTCATTTGATCACTTTAGGGAACTTTGGCCTTCCTATATAATAGCAATCCACCCTATGTGATAGATGTGCCTAGCTCCAGAGAGGCTTCCTTTGCAGAGCTCATAACAAGTGCAATTACAGACTTATTTGTGGGGTTATTTAAAAATTACTTCTGTAATTTTAATCTGTCTTCCAGGGGCTACGTTCAGTGAAAGTAGGATGCTGGGGCTGCTGGTGTCTTCAGTGCCTAGCACAGCATTTGGCACAGCAAGCACTGAGTAAGGAGTTTTGGAACATCTTTGGACAATGAATAAGTGAATAAATGAAGACTTAAGTTTCTCCATATCTCCAGGATTGTCATAGATTCCAGGACATAAGTCAACAGAGACCATGGGGATGTCTTTCGGGTATTACTGCTCTGGGAGAGGAGACCTATTTGTCCATGTCTCTGAGAGTCTGTTTCTAAATAGTTTGCTTTTCTGCTAGTTTTTAGACTCTCTCTGGCTTATATTTTTTAAACACTAATTTTATTTTTGGAACCATAGCTGTCTAACCAGGACTTCTCAGTTCCTATCTGGTGTGTGCTTTGGGACTGGTTGTAGCCCAAGGTGCTAAAAAGGAAAACTGCATTTGTCACTGGGCTTTGGCACCTGCATGCTCTGCCTTTTCAGAGGCAACATTTCACTCTTCAAGGCTGGTTATTCCCTAGCAATATGGGCAGACACTTTGTTCAGCAGCAGTAGGCACTGTATTCAGAATATGACATCTGTGAAGGTATCTGGGCTCTGTCACTCACCTGCAGGGTGACCTTGATGAGACCTAATCTCTCCAAACTCAGTTCCTTCATTTATAAAATGGGGATAAGGATGCTTGCCACATGGGATCTCTGGAAGGATTGCATTAGAAAATACTGGGGAAGTGCCTGATCCAAAATAATGGCTCAGTACATCTTTGTACCTCCCTCTGCTTTTCCCCTTCACCCTCTTTCTGCGAATGCCTATACTGAGATTCAAGAGAAAGCCATCCATGGGGAACATTGTCCAGGCTAGACCTCAGAACCATTGAATGAATTAATGAGTGAGTGCATGAGGAAGGACTGAATGAACGAGAGTATGATCCCATTATATGTTGCTAGGGGATGTTGGAAAAATAGTGGTCATAGCTGCAATGGTAATTATTTAGTTAATGCCTAAAGGGCTGGCCATTGCGGCAGACACTTTACAGAAATTACCTGACTTAATTATCATAAGATCCTTTAAGAGAGGTACCATTATTACCATTTTATAAACAAGGAAAGGAAAGCTCAGGGAGATTGCCACATGGTAATGGTGTCATGACTAGTAAGTGGTTTCAGAAAGGTAAATTCATGAAAATAGAAGACCATAGATACGTATGTGTGCATAGGTATATTTGCAGCTAAATGTATGTGTGTGTGGTATTTCTCTAAGTCTCAAGAAAACAGTAGGCACTCATGACATGATGACGCAATTATTAAATGATTGTAAATGTTTCTGGCTATTAGAAAGGTAAAGACAAAGTGAAGGGTGGAATAGGAGTAATGGTTTGAAACTGCGGCCTTGAGGAAGGGAAGTCAGGGTCAGTTCATAGCTTCTGGTCTGCCTTCCTGTTGTGTAGGGAAAAGAGAACCAGCTGAGGGCTCTGAGTGTAGTCAGAAGGTAGTGCTCACAGGTCCTGGAAGCCAAGGCTCTGAGGCTTGTGTGCAGAGTGTCCTGGTGACAACCATAGACACATATGGAAATCCCTTCAGAGAAGTCTTACCTAGGATGAAATTAATTGTTGGGGGTCTCCTGGGTGACTCAATGTGTTAAGCCTCTGCCTTCAGTTCAGGTCATGATCTCAGGGTCCTGGGATTGAGCCCTGCATTGGGCTCTCTGCTTGGCAGGAAGCCTGCTTCCCTCTCTATGCCTGTCTCTCTGCCTACTTGTGATCTCTCTCTGTCAAATAAATAAAATCTTAAAAAAGAAAAAGAAATTAATTGTTGGTTCAGGAGGGTTTCCCAATCAGGCACTAACAAAGGGAAGAACTCTGTATGTACCTCAGCTTCAGGCTCTCATCTCAGATAAAGATACCTTATGAAGTAAAGGGTTCCATAGTCAAACTGGCTTAAGAAATATATGTAGTACAGGAGCACCGGGGTTGTGCGGTCGGTTGAGAGTCCGATTCTTGGTTTTAGCTCAGGTGATGATCTCAGGGTTGTGAGATGGAGCCCTGCTTTGGGCTTTGTGTTTGGGGTTGTGTCTCCTTGAAATTCTCTGTTTCCTTCACCCCTGCCCCTCCCAATCATACTCACTCACATTCTCTCTCCCTGTAAAATAAATAAATCAATCTTAAAAAAAAAAAAAGAAATATATGTAGTACCAATTATTAAGTGTGTATACATATATATGTATATTTTGATAGTGTGTAATAATTATAAGCTTGAAATTTAACTGTGCATAATACATAATTATAGTATATAATTATATTATATACTCTTACTATATACTATATTGATTACATATTTACATATAATATATATTAGGGCTTGTTAAGAACTCTCTTGGAAGAAAAAAACATCAGAAAATCAGGCGATATTGGAAGCTGTTCTTGCAGTGACACCACTGGCTAGAGCAAAGAGGCAGCTTCCACTCTGGACCTGGCATGCATTTTTCTCTTCACTAGAGGCCCCATCTGTCCTCACGCTACCTGCCTTACCTCCTCAGGCATGTGACTTTGGCTTAGAACACCACATCTTGTGACCTTTTCTTCTCCCCCCTCCATTCAGGGCACTTCACAGTCCCTCCAAACATTCTCTGGAGGTGTAGAGGATGGTAGGGTCCCATTCCACTGGGAAAATCAAGGATGGCAGCACTGACAAATAACTTAGAGGCTTGGGAGTGGGAGTTCCTGTTAGGGATAAGGTTTCCGTGGTCTGAGATCTGGGAGGAGGAATGGCATTCCAGGTAGCAGAAGCCACAGGAGCAACAGCATGGAAGTGGGAACGCTCGCCTTGTGTTTGGGAACACTAAGACATGGAACTCATGCTGGGGGACTGGGAGATAGGAGGATGAGAACATAGGGGGAGCCAGGACATTGAGGACTTGGACTTGAGGCTTAATTTAGTTCAGCTTAATTAATTCTCTCTGAGCCCTTTCTATCCTGGGCTCTGCACTAGAATATGAACATGGGTATGATTGAGATGAAACCTCTGCCTGAGACTTATATTCATAGTTTGGTAGTTTACAAGCTGGTTTTTGTTGGTGTTTATGAGTTTTTGCATTGGACCCTCCATCAGGTTAATTCAGCATGAAGGCCTGTACTCGGGCCTGATAAACTAGGACTCTTTCAGTTTAAAGAATGGAGCTCACTTATCCCCAGAGATGAGGGGCTCCTAGAACTCCAGGGGCTTGTGAGGAAAGGGTAGGTTCCCAGAAGTCTCTGTAGCCTGTCAGCCTAGGAGGCACCTCCAGGGAGCTGCAGCAGTGTGGTCTCAGGGCTCAGCGGCTGAGGAAGGAAGCTGGCAGCACAGGGCAGCAATGCTGGGGGAGGAGGAGACACATTTGAAATAGATGAGTGGCAGTAGGCAAGAAAGAAGATGAGGAATCTATTAGACACCAGAACACGGGCAGGTTGCTTTGTGAAAAAGGGAGCAGGGAGGTCAGGGCTCTGGGAGTGAGCTGCTACACTGGGCTCCAGGGAAGCCCAGGGACGGGGCATGAGGGGTGGTGTGTGTTTGACTGTGTGTGTGACCAAAGTGAAGATGGAAGGACAAACAGACAAAGCTCTCTAGGCTCCTTGCTGGCTCTCTGAGATGTAAATATAACAACACAGTTTGGTGCGATAAACAGGCTGTCTTAACATCAGGCAGAACTCCTCTTAGGATGTGAATGATCTGTATTTGGGAGAAGATCCTGGTGAACTGCTTGGGGCAGAAGGACAGGCAGGACACCAGGGACTGAGGAAAAGATGACAAAGCTGCTCCTCAAAGAGAAAGAGAAAGGAAGTTGTCTCTTACATCTAAGGAGGGAGGAGATCAGGGAGAGGACCATGAAGAGGGGGCAGGCAGGCAGATGGCAGCTGGCTGGGGGAGGGTAGCCCGAGGGGGTTGAGCAAATGACGGTGCCTTTTGTGATATGCGCTCATTTCTGTGTCACATGCAGCGTGGCTCCTCTTCACCACCCCAACACTGCTAAGAAAACTGTTTTTTGAGTTTTTCCTCCTTCTCTCTGACCAAAGGGTAGGCCTCAGTCCTGGGTCAGGTCAGTATGAAACAGGAGGGAGATCCAGCTGTAACTGGAACTCACAGAGCCCAGGGACTGCTCTGGGTCTCCACCAGATCTAGTTGGGGAGGGGGACCCATCCTCGGGGGGCTGCAGGGGCAAGGTGGAACCTGGGTGTGAGGAAAGGTCAGCATGGAGGAGGAGGAAAGAACAGGCTAGGAGAGAGACCAAGCTGGGCTCAGTCCCACCTGCCCCCTGGCAATGCCCATAGAGCCTCCGAATCTCCCCCCTTATGTTACTAGTGAGAACTGCCTGCTTCCAGAATTAAGGCCAGACCCGTAGGGCTCCAGCACTTTGCAGGCTCTAAGTACATGAGGCTTGTCTTTGGACTGGTCTCCAGTAGAAGGCTGCTGTGTTGTGTTCTGGGTATAGAACCGCGTGCCCCAGTGGAGGCCTGATGGGGGCCAGCTTGCCATGTCACCACCCGGTCTGTCGCACACCCCTCTCCGTTGCACACAAGGATTTAGGATGGAGCTCCAGAGAATGTTGACCCAGCTAAGCAGTTCTCGGCACCTCGCCTCATCCGTCTGCAGGATAAAAACTCTCAGAGGTCATCTTTACTGTGAAATTCTAAAATCATATTTATTCTCCAATTCACAGAAAGTGTCGTAACGACCACCAGCATGAATCAGTTTGTAGACATTTACAAGTCAAGGCTGAAAATAAATATCTGTCTGTGTCGAATAGGCATTTAACAAATTACTTGGAAACTGCAAGAATCTTAATTGTTAGAAATTTAAGGTTTGTGACTCAAACATGGGTAAAATCACAGTCGTGGAAAGAAGCCCAACAGATTCCTGTGGTGGTTCTTACTTTCTTCCTATATCTTTATATACATGGAGATTCTCAGCGTCCTTCCCTCTGCATCAGCCCGGAGAGGGCAGGACAGGGGTTCAATGAGGAGAGGGGCTGAGAGGTGTGGGGAGGGGAGGGGGCATTTTCTCTGATATCTTTGACTGGGCAACCTCATTCATGGAGGAAGATGACACCGTGCTCTCCTGAAATGAAATTATATAAATGCATACAGTCCTTCTAATGAGACGCTCCAAAGTTTGCATTGTTTCACATCATACACAATAGTGCATTTAGCAAATCAACACATTATCTAGATGGACATTATTCATCTGTTGGAGGCAGCTGGGAGAACTCAGAAGTCTGACATGCATCAGGCACACAGTGGCTCACCCCTTCAGGTGGCCTCTCTAGATACGGATGATGGGAAGCGCTGAGAGAAGAAATCACTAGATGCCTTAGACTGGCTGAGCCTAGAATTGTTACATTTAGTTCTCAAATTGTGCCTGAAGTTAGCAACATACCACAGCATTGCACCAAGTGGCTAGGAAATGGCAAATGTAATAGGAGGGGAGCCCCCAGCCCTGTCCCTTGTAGAAATAGCTTGTTAGGTGTTATGCAGATAAGGTCTAAGTGATACAGACAGACTCTATGCTGCATCCTGTCTTAAGTGATACAGACAGACCCACTATGTGTAGCATCCTGGCAAGAGCCTGCAGCCGGCTGGACATTGCTCTGAATCTGTCAGTTCAGGAAGTCCTCTCCTCATCTGTGTTGTGATGATCTAGGAGGGAGATATGGCTGACCTGCTTCCCTATGGCTCATTTAATTTGATTTATCGGTGAGTACTGAATCTTTATCATGTAGTGACAAGCTGGACCTTCCATTTCCCACTGCTTACTAAATTCCTACTATGTGCCAGGCACCATTCCCAGTGCTCTGAGAGCTAAAAGTAAATGAGGACAATAAGAAAAAGTGTAACATCCAAACCTGCCCTTCTAAGGAGTTGAAAATGTGTTGGGATCATTGACATCTTTCTATCTTACTTACTTCTGTATTTTATGTGTGTATATATATATAAATATGTATATATTTATATATACACACAGAAATATATATATATGCATATGACACACATCGATCTCTGTCCTTAGCCTACTGTCCCTGATAACTTATATTTAATGCATGAACTAATTCTCCAAACGAGTGCCCCACCAAGTCATTCTAAATCTTAACCTTACTGACATTTATAATGCCCATGACAATAACACAACACACCTAACTCTAATACCTACAGATTTCCTTAAAAACAACCAACTTCTATGTGCAGTTTCTTTTCTAAAATCACCAGCTGGTTTTCTTCAATTTCCTTCCACATTGTCCAGCTGAGGCCACCAACAACTTTCTTGGAAGCCACCAAGGTCAGGATGGAAGCAATCAGGTGGATTGATCCATCATGACATGTTCAATTAAGAAGGAAATCACCTTTGAACAGGTCGGACTTTGGAGGCATTGATAGGACTGCCTGTGGATCACATGGCCGGGCTTCCCCAGAGTTTGCTGAAACTTGGATACAACTCTTGAGTACAGAGCAATGCTCTGGCATCCCGGATGAGTGTGTTCCTGTTCTGTCACTTTTCCCCAGCCTCATCTGCTCCCTATGTAACTCTGCGTCTGCTTTCCTCTCCATCTCTCTTTCTTTGCCTTTTAAGTGTTCAGCCCTGGTATCAAGTCTAACTTTCTAATCTTCAGAAAGCATTTGCCTTATTTCCACCATTTGAAGTTTACAAGAGAAGATGTGTGTGGTCTCTTCTGAATCCTATACATTGGCCGCTCCTTTGCAGCTGACACAGGAGCTGCCTGGAGGGATAGACTTTTGTCCATCCTTTCCCAGGAGGGACAGACTTTTTTCTACAGGAGTGTGCATGCTTTATTCCTATCTGTAACTCACAAGCCCCCGTGGAGCCCTTTGTCACAGAGGCCCTAAAGAGCCCTTCCTAAGGACAGCTGACTCCTGGCCCTTCCCCTCCCTTTTTCACAGGGGCTGGACTCTAGCTGAGCCTTGTGGTTGGTTCTCTGCTCCTGCACATAGACACAGCCTGTGGGCTCCTTTCTCTGATAACTCTTTCTGCTGGGGAAAGAGCTCTTACCACAGTGTGTGTGAGTGAGTGTGTGTGCGTGTGTGAGCCGTTTCTATTCTGAAATGCTCAGAAAAGGGTTTGGGTAGCAGAGATGCATTTTCATTTCAGGATAAGCATGATCAAACGTTAAAGCCGGCACGTTTCTGTTGCCTGGGGTTAATGTACGCCATCTGTGTTGGCTCTCCTCACGTCTCTTGTCTTCTTTTCCTTTGTCTTTTGGGGGTTGAGCTTCACCGTGACAGGTCTCTACAGAAAATCTGTTAAAAGGGGCTGCAGAGCAGCACAGGAGTGTGGTCATGAACAGATTAGGACCCCTTCTCAGTCAGGATGCTGCCCAGGACCTAGAGGATGGAGCAAGTGGGCTTCCCAACTGCTCTGTGCTTAGGGGCACCTTTTATTGGTTATAGATAGGAAGGGGCTGTTCTCCATTAACCCATTCCTGTTCTTTTTCTCCCTGTCTATGTACTTCCACTCCTTTCTCTGATTTTATGAAGGATCACAACCTATATATTAAGAGAAAAGATGGTGAAGTCTTTTTCTATTGAAGCATCTTAATTTTTCACATCCTATCTATTTGCTGAGGTCAGGTGATCTCTGGTATTCGGTTTAATTGACCTTTCATCAAGCCCATGCTGTGGGCCAGGTGCTGTGCTAAGCACCCACAGTGCTGGGATAGGCAAGTGACTCTTCTTGCCTTGATGAAGGAGCTTGTGGCAGCAGATGTGGCAGGAGCACTGGGCCATACAGCCTCACACAGCCATGTTTTCTGGGGTCCCCAGGGTAAGGGTCAGGGTCCCCAGTGGGGGCCTGAGCACTGTGGTTCTAGTTCATTCCACAGACAGTTCTCATGGAGTGGGTCTCAGACTCTGGAGATGTAACACCTCCACAGTCCAGAGGCAGCAGCTCTGCTCTGCTGCTCAGAATGGGAGGGACCAGCTGATGTTGAGACACTGTTCTCCCCTGTTTCTGACAAATGCAAATGGCTGGTATGGCCTGCACAGTGACACACCTTGTGTGTCTCCCCTCTGTCTAGTCTTCCCAGTAAACACTCCTCATACTTCTCTCTTGGCCTGGTGTCCTGGCTGGATTGGAGCTCCTGACCATCTCTCACTGAACACAGATCTAAACTTGCCAATGAGAACAGAGCCCATCTTGCTCCCAGAACTACCCGAGGCCTCTTCACTCATGTCCTGCCATCCCATTCCTTGTCCTTTTGTCCCATGAGGGGCTTTGTAATAAGTGACTTAACTTCAGCAAAACAAAATTGTCTTAAGGTCTTGGGAGAGAGATGTTGCATCAGGGAATTTGCAAATAGAGGCCAGGCTGTAAAGAAGGTTCTTTTGGACCTAAGGGACATGAACATGAAGAAACTTTCCTCTCCCTTCTTGGGTCTGCTCTCTCCCACACTTCTCACAAACAACTGACAAACTCTACTGATTCTTTTTTAGCATAATCTAATGTGTTAGAGATGATTGTTCTTGATATGGTTACTTTGCTCTCAGGGGATTGGTTGGGCATTTAATCAGAAGACCTTTCCATAAACTGGGCTGGAGACATGGAGGTATCTTTTAGGGCATTTGGGGGAGAACTCAGCAAGGACAGGGCACGTAGGACCAGGAATATGCCCCTAATCAAGAGGGAACTGGGTTCTTAGGAACTGAACAGCAGGCATGAGCTCTCTAAGGCCATGTGTCTGGGTTCCCTTCCAGCCCACTCCACCTCGTCCTTCCATCCCAAGGCCCAGTGCCCCTGTTCTCTGACTCCCAGCAACCTTTATGTGAGGACAGATTCTATACCAGACGTAGGTGTAAGTGACTGATAGAATTCCAGGGAGTTTTTCCCAAAAGGCTGTAGACTTTTGCAGAGCTTAAGCCATGAATCAAAAATATAAGTCAGTAATTGGCAGACCTCAGGCCTCTGGGAGGTAGGGGAGAAGGGAACTGGTAGGGATTGGTACATGTGCAGGTCCTAGAGGTTCAAAGGCCAACATAGATTCTGCCTGTGGAGAATGCTGCAGGTTTGTTTTGGGTTTTTTTTTTTTTTTTCTACTTTCAGTAACATACAGAATGAGCTCCTGCCCTTCCAAGAAAAGCCATTCATTCTGTATCCAGTTTTGTGTTGGGATTGTGACGCTGCATGACCCCGTTGTATTACAGATGGAGCAGCCCTGCAGTAAAGCTGGCAATGTCCTTAGATGACCCCACTCCACTTTCTGGGGGCCCTGGCAGCTCCACAGCATAGATGCTGTATGGGGACCTGTTCTCCTGCTGATGTAGGGACACTGCTGCAGTTTAATCATTTCCCCGGAAATATGAACCTACAGGAGTCTCCTTATCAATGAGAATCTGGAAGGCGGCCTCCCTAGGGATGGGTAGCCTCACCACAGCCTTCTCTTAATCTTGAAAGAGGCCAAATGAGCAGGAGGTAACTCCTGCCCCAGGGGAGGAATGGAGTTGGTATTAGGCCCAAGGTTTCTTGAAATCACTACTTCAGGGAATATGGACTAGAGTCTGGAGGGCCCTGGAATGTTCATGGGGAGCTCTGCTTTCACCCCGCTCTCTTCTACATTAGTAATGGACTCTCTTATTCTATTAATCATCTCCTTCCCGAGCCAGTGAAAGTCATCCTCACCCTGTACACCAGTGGTTTTCAAACTTTAGAGTGCATCAGGATCAGAGAGCCTTAAAACATACACTGCTGTGCCCACCCCTGGTTTCTGATGTAGTAGCTCTTGGGTGGATCCCAAGAATTGGCCTTTCTTACTCATCCCCAGGTGCTGCTCTGGTCCAGGGATGTATCTTGAGAGCCTCTGATCTACAGTGTCCCGTGACCCCTTAGCAGGTCCTCCAAAGTCAGGCCCTTCTTCCCTCCTCCACTCTGACTTCAGGCCTCAGGGGTGTTCTTCACATCAGGCTTTTCATGTCTTTGGAACTTGGCACTTACCAGCCCCTGTACCTGGCTTACTTTCCATGTCTGACTGCCTGGAATTCATATTAAAGAACTTCCTTTTGTCTAATTTCACCGAATCTCAGCCATCAGCCATGTGATACCCACCTTGTAAGCAGGGTGACTGGCTTTCATCCATAAGTGATCTAGGTCAGGCTGGGGCAGAATTAGAAACATGTAGGGAAAGC
This sequence comes from Neogale vison, assembly GCF_020171115.1. Lineage (NCBI taxonomy): Eukaryota > Metazoa > Chordata > Mammalia > Carnivora > Mustelidae > Neogale > Neogale vison. The sequence goes on from NC_058096.1 coordinate 123,611,660, forward strand.
ATTGCCTGCTTGCCTAGAGCTCTCTTCCGTTGGCCTTGGCAGTGTGTGTGAGGGCTCCTAGAATCACACCAGCCTTCTAACTTAGGGAGGAGAACTGCCAAAGCAAGCTACCTCCCTCCCCAAAGTCCAAGTTTCTGTCTGTACCAGTCCCAACTGCTGTCAGACAGCCTCCAACACCATAAAGGAAGCATGCCAATAGCTCATGAGACTGGGAGACCTGTCTGGGCAGGGCCACACCTCATCCATCCACCATCCCCCTGTTTCTGGCACAGGGCCTGGCACACCATGGGCACTTAGGAAGGATTTGCTGAATTACATTGAACATAGCTGCAAACACAGAATCCCATCTGTTCACTGATGGCATCCAGGGAATGTTTGATTGCTTTCTGGGGTGCTGGGAGAGGTACCTTCTTGTGTCTCTTTGTGTCGTCTTGGGATAGAGTCAAGTTTGACTTCTAGTCCATAGCCCTTGTAAAGCCAACTCTCCTTTTTCAGAAAGAAAACTAGAGCAAGATTTATAAAGTAGGTACAGAATAAATGGATAAAATAAAATAAATAAAGGCAGGGCAGTGAAGGTGCTGGAGTAGACTTCAAAACTTTCATTGCTCATTTCCTTTGCCTACAGCTGGGCAGCGGAAAATGATTACATGAAAATTAAATTGTGCCAAGGGCTTTGGCTTGTCAGCCTCAATAAAAGTCTGATGCAGATAGAGGATCCTGTACCATCCGTAGCCCTCCAGAGTATTTTGCAGGGCCTTTGGGGATCCCCCAAAGGCTTGAGAATGAACTTAGTTGAAAATCATCTACTTTTCACTGGTAAATTCTTTCAAAGAATTAAACCCACTCCTTCACATTTTTTCTTGAAACTGATTTGGTTAATTTCATTGAAAGGATGGTTAAGAAAAAGTCCTCTTTTCTTCCTCTTGCTAATATTGAATCATAGAGCCACAAAGACTGCTAATTTTGAAATGTGCTGGGTAGGGCTTTCTTCTGATTATGTTGCTATTGATTCAAACAGTCAAAAGTCTTTAGGATCATTTTTAGAGCAATGGCATGAGCAGGACTGAAATGGAAATCAGTCCAAGATAATGAACACCCCTGCTTAGAAATCATTATGGGCTGAGTCATGCTGGGGGCACTGTGCCTGGGAGTTGGCCCTGAGCTCAAGGGGGTTAGCGCTGAGTGGTCAGTCAGCTCCTGTACCCAGGGCTTGGTGTTCTCGATAAATGCTTGCCTGTGTTCAAGTCAATTTGACCAGTTAACAGGTGTTTTTTGTTGTCATTTTCTCACTGGAACATGGACATTTAAAAGAGCGTAATTAAGGACTGTGGAGTTGTTTGTTGTTCATTTTGGAGGCAAAGAACCCCTGGGTAGTTGAAGGAAGGGTGTAAGCAATCTACTTCCCTTTGGTAAAGGGGAAGACTGCTTTCCTTGAACGTATGGTAGAGGTGACCCACAGGTTAAATCTGGCAGGCTGCAGGGTTTTGTATGACCCATGGGCTCAGAAGAGTTTTTCAGTTTTTAAATGGTCAAAAGTAAAAATCAAAAGAAAATTTCATGATGTGTGTAAGTAATATGGATTCAGATTTTCTGCTTTTTCAGTATTCATAAATAATTTTTTTTGGAACATAGCCATATCCATTCATTTATGTATTATCTGTGGTTTGTTTCATGCTACAGTGGCAGAGTTGAATACTTGCAATGGAGACCATATGGCCTGCAAAGCCCCAAATATTTACTATTTGGCTCTTTATAAAGTTTGCTGACATCTGCTGTATGTATAGGCATGGAGGATATTGCTTCCCACCAGGAGACCTCTCCCTGGAGGGTCTGTGTCCACAAGGTACAGCTCTTGCTACCTGCAGAGATGCGTGGTCTAAACCCTGCTTGATAGGATGATTGAGAACAAGAAAGTGGTGATGAAATAAGATTCCACTCAAATCACATTTTTGTTATCTACAGAGATTTGGACCTTGGTCAGATTTAAAGCATTTGATTAACCTACTAGAATATGCTTTTGGTGTTAAGACAGGTGACCAACTGGTTTATTCCATTGAGCAGCTCATTCTGTACTGGCCTTCTCCATTTCAACCTCCTCTTCCTCCCTGTCACCTGAATTGCTTAAGAGGTTTCAGACTATTTTCCAGCTCCAGAGAGCAGGTTCTGGTCATCCTCTTGGCAAGATAAGAAATGGTCTGGCCTGTGGCCAACCTGGTCAGCTGTTCCTCTAGGGTAGAAGCATGCATCTGCTGCTTCTGATGTCTGGATGAGAGGCTGCATGGTGTCTGGGCCATCTGGGAGTTCTGGTTCCTGGACACCAGCATATGGAGCCTGGAAAATGCTTGGCTGATAAATGACATCTTTCGCTAGTTATTAGAATAACTGGTGGAGGGCAAGTTACTTTACTCACCACTCACCTGAATAGTCCCTGAAGCTTCTGCTACTTTTACAAATCACTCCTTCTGGTTGAGTAGGGCACTGGAGACATGATAAATGCCCACTGACCCAGCAGTATTATTATGCCTCATCTTTGGAGCTGACGTGCAGTCTGACTTTGCACAACAGGAGTTGATGGAGAGGGTCCACACTTCTTGTTCCTGTTGTTTCTCTACATCAATCTAGTCATAAACGATTCAACCCTGTGTCCTTAGCCAAGTGCCACTTTCATCTGATCTCCCAAATTATGCTCCAAATAACCCGCTCAACCATGTGTAAGTGATGCAACCATTGGAGATAGCCAGAGGGCATGAAGAAACCCTTCCCACCCACAACCAAACCAAAAGGACTCTGCAAGGTGCTCGCATGAAAATCAGACTTAGAATATTTTAAATAGAAATTCAGTTGAAAAAGAATTGGTTGTGATGAGCAGCGGATATCATATGTAAGCGATGAATCACTGAATTCTACCCCTGAAACTAATATTATACTCTATGTTTAGAGAATTTAAAAACTCGAAACATTAAAAATAATCTTATGAATAACAACAAAAAATTGGTTTTAAACCATAAATTTGCTTTTACTGCCATAATTTTGGGAGAATTTTGTTAGCTCCTAAGTGCCCAACTGGAGAATCCTTATTTTTTATTTAATGACAGGAATGATGGGGACTAAGCAGTGTTAGAGATTTTCTCATTGTAGATGTGCAGACACAGCCTGATATTAAAAGGGTGTTTTGGTTGGGAGAATTCATTGAAGTGTCTATTTCCAGTCAATGAATATAAAATCCCAAACTTCTGCCTGCATTTTTCCCTGAGAAGGGAAAAATAAGAGCACTGATTTTGTGATTGTGTGCCTCTTCCTCCTATGACTTCTCTCCCTGCTCTGTGTCTGTTTCATTTAATTTCTATGCCTGTTGGTTCCCCCTCTGCAATGATTATCTCCTTGGAGGGGAGGTGCTCATCTTCCTCAGCTTTAGCATTTCATAGGGCTGCTGGTTGAGTGCTTAGCACATAGTAGGTCCTCAGCAATGCCTGTGAGCCGTATAAATAGGAGTATACGTAGAAGCAGGGTGGTGGACACTGGACCAAGAGTGGAAGGTGGGGAGTCTGGTCTTGTCTCTAACTCTGAATGGCTCTGGGCAAGGTGCTGAAGCTCTGAACGCCAAAATGTGCCTGACAGTAGTTGTCTCAACTCCCCAGTGGAATTGTGGTGAGGCTGAAAGGAGGGAACAGATACGCAAAAACCACTTTGAGTGGTGGAAAAAACTGCATCAGGTAGTTTGCTTGAATCAGAAGGTTGCAGGGCCAGTCATGGATGGAGGTCAAACTAGAGGACATTGATGATGGACCCCTTTAAGCTCTGTTTCAGTGACATGGTGGAATAGTTGAATTCTCAACTTTCTTTTGAACCTGAATGCCACTGTGCCTAAGGGCCAGGCTCTGTGCCTCTGCCAGTAGGGGCTGGGCTGGGGGAGGGTGAGAGGACAGGGGCAGATTGTACAGACTGAGGACAAAGCCAGACACATTCAAAACAGTCTCAGAGCCTTGCGGAAGTCTTAGAATGGCCCTGGTTTTGCCTGCTATTCTCCTGGTCACAAAAGAGCACAGACAAGTTACTATAGCAACAGTTCTCCTCTTGATGTGTCCATGTTAGGATGGAGGTGGAAAAGATTTTCTTATTAAAACAAGAAAGAAAGAAATTAGGTTTTTGGATATATTTGCCCTTCACCCAAAGGGTTGCTCCTTTTATGAGAAGGATAAAGAAGCAGCTGTTACTATCACAGATATGCTCCTAATTCCTAGCATTCAAATCTCCAAACTTTCATTTTAGATTCGGCGCAGTTGATGACAGTCCAGATACATCTGAGAGGGATGCATTTTCTCAGGAGGCAAAACAGCATGAAAACAGGTGACGAGGGACCCTAAGGCTAGATGCTGAGAGCCTTGTCAACCTCCGGCTGCCTTCTGGGTGGGGCGACCCCACCACCCCGTCCCCCAGTTCTGTGCCCACCATGATGCTCAGCTGCTCCTCATATCAGCCCTTCCTTCTGGTCCCTGGGTGCATGCTTGTCATGCTGTCACCTGGGGCAGTGCCTCTGTGGAGTGCTTCCTGGTTCCTGTGATACCGTGTAGGGGCAACCCCCAGCAGGGCAGCCAAGGCAGGCTGCCAGAGCGCTCTGGCTGGGGACCAGTCCCTGCTGTGGCCAAGGACCTCTTCTTGGTTTTGGACTTTTCATCTAAGCTTACATGACCTCAGAAAGGACAAAAGGAAAGGGAGAGTGAATGGGTGCATGCATGTGCATGACCCTTTCCCTATACATTAATTCTGCCTCAACAAGGACTTTCCTGTAAGAACGGAGACCTCTTGTGTGTGTTATCTGACCATCTTGCCGGTGTGAAGCCATCTTGAAGAGTCAGGTAAGGAGAAACTGCTGGTCTATGTGGAAGAGGAGACAGGGGGGTGCACACACAGTGAGCTGGAACCCAAGGGCCCTGAGCACAGGGAGTCGGGGGGAGGTGAGCGACATAAAGGCTGACTTTCTCCCCTGCAGAGAAGAGCACAGGCAGAACTCTGCAGACTGGCTGACAGGATGCTGGCTGAGCCCAGGGCAGATGTGGGGGGGCTACAGGACAAAGTCCCCCTGGAAATCCCCACTAACGACAACCCTGGGAGTCTTGGACCCTTTGCAAGGCTGGGACCCAGGGAGTACCCAAGGCCTAACGGGTGGCTTCCAGGACGCTGGGGGAGACCTGCCCAGACCTGTCATAGGAATCAGAGGCGACATGTGATAGACTTGGGCGTACATCAGGTGGGGCTTACAAAAGAGACGTGTGGGTGGGCATAGGCAGCAGGATGCTAGTAGGGCAGGGCTGAGTCGTCCCACTCCAGCTGGGTGTGCCTGGCTCCGCTCTGCCCATGTCTGCCCTTGCCTATCCCTTCCTCTTCCTCTTCGTCTTCGCTGTCTTCTGACTCACTGCTGCTGGAGCTCACGTCTTCCTCTACTTCCTCTTCCTCCTCCTCCTCAGTCTCTTCTCCACGCCCTCGTTCTTCATGTTTCTGGATGTTGGGGAGAGAAGGGACATGCTCATTAGGGGCTGAGCAAAAACCACTTTGGAACTTAACATGTTTCTCCCTCCACGAAGGCAACATTTTGGACCCCTGGAACAACTCTGCCTTCCCACTAAACCCATGGCACTGGGGACAGGCCTCCTGAATGGGGAAGTCCTCTGGTGAAAGGCAAATCAGAGGGCTAAGGACCAAGAAGAAAGAGCAAATTCCAAGATCTGGACTCAAGGTAAATGGTGGGTTTTAAATACAAGACATCGAAGCCCATCCCTTTCAGGCCAGGGTTTGCTTTCCAGCATTTCTGGAGCCTCTCTGTATGGAGCTTTCCAAGTCTTAAATGTAGCTTAAATGCATTTCTCATGGAGGAGCATTCAGCCCATTTCTGGGAGCAGATGGTCTTCTAAGCCAAGGCGCAGGTGTGCTGCTCCTCAAAAATACTCCTTCGGAAAGGAAAGTTCATGATCTTCATTTTCCATGCCCCCTTCACTGTCTGAGACTTACGTCCTCAAACTCAACCTCACTCTTTTCCAGTTCCAGTCCTGCCCGATTTTTGGTGATTCTAGCAAAATTTTAGTTCTGGATTTCTATGTTGAGTTGATGAAAGAGCCATAAGAGATGTATGCCCTTGCATGGTTGCCTCCCCTCCCTGGAGTGGCTTCTTTTCTACCTTGCCTGCCTGCCCCCATTCTAACACATTCCTCAAGGCCTCCCTTAGGCTAACCTCCTCCAGGAAATCTTTTCTGAACACTGCCACCTTGATGGCTTTCCCTGATCATGCTTCACTGACCTTTGGCAGCAGCAGGTTAGCCCTCAGTAAGAACACTCATGCCCTGGGCTCACACTACTCCAGGCCTCGGGGCTTGTTTCCCACAGCCAAGGTTCTGCTCTCCGAGGGTGGAAATGCTGGTGTGCCCTAGGGCATGCTCAGCACTATACCTACACCCTATGCTACAAGCTGAGCTACAGCAGCAATGCTGGCTAGGATACCAGAGCATGAGGCCAACTCAGGGACCTTGGGGACCACATTGGGAGAATCTTCATGCCTCAGTGACTCCTTTGATTTTCCTCTGCTTTTCTATTCCTGCCTCTGCCACCACCGAGGACCCGTGGGCAGTCCAAAGGGCACTGTGGTATTCCTATGTCCAGAGCTGGGGCCTTAGACACTTGTGGGTGGATGCTGGAGGTTGCTGGCTAACTGAAATGATAGGACGTTAGGATCCAGCAACCTTTAGTTAAATATTGGCACTGCTACTACCAGCTATCTTTCCTCTTGAACTTGGTTCCCACTCAAGAAGTGAGGATGAGAACCTCTGTTTCACAGGGACTGGTATATACAGAGCAACCTGTGCACTGTCTGACTTGATGGGGGCTCAGTGAATGGCAGGTATTGCTGTTGTGTTTTTGTTTTAGCCTATCTGAGCCTTTAAGTGAGCTCTGCAGGCAGCATGGAGCAAAGCCATCTAATTTACACTGTTAATCAGGAATTCAATACTGAGTCTTTAAGTGTTAGTCAGCTTTGAGTTAAATACTATGGGGGAGGCAAGGGAGAGACACCACATGGCTGCTTGCCTTAAGAAATGTCTGGTTCTGTTGGTAGGGTGAGAGCAATTCATGTATTTTTAATCAGTGAATGCAGCTGATGGGAAAATATGGTCCATGCAGGTGGAGTGGGCTGAAGGTGCTCCGAGAAGGCAAGAGTCAGTGGGGCTGGGCTAGTTGGGGCAGGGCTTCCAGCACAGGGAATATGGAGCTGGGGGAGGGGAAGCATCCTGCCTCCAGATTCCAGCCCCTGCATTAGGATCACCTCCATGGGGTTGACTGTGATTGTGAGCGCAGAGTCGTCCCAGTCCATCTCCGCTTCCTTGGCAGCCTCCGTCTCCTGGGTGAAGTGCTGGTGGGCAATCCGGACCCGGTACACGCCCATGGCCACGACAAACACCAGCATGCACACAGAAATGATGATGACCACTGTGGCGATGCTTGGGACCACTGGAACAAGGAAGGAATCCACATGACATGGTAAATGGAAAGACTAGCTCAGTCTTGGGATGGAATATGAAGGAAACACGCATGTGTAGGTTAAAATCTGCTCTACCACTTCTCAGCTATAGATAGAACTCTGGGCCAGCACCTCACCCTGCTTGGGTTTCACTTTCTTCATCTCTATAATGAATTTAATAATTCTTACCCATGGGTACTTGTGAGGAATAAATCATGTATTTGATGTACATTCTCTTCTGTCTTTTGCTTTCCCCTCAGATTCTGGAGTGGGGGTGGGGGGCTTCCACCGAGAGCCAAGCACTGTGGAATTTCACAGGGACAGACGCACCAGACAGTGATACAAATGGCAAGACTGGAAGTGAAGTAAGGGTGAGAGATTGCAATATGGTGTGCATGTGTGTGTGACAGCACATAGGAAGGGGCTCGGGGAAAGCATCACATAGGCTGTGGCTCTGGATCAGGCCTCATAGGACTTAGAAGACTTTATCCTAGCACTCTGTACCAACCTCTGTTATACACTTGTAACTTCTTACCCTAACTAGCCCCTTACTGAGGCTGTGAGGACCTCTGAGGTAGGGCCCGCAGCTTTCCCATTTCTGGGTCCCTCCTTCAGTTCTGGGCACCTATGGCTGTTACACCATACCTGTTAGTGGATGGTCTTGAAGCACCATGACCACCTGATACCTTGAGGTCCTTCCTCCCATGCCACCTACCTGCACTTCGCTGGATGCTGTTCTGCGACTCAGGGTGGTGGACAGACTGCAGGAAGGGAGGCTGCACAATAAGGTGGTTGACATGCTCCTTGTCTGAGACTCTGGCCTCATGGAGGACGCTGACCTAGGAAGAGAAGGGAGAGGTGCTGCTGACCAGGAGTGGCAGGTGGACCAAATGAACGAGGAATAAGTGGATAACTCTGAAATCCCCCTAATGATGGCAGGACCCTCTCACCTCCAGGTTGAACTCATTGCTAGCATAACGTCCATTGAGTTCTGAGCATTTGACTCTGAACCGCCGGGCCTCAAGGGAACTTGGATGCCAGTTGCGGTAGCGGATGTGATGTAACACCTGCTCATAGCGACTCATGGAGCCCACACCTGTCATAAGAAGGTAGAGGATGGGGGATGTATTTCCTACAACTAAATGTAGGAAAGAGACACATGAGAGAGGGTAGGAAGGGAAGAGATGTAGTCAGGAGCTAAATGGTAGGAAGGGAAGAGATGTAGTCAGGAGCTAAATGGGTCTGTGGGAAGGAGGGGTGCCACAGACATAGAAAGGGGAAAAACACAGATCCTCATACCAAACACTCCAGGCACATGGAAGACGAATCCCCATAATATTTGGCTTTGAAAACCAGCTGGGCATAATTTCATGATTTGTTACAAGCAGTAGGGCTTAATACTGGGAACATTAAAAATCAGTGGGCTTGGCTCTGGGAGAGGATGGGGGGATACAGGATGTGGCTTCTGGGACTTGTGGTTCTCCTAAATTTATCCAGGGTATGAGTTTAAGATGTTTAGGGGCAGATGATGCATGGATACAGAAGTTCTAAGGAGTCAACTAAACTGACCCACAGGCTTTCCAGATGCATTAGGTGCTGATCAGAATGGTCCCATCCTATCAAATGCTGCTATATTATTTGCTGAGATCAAACATAAGAGAAAGCATGCACTCACTTTCTATGTAGCTCACTGAAGGAGGGGCTAGCAGTCCATGCTCTGAGGTCAAAGATCCCTAACTGACACCTCCTCTACAGGTGACAGAGCACCATGACACTCATGACTCCAGCATGAAGGTACTCAGAGAGCACCAGGTTAAGGGACTGAGTGTGTTCTTACCATAGATAGAGTAGCCTGCTGTGGAATTGGTGGCATCCAGGTGTCGCTGATGGAGCTCACTGTGGTTGAGTTCTAAGCACTCCTGTCTTGGGTCCAGGTCCCCTCCAAGTACCAGAATGTCACAGAAATCTAAGTTGTGAAGCATTTCTTCTAAGACTGCTGATTTGGGGGCTGAGGGAAGATAGACATATGGGAAATACAGGCACAGGACAACTCAGACAGCAGGCTTGCATGTCCTATCCCTCCTCTGTGACTGCACACCAGGGTCAGACTGGGTCAGGAGAAGAGACTGTGCCATCCCAAATACCATGGCTCAGATGGATGCCCAGGCATGCCCTGAGGTTGGGTGGCATAGATTTGTGTGAAGGGCATGAACATAATAGGCAAAAGCTGTGAAGTTGTATACCAGCCATGGAGATACTTACAGTTAGATAAACTACACCTCTCAATTTCCTCATCTGTAAAGAGGGCAAGGGTCTTGAGAGGATTGAAGACCATGTCTGGCACCTCGTAGGTGCGCAATAAATGACAGTTCTTATTTGGGACCAGAGAGAAGTCCCTCCTATCATGCCCTCCTCGTTTTCCCCATGTGGTCCTGGTGTGTGTATCTGTCACCCCAGCAGACCCTGAGTTTTTCAAAGTCAGAAGCACTTTTTGTTTGTTTTTGTTTTTAATGACCAGCTCCTCAATATCTAACCCAGGGGCTCATATGGCACATATTGCTACATATTTCTCAAATAGAGAAGCACAATTAATATAATTAAATTACATATATATATATATTTTTTTTTTCTACTTGGAAACCTTACTTGGCAATCTGTTGGTCAGTCTAGCCATCCTGGCCTGATTTTATGACCCCAAATTCCCTAAAGAGACATCTGAGTATTTGAATGCTAGACACATTGGCATCCCCAGCTTAGAGGTGATTGGGACTTCTGGGGAAAATGGCAGAGTAAAAGGACCCTAAGTTTACCTCATCCCATGGATATACCTAGGTAATACCTAGGAAAACAACCTGAAGGCTGGCAGAACAAATTCCACAACTAAATGTAGGAAAGAGACACCTGAGAGAGGATAGAAAGGGAAGAGATGTAGTTAGGAGCTAAATGGGTCTGTGGGAAGGAGGGGTGCCACAGACATAGAAAGGGGAAAAACACAGATCCTCATACCAAACACTCCAGGCACATGGAAGACGAATCCCCATAATATTTGGCTTTGAAAACCAGCTGGGCATAATTTCATGATTTGTTACAAGCAGTAGGGCTTAATACTGGGAACATTAAAAATCAGTGGGCTTGGCTCTGGGAGAGTGGAAGATGAGAGGAAGCTCAGTCCCTTCCCCTATAGAGGAAGCACAACAAGCAGCCTGTGAATATATAGCATAGAAGCAGCAGTTTGAAAAATGCCTGGGTTATATGGAAGGGAGGTTTGTTTACCAATCTCAGAGCATGTGTCAAAGGGACAGATCACTGGGCAACTCTTCCCAGGCATGTGGGCACCATCCCCTCCCCCACACTCCCCACCTAGAGACACGGACACCTGAGGGAACCAGCACAATGCCAACAGATGCTACCCAAATTGCTAACAGTGCAATGATACCCAGGTTCTCCTGCAGACATGCCCTCTCCAGCGAAGCCTCCACTCCCTCCCATTGCATACCTGCATAAATCTTCCTAAAACCAAGTTCTCTGCACCAAGTTCTCCTGCTGATCAGTCCCCTCCAATATGACCCTGGCCAGAGCCCCTCGAAAGTGGTGCCACAGGCCTGGCACTGTGCAAGCTACCCTGAAAGGGACCAGCACCAATCCCAAGTGATTCCTGCCCCAGGGAGAAGGGAAGATAACCACACATACCAAGCCTCAGCCCCAACAGTAGGCTGGGGGCAGACCTCTGGTCTGACTTCAGGCCCCAACCACCAACCAGTGTCTTAAGGAACAACACAGGGAAATCACCCTGCAGGTTGATGCTACTGTATCTCTGACAAATGCTTGGTCTGATTCAACTCAAGCCCAATACCCACGCAGACTGACTTAACACCACAGGGAAAACCCTGCTCACAATAGGCAAAGAAAGCCGTCACAGACCACTGGGCTGAAGGCAGAAGCAGCTCAGCCATGGCCATAGGTCACACAGAACACACATAGGAGATACTATCAAAGCCCCAGTTTCTGGTGAACAGGGACACTACAGGGCACTACTTTCAAGAGCCAGAGACCTTGTGGACTCTCCCAACACACAAAAACACAGAGGTATAGATAAAATGAGGGGAGAGAGGAATATGTCCCAAATGAAAGAACAGAACAAAATCACAGCAAGAGACCTAAGCAAAAATGAAGAGTACTATTCAGATGCTTAACCAGCTGAGCCACCCAGGCACCGCAAAGAGAAAATTTTAAAAACAGCAAGAGCAAAGACAAGAGTTACATATAAGGAAAACCCATAAGGCTATCAGCTAATTTTTTAGCAGAAAGTCTGCAGGCCAGAAGGGAGGGGCATGACATATTCAAAGTCCTGAAAGGAAAAAAATTTGCAGCCAGGAATACTCTATCCAGCAAGGCTATAATTCAGAACAGAAAGAGAAGTTGAGTTTCCCAGAAAAACACAAGTTAAAAGAATTTATGACAACCAAACCAGCCCTACAAGAAATGTTACAGGAAATTTGCTGCATGGAGTAAGAAAAGTAAGAAGCACAAAAGCAATAAAAATAAAGTATATCTATAAAAATCAGTCAAGGAACTAAAAAAATAAAAGTCTACAAATTATGACACAATGTACCTAAACTGTGGGGGTCGGAGGGTGGAGTAAATAATGGGTTCAGACTTAAGTGACCAACAACTTAATATAGATTGCTATATGCAGAAGATGTTATTTATAAACCTAATGATAACCATAAATCAAGAACCAGAAGAGATATGCAAAACATAAAGGAATCCAAGTATATCACTAAAGAAAGGCAATACCCCATGTGAGAAGGGAGCAAGAGAAGAAAGGAACAAATGAGAACTACAAAAAGAACCATAAAGCAAGTAACAAAATGGCAATAAGTACATACCTATCAATAATTATTTTAAATGGACTAAATTTTCCAACGAAAAACACAAGGTGGTTGAATGGATAAAAACCCACACCCTATCTCTATACTGCCTACAAGAGACTAATTTTTGACCTAAAAATACATGTGGATTGCAAGTGAGGGGATGAAAAAGCACTTACCATGCAAATGGAAGTGAAAAGCAAGCCATAATAGCAATACTCATATCTGACAAAATAGACTTTAAAACAAAGACTGCCCTCAGGGAGATTCAAATTAAAACCACATTGAGATGTCACCTTACACCAGTTAGAATGGCCAAAATTAACAAAACAGGAAACAACATGTATTGGAGAGGATGTGGAGAAAGGGGAACCCTCTTACACTGTTGGTGGGAATGCAAGTTGGTGCAGCCTCTTTGGAGAACAGTGTGGAGACTCCTCAAAAAATTAAAAATAGAGCTTCCCTACGACCCTGCAATTGCACTCCTGGGTATTTACCCCAAAGATACAGATGTCGTGAAAAGAAGGGCCATCTGTACCCCAATGTTTATAGCAGCAATGGCCACAGTCGCCAAACTATGGAAAGAACCAAGATGCCCTTCAACGGATGAATGGATAAGGAAGATGTGGTCCATATACACTATGGAGTATTATGCCTCCATCAGAAAGGATGAATACCCAACTTTTGTAGCAACATGGACGGGACTGGAAGAGATTATGCTGAGTGAAATAAGTCAAGCAGAGAGAGTCAATTATCATATGGTTTCACTTATTTGTGGAGCATAACAAATAGCATGGAGGACAAGGGGCGTTAGAGAGGAGTAGGGAATTTGGGTAAATTGGAAGGGGAGGTGAACCATGAGAGACTATGGACTCTGAAAAACAGTCTGAGGGGTTTGAAGTGGCGGGGGGGTGGGAGGTTGGGGTACCAGGTGGTGGGTATTATAGAGGGCACGGCTTGCATGGAGCACTGGGTGTGATGAAAAAATAATGAATAATGTTTTTCTGAAAATAAATAAATTGGAAAAAAAAAAAAGACTGTAACAAGAGACAAAGAAGGACATTTCAATAATCAGGGAAATCATCAAACAGATGATATAACAATTGTAAATACTTATAATCCCAACATGGGAGCACCTAAATACACAGAGCAGCAAGCAGGTAACAAACGAAGTAATCAATAGTACAATAGCAGTAGGGGACTACAGTACCTCACTTACATTGATGGATACATTATCTAAACAGAAAATCAACAAGGTAATAGTGGCTTTGAATGACACATTGGACTAGACAAATTTAACATACATTCAGAACATTGATCCTAAAATAGCAGCATACATATTCTTTCTGGTGCACATGGAACATTCTCCAGAATAAATCACATAGTAGGCCATAAAACAAGTATAATCAAAAACATAATAATGGAGGTTAAATAATGGGCTACTAAACAATGAATGGGCCAACCAAGAAATCAAAGAGGAAATAAAAAAAAAAAATACATGGAGACAAATGAAAACAAAACAGTCCAAAATTTTGAGATGCAGCAAAAGCTGTTCTAAGAGGGAAGTTCATTGGGCTGCCGCAGGAAGGAAAAAAAAAATCTCAAAAAAACAACCTTCACCTTATGGAAATGGAAAAAGGACAACAAACAAAACCCAGAACTATCAAAAGGAAATAGTAATGACTAGAGCAGAAATAAATGATATAGATACTAGACAAAAATAGAACAGATCAATGAAATCAGGAGTTGGTTTTTCGAAAAGATCAAGACAATTAAGAATCCTTTGTTACACTCATCCAAAAAATAAAAACAAGAAAGAGCTTAAAATAAAAGAGAAAAAACAGCCAAGACTATGAAATACAAAGGGTTATAAGAGAATGCTTATGACAAATCATATGCCAACAAATTAGATAACCTAGAAGAAATGGATAAATTCCTAGAAACCTATAACTTCTCAAAACAGAATCAGGAAGAAACAGAAAATTTGAGCATGCCAATTACCAGCAATGAAACTGAATCAGTAATCAAATACCTCCCAACAAATAAATGTCCAGGACCACATGCTTCACAGGTGAATTCTTTTAAACATTTAAAGAAGAGTTAATACCTATTCTCCTCAAACTATTCCAAAAAAAGTGAAGGAAAGCATCCAAATTCATTCTATGATGTCAGCATCACCCTGATACCAAAACCAGATAAAGACACTATCAAAAAATAAAACTATAGGCCCATATTCCTGATGAGCATAGATGCAAAAATCCTCAACAAAACTTTAACAAACCAAATCCAACAGTACATTTAAAGAAATCAGTCACCATGATCAAGTTGGATTTATTCCTGGGACGCAAGAGTGGTTCAGTATTCAAGTATCAATGTACATCACATCAATAAGAGAAAAGGATAAAAACCATATAATCATTTCAATAGCTTTAGAAAAAGCATCTGACAAAGTACAGCATCCATTCATGATAAAAAATTCTCAAGAAAGTAGGGTTAGAGGGAAGAAACCTCAATATAATAAAGGCTATATAGGAAAAACCCACAGGTATATCATATTCATTGGTGAAAAACAGAATTTTTCCCTAGACAATATCCACTCTTAACCACTTTTATTCAACACAGTACTGGAAGTCCTAGCCACAGCAATCATAACAAAAAGAAATAAAAGGCAGCCAGGTTGTTAAGGAAGAAGTAAAACTTTTGAGTATTTGCAGATGACATGATACTATATCTAGAAAGCCCTACAGATTCCACCAAAAAACTACTAGAAATGATAAATGACTTCAGTATGGTTGCAAAATAGAAAACCAATATACAGAAATTGCTTGAATTTCTATACACTAATAACAAAACAGCAGAAAAAGGAAATTAAGAAAATAATCTCATTTGGGATTCCTGGGTGGCTCAGTTGGTTAAGAGTCTACCAAAAAATCCTAAAATTTGTATGGAACCAGAAAAGACCCTGAATCACCAAGGAGATGTTGAAAAAGAAAAACAAAGCTGGGGCATCATGTTGCCTGACTTCAAGATTTATTACAAAGCTGTGATCACCAAGATAGCATGGCACTGGCACAAAAACAGATACATAGACGATGGAATAGAATAGAGAGCCCAGATACGGATGCTCAACTCTGGTCAAATAATCTTCAACAAGGCAGGAAAAAATACCCAATGGAAAAAAGACAGTCCTTTTAATAAATGGTGCTGGGAAAACTGGACAGCTATATACAGAAAATGAAATTCAACCATTCTCTTACACCATACACAAAGATAAAGTCAAAATGGATGAAAGACCTCAATGTGAGGCAGGCATCCATCAAAATCCTAGAGGGGAACATAGGCAGTAACCTCTCCGACATCGGCCATAGCAACTTCTTTCAAGACATGTCTCCAAAGGCAAGGGAAACATGAGCAAAAATGAACTTTTGGGACTTCATCAAGATAAAGAGCTTCTCCACAGCAAAGGAAACAGTCACCAAAACAAAGAATGGGAGAAGATATTTTCAAATGACACTACAGACAAAGGGCTGATATCCAAGATCTGTAAAGAACTTCTCAAACTTAATACCCAAAAATACCCAAAAAAGTCAAAAAGTGGGCAGAAGACTTGGGAAGATACTTCTCCAAAGAAGACATAAAAATGGCCAACAGACACATGAAAAAGTGTTCATCATCATTAGCCTTCAGGGAAATTCAATTCAAAACCACATTGAGATACCACCTTACACCAGTTAGAATGGCCAAAATTAACAAGGCAAGAAACAACAAATGTTGGAGAGGATGTGGAGTAAAGGGAATGCAAGTTGGCACAGCCACTTTGGAAAACAGTATGGAGGTTCCTCAAAAAATTAAAAATAGAACTACCTTATGACCCAGCAATTACACCACTGGGTATTTACCCCAAAGATACAGGTGTAGTGAAGAGAAGGGCCATCTGTACCCCAGTGGTCATAGCAATGTCCACAATAACAAAACTCTGGAAAGAGCTGAGATGCCCTTCAACTGACAAATGGATAAAGAAGATATGGTCCATATATACAATGAAGTATTACTTAGCCAACTTAGAAATGATGAATACCCAACTTTTGCATCAACATGGATGGGACTCGAGGAGATAATGCTGAGTGAAATAAGTCAAGCAGAGAGAGTCAATTATCATATGGTTTCACTTACTTGTGAAACATAAAGAATCGCATGGAGGACATTAGGAGAAGGAAGAGAAAAGTGAGGGGGAGAAATTGGAGGGGGAGATGAAGCACGAGAGATTGGACTCAGAAACAAACTGAGGGTGTTGGGGGGAGGAGGGTGGAAGGATGGTTTGGTCTGGTGGTAGGTATTAAGGAGGGCACATATTGCATGGAGCACTGGGTGTTATATGCAAACAATGAACAATGAAACACTACATCAAAAACTAATGTTTTACTGTATAGTAACTAACATTAACAAAAAAAAAAAAAAAAAAAAAGAGTCTGCCTTCAACTCAAATTGTGATCCTAGGGTCCTGGGATTGAGCCCTGCATCAGGCTCCCTGCTCATCGGGACATCTGCTTATCCTTTAACTGCTGTCCCCCCCCACCCATGTGTGCTCTTTCTTTCTCTCTCTCATTTGTGCTCTCAAATAAAATCTTTACGAAAGAAAACAATCCTATTTACAATTGCATCAAAATAATAAAATACTTGGGAATAAACTTAACCAAGGAGGTAAAAGACCTGTATCCTTATAAACTATAAAACATTGATGAAAGAAACTGAAGATGACATAAACAAAGGAGAAGACATTCCATGCTCATGAACTGGGAGAACAAATATTGTTAAAATGTCCATACTACCCAAAACAATCTATAGATTTAATGCAATCCCTGTCAAAACACTGACAACATTTTTTATAGAAGAGCAATCCTAAAATTTGTGTGGAATCAAAGAAGACCCCAAATAGCTAAAGCAATCTTGAAAAAGGAGAACAAAACTGGAGGCATCACAATCCCAGATTTCATTATGTTCTACAGAGCTGTGGTAATCAAAACAGTATGGTACTGGCAAAAAAACAGACACACAGATCAACAGAACAGAGTGGAGACCCCAGAAATAAACCCATGCTTTTAAGTCAGTTAATCTTCAACAAAGGAGACAAGACTATACAATGGGAAAACCATAGTCTCTTCAACAAATGTTGGGAAAACTGGTTGGCTATATGTAAAAGAAGGAAACTGGACTGCTTTCTTCCACCATACTCAACATGGATTAAAGACATAACTGAGACCAGAAGCCATAAAAATCCTAGAAGAGAGCACATGCAGTAATTTCTTTGACACCAGCCATAGCAACAGTTTTCTAGATATGTCTCCCGAGGCAAGGTAAATAAAAACAAAAGTAAAATTGGGACTACGTCAATGTAAAAAACTTTTGCACAGCTAAAGAAGCAAATAATTAAAACTACTGAAAGAGAAAAGATATTTGCATATGACATACCTGTTAAAAGATTAGTATCCAAAATATATAAAGAACTTACATACAACTAAACACCCCCAAAACAAATAATCCAATGAATAAAGGTCAGAAAACATGAACAAACATTTTTCAAAGAAGACATCCAGATGGCTGACAGACACGTGAAAAGATGTTCCACATCACTCATCATCAGGGAAATGCAAATCAAAATCGTAATGAGACATCACCTCACACCTGTCAGAATGACGAAAATCAACAACACAAGAAACAAGTAATGAGATTGTAGAAAAAGGGAGTCCTCATGCACTGTTGTTGGTGGAAATGGAAACAAGCACAGCCACTGTGGGGAACAGTGTGCAGGCTCCTCAAAAAGTTAAAAATAGAATGACCATAGGATCCAGTAATTCCACTACCAGATATTTACCCAAAGAATGCATAAACACTAATTTGAAAAGACCTATGCACCCCTCCTTTTATTGCAGCATTATTTACCATAGCCAAATTATGGAAGCAGTCCAAGTGTCCATCAATAGATGAATGGATAAAGAAGAGGTGGTGTGTGTGTGTGCATATGTGTATGTATATACATGTGTGTATGCAATAATACTCCACCATGTGTATATATATATATAGACATACACAATGGAATGTTACCCAGCCATAAAAAAGAATGAAGTCTTGTCATTTGCAATAGCATGGATGGATCTTGAAATGCAGGAATTCAGAAAAAGACAAATACCATATAGTTACACTTATATGTGGAATTTAAGAAACAAATGAACAAGGAAGAAAGACAAACCAAAACACAGACCCTTAACTCTCGAGAACAAATTGATGGTTATCAGAGGGGAAGTGGGTGGGGGTGGGTGTGATAGGTGATGGGGATTAAGGAGTGCACTTGTGATGAACACTGGATGATGTACAGAATTGTTGAATCATTATATTGTGCAGTGGAAACTAACACTGCATGTTAACTATACTGGATTTTAAAAAAATAATAAAAGTGATGGTATTTATGGAGTGCTTGCTATGAGTCAGGCAGTGTGCAAACAATCCTGACAGCTATTAAATGGGGTACTAGTATTATTCCCATTCCACCAGTGGTGAAGTGGAAGGTCCAGAGGGTAGCGTGGATTGCTCAGGCTTACACAGAAATCAGGGGAAGTGCTGGGACAAGCCATGACATTCTGATTCCACAGTTTATAAATTCATAACATTTTGGTTAGTAGTCTTCAAATGCTTTTGATCTTGCAGCCTTTTTGGGAAAAATTTCTCAACTGAGATCATTTCAATATGTATAGTTATTTATTTATAAAGTGGACTAATATATTTTGTATACTATAAAACATTTATGAAATGGAAATTAAAAGGACTTACTAGAGGAAATTATTTTAAATAATTATTTTCTATTTTAATTTTTTAGTGATACCAAAAATATTTTTTGTTCTTACCAGATATACATTATTATAAATAATTTCATATGCTTAATTTTTAGGTGTTTGTCGATCTCAAAGGCTTCATGTTTCACCAGCAAAATCTAAAATCACATTAATCTACATGGAAGGCCTGTCGTTAGTGATAGCATACTGTATCTGTATTTCAGATGGACTTTGCTTGGTTTCTGGAGTTTTTTGCCAGCTTCTTATCAGGTCAGTTTAGGTCATCCTTACTCCTACGTCCCCGTGTAGCTGGCTGATGGCTCATACTATGAAGGGGACGTGGTGTAATTGTGGAGCATTTTCTCATTGCTCTTCTGGGGCTGTATTATAGCTTCTATCTTCCATCTGTACTTCTCTGGATTCCTACTGTGCTGAAGGGAGTGTGCTGGTTGAATCCGCCATGGTTGAACCCTCAGGGAGCCCCTGGTCTGGCTTAATTAACTGATAACTGCCACCATGGGTTAGCAAACACGGGGGCGGGCAGGGAAGCATCAGTCATGGGGGACTTACAGAGCGGTATAGCTGGCCCAGTTGAGGGGGCAGGGTGCTTGTGGGGGAGACGCGTACCAGCAGTAATGTGGATGGGGAAGGTCAGAGCCTTGCCAGGCAGAGGTAGGGCATGAGCAAAAGCAAGAACACAGAGGTATGAAAGAGAGGCGTGTACACGGGGGACTCGCCTGTCGCTGGTACAGAAACAGCACCAAGAGAAGGAGGTCAGTAGGGACAGAAGGTGATTCTAGGGCGGGTCGCTGAAGCCTGCCAGCAAGTGCCATGAGCCTACTTACTTAAGGCATCCACAATAACAATTATTCTAACAATAATACGATTTAAAGAGTACCTGTAACAGCTCTCCGGCAGTTGGCTCTGTGCTCTGCCCGCACCTCTCATAAACAGAAGGTGAGTGAGAGCCCAGGTAATTGCTTTTCCCTGGCATTGCCTGTCAGCCAGTGGCAGGCCTAGCACGTCCACAAGCTCCTAGTTACAGCCTGCAACCACTGTGGGCAGAGGCCCTTCCTTTCTCCATCTGACTGTGACTCCAAATGAGGGCAAGCGGAAGAAGGGGAAGCTCACAGGCCCTAATGCATCTGGAGTGTCACGAGGCTAGGGCTCTGTCCTGGCAGGGACACCTGATAAGACACCCTCTACTGCATTGGACTACATTGGAGGCACCCCATTCGCTAGGGACCAGGGTGGTTTAAGGCAGTGAGTAACTCGGACTACTACACAAGCAGCCCTTCAGGGACTCAGGCCCACTTCCACCAGCACATCAGCAGCAGCTGCTGCTGGAGGCCGAGAGGAGGGAGAGCTGGAAGTCCCCTCCTGGAGGAGGCTGCCGAGGATGGTTCAATGGATAATTACCCTATAGCTCTGGGCTCTGGGTTTCCCTTTCTTCTTCTCTAACCTTCCTTTCTTTACCCTCCATGCCCCGCCAGCTGAGTGCACTGTAGCGTTTCATGCAACGGAGTGTTTCTCCCTGGCAGAACATTCCAATAATGCCACCTCCACCAAGAAGCCCTTCCAATAATGCTGGGAAGTCTCCTGAGAGCTTACACTAACCTGGTGGATCAGACCCAACTTTTACCGTATGTCTGCTAAGGCACAGCTAGATTTTTCCTTTGTGCCTCTTTAGCTTCTCTTCTGATTATCACAGTAACACATGCGCACTATTGAACATTCTGCATTTGCAGCCAAGCGAAGGGGAGCAGAGACAAATGGGCTCTTTGTGTCTCAGA
Organism: Neogale vison; assembly: GCF_020171115.1. Classification (NCBI taxonomy): domain Eukaryota; kingdom Metazoa; phylum Chordata; class Mammalia; order Carnivora; family Mustelidae; genus Neogale; species Neogale vison. Next base: position 123,632,655 of record NC_058096.1, read on the forward strand.
GAGTGGCACTTCCAGTGTCAGGTGTGCTTTCTTCTTGGCATTTTTCTGTGTGTGTTGTAGGAACTCTGTAATTTGCAACTTGCTTTTTTTCATTTACCCTTTGACATAAATGCCCTCCCTCCAACATCATATCATGTACATGCATGGACCAATTGTTTGCCAAATGGCTCATTTCCCTCCTGTGATCTGTGTTGTTTGCAGGTTTGCTCCGCAATTGGAAATTCCCTCCTGTGGTAAACAGTGCTGCTGTCCTGCAGGGGGACTTGGCATGGCTCTGAGAACAGAAGGCTCCTGTCCTACAACCCAGCGCACATCTGTACCTGTGGTCCTCAGGTCACCTGGGGCTTCGGCTTTGGCGAAGGTGCTCACGATCTTGAGGTCGGGGAAGAGGGTCACCCCTCGGGCACTTTCAAACTGGGCGGCGGGTCTCCAGAGGCGGTCTGTGCCTCGGAGGCTGATCTGGGGCTCAATGGCCTGCAGCACCATCACAAAGGCATCCACGTCGGGGACACTGATGCATACGTCTTCTCCAAAGCACCTGGGAAAACAGCTGATGTCATGGCACTGAAGAGTGAGCCACGAACGCATCCACCACCACAGGACGGGGGATGAGGAGACACATTATCACCTCTAGCCCTTGCTAAGGGTCTAGAGGTCTCAAGACTGCTTTGGAGTCTCGGAGCGTGTCAACAGACATTCAGACTGAAAGCTACAGCACAAACTAATAGCCATCTAGGGACTTATGAGGATTGGCTTCTGGGAGAACTGGGAATCTCTGGTACCAGAGACAAGTAACTGTTAAACTTCTAATTATCCTTTAACAAACTAATCAGTGGTAACATGAATTAGCCACTGCTTGGTATAGCACTATGATTTTGTATGCAAACTGCCATTTAACTGGTTGGGTACAGGCATCGTGCTGAGACCCCAGGGCTGAACTCTCCCGTGCTCATGTCTGTTGTCTCTCGATGAGGAGCTTCCACGGTGCCCCTGTGGCGGGTGTGCCACGGATCCTCTCTTTTCTTCTGGTACGATGCCACAGAAATACCTGGAAGGCAGACCGCTGTGACCTCACAAGCAAGGCCTGGGAAGTTAGAAAAGGTCCATGGCCTGGCTCAGCCACAGCGGGGCTGGGTGACCCTGGGCAAGGTGGGACTCTGGGAACCTTAGTTTCTCCATCTGTACAGTGGGGGTGACCATAATTAATTCCCTCATAAAAGCAAGGATTAAATGTGATGGCATATAAAAAAGAAGCCAAGCCCTGAGTCTGCCTCACAGTTGGAGCTCAGTAAATGTAGGTGGATCCAACACCCTCATCATACCGCATCAGGCACACGAGTCGTTGGCACTCTGTGCTGCTCACCTAAGCCAAAGACCTAGGCTAGAGCTCCGGGGCCCAGAGGGCTGCACTGGGAACACTGGGTGGACTTCAGCTGGTGGCGGCCGTCAACCTGTATCCTTTTGGTAAGTTCCCGGGGAAAGGGCCGTCTGGGTGGTCACCATGCTGAGCCACTCCCTCCTCTTCTGTGTGGTGGGCGAGATGTGGGAGTGTGTTATCCTCCTCCCACTGGTTTCACCTGGCCTCTGCTGCACCAGTCCCAGAGGGCACTGTGCCCCTCATCGCTTCATGGAAGCCTGGTCCCTCTCTTGACTGCAGTGTGGAGCTGAGCTGGAGATGCTTGCTGCCTATCACAGGCCTCCAATGGGGGCCCTTAGTGTGAAGGGGGGCATACCTCCTTTGTCCCTAGAGCTGTTGAATCTGAGTGCTGCCTGTGGGGTTTAGTCTGGCACCTGTCCCTGGCCCCAGTAACGTGGCAGTCAGCAGACCAGTCTTTACCAGTCTTCTTCCTATCCTGCTGGCTTCCTATCCTGGCTCCAGGGATTAGGGGGCTCCCTTTTCTGCCTCCCAGGAGTTTTTCTGGGGTCCCACCAGGCAGTTGCCGTGGCTGAGAAATGATTTGACAGACCAAGATGTGAGTTATCCCCTTTACTGGGCTCTGACCCCTGGGGACAAGAACTAGACCCTCTCTTTCTCTCGAAGACCTGTGGTATTTAGCTGCTCTCAAGCTGGGTTGGTTGATTTAATCCAATTCATTAAACATTTTTCAAGTACTGACTATGTACCGGCTACTGTAACCTTAAATCAGACCACTAAAAACTGAGCTTTCTGCGAATTTACAGGATGCAGTACTACATCAGATTCTGGATTAAATAGAGAAAGCTGAATTTGTGTTGGCAAAGCAACCGAACATTTTCTTTAAGAAGAAAACAAGAAGAGAACACAGATCCACTGGGGCCTCCTCCTAGGGGTAGCAGAGAAACTGCAAATAGCTGAAGAAAGATGAA